>NC_083280.1:23075223-23771473 GCF_963506605.1 Zootoca vivipara
CCAAATATAACTCAAAACTTGCATTCTTTATATCTAAGCATTTCCTATATGTATCATGACACAGCACTGAAGTGATGAAGGAAGTATCATCTGGCAGACAGTTGCTCTTCTATCCAGCTCTTAAAGATACAGACCCTTTTTTTTGCTTTATATATATACCCCCCTTTGTCTCCTCTTCGCCTAAATCTTGAAATTTCACTGTACAGTATCCTCATTCCTGTATTCCTATCACTGAAAATAAACAGGCATCTTGGGTGCCATCTAGTGAACACTTAGTGGAAGTTAAAAGACATCGCGTCTTTTCTGTAAGTCACAAAACTGCCCTGGTATTGGTTCCGACTGAATTGCACTGCTTGCCAATTTGTTTTTTTGGGGGGCCCAATTCAGTGTTTCTTGAGAAGAGGGATTGACTGCTGAACCACTTTAAGACTTGTAGCTCTATGAGGGGAACAAGGGTTGCCTAACAACTCGGCAACCTTAAAATCTGAAATTCGCAGGATTCTTTTTGGGGGAAGCCATGACTGTTTAAAGTGCCATGATATTATTTTAAATGTATAGTGCAGTTGGCACCTCAGACGGAAGCTTTTACTGCAGAAATAGATTTTCCAGGCCTTTGGCTTAAATGCCACCCATAGATTTATTTAAAAAAACAACAAGCAGCCAAAAGTCAAAGCTCTTCACACATTAGCCCAGGTTTCCTCAACCTCGCCCCCCCCAGATGTTTTGAGACTACAATTCCCATCATCTCTTACCACTGGTCCTGCTAGCTAGGGATCATGGGAGTTGTAGGCCAAAAACATCTGGAGGGCCGAGGTTGAGGAAGCCTGCACTAGTCCATAGTCCCAACCTTTGTTTTACAAGGTTCTCCTCCTTCCCATTTCATCCTCACAACAACTCTGTGAGGTAAGTTAGGCTAAGAAAGGGGTGTCAAACTCAAATTCATTGGGGGCCGCATCAGCAGTTTGGTCACCCTCAAAGGGCCAGTTGTATCTGTAGGACTATGTGTCCACTCTTTATTATCATAAATTTTTGTCACTGCATTCAATTATTACTGTTTTTTGAAATAATGTAAGTAATAACTAGCTCTGAAAGCAGAAACATAGTCAGAATAATGGCAAGTAGATATTCAAATGTACAATTATTGTACAATTTATTGAAAAATGATTTTTGGTAACAGACAGTAATTTTTTAAAAAAACAACAACATACAAATATTGCCAAACACTGTTTATTACACATATGGCAAACACAAGGCATTAACTTTTTTAAAACTTTTCTGACTAGATGGCTGACATCGTTTTCCTGAGGTCAGTTCATCGATGTCTGGCTACCGTTCGTTCATTCTTTAAAAAACAGATGTTTTTTAAAGGTCCAAGGGCTTTAAGATGACACAAGCAAAAAATACACTATACTCCCCACACGGTAGCTTTTGCACGACGACATAAACGCTGGAGCATCTTGTGTTCAGACAAAGAATTATAAAATAAAACATGCACGTGAGTTCCCCATCTTGAACACAGAAAATGAGTCAGAAGCCAGTATCACGTCGGCAGCACGGCTTTTACAAGAGTGACTAACCTGGTTGCTTCTTTCCGACTCCTATTCCTCCTCCTGTGAATAGCACTTTGGATTTAGGGTTGGGGGGTCGGGGGGGGGGAGAGAGAGAGAAAGAGAGAAAGAGATGCGTCGGTCTTCCGACCCCTCCCTGGATTATTAGGGAAAGAGGGTTAATAAAAATAAAGTATGCGGGGAGGGGACCCTCAAACGGGGGGTGGGGTGGGAGGGGGGAAGGGGATAAGTTACTGTTACAGCAAAACGAAGAGCGCTAAACCACCGCTTTGCGAATCTGAAGAACAAATATTGGGGTGGGGGTGTTTATATTATATTAAATTGGGGAGGGGGGAAGGAGGGGGGAAGGAGGGAGGGGCGACTTGCCCTCGTTTAGAAGCGAGCAATTAGTGCCTCCCTCCCCCCCTTGACTTTAAAGGCAGGCAGGCAAGGCAGGCAACCCACCCACCCAGCTCCAGCCCGCTCGCCCCCCGAGGCTGTTCCGCAGAGCGAGCCTCCTCAGAAACCGCCTCACGGCCGATCTCTGTCTTCCAGACTGACCGACTAGCCGGATGAGGAAAAGATGGGGGGAGAAAGAGCAGCGAGCGGTGGGCGGGGGAAAAAGCGGGCAGACCTTAAGAAAGGAAGGGAAAGGGTTAAAAGGGAGGGGGACGGGAGAAAAAGCGGGGAGGGGGAACCGAAAGACGCGGCCGTCAGCGCGCGCGTCTGCGGCATAAAGGGAGCGAAGGAAGGCGTCGAGTCCGAACGCGCTGAGAGGGTGGGGGAGCGGGAAGGGGCGCCGCTGCCGCTGCCGTGACCGCCCCTTTCCCTTGCGCGGCAGGTAAACGTGGAGCAGGGGGCCGGACCCGCCCCCTGCTCGCTGCGTAGAGCGGGTCCCGCCCGCTGCGTAGAGCGGGTCCCGCCCGCAAATTCCGGAAGCGGTGCCCAGGCCGCCCATGCGGCCGCGCTGGCGAGCGACCGTGCCGGTGGGCCAGCGGCGGGCCACATTGCAAGGGCGGGCGGGCCGGATTAGGCCCGCGGACCTTGTCTCTGACACCCGTGGGCTAAGAGATGGGGACTGGCCCAAAGTCACCCACTGAGCTTCATGGCTTTGTGGGGTTTCGAACCCTGCTCTCCCAAGTCCCAGTCCAACACTCTAACCGTTACACCCCACTGGCCCCCTTTGCCCTTCCTCTCTTTATTCCTGGCTTTTAGATGCTTATATTTCGGATTGAAAGAACGATCACCTATAAAACCTAATGACATAACTACATACAGTATTAATTTTCTTTGCATCTAGCTTACATAGGATCTAGGGTGGAATGGGGGTAAGCTACATTTGCATCAATGGGGAATTATTTTGATCAGGCTTTCCCTGACCCATAAGACGGGGTCCACTAGTTACCACTAAATTCCCATTTTTGCAATATTGTTGCACTGGATTTTATGTTGCATCTCTGTTTTTTTGTTTGTTTGTTTTGACACTGTGTTATTGTTTCCATGTTGCACTTTTGTATACAGTATACTACTTAGAGATTTAAAAAATATTAAGCAGTTTAGAATCTAACAAGAACAACAATATTTTTCTCAGTGCATTTTGTAGCTTCAGAGGAGGATATTTCCTTCAGACTGCAGCAGTAAAGGAAACAGTTAACATTCCTTCCCCAGTATTCTCTGTAATTGTCACCCCCATGCGATTTGCATTAAAAAAACAAAAACCTAGGAGGAAGATGCCACAAGTTAAATAGCTGTGAAAGACTAAACTGTCACTGAAAATGAGAAACAAGCTGAAACTATACATGACAGGAGCAGCAGCAGATTCATGTGCTACTGAAAACCAGATATTGTTCAATTGCACAGAAAGCACAGTAGGCCCACATATACCTTCCCACAAAGAACCCTGGGAACTGTTATAAGAGAAACTGCTCCCATTCCCTTATGGGGCATACAGAGCCCATATAGAGTCCTTAAGTGGGTTTCCTATTGGTAGGAGAAAACAGAGGCCAACCAGAGTATATTGAGAAGCAAAGGGGCTGGTAAGTCTGATCTTTATTAAAGGAACTGTTGCAACAGGGTCCCCACTCACCACATGCAGGAGGCAGGAGGGACCCTGAACAATGGTGCACAAGCCCAGGGCCGGCCCTACGGCCAGGCTGGGTGGCATAGGGTGCCAGGGCGCCCACACGCCCGCCAGGGGGGCGCAGCTCAGCTTGGTGGGGCGCTGGGGAGTTTCATCCCTCCAGGAAGCCGGGCTCCATCCCTCCGCGCTCTCGGGCTCCGCTTGCCTCTGACTGAGTAGAGGAGAAGGGAGAGAGAGAGAGGCTGGGCGCGGGCGGAGAGGCAGCTCTGCGCAGCGAGAGACGCCCGCCTTCTGGCGCCTCGGCTCAAAAGGAGGTGGAGAAACCCCACTCGCGCGCCCCCTGGAAGCTTTGGGCAGCACAGCGCCCCCGCCCGCCTCCCCTTTATATTTATATTAAGTTCTCCAGTGTTTTTTTCCTCTCTCCCCCCGTACCTTTTCTTTTTCTTTTTTTTACAAGCTGTGCCCGCCGTGGAGCTCCGCCCGCCGGCCGTGCTGGGAAACGGGGCGGGGCAGGGTGGGGTGGGGGCGCCGGAGGGATCCGTCGCACCATGGCGCCAGGGCGCCAAGTATACTTAAGACGGCCCTGCACAAGCCCTTATATAGACTTTTGAAATTCCCCACCCTGTAGCCCAAGACCACCCCCCAAAACATCATACATACATCACACAAGGAGGCGGTCTACAACAAAAACCTGCCTGCTGGGATACCTGATAATGGTCACTGACTGCATTGCATGGGAAGCCTGGCCATTCTTTTGTGGTGGTTAATGCTTTAGTTTGTGAATCCAGGTCACAGGCTCACCCTATTCACACACAAATATGCCATTAAAACAGGATTTGCAAGCAAAAAGACAGTGGGAAGGCTTTCCCCATTTGCCCCTCTTACTGCAGAGGTCATTGGGAGAAGTCAAATTGGCTTCAGGATTGCTCTCCCATACTATTTCAGACACATGGTTCATATATTTAGATATGTGTGCATTTATGAATACTTATTTTATATCTGAGACCTTAAAATTCTTATAACAGAACTGTAGTTTACCCCTCCACTGTTGGCATCTGCCTGTCTCAAGAGACAATGGAGTGTGCCTCCAAAGGTGAAGTCAAACAGCTGGAGAATCACAACACCTCCTGTGACTACAGAGACTGGTAACTCAAAACTGCTGCCTCCTGCATTGTTTTTGCTATGTTAGCAGTACCAAAGTGACCTACCTGGGTGCAAGCCCAGGCAGTGTTCCCAACACCCTTAACTTGCCAGAATTCCTGGGAATAAGACATGTGCTTTAAATGTATAGTGTGTACACAGCCTGGGGAAGGTGGATTTGATTTCAGTGGCAAAGTAATGCCACTACCTGTGGGTTGCTGAACTCTCCACTCAGTCCTGGATTTCATTCCCACTGCTTTCCTGGTGGCACTATTCCACAAACCAGGCTTGGCTTGGGAAGAAAGCATATAGGGGAAATAGTAATAGGGAGCTGAGCAGCAGGCAGAATAGGGCTGAATATTTGTGGCTCAACTTCTTTTGCTCTTTAAATCAGTGCCACCTCCACCTACCCCTTCCTATGTGATTGGGAGAGATCTTCATTTTTAAACACATGGATCTACCTTCATTATTCGTAGGTTGAGCCTTAACTGTATCCCAAGCTCTCCAGTGAGTCTCAACTCTCTGCAATTAAAACTAAATGAATATTTTAATTGTCTGGCACATCATCTAACAGAGGCATATTAATTGATGTGAGCTGCAGAATGCAGCTGAGGCTCCCCTTCTGTGTTTTCAAAAAACAGGAGAGGACAGACTTCAGGAGACAGGTGTTGGAAGGGCAACCACAGAGAAAATTCACTGTGTAAGTTAAGAGTTGTTTCTGTTGCCACTAAGTCAACTAGTTTAGAGTGGGTGGGTTGGGGGTGTTGCATAGCCACCCCAGAAGATGGCATAATCTTGACTGAGGTAGCATACAGAGAATAGTCACTGTTGGGCTGGCTGCATATTCCTGAATTGCAGGAGGTTGGACTAGATCAGGAGTCCCCAAACAAAGGCCCGGGGGCCAGATGTGGCCCAATCACCTTCTAAATCCGGCCTGCGGAAGGTCCGGGAATCAGCATGTTTTTACATGAGTAGAATGTGTCCTTAAAAAAAAATACACCTCTGGGTTATTTGTGGGGCCTGCCTGGTGTTTTTACATGAGTAGAATGTGTCATTTTATTTAAAATGCATCTCTGGGTTATTTGTGGGGCATAGGAATTCGTTCATATTTTTTTTCAAAATATAGTCCGGTACCCCCACAAGGTCTGACGGACAGTGGACCGGCCCCCTGCTGAAAAAGTTTGCTGACCCCTGGACTAGATGGTCCTTGAGATCCCTTCCAAATTTTTGATTCTCTGAGCTTGGTGCTCAAATAGCCTACCCGTGAGGAAGTGTTTTTTCCTGGATGTTTAAAACAACTAAATTGATCTGAGTGAGGCCCGTTAAAAGGTCAAAACCCCTCTGCTTCTTTCTGTTCCAGTTGTATTCTTTCATATCCAGCAAACTTACACCAGGATTTTTTCTTTGGATTCAATCTGCTTTTTTTCAAGTGCTTCTGCTAACACCAGGTACAAAAGATAACACACTCAGAATTCAAGGGGATGTTGTCTCCTATCAGCTGCCGAGCACAATGATTTTTCTGGAGTACTAAAACTGAGTTCAGTCCACAGTCCATTCATACAAAAATCTATTCCTAGTTCCTCCAAGAAGTGGGAGTCAGAAATCACCTGGAGATCTACCAATAGATCTATTAGTAGATCTACCTTCTGCCTAGCCTTGTTCTAATGAGCCAACAACAGACCGTTCTTTCACACAAATACTATTTCCTGCATACGAAGGCCTTTTCAAACAAGCTGCTGATGAAAGAATAAAACCTCCCACTGTCCAGCCTCTTCTTTTTTTTACATTCCACTGAATAAATTTCCCCTTTCTCAGACTGCATTAACTATGTAGGTCCCTTTCAATAGAAATCACTCTTCTACAGAGTGAAGAACAAACCTTTCAAAATGATGCATTCTAACATTCATTTCTTCTTCCAGAGATCTTCTCCTCCGGTTGATTTTCAACTTCTAAGAGGCCCTCAGCCACCTGTTGTCTCCTGGTAAGGCACTAACTCAAAACCAGCAATTTATCTCTCCCATATTTTTGCAATTAAAGTTATTCATTGCTTCTCCCCCCCCCCACCCCCAGTAATGAAAGAGGAAGGGATCAATGGATTCTGAACTGGTTGAGTGATACCTTGCGTAGATGAAAGATTATAAAAACATTGCAGCTTGAAAATGAGAAAGGTTGTTGATGTGTTTTGCAATGCCAGGACTCCAACCTTTGCAATGCCAGGACTCCAATCCTTTAAGAGCTGGACTCCTACTTTTAAATTAGTAACATGATAAATCGTGCAGGGAAACAAAAATGCTTCATTTACAAAACTATTGTACTCCCAACTTTACTGTAGGCTTGTGAAACATGGACCACTTATAAACGTCATCTCCAGCTCCTCAAAAGATTCCATCAATGGGGTCTCCAAAAAAATGTTACATATCACTTGGGAAGGAAGGCGAACTAATGTCAATGTACTGGAAGAAGCAAAGATCACCAGTGTCAAATGATTCTTCAACACCAACTTCGTTGGACTGGTCATGCTGTTCAGATGCCTGATTATCGTCTTCCAAAGCAACTACTTTATTCCTAACTTGAGAATGGTAAGCATAATGCTGGTGGACAACAAAAGAGGTAAATCTATTTTAAAAAATGTAGCTTAAACACCGACAACTGGGAATCATTGGCCTGTGAGGACTCCAGTTGGAAAACAGCCTTCGCCAAAGGCGTCACGAACTTTGAAGAAGCACAAACTCAGGGCGAAAGAAGAAGAAGACGAAGATGAAGATGAAGACGAAGACGAAGCATTTCAGTCTGAAGGTGGAGTCCAAAGTAGGACAATTTCTCCTTGCTGAAACTCCTATTGGAGTTTGGTCTCATTTCTATTGGTATAAGAATATGCAACGATCCCAGGTGACTAAAATTCCTTATAACATTTTTAAATACCGTCTTTTTCCGTGTATAAGACTAGGTTTAAAATTGGGGCTTATCTTATACATGGGTAGTGCTGAGAGGTGTTTTCTTATATACAGAAAAATACAGTATCCTCGTAAGTATTTTCTGCCTCTTAGTCTGGGATCAACATGTCAAATACTCTGTACTGCCAACAACTTGCAAACCCATATCCTAATAACACTTTCATACCTGAGCCTAGCACTCATATTGTGCTTCTGTGAAAATCCCAGCTTCAGTTTCTTTGGAAATAGATTTCTCACCCTCCTTGGTGCAGAGAGCCTCTTGGAAACATAATGGGGAAAACATTGCTGAAGTATCAAAGACCAGGAAATAAATAATAAGCTGAAAGTCTCAAGGCTTTCAGTTGATTTCTCCCAAGTCTATATAAAATAATGCAAGTTTCGCAAGGCTTGATACAAGTTTCCCACATTTCGAAAGTACCGGTAGCAAACTCTGGACCAATCCACAGCAGTTTTGTTATGCCTGTTGTGAGGAAGGTAGTGTATGGCAAGCCTGAAGTGAAGTCCAGTGTTGTTAACCATCCATTTTGGGGGTGGTGTGTGTGTGTTGTTGTTTTTTAGAAATAAGGAGTGGGTAAGGGACTGGGAAATTGATTGCAGCATAATTGAGAACAATTAAGGGAGTTGGGGAATGGACAGAGAGTTTCAGTGGTGTGTGGAAATATGCCTGAATGCCAAACCTACTCATAGTGACATCAAATGGGAGTGAATTTTGCGAGGTCGCGCTCAGCCTCCTGAATCCCAGAGCGACCCCTGGCAGTTCGGACTGGCATCCTCCCCAGGGTGGATACCTGTGGAGTGGCAGGGTTAGAGGCTGCTTGGATTTGGAATAGCTGCTATTTAATACTGGAATAATTGTTAGCATCCAGTGGAAGTTTCCCCAATCAATCCCATTCAAAAGGACTCACTCGGAATTGGATCTGATCAGGGCTGGCCCTACAGCAAGTCTGGGTGGCGCAGGGCGCCAGGGCGCTGCCGCGCTGTGGTGCCTGTGGCAGCCGTGCTGTGTGCTGCGCCCGCCAGACAGCCGTGGTGGGAAATGGGGTGGGGGTGGCACCGGAGGGATCTTCGCACCACGGCGCCAGGGCGCCAGATATGCTTAAGATGGCCCTGGATGTGATGGTGGGAGGAGCTGGCCTTCACCCGACATCGCAAGACTTGTTTCTTTCTCACTCCCCTCGTGCTACGTGTTTGAGTTAAAAGCACTTCGTTACCACAGAGAAATTTATGCAAAAAAAATCACATTCAAAAAATCATCTTCTGCTGCAGAATGGAAGTGCCGTTTTCTTCTGCTCAAGCGGAGTAAGATATCGATCAGCATTGACCTTTACAAATGCAGCATGTCTGTGCTTTGCATAACTTTATCCCTAAGTGCTTGTAGACATTCTTGTGTTTTCTGACAAATACTACTTCTTTTCTGTTTTTTTACAATAAAGAATATTCTGGCGTGTGTCGAGTTGGAATGAAAGACTAGGAACCAAGTATCAACTGCTTCCTTACTCTGCTACGAGGTTAACTGTTCAGAGGTAGGAACTGCCAGCCCTACATGTGAACAGGAAGAATAGTTTTCTAGCCAGATTTTTCCATTCCCCCCCCTCTCTCTTCAATTCCATTTGACCTGAAAGACATTAAGGTTCAAATACCAAGTAACCTCCCTAGCAAGAAAATCCTACAAACAGGACATCACAAGTCAAGAAGCCTGCTATGAAACTTCAGCTGTTATTTCACCTTCTTGGACTGAACATCTGGCCCTCAGCCTATCATCTCCCTTCTAGATCTTCTACCGGGACTCTTGTCTTACTTATTATTATTATTATTATTATTATTCACATTTTTGTTAGCCATTTGGAACACCTATTGCAGTTCCACCAACTCAGAAATTTCCTCACATACCGGTATGTCCTAACTTTGAAAAAAAAAAAAAATCCCCCAAGAAAACTTCAACCAAATCAGAGGGGTTTTTTTTATGCAAGTGCTTTTGGAAAGAATAGCTGGCTTGTTGAAAATTGCTACCATCTAGTGGTCAAATTTTATCTTTGTGTTGCCATAAATAAAATAACATAGCTGTACTTTAGAATAGGCTGCTGATAAGACTTCCTCCTCCCATTCCCGAAAGTGGGTCTGCATGAGGAGAATTGATCTACGTTTGCTAAAGAAAGAGAAGCCGATGCTACTTCAGATCTATATGGATGAAATAAAGAGAACATTTCTCACACATAGGACTAAAATGGCTTTTCACGTCTGTATCTTGATTTCAAAAGAAATTTGTTGGGATGAATCTATATGTGATCTATGGTGGACGTATGCCCTACTTCCTAGAGGACAGTCCTCCATCTGAGGGTTCCCTCTGTTTAAAGTGTTGTCCAGTCCAAGGCCAATTGAAAGATTAAATATCCCTAAGAAGGGAGATCAGGAGCCTTGAAATTGCCCAGCAGCCGCGGACTGAGCAGAAACAGGCACAGCGAGATGCATTGCATTTCTATTTAAAACCATTGCAACTTTTTCAAAATTTGCATCAGTGCCTATAAATTTGTTGTTGTTTAGTCATTTAGTCATGTCCGACTCTTCGTGACCCCATGGACCAGAGCACACCAGGCACTCCTGTCTTGCACTGCCTCCCGCAGTTTGGTCAAACTCATGTTAGTATCTTTGATAACACTCTCCAACCATCTCGTCCTCTGTCATCCCCTGCTCCTTGTGCCCTCCATCTTTCCCAACATCAGGGTATTTTCCAGGGAGTCTTCTCTTCTCATGAGGTGGCCAAAGTATTGGAGCCTCAGCTTCAGGATCTGTCCTTCCAGTGAGTACTCAGGGCCGATTTCCTTTAGAATGGATAGTTTTGATCTTCTTGCAATCCATGGGACTCTCAAGTGTCTCAAGAAATGTATTTGCTGCTAATCCCAGCTGCTTTGAGGCTGTCTGGTAATGGAAAGTGTCTTGAACATTGAGACCACTGTGATCTTTTTTTTTATGAATGGGAAATGCATGCATAGAGTTGGGAAGGGATGCATAGGGTTGGTTCAGCTTTGCTCAAAAGTCCACAGAACCCAAGAGGTGGCCTTGCTTTTCGTTCTGCAATAACAAACTTTTAGACCCTTTATGGTGTTAACATTGCTGTTTTTGCAGAACACCAGCTAACCCCTCTGGGTATTAAGGCGGCTACATTCACATGTCAGTTTCTTCAGTTTTCATGGCTTAGGTCTTGTTAAGTTCCACATTACATATATATTAGCATTTACATGATCTAAAACCCACTTCTGGAACTCTAATGGAACATAGCAGAAGTTGAGTACTCATTTCCATGTTATTTGCTTCCAGGGAAAAAAAAAAGCCTGTTTGAAAATACTGTAATCTGGAAATGAGTGCCAAACTTGAGCAATATTCTACCATGGTTCCACTATTGTTCTGGAAATGACTTTAAATCATACTCAGAATATAATGTACAAGTGAACGGTTAGGAAAATGCTCTGAAAATAGGGTAAGCTGCCATGTGAATGCAGCCTTGGTAAGAAAGGGTGTAATTATATTTGCGTCAAGACATGGTTAAAAGTGCCTTAATGGTTTCATAAAGAAACTTGTAGATATCTATCAGACATCACTGGGGAAGAGATTGTTAAGGAATAGATAGCATTGGTTATGTAAAAACAGATGAAATGTCTTTTTGAAATCTCAAACAGCCAACAACACATAAGCAAATTACATCATTTCTGGAGCAAGGGGGCAGAATTGTAACATGCATTACACTGTCAAGGAGTAAACCGTCAGTCAGTGAACTTGTCCTGAAAAGATGGCTGTCTTAGCCTTTAGGAATCAAGATTCCTGCCAGATTTGCTATTATCCATTTTAATGGATCCTAATTAGCAGAGGACAGCATGCTCCACATTCTTTTCCGTGCATCTCTCAGTGTGAAAGGCATCTGGCAAACAAGATGTTTGATTATTCTAAATAGTCAACAAAGACAGTGTTCTGTAGCAGGAGATCTAAAAGACTTGGGTTGAAACCCAGCTCAGCCATGAAGCTCCCTGGCTGGCTCCTCCAGTCTAATCTACTGAGAGTTTATTGTGAAGATCAAATGGGATAGTCCCATGTTCTTCTTGGCAGAAAGGGGTGATGGTTGGCAACCGTCTGTCTCGAGAGACAATGGAATGCACCCTTGGGGTTGAAGTCAAAAAGCTGCATTAGTAGCACCAAAGTGACTTCCCCAGGTCCAAGCCTGGGCAGTGTGTATGGAGGTCCTGGCCACCCAGAGTACAATCTTAGCCTCACTGATATGGTCCCAAAGCTTGGCTGCAGGAGTTGCCAGAAGGAGGCATACAAGACACCATCAACTCCAGATTTGTGTAGGGTTTGCTCCTTTTTCTTCTTCCGAAGATATCCCACAAGGCAGCAGAGGTTTCGGTTCTGAGGGTCTTACACACACACACACACACACACACACACTTAAACCAAGGTAGGTAATAAATAAAGGGTGGGTAATAAATGAAATTAATGGACCCAACTTAAGTTGAATACCACCCAATATTTTTAAATGCAATTGAAATATCTAATTACAGGTAAGTGTATCTGAAGAAGCGTGCATGCACACGAAAGCTCATACCAATGACAAACTTAGTTGGTCTCTAAGGTGCTACTGGAAGGATTTTTTTTTTAATATAAGAATGTCACATAGAATCATAGAGTTGGAAGAGACCACAAGGGCCATCCAGTCCAACCCCCTGCCAAGCAGGAAACACCATCAAAGCATTCTTGACATATGCCTGTCAAGCCTCTGCTTAAAGACCTCCAAAGAAGGAGACTCCACCACACTCCTTGGTAGCAAATTCCACTGCCGAACAGCTCTTACTGTAAGGAAGTTCTTCCTAATGTTTAGGTGGAATCTACAATCAAGCTCCAGATAACATATCACTCTAGAACATCCTGTCCGAAAGAATCTTATACATTGGTGGTGCTAGATTCAGGTAGGTAGCTGTGTTGGTCTGACGCAGTCAAAATATACGGTATATAAAAATAAAAAAAAATTGTCCAGTAGCACCTTAGAGACCAACTAAGTTTGTTCTTGGTATGAGCCTTCATGTGCATGCACAAAGCTTTCAGAAGTGTGCATGCACACAAAAACTTATACCAAGAAGAAACTTAGTTGGTCTCTAAGGTGCTATTGGTGGTGCTGTTGTCTATATTTTACACACCAATATAGTAGCTCGCCTGGCTGCTTATTTAATTACTATGTTTCTATCCTATCTTTCTTCAAAGTAGCTCAAGATGATGTATATGGTTCTTCCTTCCTTGAGACCTCCCTGACTTTCCCAGTCCCCTCCTGCTGTTCTACCTTGGTGGCAGCGGCACCAGTAAGTTGGTGTGTGGCTGGGGGATGGTGGCTCCAATTTGTTATTTGGTTAGGTCTGAAGGCCTCCAGGCCCCGGAGCTTCAGGAGGACTTTGGTGGGATCGAGATCATCCGGGGGGGGGGGAGGCTCTGTGTGGCCTCTTCACTTGTCATTTGGGGCTCCCATTTGATCGTGGCGTAGCAATTCAAATCCAAGCAGCCACAGACATCAAAGGAGTGGAAATAAAAGGCGAAACCTACAAATTAGGACTCTTTGCAGATGACGGAATGGTCACAACACCAGTCCCATAAACACAGCAACCTCCCTAACCAGATAACTCAACACATTTGCAATAGTGTCAGGCCTACAGGTAGTGTCAGGCCTACAGTCGGAAGCTATGTGCTGCAGCACCCCTCCCCACACCCCAAAAGAACTCACTAATGCCATTTGATCGATGTGGTGATGGCAGCACAGGGACCAGCCAGGCAGCTCAGTTGGTGCTGTTGTTCTCTCGGAGTTCGCCACGGCCGTGGCGCTCTCCATCTTGCCTTGCCGGAAGTCCTCAGCTTCGTGTAAATAATGTATGAAATGAGAAATTCACTCAGCGCCAAGCAGGTAAGAGACAGCGCATCTAAGATGATATGGAAGTAATCGACACATCCATAAAATATTCAGAGACTGCATTTGCACAGGTACCGAGGCATTGCCATCCATGTGGGCGTGATTCAGTGACTGGAAAAGCGTGGCGTGAATCAAACTTAAATACTTTTCACGTATCATAAATGTATATTTTATACTTTTCGAGACAAAAAGGTAAATCAGTCCTGCGCGTCATCCCCGAAGACATTTCCACAGGCTGTAAAGCTTTCAAAACCACCATCCTGTTTGAATTGCACATTGGTATCAAAAGTGATCAGGTGTGAACTACAGGCCACCAAGCGACTTTCCTGTAAAAGGCCTTTTCATTTGACGATAAAGTTGCTATCGAACTGAACCCATGTGTGAACAGGATTCATGCTGTGCGTTTAGGCAAAGTGAGGCACAGGGCCGTCTTAAGCATAGCTGGCGCCCTGGCGCGAACTATCCCTCCGGCGCCCCCCTCCTGTTTCTGAGCATGGCTGCCGCGCGGGCGCAGCGTGGCTACCACGCGGGTGGAGCAGCGCAGTGCTCCCTGGTGGCCTGGCGCCCTGGCGCTTTGCGCCACCCAGCCTTGCCTTAGGGCCGGCCCTGGTGAGGCAGCCCCCTTAACAGCAGAGCGAATGCACCACCAGACCTAGCTAGCCCCACTCCCCCTGCCTGGCTCAGTACTTAGGCCATGCATAAAATGTATGGCACACACCATACATTTTAAACACGATGATAGCACTTTAAATAGCCATGGCTCCCTGCACCAACAATGATAGGAGCCATAGTTTGTTAAGGGTGCTCACAATGCTTTATTCCCCTCACAATGCTATGATTCCCGGAGTGGTTTAACAGTCAACCAGGGGACTCTGGTGATAGTAGCTGTCAACAGATGTACACTCTTCCAAAATAGGTACTTGTGCACCTGTAGAGAGACAGCTTGCACCTGTTGCTGCAGTAGCAGCAGCAGCAGCAGCAAAAAAAGCTAATGCTATTCTAAATTGTACCAACAGAAATATATCTAGGTCAAGGGAAGTAATACTCCTGGTCTGTTCTGCCTTGGCCAGACCACACCTGGAGTACTGTGTCCAGTTCTGGGCACCACAATTTAAGAAGGTTGTTGACAAGCTGGAACGTGTGCAGAGGACGACCAAGAAGATCAAAGGTCTGTAAATCAAGCCTAATGAGGAACAATTGAGGGAATTGGGTATGTTTAGCCTGGTGAAGAGGAGACTGAGAGGAGATACTAAATGATCCTCAGGATCCCTTCCATCCCTATGATTCTATGATCTCCTCATCAACACAAAGAGTTTTTGGAGTTTGGGAACCAAGGCGTTTGAGTACCAAGGCGTTTGAGAACCAATGTACTACTGTACATGATAGAGACAATTTTCCAATTTAATACTTCATAAAGAATAACCCTTTATTCCCTTTTGAAGCAATTGCATCTAGCTGATGCAAATATTTTGAAATTGTTATTATTATTGCCAGCTTAAGTGCAAACCCAGTCATTCACAGTCCAGGAAAATATCTATTTTATGGAGCATCCCAGAACACCATCTGGAACATTTTTGCACAGGTTGTGTGCATTACCTTGATGTACTAATGAAATTGGCCTATTTGATAATTTCATTAAATGCACCCCACAGAGAGAAGGAGCCGGGCATTTACAATAGGATAATGTTGCTTATGCCTTTTTAAAAATTACAGTCGTTTAAAGTTTGAACCCATTAACCAAAAGAAGAGTGAATACAGTCTTCTTAATTACACCTTAAGTGGCTTTCCCTTTTTGTTTTAATTGATAGGAACAGACTAGTTTCACAGTTCTCTCTCTCTCTCTCTCTCTCTCTCTCTCTCTCTCTCTCTCTCTCTCTCACACACACACACACACACACACACACACACACACAACAGTGGGAAACCATGGGGTTTCTGATTAAATGGTATACAATTTATTCTCTGTGGTATTTCTGGTTTAGTCACATTGAGTTTAAGGATAATTAAAGTTGTCTGTCGCACTGTAATAATCAAACAATTACCTCTAGGGAAGGATGTAAGCCTTTAATAATCCACTTGATTATGTGGCAACAGCTCTCAAAAGTGACAGACTTTGGCGTGCTAAGACTTCTGAGATCCTCATCCTTATTAGAGATTAGACTTCAGGGATGTCGGGCAGGAAAGGAGAATTCTGGGACAGAATACAAAAGCAGCCAAAATGTCTCAGTGTTGCTAGTTCCATTCAGAAACTTAGATTGGCTTTGGCAGTGTTAACTCATCTCAAGGCTGCTAAGCTTGAACATATACCATTGTGAGGCCAGGTTCTTGATCAAGTGATTGGTCAGTTAGCGCACTACAAATTCAAATCCTAACCTGAAGCCCAGCTATTGCAAAGCTTGCTTTGATCTGATCCCTATTTTATGGGTCGAAGTGCATGCTGATGTTGGCATCCATCTGTATTGGGAGGCAATGGAATGTGCCCACTGGAGAATCACAGCGGCTGCTGTGGCTGCAAGGATAGGTAACTCGTAACTGCTGCCTCCTGCGTTGCTTTTGCTGCATTAGCAGCACCCAAGTGACCTCTCCAAGGTATGAGCCTGGGCAGTGTGTATGGAGCTGCCCAGATGACAAGACCTTGCCAATGGTCAACAAAGCGGTTTTTTGCACGTGCTGTAGACAGAAGTGAGGGACAGATGGGGTTCATCAACCTGGGGAGGCAAACCATGTCATCTTGGCTGCTCAGATGACAAGACCTTGCCAATGTGGACCAAGGGAAAGCACCAGGTGTTGCTGGAAGGAGACATACAAGACGTCATCCAACTGTCTTAGGGACTCTAAGTACGTATGGGTTGTTTAAGTGAATGGGGTGTTAAGGACCTCTGTTGCAGGAAGGTCATGTTCCTTCTGGGGTAGTTTGTTCACCTTTGGTTGCCATCCTGCACTCAGCTCTCACCTGTGACTCCTAGAAGCTGTCAGCATGTGACAGTAGCCACACCCCAGGAAATGGCTTTGACTGACTAGCTAAACCAGGTGAGGGTAGTTGATGGGTCTCAAACCCTTGGTGAGTTAGGGACTAAGACAGGCTCTGGTGGATTGAGCAGATGAGACCAACAGTGGATCCAATGGTAAACAACGTGGTTTCTTGCATGTGCTGCAGACGGAAGTGAGGGGCAGATGGGGTTCATCTTCTCTAGGAGAGGGAAAACTCAGATTCCAAACCACTGCTGTCTTGCAGGATATATTTGGGAAAAGAAAAGGAGGAGTAACCACATGTACTAATCACATAAAAAATACAGTGGTGCCTCGCTAGACGAATACCCTGTTAGACAAATTATTCGCTATATGAATAGGTTTTGCGATCGGAGGTTGCCTCGCAAGATGACGAGGTTTTCTATGGTCGCCACTTCGTCTTGTGAAGCATGGCCATAAAAACCTCCGATCACAAAACCTATTTGCAAAAGGCATTTGTCTAGCGAAAGGGGAACCAGCTGTAGCAAGGAAAGAAGGCAAAGGAAGATCAGCTGAGAGGCGCTGACAGCTGATCTTCCTTTGCCTTCTTTCCACACTGCAGCTGGTTCCCCTTTGTGTTCCACTGGTCTCTGCCGGTTGCCACGAGCAGTGAGAGGCAACCGGCAGAGACCAGCGGAACACTAGCTCGGGAAGAAGGGGGGAAGGGGAGGAACGGCTCCATTCCTTCCTCCGCTTCCCCCCCCCCGCTGCCTGTCCGATCCCTGCTGGCGGGGCGGGGGGAAATCAGGCGAGGTGGCGGGGAGAAGTGCTTCTCGCCCCCCCCCCGCTGCCTCGCCGCGCACAGCCGGCATGGGACGCAGCTTCGGAGACCTCCAAAGCCGCGCCCCATGCCGGGGAAGGCAGGCAAGACGGTGATGGGGAGAAGAGCATCTCACCGCCGCCGCCTCGCCGTGCACAGCCGGCATGGGACGCAGCTTCGGAGACCTCCGAAGCTGCGGCCCATGCCGGGGAAGGCAGGTGAGGCGGCGGGGAAAAGAGCTTCTCCCCGCCGCCTCGCATACAGCTGGCATCAGACAGGGCTTCGGAGACCCCATGCCGGGGAAGGCAGGCAAGACAAAGCAAAAAGTAAAGAAAGAATGGGAGATATTTAAAGAATACTTATCGAAAAATGAAATAGCGAAATCCCTAATAGCAGTCTTAGGCTGAACTTGATTTATAATATATGAAAAAATGGTAAGCAGCTAATTTATCTATGAATGTGTGATAAATTAGGAACAATAGAAATTACAGACGGAATAATTGGAAGAACAACTTTCTTTCTTTTAACTTTTTTTCTTTTTTCTTTTTTCTTCCTTTTTTCTTACATTTTTTCATTCCATTTTTTCTTCTTAATCTTTTTCTGTATATTTTTTGAGTGAATTGTGTATCTATGAAATATGTATTGTCTGTTTTTATGCTTTTTAAAACAATAAAGATATTTTCTATTAAAAATAAATAAATAAATTGCGGCAGAATAATATACAGATTCGCAAAATAAACCAGAACTGTGTGGAAAGTGAAAATGGATTAATTCCAATAGAGAATGAAGAGAACCAAGACGAACAAGCATCATTACAAGACAATGTAATTCACCCTAAAGAAGAGGAGGAAGATCCATCAGTCCTGGACAATATAATTGAACTTAAAAAAGAGGAGGAAGATGTATGGAAAATTGTTCCCCCAGTGGGAGAGGGGGAACAAGACTCATGTTCGATTCAAGGAGTCCTCAAAGAAGAACCAGCATGGAATAATGTCCTCCCAGTGAGAGAGGGAGGGCAGGATCCATACTGGGTAAGTGGAATAAAAATTGAGATAGGGCTGAAAAGTGGAAACATAGCTGGATGGCACTGTGCTACAGTTAGAAAATTGGGGGGGGGCAACAGGGGACAAAGAAGGGAGAGTGGTGGATAGGTGGCGAAAGAGTGGGAGTGGGGTGAGGAGTGTTGTTGTTTAGTCGTTTAGTCGTGTCCGACTCTTTGTGACCCCATGGACCATAGCACGCCAGGCACTCCTGTCTTCCACTGCCTCCCGCAGTTTGGTCAAACTCACGTTCGTAGCTTCAAGAACACTGTCCAACCATCTTGTCCTCTGTCGTCCCCTTCTCCTAGTGCCCTCCATCTTTCCCAACATCAGGGTCTTTTCCAAGGATTCTTCTCTTCTCATGAGGTGGCCAAAGTATTGGAGCCTCAGCTTCACGATCTGTCCTTCCAGGGAGCACTCAGGGCTGATTTCCTTAAGAATGGATAGGTTTGATCTTCTAGCAGTCCATGGGACTCTCAAGAGTCTCCTCCAGCACCATAATTCAAAAGCATCAATTCTTCGGCGATCAGCCTTCTTTATGGTCCAGCTCTCACTTCCATACATCACTACTGGGAAAACCATAGCTTTAACTATACGGACCTTTGTCGGCAAGGTGATGTCTCTGCTTTTTAAGATGCTGTCTAGGTTTGTCATTGCTTTTCTCCCAAGAAGCAGGCGTCTTTTAATTTCGTGACTGCTGTCACCATCTGCAGTGATCAAGGAGCCCAAGAAAGTAAAATCTCTCACTGGGGTGAGGAGTAACAATGGGTTATTTTCTGATTGATTAAGATGGTCCGAAACTGGAACGATTTATGGAGCTGGCTGATGCATCTGGGAGATCCGGAGTCCAGGGGAACGGGGGTAGAATTAGATTATAAGTGGTTAAAGGTTATTATGATAGAAGAAAAAATATTTGTATGTATGGAAAAAATTGGGGTATAAATTGTGAGGCTAAGGGAAGAAATAGAGATTGATGGGAAAATAAATTTAGATTTGGATTAATTAATGAATTTTAGGTTGAGGGTAGTTGATGGGTTTTTTTTTTTTGTAGCTTAGAATTGCTTGTGAGATAATGAAAATTTTTTGTTAGAATGATTTAAGATGATAAATGAAAATTGCTTAATTTAGATTTAAAAATGGACCCAGTGTGGGGGGAAATCGAGGAAGTCCACAATGTCAAGTTAATGTAAAAATTGATATGTTTTTTCTTCCTTTTTCTCTTTTGTCTATGTTTTATTTTTATTTATTTATTGCTTTTTGTTTTTTGTTTTTGTGAATTTTTGTATTTTGAAATGTTTGAAAATCAATAAATATTATTTGAATAATAATAATAATAATAATAATAATAATAATAATAAATACGTAAGTTCCCGCAGGGCTTAAAACCAGGATCACTGGTTGACCAGGCCTTGGTGTGCTGCTGCTTCTGTCATTTCTACTGATCAGTGAAAGGAACTGTAGAAAATTCTAGTTGAGAGGGCCTTGAATTAAGCAGAGTGAAGCCCTACCAATGGGTAATTTGAGTTGATAGCCTCAAGCAGCTGAATTTAGGTGCCATGAAAGGGCAACAAATGGTTAGTTATTCAACTTATTACCATTGTATTTTTATTGCTCGGAAGAGGGACTTGAGGAGCTAGAATTGTCTTAGATATTGTGCACCTAACCTTAGGAGCAGGGGGTAGTGGTGCTTTAATTTGCTCCACATTTTGATGCAAGATGACTTGATTCATACTTCTAGTGATGTGTCAAAGAGGGGCTTTCAACTAATATTTACTCAGAAGAGAGCCATTGAAATGAATGAGAACGGCTAAGTTATGTCCATTAATTTCAACAGATCTACTCTGAGTAAAAGGTAGTTGACTACAGTATTACCCCTAATCTGCATGCTCCCAATATTTAATGATGGATTTTAAATGTTGACCTGGCAAGCCTGTACTTCACAAGTAATATTATACTGTACTTCATTTTTCTACACACTTTTCTATTCCACACAGGGATTACTGCCACATGGTAAAGGTGCATATTGTATGTGAATTGGTCCTAACTCTGGGGAATTTTTGAATGTTAAATTAGGAAAGATGTGCCTTGAATACCACTGCCGCATAAACAATAAGACTTGCTAATGGGAAAGTACTATCTCATGAAATTATGGCATAATTAGATACTATTTCATTAAAGGTGAAATATAATTATAACTCCCCCTCCCCAAGAAGGAAGTGCTAGAGAATATCAAGGGTTTGCACAGATCCGAACATGTAAAATTAGAAAAGGAAACTCTTTGAACAACTCTGCTTTGTACAACTTTAATTCCCTTGATGACAAGTTTTATTTGGGGGGTAAGAAAAGCACACATACACCCTGATTTCATTAACTGAAAACTACCGGAGTGGTACAAATGTATGCTTACAAATGATCCACATGACTGCATTCAATTTTCAAGGCATGAATTCACACATTTGCTTTTGAAATTTTTGGTTTGCATTGTAGCATTTGAATCTGTTGGTTTTCATCTTCAGAGGGGACAGGAGAGACTCAAATTAACTTCAGCTCTCACACTCGGTACTGGTGGATCCAAGAAGCAAATATTCATGTAAAAATAAATAAATCACAGGGTCAGCCCTGCTTCACAGACCTGGGCCAGTAAAGTCCTACGAGTGCCACTGAATCTGGAAGCAGACAGAAATACATATCCCCAATATTCCTCAAAGCAGGGATAGGGAACTTGTGGCACCCCAGATGTGGCACTCTCATAATTCCTGACTGTGGCCCATGCTGGGTGGAGCTGATGGGAATTGGAGTCAGGCCCGTCTTTAGGGCAAGGCTGAGTGGCGCCTTGCACCACGGCGCTCGCCCAGCAGGAGCACAGAAGGGGCACCAAACATTGTCAGCTGTGTCCCGCCTGCCTACCTGCCTGGGCTGGGCTGCAGTGGGGAGAGAAGCGGTCCACCGGACCCAGTGCATCTGCGCCCCCTGCCACACAAGCGCACTGCTGGCAAGGCCAGGCTTGAGGGAGGAGGTGGATCATGGCCGCCTCCATGATGGGCGCCCGGGCAGTGGTGAAGCAGCTGCTGGGCTGGGGCTGCACGGAGTGGAGCAGAGCGGAGTGCCGCTGCCAAGGTGAGCGGGGCTTGGTCTCCCCCTGCTCACCACGCCCATGGAGGGACAGAGCAAGGGAGACAGGCAGACAGAGACAGGGGCAGGGCAGGGAGGGAAGGTCACTGGACGCCCCACCGACAGGCCTCCGGGGCAGAGCCAGCGAGGCGAACAGGAGGGCGCTGGGTGCGAGGCAGGGGACGCCGGGTGAGGGGTCCTTCCGCGGCCTCCAGGGGGAGGCAGCGGTGTCGCCGCAACACGCCCTTCAGTCCGCGGGGGAAGCCGGTCAATGTGGTGGTGTCGTAATATATAAGTGCATTGTTAATAAACGAGGTTGTTAATAAAAACGAGCATTGTTAATAAAAAAAGTTTATGTTTCCTGTCCCCCCCCCCCCAAGCAGAGATAATGTGTAAGCGTTGTGTCAGCTCCCTAAAAAAGGTTGGCAACTCTGTGAAAAGGGGTGGGGGCGCTGGAGGGATCTTTGCACCACAGCGCCAGATATGCTTAAGACGGCCCTGACTGGAGTCTAACAACACCTGGTAGGCCTCAGGCTTCCTAAAGCTGCCTTACCAAGAATCCTGGACTTCGAGTATTTAACAATATACAGTTAAAGGACCTATCGGAATGGACATAAACCACCGGTACCAAAATGTATGGGAAACACCCTACTAGGAAAGTTAACCAACCAACTTAAACTAGCACAGGGACAAGCAAAGGAGGACTCCTTCACCCTGGTGTGGCTCCCCATTATCATATATACAGCACAACAAGACAATGACCTATCCCCCGCAACAACATATGAATCAATATGGCTAATCTGACCCCAAAACCTCCCCCTTCAAATATACAAACAAACCATACTGCACCCAACCAAATGCAACCAACCAAGCTCTGAACCCTCCAATCTCTCACAATGCCAATAAAAATAAATATATAAATGAAAAACCTACCCACGTGACTCTGACACAAAAACCCTGCACAAACACTATGCAATAGAATGGAAAATCATTATTCCCCCGTCCTTTCTCTCAACCCCATGATGTCTATGACAATTGATGTTTCATACAGAATGTAAACGAACTGTGAAAAAGACTGTATGAATTGAAAGTGAAGACACTGTGTATACTTTTTATTTGTTTGTTTTGTAACACAAGAAAATCCTTAATAAAAACTATTAAAAACAACAACACCAGCGTACAGTTGCATATGCTCTGAAAGTAACAGCTAAGTATCCACTTAAAAGGTCCTGGGGCACAGCTCTTGGACTAGGTGAGGCAGCCGCTTAGGACAGTAAAATATCCTGGATGGAATGATCCTGAACCACAAGAGCCTCTGTGGGAAAGCTGGAGAAAATGTCCAAGACTTCATGGGAGTTTGATTGTGTGATTCTTAGCACATACCAGAAAAGCATCTGTTTTCAAGCTAAGTTTACACATTTGTGCAGATAAAACACCACTGATGTCTGGAGGGCCCGGTCTGCTACAGGCCTGCGATAAGGCATCCTCTTTATCTGTTGCTTGTTTTAAATGAAAGAGAAGACTATAATTATTGATCGGCATCCAACTTTCTTGGGAGACTAGTCTGCATTGTGTGAATTTATACAGAGAGCTAGCAGGAAAAGAAGATAAGAAAGTGTGGGCAAGTTCTCCTTTCAGAAAAGTGAGCTGGAAAGACAACTGACCCAAGAAAGCTATCCATCCATAAATTAGCAGGAAGATATGTCCATCACAAACATTCATTATCTTTCTCAATCACCTTTCTCTTTCTCATTAACTAAAGCACCTGCTGATCTCTGAGTAACTATAGCACAGAATGAAACAGTGTATAAAACTGGTAGTATACCCCCACCCCACCCCAAAAGTCTGGAAGATCAGGAGCCAGAGGTCAAATGAGCCTATAGACTCATAAAAATAAAATGTTTTTTCCCCTTTGGTATTCAAATGTCATCAAGAAGTAGATCCTGCTTCTAAACTAGGTATCTTCAACCTTTTCAGACCCCAGAACCACTTTTAACTCAAACATGCATTTAGGGACCCATTTCTTACTCCCATTTTGTACTAGTTGGAAGTTATTCTCCATGTAGCGCACTGCAACACCGACATACAAGCAGAAAGTGAAATAATGGGGACCTCTTTGCCCTCCAGATACTGTTGGACTCTAGCTCCCATCATCTTGCCGTTTGACCATGCTGGCTGGGGCTGAAGGAGGTTGGAGTCCAATATCAGAAGGATGCAGGTTCCCCACCCCTGAGCCTGACATAGTGGAAGCAAATGGAATCTAGGCAACTCAGCCAGCAATCCAGCATCAGATTCCCTAACAGAGCAATTATTTCCCCTTCAGTCAACTCCCAGCATTCTCCTTCACTGCCCAAACTGAGGCTGCTAAAAGCCCTCTTTCTAATTGAACCCTCCCTCAAACCATGATGGGTATTTCATTCCAAAGGATGGAGCCACAAAAGAACATGTTGGGCCTTTTGCTAAGTCTCTCATCATCCATTACGTTTGTCAGGCAAAACCATAGTGCCAGGCTCATTCTTGCTGACCAAGGCTGCCAAACACATACGAGTAAAAGTGCTCTAACCCTTCAACCTAGGAATCAGAACCTTTTATGATAAACTAGTATCATGAAGCCCGTTAAATTAACGGGTGCTAGAACATCCTGGTGCAAATGTCATCGAATGCTTTGGCCTCAATTAACCACCTCCAGTCCCTTCTTTCCACAGCTGAATCTTTCCTGCCCCCTTCAAATGGCGGGGGCTGGAAATTACATGTATTCGTGTGCCTCGAGCAGTTCTTCTTCCACCACCCCTTTCCCCTCCCTCCCACCTCCCACAGCCCCCTTTGCAAAAGGAGGCAAAAAAGAAAGAGAGCCCGCAGTAATGGGAATGGAAGCAAGTGACCTCATGGAGCACAGACGGCTGAGGCCCAGGCTGTGTGAAAGGGAAAAAGCAGGAGGGGGGGGCATTGAGGCAAAGTAGGCGAGGCGAGAGAGGGAGAGGAAAACACCCCTATCTGCGCGAGGTGGTAGGGGCTTGTGGAAACGCAGGCCTTCTTGAGGAAGGAGCCTTGAACGCGGCACTTGTTTCCACGAAGGGAAGCCGGCGCGCGTGGGAAAGCTCTCCAGGGGACCCTGCAAGGGAAAAAGCAGTGCGCGCCTAGAGCTCTCTCTCCCCGTCTCTCTCTCTCTCTCTCATTCTCCAGGGGAGGCTGGGCTGGGAGAGGGGTAGGAGCAGGTAGAAAGCAGAAAAGCCTTTCCATGAGCTGCCTGGTGCAGCCAGGCTGCTGCCGCCGCCGCCGCTGCTCCTCCTCCTTCTGTTGCTGCTCATTGTCCGGTCAGGCACAACGGTTCCCCTAAGTCTGGAATGCGGGGGGGGGGGAGAGACAGAGACAGAGAGAGCGTGTGTGGGAGAGAGAAAGTGCACCGTGGCATTGCCATGGCAACCATGCACGCGGGCGCTCTGCGTTCCAAGTCCCAACAGCTGTCCGTGGGGCACATGTGCAGTAGCGTAAACCCAGGGACACAGGGACTGGACGCAGAGACACTTGGACTTTATTATATAGGATAGCTCAAAAAGAAATAGTTGAGAAAATGAGCTTGTCATAAACGAACGCCTAGGTAAGCTGCTGTCTGAGATGAGACGTGTCGCTTGACAGCACTTGTGATGCCTAATAACGAAGCAGATGCATGAGATCATTAATTGAGTGACTATCCAATATAATAAAGGTCAGCCTTAAGGTGGGATCTCTTTATCAGGGTTCATCTTGATGAAGCCCCACTGCATACTAAGCCTTCATTCTGCTTCTAAATATATCCAAAGTCTTCAAATGATTTCTAACTCTGTGTTGTCCATGGAAACTATTCACATGAATAGCAGTAGACACACAGGAATGAGAAACAAGGCCCTTCACAGATGCTAAATTAGGGCCACATTCTGTCAGGATTCTGTCAGCTGGTTGCTTGCGAAAGTATAAAGAGAAGAAAAAGTATCTTACAGTCCTTTTTTTACTTCAGACTTACAGAGAGAAGCTATAGAACCCAGCCTCTTGGATAATGTCATTGTCCTGAGTGAATCTCCACCCCCCTTTCTCCCACTTCCTCATTTGTCGTCACCATCACCTCCTCTATGGGTGCTGCTAAGTGCCCTCTGTCTTTGAGGTCTTTGCTCTCCTACTTTTAAGGCTTGCTGGGTTCTGGGAGATGGAGGGTCTGGAATGCTTTCTAATGACTGTGTCAGCCAGCTGCTGCTCCGGTTCTTCTTCCTCCTCCTCTCCCATTATTTCCCAATTTTCTCCCTCATCTGCCTCTGAGCCGTGACCTCCCGCAAACCCCTGTTGTAAATCTATACTGTCTTCCTCTTCCTCCTCCCTGGAAGGGTCAGGGTGGGGAGGCGGTCTCCACCATTCCTCCTCCTCTGCCCAGTCCCTGACACATTTGCAATATACATTCAAAGTGCTATGATACCAATTTAAATAGTTATGGCTTCTGCCCAAAGGATTCTTTGAGCTGTAGTGTGTAAAGGGAGCTGAGAGTTGTTAGGAGGCTTCTATTCCCCTCACACAATAACAATTTCCAGAGTTCCCTGAGAAGAGCGCTTGGTTGTTAATCTGCTCTTAGCACCCTTAACAAACCAAAGCTCCCAGAATCCTTTGGGGGAAGCCATAACTGTTTAAAGTGGAAGCATAGTGCTATAAATGTGTGGTGTGAATGTTGCCTAGCAAGGCCATCAGTTTGAACTGGCAGCCGTAAGGTCTGATGCTGGGACTCCAGGCTGGCTCCAAATATTTTGCTGCCTGAGACAAAGGGGAGGATGGCTTCTATATACAGAAGCTGAATTTGAATGATCAGAGGTTGAGTCTTATTTTGACACTGACAAATGCCACTTTCTGAGCCAATGTGCAAACCAAAACATAGCCATACTTCAGATTTGCCCTTCTTTGAATTTTGCAGTGAAGTTTTCCAACCCCTAAGTTTTTGCCAAGTGTCAGCTTAATGTATTTTATTTTTCTGGCTCAAATTGCAATGGCATTTCCTTAAATGCAGTGGGAGAAAAACCAAGGAGAGGCAGAAGACGCTCTGTTTGCACACCCACAGGGAATTATTATATTTGCACATGATGCCAGATTTCATTCTGTACAAATCAGTGTTGCATTCATCCTAAATCAGTATAATTGCACCAAAGGAAGAAAGCTGAAACCTCTTTGGAAATGCCAATATATTGTCACTTTGCACCAAGCATCTAACATTTAATTACAAGACGTATCATTGAAAAGATGTAAGGAATAGATTTATGCTTTCCATTTGTAGTATCTTTTTATAAGCTCACCCTTAAAATGAAACTGGTTGTTATAGCAGAAAAGAAAGTGATATAGTATATAGCTGGCATAGTGTTTTCTTATTCTAGGGACACGTAACAAGTGTGTAAAAACAGAGGCTTTTTCAGTGCACAGGGCAAGACATGTCAAATCCTCTAGATGGTGTTCCTACCTTTTCCCTGACTCGTTAGGCATAGATAGACAAGTGTCAGAAACAAATAAAAAGACTGTGTGCTGGTTTTTCATGTACGGAAATGGAAAGAGATGGCTCTAAATGAAGAGAAAACACAGATTCCAATACAGTACTTCAAATATTGCAGATGGAGACAGAAACTCACCCCAGCACCACCACCACCAACCCACGGAGTAACAGAGTTTATCCCACCCCAGTTTTTCCTGAGAACCTATGCTATTTTTCTACCATCCTCTTCCCCTCTGCAAGTCAACAGAGAGAGAAGAGACTGTATCCCCCAAAATCTGTGAAGGGAACAGAAGCACGTCATCCACCAACAAACTTTGAGGCAAGACCTTGCATAAGGCTTTGCAGGCACCACCAATCAGCTGATGGATAGTGTCTGCAAACCTTTTGGCTGAAACCAGATTTTTACCTGCCCCACACCTGATCTCACATAGAATCTCAGGTAAAGGGCAGATGGGTGTGGCTTGACTGAAGTAGGCATAGCTGTCAACTTTCGGATTTGAAAATAAGGGATCAGCAGCAGCCTCACCTGTCCCGGGGACAGTCTATGGTATATCTAACAATCCAGGATAGCAGCGGGGAAACGGCGCTGGAATAAGGGAATTTCCAGCCAAAAAAAGGGAGGGCTGACAGCTATGCTCATGGGTCAAATGGGGAGGTCTGGCAGGCTTAATTAGGTGAGAGGCTGGAGGTTCGCCACCCCAGGCAGAAAATGATGTTCAAGCACCATTATGTAGAATCCCTGAATTCGCCAGAAATTTGGGCACTCCCAAGGCATAATGACATGGAATCTGAACTCCATATTTTTGCACCAATTGTTCACTACAAGTTCTAGCAAGATCATATTCTTGTGTATGTATTTTTATTTCATCTATTACATTGCAACTATGAATACTTACTTCTTAGCTTTCTAAAAAAATTACTCTAGACATACACTTCACAACAAATACTTAAAACAACCAATGTCACAAACAAACAAACAGTAATGCAATTAAGATGCCATTGTGGTTCCAGTAACGTATTTGAAAGTCTTGTTTTCTTGAGTGATTGGAACAGCTCCTTCAAAGCTTTCCTACTCTACTGGTTGCATATTTTATATCATATATTAAAGCTAATGGATGCTTCTATCCCAGAGGCTGTTAGCTCCATAGGAACAACTTAAAAATCTTGTTAAGAATTTATTTGAATAATAACTAATGCATAGTATCCGCATTTTCATAAAGTGCAAAGCAGTGCCACAGATGATTTGACATTCAAAACAGAAGAAGCTGTAATTATGAGTACAGCATTTATTTAGACAGTTCATTATGTATACTATGTTTTGCAGATATTTATACAGCAGCTTTCATATAATAGGCTCAGTGCAAAACAAAGAAAAAGAGGAAGATGGAGTTTTGGTGAAATACAGGAATACACTCTTCTGTTTATTTATTACATTATTACATTCATACGTTGCTTTTCCTGCAATGGTAACAAGGCAACAAACCTGTGAGGTCAATTAGGCTGAGAGATGGTGGAAGTGACCATTGCCAGGGTAGGAAGCCATGGATTGGAAACCCTGGTAGGAGTTGGGGTAGCTGGAGATAAATGGCATGATCAATTCCAGAGCTGAGGGTACTTTGGCAGGGAATCTCAGTGACTGCTGCGACGGACCTCCCCTCGGACTCTCAAATTCCCCCTGTCGTCTTTTATTTCTCTGTGGTGAAGATCGGGACTCTCTTAAACTCCCTTCTACACCAGACTCTTGAGGTCCACCTAAAATAGGAACCTCCCCTTTCTCTAGGGGTCTTTCAACAACAAGGGTACTCCTATCCAGCTAACGTGGCCAGTTTCAGGCTTGGCTCTGGGTTACTAGGAATAAAGCTCCTTTTGCCTCACATCCAGGACTTCCTTTGTCTAGGGTCCCTCCCTGTTACTGTTACCTCAGCACACAGGGCAACAATGTGGCACTCCTGAGCTTTTTCGTCCCTTCACCCCTCTTTTGGCTGACTCCAGGGCCTGACTTATCACCTTGTAAGTCTTAGTGTCCCTTTCTTCAAGTTCACCACCTTTTGAGCCCGCCCGCCTTGCTGGATCAAACAGTCGACGATATTTCTTAGCACAACAAGAACTAGGGTTTATTTATTATATAACATGACTGTTTCAGTATTTCATTTGTTTACAGCAGGCATCCCCAAACTGCGGCCCTCCAGATGTTTTGGCCTACAACTCCCATGATCCCTAGCTAAGAGGACCAGTGGTCAGGGATGATGGGAATGGTAGTCCAAAACATCTGGAAGGCCAATGTTTGGGGATGCCTGGTTTACAGTATGCTTTCTTCATTCAGATGTATAACTGTAATTCCTACCGTACTTGTTCCTTCCTAACCACCACTATCCTGGCCCCACACCCTCTGCTCCCAGTCACCACTCTCCCCCACCCTCTCCTCCTTGACCAATGGCTGCTCCCTCCTTTTAAAGAGCGGAATGTCCCGCCTCTCTGCAGCCAACTGTCACTCTAACGGAGTGAGTGTAACTTAACTCTTAACATCCTGGAGAACTTCCTGGATGCCAGTGTGGTGTAGTGGTTAAGAGTGGTAGACTCGTAATCTGGGGAGCCGGGTTCGCATCTCCGCTCCTCCACATGCAGCTGCTGGGTGACCTTGGGCTAGTCACACTTCTCTGAAGTCTCTCAGCCCCACCTACCTCACAGGGTGTCTGTTGTGGGGGAGGAAGGGAAAGGAGAATGTTAGCCGCTTTGAGACTCCTTCGGGTAGTGATAAAGCGGGATATCAAATCCAAACTACTACTCTTCTTCTTCTTCTTCTTCTTCTTCTTCTTCTTCTTCTTCTTCTTCTTCTTCTTCTTCTTCTTCTTCTTCTTCTTCTTCCTAAACCAGACTAATCCGTCACAACTGCCATCTAAGTTTTACTGAAATGCAGTGACTCAGACGATCCATTCTTCCATGTCATTGTCATGGCCCTGGACCATGACTCCTTGAAGGCAGAGTTCTCTGGCAACTGCAGAGTTCTCTGGCAACTGCAGAGAAGTGGATCCATGCTCTGGTTCATCCCATGCAGGTTCACAGGCACCATTGCCCAACTCCTGAACCCCAAGGAACCTCTGCTGCCAAATTCTGGTGCTTGGTCCATAAACTCCTCATGGGACTAGGAGACCTCACTCAATGGGAGGGACCTCTAGACAATGACTACCTAGTCCTGTTGTAAAGCTCAGCCAGTTGTCCCAGGACCTTGCTAAGACAACTTGAATATTTGGCCTCAGATGTAGGAGCACTATCCATGGTTCTGAACACCTGCCTTGCTCTCCCACATAGATGCTAACTTTGCCTTGTGATTGTGCCTGCTACTGGCCTCTCCTTGCATGGGTCATCATCCCTGCTTGATGGTGGGCACCCCCATAGATCATGACAGGTATCGGGCCAAGAAAATGGCTGCCTCCATAAAATTATGGTACTCACTGGCAGACCTCTCTGATGATGCCTGTCACTATCAGGCATGGATCCTTGCACCTTTCTGAGGAAGACCCTAGACTTATTAGTTGATATAGCTACAGGAATACTCAGCTTCTAACAATCCTTTCTTTGGAAATCAACATAATCTCTCAGATTCAGAATTTCCTTGTTTCATTCATTTTATTTATTTTCATAGGAGAATTTGTATGCAACTTTTCTGCCTCAGCTGCTACCCCCGCGAGGCTTAAATAAAACAATCAACACAGAATAAAGCCAATTTTAATTGGCATACCATATAAACTGATATGAAGCAGCCAAACTTGAGAGTTTGTTATACCACTCTGTCATATGTCGTGTTTCTTTAGATTCCCAATTCTTAGCACATAGTCACCCGGGCTGGCAGCCAAAATTATGCAGAATAAGAAAATCTCCCTAAAGATACAAAAGCTTGCAAACAGACATTGGGATCCAGTAACAGAATGACTTTAAGAATCTGCCACCCAAAATCTTTTCCCTTGCTGCTTTTGAAATTTACGCATGATCCATTTCCAGGACTAAAAGTAATAGAGTTACTGAAATACCCCTCAGACTATTGATTTATTTGTGTATTTATAATCTGCCCTTCCATAAAAATGTATCAAACATCCTTAAGACATTAATCATATATTTATCCCGGTCTCATTATAAGTATCCTGCTGGTCATTGGCTAATCCCAACAGGAAAAACCCTATCCATGAGTCATGCCCACCTGGGGAGGGGGGCTGCCTATGGGAGCTGAGAGTGCTGTTAAGTTTGGGTCCTTCTTGCTGGCTTCCCATAGTCATCTGCTTGGCTTGATCCAGCATCCTTAATATTATTAAGTTTAAACAACATGCTTTAACCCCATACTACATACTACACACTCAACAATGGGACGCGGGTGGCGCTGTGGTCTAAACCACAGAGCCTAAGGCTTGCCGATCAGAAGGTCAGCGGTTCAAATCCCCACGACGGGGTGAGCTACCATTGGTCGATCCCTGCTCCTGCCCACCTAGCAGTTTGAAAGCACGCCAAAAGTGCAAGTAGATAAATAGGTGCCGCTCTGGTGGGAAGGTAAACGGCATTTCTGTGCGCTGCTCTGGTTCACCAGAAGCGGCTTAGTCATGCCGGCCACATGACCCGGAAACTGTCTGCGGACAAACGCTGGCTTCTCGGCCTATAGAGCGAGATGAGTGCCGCAATCCCAGAGTCGTCCACGACTGGACCTTATGGTCAGGGGTCCCTTTACCTTTACACACTCACCAACAGTGAATAAAATGTTCCATGCATTTCCAACATTTTCAGCACAGATCAATATATTCTGACAAATATTCTGACAAAATGACTCCGGTGTCAGATTAGGACAGTTCTTTCTGAATGATAAATGGCATAATTATTAATTATTAACTTTCCTCCAACTCTACTAATCATGCAAATGAATTCTGACTATGAGGGGAGAGGAACTGGGTAGGATAACTGGGATATTGGGGGGGGGCAGGGAGGAATGCAGAGGTTCAGGAAATCTGAGGGAGGAGGAAGACTGGGAATTGTTTGACTTTGTTGTATTTTTTTAAAAAAGAGTAAATAACATGGTTGCTTGTGTTGTTAATTACCGTAAAAGTGGAAGGCTGCATTCCAGCTGTCTGAATATATTCTATTAAAGCCAAATGTGTTTTACAAATTAAACCTATACAGCCAAAAATAACATCACACCTTTCAATGGTAGTTCCTTCCAGGTAACTATGCACAGGATTTGCAATCATGCTCCATAAACTTAATTATGGAGTAGTTTGTTTAATGTTTGTGTTTTTTAGGTAGAGTTTCTATGCAGTGCATGAGAAAAGCGAGATATATAAAATAAGTGAAGGTAAAGGTCCATTAGGTCCAGTCGTGACCGACTCTGGGGTTGCGGCACTCATCTTGCGTTATTGGCTGAGGGAGCCGGAGTACAGCTTCCAGGTCATGTGGCCAGCATGACTAAGCTGCTTCTGGCGAACCAGAGCAGCACACGGAAAAGCTGTTTACCTTCCCCGTCGGAGTGGTACCTATTTATCTACTTTGAGGTGCTTTCGAACTGCTAGGTTGGCAGGAGCTGGGACCGAACAATGGGAGCTCACCCCATCACGGGGATTCGAACCACTGATCTTCTGATCAGCAAGCCCTAGGCTCAGTGGTTTAACCCACACCACAACCCGCATCTCGATATATAAAATACCGGTGGCATTATTTATATATATATGAAATATATTTTATATTTTATATAAAATACATTTTGCATTTTATATAAAATACATTTTGCATTTTATATAACATACATTTTGTATTTTATTATTCATATATATAAAATACCGGTGGCATTATTCTGGATTTTCCTTGGGGGCATTGCTATGGGAGCTGACATGATGCACTTCTCAATTGTGAGGAACTGTCCCCCCCCCCAATGTGCTTGCACTCACTTATAGGATACTTGGTTAAGAGTCTGAATTGAAAAGAAGAGCTTTGGCGGATGCTCAGAAACCGAGGTAGTGCTCAGATACCATTTCATCTGTTGTTAAGTATGGATGAAAGAGGAAGAAGCCTCCTGCAATTAAGTGGCCAGAAAGATTAACATGTCCCCATGCAAGCTTTTCTGGGTTATCTTCCTTAATGTCAAATTTGTGTCCATTTCTTCCATTGCATAGAGACTGCACAGTAACAGTTTGTACTATGTACATATAAATACATATGCAGATCTTAAAGTGACCATCCTAAAAGCAAATTTCAAAGATAGGACACAGCAGGGGACCACTGAGATACTACTATATTAACCACTGGCCCACAACTACCTTCCCCTATGTTTGCCCCCTGCCCACCCCGTAAATGGGAAAGTTTGCACCCCTGATTCCTGATTCAGATGTTATGGAGAAATAGAGCTTAGTGTCAGTACTGTGTGTCAGAGTATAAAATTGGCATTTGTTCATAAAAGGAGATAGGACTATACAGAATAATAAAATTTAAAAGGTGCCTCTAAAGTCTTACCAAGTTTCATGGGGTCACTCAGAAATTTTGCTACAGGTTGAAACCATCACACAGGTTTTATTCTACTGTCCCTTTATTCAAAACTCCCTGATAAATATGGAAACCCCATACTGAAAGAAAGGATAAGTTGTTTTGACTCCTACAGGGTTTCCTTCTTATTGAATCGTTGTAAGCATGGATACATAAAACTGCTCCATACTGAATCCAATCAAGTGCTCTATTGCCTACTCTGACTGGGAATAGCACTCCAGAGTCCATAGCAGAGGTATTTCTTATCATATACTGCCTGACCATTTCACTGGAGTATCCAAGGATTGAACTTGTGCATGCAAAACATGTGACTGGCCCCTGCACTATGTCTCTTCCCTAAGGTAAAGTGTGTTACATGGGACATGTTTTCTAATGTGTGCAACAAGACAGCCAGGATTGGTTGATATGGCTGTAGACTTGAGTGCGTCCAACAAAACATAGAAATTTGATTTTGCCAGTGGGTGGGGGGGGGAGAGATAATGTTTTTAATCATTGGGAAAGGACTTGATTCAAGAGATCTCAGCACCAAGCTGCGCCAATTCATCATGTGCTGCGCTGCTTTTAGCTGGCATTGATCAGATGTGAAAATGCACATACCATGCAACCATTTGCAGACCTGGTATTACAAAGCCAGTGAAGGGTGTGATACAGTGTGAACAAACAAAACAAATACCAAGCTGGAGCACAAGGGAATGAGAAAATGATTTCAATTGGAACGAAATCAAAGGACCAGCAGAACACTAAGTGTGAATCATACTCAACATCAAGAAACAAAAGAGAGGTCAACTCCAGTTCTGATGTCCTAAGCAACAGAGAGAGCCCACTGCATATCTTTCATTTTGCTCATCTTTGATCTGTGCAGATTAATTTCTCTGCAGCAAATTCCCCCCTTATTGTTACCATGTAAGGATGTGCATTCATTTTGGAATGCAAGAAAACTGAACTGAATGCATCACATTTTGTTCAGCTGTAAATTTGTTCCAAAACGAATGAGCAAAGGAAGAAACGGATCTGAAAATGGTACTCCCATTTGTCACCATTCACTCCATTCAGATGTGGTGGGACTTATATCTCTTTGGCAGTAATGAATCTTATTTTCAACAGCTGCCATTTTATTTACTCTCAATACCTCAGGGTAGTCATCATGAAAAACAGTCATTTCTGTAGCTTTGGGAAGTAGCCTGATCTGTTTTAGAGCAGCTGTGTCTTTCCAATTCAACTCATTATTTGGTACTGAATTAAATATGCTGAAGCTCTGCTCCCAACCTCCACCCCCCAACACACCCACACCCACACACACCAACACACCAACTAACCACAAAACAACTATAATATTTTCATTCTTGACAAAGTGGATGGAATTTGCAGGCACTGAAGCCTCTTCAGATTGGAAAAAAGTTTGCCCAATTGTAGGCTGATATACCCAGGGTTGCTGAGTTTTTGTGGTAGGGCACCTTAAAATTTTGATTTTTTTAAACCAGGGAAAAGTCTTTTTTTCATTTTCTACCAGAATTGGAAGAAAGTTTCAGGCAAATCACCCCTCATGAGACGAGGAAGTCTGCCCAAATACAGAATGATAGCTGCACTGGTTCTCCTGCAAAAAACCATTTGTGGGTGGGCATAAAGGAATCATAGAAGGGCAGGTAGTGAACAAAAGGAAAGCTGGGGTGAGGAAAAGGTCACCCTGTAGCAAGGACCCTGTGACTTAAGAGTAATTGATGGTGGTCAGATTCTGCCCTCCGCCACAGATATTGAGGGAAACAGCCTATCTCTGTGAGGGAAACAGCCTATCTCTATCTTTCCATTGATTAGCACAGAAGGAGACCCAGATCCACAAACACAGTTCTTAATCCCTACTCAAAATCATTGTGACTGGAGCGCCCTGGAAAAAAATACAAAAGCTCTCCCCACCTCTCAATCCTCTCCTGTCTCAAACTCTGGTCATTTTGCAGTCAACTTGGTCTCATTTCTCAAGAGGAGGAAATGGTTCTGCATTTTTTTGCACAGGCAAAGCTACAAGGCAACCCGAAAGCTTAGGGAGCCCCTGATCTGATTTGAGATGCTGTATTAATGACAATGCCTGACTCGGGAACATGCAGACCTCTCCCAAAGCACCCCAATTCTCTTTGTAATCAGGGAAACACAGAGATCCAATACACTCCCCTAAAAATAGTGATCCCTGCTAGCTTGGAATAAACTTAATGGCTATCTGAGTTTTGTGAGAAATAGTTGGGATTTCTGAAACCAATTCCAAGCCTGACTAAGGGAGCTCCACCCATTCCCTACATCTCAAATTAATGCACCAATGGAAACTGCTGCCTGCTAGGTTTCTGTTTTGGTTTTGCAAAGCTGGTACAATATATATGTGGTGATATTAGCATTTCATAGGCAACCATAGTGGCTACCATCTTATTTTCAAAGTTATGTTCACAGTATTTTCATGTATGTAATTATCACTACTGGAAGGCACTAACTTGTGAGGCTTCATTAAGATCAAAGGGGTGGGTGTGAAGAACTCATTATATTATATAAGCATGAAAACCCAAAATGCTAGAATAGGAATTACCTGAACCTTTTCAGTGCCAACATACCTGATGCAGGTTTAAATATAAATGAATTCTTTTAGAAGTCAGCATCCATTATCAGGCAAGAAAAAGAATGAAGTCAAAGCAAAAGGATTATTTAAATAGGATGAAGCACATGTTTTATCAGAAGACAGGGGAAAATGTTAGTCCTTTAACAACCTGCTTTTGTGCAATACCACTCGCTAACCATGACATGATGGGATGAATCCTCAGAAGAATGACATGTTTTTATTTGGTGTATGAGCACCTAGTGATTGTAACAGAGGTTACAGTCCTGTTCTTATAAGTTTTGTCAATTCTCACACAGATGGTTTCCTTGATCTCCGCTCAGAAGATCACCCACTTCCTGAAGAGCTAAAAGCTAAATTTTCTGCTCCCTTGTAGCAGCCAACAGCAAATCACGATGAAGCTGTACTCAAGTTGCATCCAAGTTTTGTAAAAAGGTTAGAATGTATGTGCTGTCACCTACTACAGTATATCTTCAATCTATTCAGACTCAGAGCCTACTTTTAATCCTAACAAATGCTTGGCGACCCATTTCTTAATCTTTTATCATTGATATGCATGTTGGTAGTGGTGATGTTGTGACCCATCTTGGATCAGGTCTCAGCCCATGAGCTGAAAGTACTCTATAGCATCATACATATCTAGACTCCAGCATATTCTGAAAGATGCAGTTTGCTAAGAGTACTGAGGGTTGTTAGTAAACCCCTGTTCCCCTCATGGAGCTCAAATCCCCAGAGTTCCAGCTGAAGAGGAATTGACTGTTAACCCCTTTGGACAAATGTAGCCCAGGAAGGCATCTCCTAACGTCTCTCAGCTATGAAAGTGGTATCATAGTTGTTATGTACTGAGCTGAATCATAGAACAATAGGATCCAGAATCAGCAGTCTGATTGGTCCGCAGGAGCCACCCAATCCAACTCCAGGATTGCTAGCAGAAGTCAATCCACAAACTGATTGGCCCACAGGCGTAGCCCTGAAGTAGCCAATCACGCAAGGCCCATTGTGTAAATAATGTATATAAGCAGATGGTTTTGGGGAAAGGGCGATTCTTCTCTTTGATGACTATAAGCTGAATAAAAAGCATGAAAATTCACTCTCGACTCCAAGTATATTTCAATAGTGCTTTAAACATAGAATCATAAAATAGTAGAGTTGGAAGGGACCCCAAGGGTCAACCAGTCCACCCCCACCCCCTGCAATGCAGGAATCTCTAAAGCATCCATGACAGATGACCATCCAACTTCTGCTTAAAAACTTCCAAGGAAGAAGACTTCACAACCTCCTGAGGGAGTCTGCTCCACTGTCAAACAGCTCTTACTGTCAGAAAGTTTTTCCTTATGTTCAGTCAGAATCTCCTTTCCTGTAACTTGAAGCCATTGGTTCAAGTGCTACCCTCCAGAGCAAAAGAAAACAAGCATTCTCCTTCCTCCATGTGACAGCCCTTAAGATATCTGAAGATGGCTATCATATCTCCTCTCACTCTCCTCTTTTCAAAGCTAAACATACCCAGCTCCTTCAACCATTCCTCATAAGGCTTGGCTTCTAGGCATATGCTTTCTTTTGAGTTCATTTGACCTATACCCTGTACTTTACCCTGTCAATGAACTCGGTATGAATAATAGTGTGATATTCATTGGTGTTACTGCTAATACACTCAGTCACTGAACTATAATTCCCAGGGCTATTTTCCTATGTGTGAGACAGAGACTCTATGGTCTTTAACATGGTCTACATCTGTGTAGAGGCATATAAAAGCAAGACAGGCATATAAAAGCAAGACAGGAGTGCCTGGCGTGCTATGGTCCATGGGGTCACGAAGAGTCGGACACGACTAAACGACTAAACAACAACAACATCTGTGATATGGAAATGCAGACGGCTAAGCCATTTTCTGTATCTCCTTTATGAAAATGTACCATCTGTAGAGTTAAAGCCAATGGAAAATGATTCCCATTGTACATGGGATGTTGGTTTATCAAAAGATTTCTTCTCTCTCCACCACCTGCCTCTTCTGAGCAAGGAGGAAAAATGAATGAAACCTTCATATGTCTCTAATAAGATTAATAATCAAATTAATATAGAAGAAAGTAGGATATATTACAAGCATTTCCATGGCATCTTTATGTTTACTGAATGGAATTTCAGGGCTGCGGGAACATCTCACGTTCTGTTCTTGACAGATTTGGTGCAGGAAGGTTTTGACTTGGCTTAACAAGATTGTGACGCATCTCCATATGGCATGATATCAAAGGTTACCAAATAATTGGTGTGTGTGTGGCAGGGGGAAGGCTGCAAACGATCACATTCCTGACATTTTTATACAGTGTCCCTTTAGCCCCGGAAATGAAAGAGCCTGGATGTCCAGGAATTGCAAATGTCCTTTATTCATGATTGTCATTGCAGCTGTGTCGGGTCTTATAAGCCTGGAGTGTGTAAAATCGAAAACAATAATGAATACAGTTAGCGGCTTCATGCCTCAGCACCCGAAGCAAGAATGCACAAGGGGAAAGTCAATGATAACACGGTTTTTTATCCTTCCTCTGCCACTCGGGGCCTGCAATTTTGTTTAATTGAATTTGATCACATTTTATCTCTGACATTTAAGTCTCTAGAACAAATCTGTGTCGGTTTAAGCTTCAAATGAAGATTAACAGTCAGAACTCAGCTGGCAGCAACGCTTTCCAGGAGACAAAAAAGAAAAGAAAAGGTTGGTCAAGGTTGCAAAGGCCTCTGGGAAATCTAGGAGAAAATACTGAAAGCAGGTAATTAGCAAGCCCAACCAAGGCTGCCATTCTTTACTCCTACTCCACCCATTCCCAGAAAATTTTAAAAGCTATTAGCCATCCTGTAATAAAAAAGAATCTAGCAATTTTTTTCATAAATATAAGCATTAGGTGACCTTTTACTGTAAAATGTTATTGCAATTTAAGAGCCCAGCTAATGACAGGACTAACCTTGTTGTTAGCTTGGGCTGTTCTGCTTCCACTCTTGAGACACAAATCATCTGTTTATCTTTGAGCCATAAAGTCTGCACACAACAGCTTTACTGCACCATTTTCACATTGGGAGACATTTGTGGGAAATAATCCCTAACTGAGAAGCAAAAAAAAAAAAAAAAATTTTTTTAAATGCCACATCAGTGTGTGTTTTGAAATCAAGTTAAATCGTTCCACTAACTATGCTGTGCAAAAGACTGATATTATTTATATGGACTTGTGTGGAAAAGTTTGTTGTCAGGAGGGAGAGAAAAACAACACTTTTGGTACAGTTGCTTCCTAGTTTTACAGTTTTGAATGACTCACAGGGAGTCATTATCATAGCATCCCTTTGATTAAAATTAAGTGTCTGGTGTGGTCCCAAACCATTCACTACTAGGCAAATTGCAGAGCTTGTTTATGTTGAGCATTTCAAAATATAACAGAAATCTCAGCTGCTGAAAAAAATGCTGAAAAAAAGCCTGTTGAAATTGCAATTCAACAGCTTTAAACTTTAGAGCTTCTCTACAACTGTGGTATTGAGGGTCGCAGTCTCTGTGGCCAGGTGAGCTGAAGGTGTGAGAGAATTCATCAGTTATTCACTTGGGTTATGCCATGTTGGTCTTAAAACACGGGTGAGTTGGCTTCAAGTTTGCAGGACATACTTTGTTTGGTATACTAGAACTCAGAGGTCCACGAACTACAGCCAGGTACAAAATAATGGCTTAGGCATGTGGGCAATATGCTAAGAATTAAGGAACAGGGTGCCTCTGAGTACATGCCAAGTACCATTTGTGATCAGTGCCAGAACCAAGCTCTCTCTCTCTCTCTCTCTCTCTCTCTCTCTCTCTTGCACACACATATGTACATACATGCTTTTATTTGTATGCTGTCTTTCCACACTTTGAACCATGCTCAAGGCAGCGTAACAACATGACAAAATGCACAACTGCAACATAAAAAAGTAGTTATAAACAATAAATTTAACATTTAAAAATACAAAACTAAACCATTTCCATGTTAATCACAACAAAATCTAAAATAAATATGCAAAAAATCAACAGTAACAACAGAAACAACAACAACCCCCTCCTCCCACATAAACAATACCCCAGCCCAAGGGTCTATCCCTGCTTTTTTTCCCAAGCAGTGGGTGTAGACAGGGAGCGTCTTAGTTGTTGATATTGTTATGACATTTGGGAAGAGTCATAGAACTGTAGAGTTGGAAGGGACACTGAGGATCATCTAGTCCGACTCCAACCCCTTGCAATGCAGGACTAGGGGTTGGAAGACAACCTGTTGCAAAGGACTCTGAGAACTATCAAGAAGAAGATGAAGAGGAGGAGGAGGAGGAAGAGGAGTGTGACTTCAGAGAAGTGTGACTAGCCCAACACACTGGCTCTCAGTTCTGTACAAACTAGTGCAGAGGTTATAGCAACTTTATAGTTCTTCCACCAGCCAGTGTTGAACCCAGACAACTTCCTTAGAAAAAAAACCTACTTGGTCATGAATTGCCTAGGTGGTATCCTTGAAACAGGCCACTTGGAACTGGCAGAGCATGGACGATGTTCTTTTGACAACTCCTGGCCTGGAGGGGTACTGGAGTCCAGCTTTCATTTTCTCCCTCTGCTGCATTCTCACAACATTTAACTGACAACACATTCCCACCACTTCCCTCCCTTTCTAACCATGGCTAGTGTTAAATGTATGGAAATGGTGGCTTAGCCCTTTCTGATGCCTGTTCTGGTACTGTATATGAGTGACTTCTATAAATGGGAAAATTCCTTCTAGCAGCACCTTAGAGACCAACTAAGTTTGTCATTGGTATGAACTTTTGTGTGCATGCACACTTCTTCTGTTGTGGTGACTTCTGTTTCAGTGTATCTGAAAAAGTGTGCATGTACACGAAAGTTCATACCAATGACAAACTTAGTTGGTCTCTAAGGTGCTGCTGGAAGGAATTTTTTTATTTTGCTTCGACTACGTCAGACCAACACGGCTACCTACCTGTAACTTCTATTGATGGGCTATCACTTCTCTTCTAAACTTTGTTGTGTGATAGCAGTCTTCTCTCCATTCTCCAACGAGCTGTAAGAATTGCAGAAAGGGTAATTGGTAAATAGCTAAAGTGGAGGTCAATTATGGGTGGGTTTCTTTGCTTATTTGTATTGTGAGTGGAACAGTGTGTGTATGTTTACATTGCAATGTAGCCAAAACAAATTCCAAGTATGTTGGAAAATGTACTTGGCCAATAAATTATTATTATTATTATTATTATTATTATTATTATTATTAAATTATTATTATATTAAATTATTATGAATTTACCCAAGGGCCCACTTCTTCTAAGGTGTTTTCTTCTAAGGTTGCCATATTTCAAAGGTGAAAATCCGGACACAAAAGTTGTGCCTGGACACAACTGGCTGAATCCCAGCTATGACAACCCTAAGCTGATTTGCCCAATCATAGAAAGCAGATGTAATTATGTAATCAATTTTCACTAAATGGGAAGTTTTCACTCTGTTGCAGATGCTCACACTGGAAGCCTTTGTCCTGAGGAAACAAGGGGTGTCTTGTCTGTCTCTTTTCTTGTAAAAGGCTGAAATTCATCCCTATTTTTGCCAGTGAGAATATTTTTCTGTAACTACAGGATACATAGGTGTGTAATTATGTCTAGTGATGCAATGATGTGGTTTTTTACTCAGGCCATACTTTCATGCTACATCTTGTCACCAATGGGAGGTAAGCAGGAAACAGGCTGAACTCAGTCCCTACTGTTGTATCTTGTTAGTCACCCCTGCCTTAGACATAGGGGACTGGAGCCAAGTAACTTATATTCATTGACATTAATTGACATGACCAACTTAGGTCCATCCATTTTAATGGGTCTGCTCTGTGTACAATTGGTTGCAACCCACTGAAGACAGCAAAATTAAGATATCCAGGGCCAGTTTTGAGGGATCTCTTAGCAAAGTACAGCCCAGCAACTTGTCTGAGGTCAGAGGTAGGAAGGAGGAGTGGTAGCAACCCATCCACTGCTAGTTTAAGAATTCAGGACCAGGAGTATGGTTAGATGGGACATACCCTGTATCATTATATAGCTTCGTCAGCAGGTGGCAAAGAACTTAGTCAAATCTGGGTAGAGTGAAGTGTTCTGTTGCTCACATTGTTGTTTGGAGGGGCAATTAAAGTCTTGCCCCTTTTCTGACTAGTGTGTCCAGGGGTGTGCAAAAGAGAGATCAACATCTCTTGATCCAGTGTGGTGTAGTGGTTAAGAGTGGTAGACTCGTAATCTGGGGAACCGGGTTCGCGTCTCCGCTCCTCCACATGCAGCTGCTGGGTGACCTTGGGCTAGTCACACTTCTCTGAAGTCTCTCAGCCCCACTCACCTCACAGGGTGTCTGTTGTGGGGGAGGAAGGGAAAGGAGATTGTTAGCCGCTTTGAGACTCCTTCGGGTAGTGATAAAGCGGGATATCAAATCCAAACTCTTCTCTTCTTCTTCTTCTTCCTTCTTTCCTTCCTTTCCTCCCTCCTCTGATGCCCTCTTACACCTCTCCCTCCCAAAGGCTTGCACTGCTGTTTATTGCACCAGCCATGGCTATAAGCTCCGCAGTGACCTCTCTTTGCTGTGGGGAGGGGAGCAGCTCAGACACCAGGAATGGCAGCAGCAGCAGCTGCCCGGGGGACTCCCAAGGAGAGGGGAGAGGAAAGGAGATTAAGGGAACCCTCCACAAGGGAGGGTGTTCGAAAAAGGGTGAGAGGTTGCCAGCTCTGCAGGCAAGGGGTGGCATAACTGGGCTCCTGAACCCCACAGGGATGCCACAGAAAAATGCAGTTGGGCAAGGGAGCCGTGGACTCAAAAAAGGTTGAAAACCTCTGCCATAAGGGGATCGAACCTGCGACCTTCATGTTACCAACGCCATGCTCTAACCAACTGAGTTTCAACTTGCATAATGTTTTAGGAAGTACACATTGGGTAGGTTCTCACTGAAAGGCAAGTCACACCAAATTTATCCACCATCACTGTACTCCCCACCATAGACTTCACCCCAGTATGTGGCTGGCAGCGGGGGCAGGGGGGCAGGGAAGACACAACGGGCAACAAGTGCCTTCCTGCTGCCCCTGCCAGAGAATGAGGCTATCAAATCCAAACTCTTCTTCCTCTTCTCTTATGTCCAGGGTTCTTTCAAGGATGTTGCTCACCTGATGTTACTCACTTTCCTTGGGTGCTTTTTCCTGGCTGGATCATTGACTGAACTGTGATCATGATGGTTCTTGCTTGCCTAGATCCACCTCTGGATGGATAGGGAAAGATGATAAGATTGTGGTTATGATTTAATAGAAGATAGGGTGCAACAGAAGGGGAGAAACAGCAACTCCATGGAAAATGGGGTGGGAGGTCGATAAAAAGAAGAGAAAAGATGAAATTGTGTTTTGATTGTATAGCTTAAAAATCTTGTATGGCTGGAATGTAGCCTTCTGTACAAAGATCAGAGCTGCATCCATTGCTCTGCTTATTTTTGTTTCTTGCCCTTCTGCCCATGCCCATCACCAACATGGAACCCCCTGGGAGGTTGTTGGTGGAATGTGGCCTTTGGACTGACAAACGATCCCCACCCTGATATGGAGGGAAAGAGGCAGCCATCTTTGCAGGTTGTAGGTCCTGTTGTACAGATGTTCAGATGTCCATTTGGGCCCATTTGGACTATAGCCTCCAAGTACGTGGTCACAGGAAGTCAGAGGAGAGTGACCCTGTGCCCTTCACTCCTCTCAATGAGCGTTTTTAATCTGTTCATCCAAAGTTATTAAATTTCATGCAAATTGTCTGGAACAGGCGAGCCTGCAGGGTGGTGCTCTTAAAACCCCTGCATAAGTGTAGCTAGTCACCCATGTCACTTTCTTTCTTATCTCAAGCAGATCAAGATTGTGTTGAAGCCCTTATATGACAAAACACAGCCTGCAGTGGAAGCAGCAGTCTTTAGCATCAGCTTCTGGTTTCCCAGTTTGACAGATCCAACCCAGCACGCTGAAAACTCGAAATGATGCAGTGCCAGCTCCGATGAGCCATTTGTATAAAATTAAAACTCCATTACAGAGGAGCTGTTCTGCCCCTGTCATCTCTTTATGTTTTGGGGAGAAAGAACAGCATCGAAAGGTAGGTGAGGAAGCACTTTGGAGGCAGGAAGAGGCACCTGCAAAACCACTTTCCTTCATGTACCAAGTGTTCATTCAGAAAGCAACCTGACAAGTTCATCTGCATTACAGCGCACGTCTTAAATGCAAAATATGTTCTAACCATGGAACAGTTTGTATCCTATGAAAACAAGCATGTCATCTGCCCGGGGGGGCCTTGCTTTGAAAGCTGTTTAAGTTCCATTGCCTGGTTGGCAGCCCAAATATAAAATATTATGTAAAAGACACACGTTTTTGCAGTGCGCTTAAGGAAGTTGCAATTATCTTTTCACTGAAATTGCTTGTGGGATGAATAGGTCAATGTTCCTGGCCATGCCTTCCTTTCCTCAGCAGAGCCAAGAGAAGAGGAACTGGTAGAAGGACCCAAGGGCCTTACTGTCTCACAGATGACATAGTGCAACGGCTGCTTGCAACAGAGTTCAGCTATCTGGCCCTCTCATATACTGTACATAGCTTAAGCTTGAGCATGATGTGAAAATGATGCTTGGCTCAAACAATTCTTCCAAGCAGGCCAAATTTCTGTCCTCTGAACACACACAAACATTACGGGCAATCCAATTGTGGTCATTTGGCAGACCACAGTAGCTCCTTGTTGGGCTGTAAGCTTAGCCGCTCACAAGTTAGGCATTTTATTAGTCTTTAAAAATGTTAGAGATGCTCATTTTCGCATCTTGCAGAACTCTTTCTCATGCCCTGCTGTTTATTCAACTGTTTGAACATCTACAGTCCCAATATGGAGAGAGCGAGTTGGAGGAGGCTAGCTACATTACAAATATGCCATCGTTGCAAAGTGTCGAGTTATACAAGGGACCACGTTGCAGAATGAAAGGCATGTTTTCTTTGGGAATTAAAATGGCATTGAGATATGTCTGCATCTCCTGTACCACTGAGGGTTCACAGAATGTTTAGGGCAAATACCTGATCATGCCACATGGAAGGTACATTTCATGGAGAATAAGGTTTTTTCATTGGTGTTTGAACTTAAAATGCTCAGCAGAAGTTTAACTTAATACTGAATCCCTGTTGGAGGAGCACACAATTGATATAATCACACTGATGGAATATGCACAGCTTGTGGACCTAGCAAATAATAATAATAATAATAATAATAATAATAATAATAATAATAATATTTTATTTATACCCCGCCCTCCCCAGTCAAAAACCGGGCTCAGGGCGGCTGACACCAACAGAATAAGAGAACAAGAAGAACATACGTTTAAAGACGATTGGAAAATGTTTATTGAATATATGGGGGAGAAATTGTGTACACTTGAAAACGTTGGCAGCATTAAGATAAATTCAACAGTGTAAACAAGTTTTGACGGATGTAATAATGGAATACTGAATGATATAGTTTATGTAAAATATGCAGGGATTTATGATATGGAAAATGAACCATGGAAAAAGAAGAAGGGAAGTCACTGGCATTTTAAGGTTGTTAAAATGAGTATTCTAAATGGCTAAAACAGAAAATTTAATAAAAATTATATACAAAAAAGAAGAAGATATAATCACATTGAGACTCTGAGTTTAGGAAAATAAGAAAGGTACATTTATTGCAGGAAATGCATACTTGATAGGAAAGGTGGAGAGATGCCTTGAGCTCTTGCAACTCAGCAGGAAAGACACAAAAAAGAGACACACTTCACAAGGTAAGGATGCAAAAAAGTAGGACATGAGATCAGTAACCCTTAGAGTATCAGTCTAGTACCTGAGGGAATGGCAGAACAGGTTAGGGCAGAAATGACAGTCTAGGAAACTTGGAAGTTCCTCTCACTATCTACTCTTTCCCATGTGTTGTATCTCAACTTTTCAACCATCATATGGACCACACAGAGTTGGGCAAATTGCAATCTTCAAAGGGGCAAGATAGACATGATGCCAAACACATAACTTAACAGCTACTCCAGAGCGCTCTGGTTTTAGTCAGGTCTGTGGTACATGGGAAGGTGGCTTAACCCTTCTCTCCCACCCCAGCAATTCCACTGAAAATCACCATTGCAATGGCTGTTAGCTTTACAGGCACCTAGGTGAGCATGTCTTCAAGGAATAGTAGCTATTATACGGGAGGGGGGGGTGTTGGGAAAGGGTCAGCCCCCATCCGTACACACTGTGGTCCTGACAAAAGCCACACACCCCTCCACAGAAAAATTCAAACGGCAACATGTAGCAACACAACTAGTTTAGACCTGAGAGGATTCTGATACATTTTCATTTATAGATAATTTAACACATTTATTAAGTGAGAGGTACTTGTGGGATTTTCTGCTGCAGGTGCCAAAATTGGCCAGCGTTGCTCTTGAGTAGTGATGGGGGAGAAATTCGGCTTGGTTTCCATTTTAATACAAACCTGCCTCATTTGCCTTTACTGAAACAACAGGCAAACTGAGACACAACTTCCGTCAGAATGTGCACTTCTCTGAATATAGTTGTCTAATACATTCTGGGGAAGTGGGCATAAAAATGTGTATATGAGTGAAAATAATACACAATGCATGATGTTAGACAAAATTGCTAGCAAATAATTATGTATAATTATTTCTTTTTTGGGGGGGGATAGCAAACCAATGGAGATTGTGAAGAACCAAAGGGGGGGGGGAGGCGGAATGAGAAATTGAAACTGATTGATTTGTCCATTCCCAATCTTATGCACTTTGACTTTGAAGTAAGGATACTATTTGCTGTTTTGCCTCAGACAGAAAATTGTCTTCAGCCACCCCTTTCAAGGACAAAGTTTTACTGTCCCCAGTAAAAAAAAAGTCTTTAAGATGTATTTTTTTAAAAGCCCACCAACAGAGCATGTTGAAGATTTAGGACACCAAAAGGTAAATTATGACTTTTGTATTGAGAAGGTTTGCAAAAACGTGTTCCATTTCAAAGTGTTGGTGCTGACCTTTAAAGCCCTAAACGGCCTCAGCCCAGTATACCTGAAGGAGCGTCTCCACCTCCATCACTCTGCCTGGACACTGAGGTCCAGCACCGAGGGCCTTCTGGCGGTTCCCTCATTGCAAGAAGCCGAGTTACAGGGAATCAGGCAGAGGGCCTTCTTGGTGAAACACCCTCCCATCAGATGTCAAGGAGATTATGAACCATATAACTTTTAGAAGATATCTGAAGGCGTCCCTGTATCGGAAGGGTTTTAATGTTTGATGTTTTACTATGTTTTTATATATGCTGTAAGGTGCTCAGAGTGGCTGGGGAAACCCAGCCAGGTGGGCGGGTAATAATAATAATAATAAGTAGTCTTTTCAATATGTATAAGTTGTTTTTTCACCACAAATGGTCTTAAAGCCATTTTCAAAATAGTCAGCAAAACAATGCATGAACATGGTGTTCGAAACAATAAAAAAACACAGGTAAGAGCATAAAATAAGCCTAATGCAATTCACTTAAAATGCCTGCCTTGTCAAGCACCCAGAGTTCAGTATAGAGGAGCCTGTCTGATCTCAGGTAGGAGGGAGTTCCACAAAGTTGAGTCCACAATATTGAATGCACTGGTCTTGGGGGATATGAGTTGTGCAACTGAGTCATGGAGGACCATCAACAGAAACCCCCAAGAAGATCTCAGTGATTGGGCCAGGGATATAAGGAATCATGCAGTATCCTGGACCCAAGTTTTATGGGCCTTGTAAATTTATACAAGAGCCATGAACTTGGCCCCATAACATATGGGCAACCAGTGCAGGGTTCCTTAGGCTGTTATGAAAACCAAAGGATTGACTGTTACTACCTTAATGTTGAGAATGAACATCTGTTCTGGCTTTGCTTTCGTTGGCTTGCTCAAAGTAATTGACATGACAGTGGGCTCATTATCCAAAATCAAAAAAGGTTAAAAAAGTAACAGTGGCCAGAAAGCATTGGAATTCTGTTGATGTTGAATCAGTTCAGTTTCTGCTCATGCTAATTCTTCTGTCTCCAAAGTGCCAAGCCAATATTCTGTTATTGTTTGTAAATCTAGGGGACTATCTAGATTGGGTCTAAGGTTGAAGATTGGCATAAACAGTGGTCACTATTGCAGATTCTGCAGCCAGGGTATGATCCTGGCTTCCGAACTTACATTGCATGAATCAGGTCAAGTGCTGGGTCATCCTTGTTGCAAGTCTTCAGAGATATCATTGTGGTTTTGGTATGATGTTGATATGGTATGGTCCACCCAACTCACAAGAAGATACCACCATCACAGGTATAGGAAACCCTTAGTTGCTGGACTGTAACATCCACTAGCCTCAGTAAGCATGGCCAATGGCTAAGAGATGATGGGAGATGTCATTCGGCAACATCTAGAGGGCCAAAGGTTCTCTACAGCTGCTCTGGCTTGGATGCTTCATAAAGCAATATAGGACCAGGACAATGTTTGCCCCAAAGCTAGGCCCAAACAAGTAAGGGTTAAATTTTGTGCCAGTTAGAACCCAGAGGGGCGGGCTCTGCCAGGGTATAAAAAGCCCCTCCCTGTGGAGTTGGTAGGAGAGAAGAGGGAGAGTTAGGAGAGTGAGAGCTAAGAGTCCGAAGTGAGAGTTGGGTCTGGGAGTGATAGGTGGTAGTTAGCAGACAGGATAACCAGTTATTGTGAAACTTGTTGTGTTTATTTATTAGCTGTTTATAGCGGTAGTAGGCTGGTATAGGTCATCTATTATAAGTTTGTTAAACACTGTTTATTATCCAGCAACCACAAGCCTTTGTACACACTAAAGCAACTTGTTTATTCACATCATCCTCGTCTGTGGTAAATAAAACGAGCAGGTACCAGTTAGCAGTCTAGTGAGCTGCAGCTGAGGTACCATTTGTCATTGGTGCAGTACTCATAGACCGTGAAACGTCCGGGTGTGCTGCACAGGTCTGCAGGGACCGTGACAGCATCTTTGTTGGTTCCAGGCACTCCATTCTCCCCTGCTGGATTTGGGCCTGGGGAAAAAAAATGAAGAAAGGGGGTAAGCAGTAAGCAAGCACAATTTGTTACCATTGCACTCATAATTGAACCTCACAGAGCTGCAATTTGCAGAGTTCCCTAGGAAAAGGGACTGTTACACCCACCCACCCCGGGAATGGTAGTTTGTGTGAGGGGAATAAGGGGCCTCCTAACAACTATCAGCAACCTTAACAAGCTGCGATTTCCCGGAATTCTTTGGGGAAAACCCAAATGTGGATGTGACCTTATAGAAGATGCAAGTGACTTTCCCACTTGTACAATGTCCATCTTTCCTGAAAAAAAAGCTATAGAAGCCCTGCAAAATGAACACTCAGTTCCTCACAAGCCATTTATAAAACACCCCACTCTTGATTATTTTTAGCGGGATGTGGTGAAAACTGTATTCATAAACACTGTCGATAATAATAACTGACCCATATAAGGCCTCATTGAAAAAAGCTTGTCTTTATTTTTTGGTGTGTGTGTGGGGGGGAGGAGTTAGGGGGATAAAAGTACAATCTCAGGAACTAAAAACAAGCTCACAAAAGCAAGAGCTTTTAATACGGAGGTCTTGCTCAGAATGATCAAGGCTGTTATCTACACAGATGTAAGCCTCAGTGTGTTCAGTTGGATTTACTCGCAAGCAACTGAGCATATGGTGGCAGCCTTGGCATGTTATCTATAGAAGCTGAGTTGCCATAGCGATATCCTCCCCACCACCACCCCAAAAGATGATTACCAGCTTTATTGCATAGGAATCGTTCAAGAACTCTGCTTCCTGCGTTTAGAGCACCAACCTGCCAAAAGCAGTAATAGCTAATATTTTAGCAAGTTCAGAAAAGTTCAAGACATTTTCAAATGAAAGATGGGGATATCATTTTTTCGGTAGGATGCTTTTGTGTGGGCACAAAGCTCCATCTGCACAACACACCGGCTGCTTTGAGAGATTTGTCCTCTCGCGTGCGTCTTCACGATATCTGAATCCAGCCCAAAGCCACCTGTTTGTAGCAATCTTCAAATAGGAGCTACATGTAGAGAGGCAGAAATGAGAAAACAAAGATGGAACGCCATCTTGGGAGCATTTTTGAGAAGCTCAGTGGCAAAGGGCAGACTTTCAACTCAATATGCAAAAGTTCAATCCCTGGCACCGATCCTGAGCAGCAAAGCAGGTTCTGTCCATAGGATAGAACATGAGTTGCGGAAGGGCTAACGAGATATCCCAGATATTTGTTTTAGTTATAGCTTCATTTCCTAGGGTAGATCTTTGAGTCAATTCCCACAATTCCCTTTACAGCCCTGGATTTTACGGAATGCTGGGGTCCGTAAGCCTCCTGAGGGAGAGAAGTTAGCTGCGGGATATGTAGGGATTTTATAAAATAGAGTAGGGTTAGGGATGTGAGTGGTTGGCGGCGAGCTAGGGCTCGCGTGGCGGTTAGGCATTGGTTCAAATAAAATGGACGAGGGGTACGGATTTTGGCTGGGCCTGACCCTCATTGATTGCTAATGCCATATAGAAGTATTCCATTCAAGGAATCCTGGGGCTCCACATGTTTGTCTGTTTATCCCCGCTAGGGGACAGGCCGCGCATGAGCCACGGGGAGCATCTGGGGAGAGGACAAGAAGGGCTTGTGCCCCCTGCCCCATCCTCTCTCAGGGGGTGCTTACTTACTGGCTCCCCTACTAGGCTAGAGGGAGTCAGATCTGTCCCAGGCGGGGAACAGATGGCTGGGGAACCAATGCCTATGCAACCACTCACCTTATTATTTGTATTTTAATAAAGTTGTGGCCAAATTTAATGCCAAAAACTAAACTAAAATTACGGTGTTTGGTGTGAGTTATTGGGGGGATATCTTGGTGCCTCGGCACGCAAGGCTTCTGGGGAAGATCTCTCTCTCTCTCTCTCTCTCTCTCTCTCTCTCTCTCTCTCTCTCTCTCTCTCTCTCTCTCTCTCTCATTCTCTCTCACCATGGAAAGCCACAGCCGGCCAGAACCAGCTAGCTAGCTGGGTAGTCATGTATCCCACTTTACACAGGACAGACATCTATTTGAAGGGTTGCTTGCATTCACACGGCACTTTATTCCATTTCCCCAACATTCCTCTTAACTGTTAATACCTGCATTATACTTGAGCTTTCACATGTTGTAAAAGCCGTTTCTGGACTTCCGGAAAATATCCATTAACCTAATAAATCGCAGGAGTAAAATGACAAAATCTGCAGTGGTATATCAGCATACAGCTCTTTCCTACTATTTCCATGGGGGAACAGAAGCACACGTGCAGAAAGGGTAGCAATGTTGTCCAACGGCTTTCATCATTTTGTCACACCGTGCCCACTGTGCGAATGATATTCGGCATGGCATGCCACCATGCCAAATTGCTCAGCGTTAGCGAAGTGGTGGCCTCGTGTGCCTTCAGATTATACCCTGGGACCACTGCCCCATCTCGTTTGAGCCTTCTTTTTTCCAGTCTCTTTGCAATGAATGCCATCTTACAGGGCTAGAGATGAAAGAGAAAATTAGTTTTGCACTGATTTAGCTCACTCGAACACCGATAATCCTAAACCACTTATAATCCTAAATCCTAAAAGTGCTGAATATCGTAGCCAGCATGTTCAGGAATTTCTCTGTAAAGCTTGCTGTGCGTAACCTAACATGGTCGGTTGGATTGCAGATCCCAAAAAGAAATTAAAAAAAAAAATGTTTTCCTTTGAAGGAGAATTTAGGAGCTGTTTCCCACAGAGGAGGAGACCATTTCTACAGAATCCAATCCAAAATAGCTTTGTTCATAAAAGGGGATTGAAAGCAAATCCTCTTTTCCTTCACGTTGCTGGCTGGTGGTTTTATCTTTTTTTTTTTTACTTCAGCTCTAATTCAAGTCTCCACTTCTAATTATTTTTGTAAGTGATGGTAAATTACAATGCATGTCAGGTCTGCCCTCCTCTCTCTCTCTCTCTCTCTCTCTCTCTCTCTCTCTCTCTCTCTCTCTCTCTCTCTCTCTCATTCTTAATCGTTTCCATTATTTATTGGCATATTATTCAACGTCCTTGTGTCTGTTTCAAGAGTCATGCAAAGCTGCATTCCAGCATGAATTTGCAGATTTCTCCATTCCACACACATTGTTATATTGACAGAGAAGGGCTGATTTGATCTCTGATGCAGCTGGCATTTCCCCAACATTGTTTTCCACTGGGCTGTGCTGATTAATGTGCTAATTGATAGTAGACCGTGAAGAGAAAGGGTGGAATGATATAAAGAATGTAATTGCAGAGTGTACGTGGCGGTGACAAACACAAACATTAACTTTGTCCAACATTCAGAGCTTCAATAGTGCTGTGACCATTAGTCTTGCCCCCTCTTATTGGGGGAGGCATTTAACCAGGAATCTTTGGAAGCTCATTGCGGAAACGTCCTGCCTATTGAGATCAAGTAGGCCAGGCATCCCCAAACTCAGCCCTCCAGATGTTTTTAGCCTACAACTCCCATGATCCCTAGCTAGCAGGACCAGTGGTCAGGGATGATGGGGAATTGTAGTCTCAAAACATCTGGAGAGCCAAGTTTGAGGAAGCCTGAAGTAGGCACTGTACTACTGAGATCAAGTAGGTACTGTACTATTTTCGGCACCCGCTAAAAACATTCTTGTTCAGACAAGCCAACCCAGTTCCTTAGAAAATTGAGGTAATTTTAATCTATTTTATTATTTTAACTTTTGCATGTTGTATTTTTTTTTATTTTCTTGTTTCATCTTTTTTGTAAACTGCTTTGAGGTTTCTTACAATCAAGGCTGGATCTAGACACATCAAAGAAGCATTTCAGTTAAACGCGTTGCAAACTTTGTATCAGTAATCGGGTTAGCAAAAACGGAATTCCACAGCGCCATCTGGGGTCACCGTGTTAGAATGCATAAACAACACATATAGAGCTCTTTCTCCTTGGCAATGTTGCTGACTCCCAAGTGGTGTATGCATTTCATGAAATAATAAACAAATGAATGAATGCAGGCATTGGGAGAGTCGTGGAAGAAGGCAAGACTCAGCAACGCGTAAGGAATTTTGAGGAAAACTGCTGTAGGTGCCTGTGACAAAATTTGGGGGCATTGTATGACACAAACGGCTGCCACAACACAAAATGGCTACCACATCAAAAAGAATGGAAAAATAAGGGCCACAAAATGGTGTGAACAATCCCCCTCCATTACCCTCCTTAAATGTACCGTTGTCAGCCTCCACCCCATGCATTCACAGAGAGAATTTCTGTGGATCTCATTTCTGTTCAGAACATAGCTGCCAAGTCTCCCGTTTCCCCCCGGGAAACCCCCGTTTTTCCAGCTGTCCCCAGCCAAAAAAACAGATTTTTTTTGTTTCCCCCCCGGTTTATTCTGGTGCGACGGCCATTTTGGAACTGGGCACAGCAGCATCAAAAGTCACTTCTGAGCATGCTCCGCCCAGTTCCAAAATGGCCGCCGCGCTACTTCCGGTATGCTACTTTCAGTCCGGTCCCTTATTTTTCAGAGAGGAACTTGGCAGGTATGGTTCAGTATAGAAGAGAGAATTGGTATCAAATCCTGGCCTTGAATGAAATGTTAAAGGTGGTGTGTTCAGTGCAGGAGATTCTGAGCCAGTGCAAACATGGACTGAGCAGCCTTTCATACACTGTGGATTTCCGAGGGGATTGTTACTGAGACCTTTTGTGGGCTCCGCAGGAGGTACTGCAGGTGAGTATTGTGGTAGTAATTCAGGATTACACTTCATGCATCTGATGAAGTGGACTGTGACCCACAAAACCTTATTTCACAGCAAATGGTTAGCCTTGAATGTGCCACAAGGCCCCTTGTCTGCTTTGGCTACAGCAGGCTAACGTGTGGCTGCATACACACTAAACCTTTAAAGCACATTCTTTCCCTCAAAGAATTCTGGACACTGTAGTTTACCCCTCACAGAGTTACAATTCTCTGCAACCCTTAAAGAACTACAGCGCCCAGAATTCTCTGAGGGAAAGAATGTGCTTTGAATGTGCTTTAAAGATATAGTGTGTATGCAACCACGGTTCTGGAAACTGAAAAAATAACTGTGTTTAAAAGAGAAGCTGTGGAAAGCCTTACATGAAAGGACAACAAAGCTCAGATATGATGCAGAAAAAATCATTCAAATTATGTAAAAATAAAATTAAATCCAGTGGTAATGTTTCCTATTTTATAGGTGCTTTGAGAGTTACTTGAATAGCTGTTTCAGAAATCGGCTCCTCCCTGTAAGGAAGGGAACATGTTGTGGTGGGATCCGGGCAACCAGGGCTGTGTTGGGGCAGGGACAGTAGGAGCAGCCACAACACCCATTGGTGGGCCACCGGGAGAGAACATAATTGGCTGCGGGCTTGTCAATCAGACGATCCGGATGGCCCACTATTTAAGCGCAGCGCATGTCGGGAGGGTCCTTCTCCTCCAGCTCTGCGCATTGAAACCCCCGCCCTCCCCTCCTTAATTTTAGGTCTTCGCTTGACCTTGCTGTGCCGTCGTGTGTCGTCTGCCATTGTTGCAGGGGCACGGCAGGAATTTCCCCCACTTGGCTGATTAGCTGTGCCATTTGGGTTTTGCCTGCCACATAGCAAATCATCACAACTTGTAAGGCTGCGGATAGGCTCTGGTTCATGCTGATAGGGTGATAAGGTCTCATTCCACCCCTATCAAAACAGGTATTCCTGTAAAGGAATCCATTTGACCAATGGTTGGTATTCCCCAGTGAGTGCCCTATCCAGTGTCTGGGCACATGTGGGGGAATCAGGGTCCGGCTGCGAACCTGTTCCCCGTCCCAGGTGTGAACCTGTATGCTGACTCGTGGGTGCCCTGAGTCAGCGCTACCTAGGTAGCTTTGGGAACCAGAGCCTATGCAACCACTCACTTGATTTGTAATCAATAAAGTTGTGGCTTAAATTCCGCCAAAAACCAAACCAAAAATATGAGTCATGTCTGAATTTATTTCTAGGCCTAGGTTCCAGGGTCTCCACAGGCAAATGGAACATCAATCATTATAACACTAGAAAGCTTATGCCATAATAATTTTTGTCAGTGTTTGAGGTTCCATAAGACTGTTGTTTTTGCTGCAACAGACCAACACGGTTACCCCTCTGGAGGTTGTCTCTTTTTTAGTGATTGCAATTCTTGTTTTGACAGTTTAAAACGTTTTTAGTAACTTCCATCAGTTTTGCATGATAGTGAAGCTAATATCTTGTTAGATGTTGTTGTCTCGCCAAAATAATTAATGAGGTTTCCATTAGCTCCTCATAATTGCAGGCAGCTATTTTACAATCAGAATGAAATCACTTTCTGAAGAAGAACAAGTTTTAACAGGTAGCTAGTGTTGCTGAGCATGTGGGGGCTAACAAAGAACATTTTAACACCTAGGTTAGGTGTGATTCCCCCCCTTTAAAGAAAACATCTCAACAAAATTTCAGACCAGCAATAAAAATCATTGTTGGCTAACCAATAAAAAACTGAGCATTAAATAATACTGTATATCACTAGCCCAACGTACAATAAATATATTGGAAGAATATATTTTATTTTGAAAGAAGTTCAAAATATATTTTATTTAGGAAGAAGTTTTATATTGGAAGAAGTTCTAAAGCAGCCTTCACCAACCTCTAGATATTGTGGGCTACACTTCCTAATCTTGCTTGGGCTGATGGGAACTGTAGTCCAAAACATCTGAAGGACATCTGGTTGGAGAGATGATCTACAGGACCAGTTGTCAACAAGAGCAACTGTGATTTAAATGCCACTAATGAATGTTGTAAAATAATTAGTACTTTCTCAAGTGTAGTCCAGGGACACGATCCAGTGATTGGTCTGTACATGATTCCACTTTACTTCAATCACAGAGACTCCAACCCTTCAGGGATATTTAAACTATGGAACCTGCTACCACAAGATCTGTCGCGGTCACTCTGACCTGCACATCACCCCCGGATGTTTCACGGTCTATTGATGATGTGCCAACGACAAAATAAATACCTTCAGACACTCACACACCTCAGACCAGGATAAGGTAAAATAAAACAAGATGATTTATTGTGTTCATAAGCTTAATGGTTGCAGTACAAATCCTAGATGTTCCAAATTACAGGTGGTTCCTATACCGGCCTATTACCTCTAAATATAAATTACCGGCCTATTACCGCTAAAGTCAACTAAATAAATATTTGTAAATAATCACACAGCTCTGTATCCTGTCTGCCTATAATCACTATCTATTATCCACCTCAATATTAAACCAGCTCTCTCTGCGAATAACCAACCAACTCCTAACTTAACACCAACTCAACAACTCAACACCCCCTCTGGCTCCAGGAGTGGGGTTTTTATACTCTCCCAGAGCCCTCCCCCCTGGGTTCTCAGAGTTCTACTAAGATTAACCCTCTACAACCTGACTAACTTTTAAGCTGATCGCTACAGCCATCAACTTGGGGGCTGTAGAAAGGAGCTTGTGTGTGTGTGTGTGTGTGTGTGTGTGTGTGTGTGTGTGTGTGTGTGTGCATGTATGCATGGACAGGGGTTCATTTGTGTATGTACGGGTGTATGCACATGTAAAACGGTGTGCGCACAGGGATGTGCTTGTGTGGATGAGTGTATCATTATGGAATGGCGTATGGTATGTGTTTTTATTTTTGAGGGGTTTATGTGTGTCTGGACAGGGGGGGGGGGTATTGCCAAAGGTATGTCTATGTTCATGTGGACAGATGTGTAGGTCTATAGATGCTCACCAGCTTACAGGAGGCTCTCTCTCTGTGTGTGAATGAGGCAGAGTATGTGTACGGGTGTGTGTGTGCACATTTGGGAAAGGATGTGTGCATACAGGGATGACTGGGTGGGTGGGTGAGGGTTCATCCTTACAATAAGGTGTGTTCATGTGTTTTTGTGGATGGCTGTATGCACCTGAGTGGGGGACTGAGGTGGGGTGGGGGAGGCAGTTAGTGAGGTTAAGGAAATGTTCAGGGTTGTGGACTAGAATTAACATGTGCATTTCCTTGCCCGTTTCCTCCCCAGTTCCCCAAAATGCATATACCTACCTTTTTATACGAAGAAACCTACAATTAAATATGACTAGTCTTGATCTCTTACCTGGTAAATGTCATTGCCTGCATAATGAAAGGAGGATGTTAAATGTCACATATTCATCATTGTACTAAGTCTGCTATCAAGATTCACAGATTGACAACGCTTCAAAAAAAATATCTTTAAACTCCCCCAGAACCAAAGTTCTTCCATTTTTCTTTTCTAATAGCTTGGAATAAATACTAATGTCTCTCTCTTCAAAGGTTCATCAGCCTCCAAATCCATTTACTTAGCTGTTTATGAAGAAACTGTGCAATAAATATAGGATTATTTTGACCACTTACCTATAGATGTCTTTGCCTGTGCATGAAGGAACAGCAGCCAAATGCAACATCTTAAACTTCCTAGCCACCAAATCTTTCTGTAAATTACTAATACTTTGAACAACTAAGTATTACTATGATTACATAAATGGCCACCTTATATGTGGACTCCACATACCAGTCTAATCATAACGAACCCGAAATGGGACAGTTCACTCTTTCTAATTCTAATTAATCAGTGAAACTAACTAATGTCTTCTCATCCCTGCTTTTCTGCCCACAAAGCAGCACCGGGGGCAGGGGTGTTGCATGCCGAGGTACCAAGACTTCCCACCAAATAATTTCACACATCACACGGAAATTAAGTTTTGGCATTCATTTTAGCCACAACTTTATTTAAATACAACTGAATGTGAGTGGTTGCTTAGGCATTGGTTCTCATGCCATCTGCCCCCCGCCTGGGACAGATCTGACACCCCAGCGTACTGGGGATGTCAGGATAGGTAAGCACCCTCTGAGAGAGGCTGGGGCAGGGCACCACGCCCTACGACCTCTCCCCCAGGTGCTCCCCGAGGCTCATGCGCGGTCCTAGCCCCTTGCAGGGGTAGGGACAAACATGTTGAGCCCCAGGATTCCTTTAATGGAATACCCCTAAAGGCAGCAGCAATTTGAGGGGCAGGCCCAGCCAAATCCTTACCCCCCCCACCATCCAATTCGAACCAATGCCTAACCGCCAACCTTACAAGTTGTGACAGTTTGCTATGTAGTAGGCAAAAACCACCTGGCACCAGCCAATCAGCCAGATGGCAAAATTCCTACTAGGCCCCCGAATACGGACGACCCCGTGAGAGGCACAGCAATGTCAAGCACAGCAAAAAAACTCCTAAATATAGGGAGGGAGGGAGGGAGGGAGGGAGGGAGGGAGGGAGGGAGGGAGATCCATTTGCAAGCACCCAAAAGCAAAAGCAAATGCTGCTTGCACCCTTTTAAAGGATGTGTCTGTCAATCAAAATTAGCAACATAACATTCTCCCCAGCAACAAGCCCTCAGTGGCCATCCAAACTGACCCACCCCTACTGACCAGGGAAGGTCTTGTTAACCCTTCTGCAACCCATGCTCTCCTTAAGGGGAGAACCTGCTGAATCAGTCAGTCAGCTCTTTCAGAGTTCAGAGCAGGGGGAAAAGAACAGCAGGGCCGGCTCCAGGTAGACCCCCGGTGGCGCGGCGAGCCAGGGCGAGGGCGGGGGCGCCGGAGCGATCTCCGCCCCTCAGCGCCAGGGCGGCCGACCTGCTCGAGACTGCCCTGAAGAACAGAGAAGTGCCTGGTGATCAATGGCAGTCCGTAAAACATTTTTCAGAGGTAGTCCAGTGTGAATCCTCTCCTACCCTTTAATCTCAGAAATCAAACCAGAAATCTCTGTGGCAATACCTTTACTGGAAGAAACCATTTCATTCTGATGACATTGGACTCGTTTTGAATTTTTTCTTCTCAAGAATTTGAGAGAAAGGATAGAGATACCACAAAGTTAAGGCTCAAATCACGACACTTCCGTTTTTGTTAGTTTGGTGCTGGGAGTTTCAGCAACTCTTGATGGATTAATACCTGCTAACTGTCAACTAATTAATGATTTGGGCACTACGACAGTTGTCTAGCTGGCAGTTGGCAGCTAGATCCTGCAAACCCCACCTTCAAAAGGCGGCCATGTCTCTACCTGCCCCACACCTGGTGTCAAATAAGATCCCAGGTGCATGAAAAGTGGGCATGGCTTGGCCAAGACAGGCTGGCAAATGAAATGGTGAGGCTGGAGGATGTCCACCGCTGGAGCCAGGGCATATGGAACATGCCAGGTAGCCAGTGAACTGCAGTTGCGTGGGGAAAATTCTTATTAGGAGTACCAAAGGTCTATTAGGTCTCAACTAGGACCAGGGCCTTTTCAGTACTGGCCCTGACTAGGTGGAATGCTCTCTCACAGGAGACATCTTTCTTCAGAGCCTGCAAGATGGAGCTGTTCCACCTGGCCTTTGGGCTGGGCTCAGTCTGACCGCTATGTTTTTCCTCCCTTATGGTTTTGATTTGGGCTACTTTAAAATGAGGCTGCATCTAAAAAAATTAAATTTAAACTGTATTTTAACCCGTATTTTAATTCATTATTTTTCTTTCTTTTACGTCTTATTGTAATTTTACTGGTGTCAGCCGCCCTGAGCCTGATTTTGACTGGAGAGGACGGGGTATAAATAAAAATTTATTTATTATTTACAGAGCATGATTGAGCTACATCAGGAGACAGCTGGAGAGGAACCATCTTCCCACTTCAGCTGTGTATAAAGTTAAAATGCTCTCAGATGCCTGTTTCTGAAGAGGAGTGGAGGAATAGGCAGCCCTTCGATCAGTGCTTGAAAGAGGTCATTCACTTATTTATTACATTTATATCCGGCATTTCCCATACATGGTTCTCTTCCTCCCCATTTTATCCACACAAGAACCTTGTGAGGCTGAGAGCTGGTGACTAGCCCAAAGGTCAGTGAGCTTTATGGCCAAGTGATGATTCGAACCCCAGGCTCCTAGGTCCTAGTCGAGCACTGCAACCGCTACACTACACTGGCTCTCTTATGTGAAGGTTAACCACTAGGATTGGCTAACATTCTTTCTCAGGGACACAATACCACATATATCTATATCTACTTAAAATGAATGAAGGGTACTAGAAAATATCACAAATATCTTCCCCTGAAATAGAAAATAGACATGATGTAACATTAATCCCCCCCAAAAAATATTTACCAGTCAACATTTATGCAGCATCTTATAATGGATAGCATCCACTTTTTAGAAACTTTGAAGAATGGACAATGACAAACAATTTGCCCAGCAACACAATTCATCTTGGTTGTAGCAGTGTCAACTGTGTGCCTTCACATCAAGCAGTAACAGAGTGTTAAAAACTGTAACATAAAACTGCTGGTTAAAAAAAGAATAACCTAATTTTAACAGGAATAAAAACAGAAAATCTAGGATTCTGTGTAGTGGGTTTTTTTTTTGCATCTGTAGCATGTTGGGCTAGATAATTTTGAGTCCCCTTTCAACTCTACAGATCCACAGCCCCAAAATCAGAGGAGATGCAAGGACTTGACTGACCCTTCATTATGTGCATGCTGAATGGGATAAGAGTCACCCAGTTAAATTGATTCTCAAAACGAAGCACTTCCTCACGCAACACATCATTAATTCATGCAATGCCTTTCTACAAGATGTGGTGATGGGGACCAGTTTAGAAGGCTTTAAAAGTGGGTTGGACAACTGTAGGTAGTGTTATCAATGACTTCCAATAATGATTACAGTCAGGGATTATTGTGACTACTCCTGAGTAATGACCTTCCACATGCTTGTCTTTCAAAAGTCTTTATTAGTGCACATTATTTACAGTGTAGTGAGCGGTCGGTTTCATGTCTACTCATTCCGAATCAGAATCCGGCACTGCCCCCTTCCACAATTTGGACCAACATGAAAGCCTCGGGACAGTGAATCTCCTCCCCTTTCTCCTCCTCCTCAATTCCGGAGTCGGGGGGGGGGGGGAAGGGTCTGCGTTCTGCCTGGTTCCTCTCCTCTCTTTCCCTCTCCCTCTCTTCCTGCCTGTGGAGCAGGGGCTCTTGGATGTTGCCAGAGGTCTGGCACTCCCTTTCCCGTCTCCTGACTTTCCTCATCCGTCCCTTCGCTTTCATGACTGCTTGGAGATGGGCTGCTTCTGATGAGGGGGGGCTGTTCGCTATAAGCCCTTCCCCTTACAATTACTATATGCAACCTCCAGGTTCAGACACTGTACTAATTTCTAGGGAGCAAAAGGAGGAAAATGTCTCCCCTGTCCTAATTGGGCTTCTCAGAAGCATCTGGTTGGCCAGTGTGGTAAATGGGATGGGTCTGGGTCAACAGGATATCATGATTTTATGACAGGACACCCAATTCCAGCAAGTGCAATACTGGTTATCGGCAAAACAGTCGTACCTCGGAAGTTGAATAGAATCCATTCTAGAAGTCTGTTCAACTTCTGAAATGTTCAACTTCCAAAGCGCAGCTTCTGATTGGTTGCAGGAAGCTCCTGCAGCCAATCGGAAGATGTGAAAGCCCCATCAGACGTTTGGCTTCCAAAAGAATGTTTGAAAGCCAGAACACTCACTTCCAGTTTTCGATTGTCTGGGAGTTGGAACACTGGACCATCTCTAGTAGGCATCAGTGAAATGACATTTCCAGTCTTAAACAGACATTTGTATCCAGGGCTTTTAAAACTAGACTAAACTAGACTGGGAAGGTTTGAACAAAACTAGGCAACCTTTGCCCTAAACAAAAACAAAACAAAAACAAACCACCCCACCTATCAATTGTAAATTTGGCATTACTGTATTCAGCTGAAACATGCAGCCATAGCCCTTCTGACATTGGTCTTCACCGTTGAACAAGTTGCCCACCCGTGCCTCAAGCGAAGGAGAGCAGTTAGAAATTTGTGCCAAGCAGAACCCAAACAAAGGAATGATTATCTCCAGGGCATTTGGCACTGGCTGGTTTCTTGGCCAGGCCTGGAGGACAGGAATGGAAGTGTTTCTGGGGTGGTCCTTGGGTCAGGCTTCTTTGAGTCAGTGTGAAGCTCATTGTCTGTGCAGGGAACAGTTTCCCTTTCATTCGCTGGTTGTAAATTCAGAGGAATTTTCAGGACACTCTGTGCTGTGCCGAAGGGAAATACATAGATATATCTCAAGCCTTTCTATTATGCTTAAGCATACTGCATCTAATGAGCATATTGGACACCCCTTCGTCAAACTGACCACTGACCGTGTTGACCCTTTGTGTTCAGTTTCCTGAATTGCTATTTTCCTTTCTTACTTCTCCCTTTTCCTCCACCTCGGTTTCAAGGGCTCATGCCAAGACGCAGACAATTTCTTCTTCATTCCCAGGTCAAACTGCAAAGCATGTGGGCACAAAATGTTAGAAAAGAAAAATGAAAAGCAAGATACCCAGACTCTTATGTCACCGATTTTGCTGACAGTGGGAGTTATTGTAGAGAATGAACTGAAGTGCTGGACGTTATTTTGCTTTTCACAGATTAACTGGGCCCCAAGGGGATTGTTTTTGGGAACAAACTCGACTGTGCCAATCTTACTTAAGATGGCATTTGGTGACCGCTACGGACTAAAAAAGCCCATTTCCCTTGTGCAAAAGAAGGCTGACCTGCACAAACCAGATAATTGTGTGACAGACTGGTGTGTGAGAGAAAAACACAGCAGTATAGGCCAATCAGTCTGAAGATTGCTTCAGACAATTCTAGCAACTGACGTAAGCTACATTCTACCGGAAGGGAAGCATTGGAAGCAAGTCTAATTGGAAGGCAATTTCCTTCCCGACTCAAGGGATAACAATCAGTTAGATCAGGAGCAAGGAACCTTCTTCTGGCTGGCGGACCAGATCTCTATCGTTTTACCCTGGCCAGGCTTAATTTGACAGGGGGGCAGGGCCTCCCACCTGTCAATCACCTGGCATCACTAAGATGCCAGTGGATGCTGTTCTTCAAAGCCCTGATCGCTGTTCAGATACATGGTGGCCTTTTGCAATCAGCCCTGCATTGCTCTTTGAAATTGCTTCCCCCTCCTGCAGCAATGTGGGTTCCCACCACACACCAGCTGATGGGTGCTGGCATGATGCCTTCCTCCAGCAGAGCAACAATCAGGAACTCCTTTCAAGCTCCCCGTTGTTCCTTTGAAGCTGTGCCCTTACCTGTCTATACATCGCATAGCCACACCCACCCACCCTACACCAGATGTTATGCATGATGCCAGGTGTGGAGCAGGTGAGGATGGGGCTTCAAAGGAACAACTGGGAGCTTGAAGTGAGCTGCGAATTGTTTCTTTGCGTGAGCAAATCACACTCCCACCACCTATCAGCTGATATCAAAAGAACATCAAGTACATCTGGATCATGTCTGGATCATGTCTGGATCATGCCCCACATAAATCTCTAGCCAAGCTCTGGTAGGCTCTCTCTAGTTATGTCCCCTCCTTCAAACTGGTCCTGCAATAAATTATGATGACAGCTCAAAGATTTTGGATGGCCGTCTCCCTCCTAATTGCAGTTTGATATGCTGCCACTTCCTTATCACAAATGGGTCATCAATATTGTATTTCGTAAGAGTTAAGTTCTCCAAGGTCACTTTCTTGTTGCAATTTACACCTAAAATGTTTTAAGAATGCCCACTCAGAAATATAAAGTGCAAATGCAGCAAATGTGTTTGCAATTGTGTATTTCTAAAAGCACACTTGTCGGGGAGCTGTGATTGGCCGCAGCTGTCTGTTGTGCAAATACCTGGTTGCAAAACCAGAATGGCCTCTATGTAAAATGGTACCTAGCAAGTTCAGGTAGTGAAACTTTGGCTTCCTACTCTGTGTAAGCATTTGAATTTCTTCTAAAGCAGAGTCTATTGAGTCATGCTAGTTCCAAAGGCATAGAATTGGCTGCTCTATATATTATAGCAGGCATCCCCAAACTCGGCCCTCCAGATGTTTTGGGACTACAACTCCATCATCCCTATCTAACAAGACCAGTGGTCAGGGATGATGGGAATTGTAGTCCCAAAACATCTGGAGGGCCGAGTTTGGGGATGCCTGTATTTTAGCCTTTAGAAAAAAGAAACTAGGCATGGTACTTGCCTGGGCAGATCCTACCATTAGGGAAAGTGAAGTGATTGCCTTAGGTGGAAGATGCTGGGGTGGGGGAGCAGGGAGCAGTGGAAGTCCCCTTGCAATTCCTACTGAGCACCCTCACCCATTCCCTTCTGCAAGTCATCAGAGCTATGTATGCTACACGGTCTATTATGTACCCTCTATTGTAGTCTGCCCATCTCGGTGGTGGACATTATCCCATTGCTAGTGTTAAACTTTTAAACCAACTTTCAAACCAGCCAGTTTTGGTATGTAGAATGGGAGTAGGTGGTAACATCTCATTCTTCGCCTCCGGCAGCAACATAGGAACATCAGGAACTGTCAGACCTTTGGCTTTTCTAACTCATTATTGTTGACAGTCACTGGCAGAGGCTCTCTGGGGTTCTTTCAAGCAGGAGTCTTTTCCAGCCCAACCTGGAGATATCAGGGATCAGATCTGGAAACGTTCTACCATTGAGTTACAGCCCTTCTTGCCAGCCTAGTCAGCTCCTCTTTATACAATGGGAGGGGGCGCCTTCTCCTGAGCCTCTGGCAGCAAAATATCACCTGCTGGCCCTGTGCTTCTGCTGCTCTTCAGGGTTTTCTTTTTTTTTGTTTGCAACAAGCAAAAGCCAGCCAATGCCGATGCCACAAACTCAAGTCGTTCCCAATAAGCACTTAAAAGGAGCCATTCCTTACACATACTCCTCATGTTCTCCGACTGGAAAGCACCAGCCAAGAAAAACCTTTCGGAGCAAAATTAAAAATTTAAAAATACCAAAGGGAGAAGGTTTGTACATTTACATTATTTAAAGCTGGTTAATTTGAATTGACAATGTACTCCTATTCCCCACCCCTCCCCGCAAAAAAGAAAAACAAACATTCAAAATGTATTTATTTTGGTATACTTTTGGGGGAGATGGGGAGGAGTGGGCTACACTGTTAGGTGTGAGAATGAGTATTTGATCCTCTGGGCTATTTTGGACTGTTCTGTTGTGAAACTGACCTTGTAGCCTGTGGAAGGAAGGGTTAATGTTGCCAGCCTTCATGTCAAGTTTGCAGGAATCCTTGTAATGCAGAGTCGGTCTGCCTAAAAACTTGTACAGTACATTAAACACGATGGTGCATTTAATGCCCTGTGTCATATGCCCTTTAGTTTGCCCATATAAATGGGGATGGGAGGGATATGTACATATATACTACACAAACCGTAGTTTCCTTGTGAATGTTTGTGTTGTGCTCATCCGAGCTGGCAGAGGTACTCTATGAAAGGAAAAGTAGGCCTTTCAATTTGATTTTGGTGGGGAAACAGACTCAGCCATTTCTGTGGAACTGTGAAAGTCCAGCAAATGAAATAATACAGGGACTAGAGACACTGGCTGTCCAATGAGGCCTTAAAAATAGCGGGGGAGAGAAGGCAGGCAAAATGCGAGGGAGATAGTGAAAGACACAGGGAATTGAACGGAGATTTCCAAAAAATAGCAAGGAGAGACAAGAGGGCCTTCTTAAATGAGCAATGCAAAGAAACAGAGGAAAACAACAGAATGGGAAAAACCAGAGATCTGTTCAAGAAAATTGGAGATATGAAAGGAACATTTCGTACAAAGATTACCATAATATAGGACAAAAGTGGAAAGGACCTAACAGAAGCAGAAGACATCAAGAAAAGGTGGCAAGAATACACAGAGGAATTATACCAGAAAGATATGGAGGTCTCGTATACCCCAGGTAGTGTGGTTGATGACCTTGAGCCAAACATCCTGGAGAGTGAAGTCAAATGGGCCTTAGAAAGCACTGCTAATAACAAGGCCAGTGGAAGTGATGGTATTCCAGTTGAACTATATAAAATTTTAAAAGATGAAGCTGTTAAAGTGCTACATTCAATATGCCAGCAAGTTTGGAAAACTCAGCAGTGGCCAGAGGATTGGAGAAGATCAGTCTACATCCCAATCCCAAAGAAGGGCAGTGCCAAAGAATGCTCCAACTACCGCACAATTGCACTCATTTCACACGCTAGCAAGGTTATGCTTAAAATTATACAAGGCAGGCTTAAGCAGTATGTGGACTGAGAACTCCCAGAAGTGCAAGCTGGATTTCGAAGGGGCAGAGGAACCAGAAACCAAATTGCAAACATGCGCTGGATTATGGGAAAGCTAGAGAGTTGCAGAAAAACATCTACTTCTGCTTCATTGACTACGCAAAAGTATTTGACTGTGTCAACCACAGCAAACTATGGCAAGTTCTTAAAGAAATGGGAGTGCCTGATCACCTCATCTGACTCCTGAGAAATCTCTATGTGGGACAAGAAGCTACTGTTAGAACTGGACATGGAATAACTGGTTCAAAATTGGGAAAGGAGTACAACAAGGCTGTATATTGTCTCCCTGCTTATTTAACTTATATGCAAAATTCATCATGTGAACGGCTGGACTGGATGAATCCTAAACCAGAATTAAGATTGCCGGAAGAAATATCAACAACCTCAGATATGCTGATGACACAATCTTGATGGCAGAAAGTGAGGAGGAATTAAACAACCTTTTAATAAGGGTGAAAGAGGAGAGCGCAAAATATGGTCTGAAGCTCAACATAAAAAACAACTAAGATCATGGCCACTGGTCCCATCACCTCCTGGCAAATAGAAGGGGAAGAAATGGAGGCAGTGAGAGATTTTACTTTCTTGGGTTTCATGATCACTGCAGATGGTGACAGCAGTCACGAAATTAAAAGGCGCCTGCTTCTTGGGAGAAAAGCAATAACAAACCTAGACAGCATCTTAAAAAGCAGAGACATCACCTTGCCGACAAAGGTCCGTATAGTTAAAGCTATGGTTTTCCCAGTAGTGATGTATGGAAGTGAGAGCTGGACCATCAAGAAGGCTGATCGTCGAAGAATTGATGCTTTTGAATTATGGTGCTGGAGGAGACTCTTGAGAGTCCCATGGAGTGCAAGAAGATCAAACCTATCCATTCTGAAGGAAATCAGCCCTGAGTGCTCACTGGAAGGACAGATCGTGAAGCTGGGGCTCCAATACTTTGGCCACCTCATGAGAAGCGAAGACTCCCTGGAAAAGACCCTGATGTTGGGAAAGATAGAGGGCACTAGGAGAAGGGGATGGCAGAGGATGAGATGGTTGGACAGTGTTCTCGAAGCTACGGACATGAGTCTGACCAAACTGCGGGAGGCAGTGGAAGACAGGAGTGCCTGGCATGCTCTGGTCCATGGAGTCACGAAGAGTCGGACACGACTAAACGACTAAACAACAACAACAAGAGGCCCAGAATAATCATTGCAACCATCCAGTTATGTACATTGGTCTCCCACACTGCAGCAACCCAACGTCAACAGACTAGTAGGTTCTGGTCCCCATCTTACCTCATTGATGCATTCCCCCACACCCTCACAGCACAGCCAAATCAGTCCTATTTTAAGAGCTTCAAACCTAGTGGGAGCTGAAGTTCATCTGTTCCCATTCATGCAACTGAGAATAGCTGACAACTGCTCCAGGGGAACAATGGTACAGTACTAGTGGAAATAATCGAGAGTTTTGCTGGAGCCATGCAGAGGAATGGGGAAGAAATTGAATTCTGTTCATATATGAAGGCAAACTTACGTAATTTACACTTTACAAATCAAAACAGCTTCAGCCTATAGCTTTGGTGATTGTCTGTCTTTGGGTTCCCTGAGCTCCTGGATGTTTATTTCTCAGGTTTGGCTTCAATGGTTTAACTCTTCAAGGGATGGTTATTTAGGCTGCTTGCTTGGCCAAAGGTCTCCAATTCCATACCATCCTATTCCATATTCTTCTCACTTCCCTCAGTGGGAAAAGCCTGATCTTCCCAACTCATGTGGCAAGATGTCACTAGCGATGGAGGAGAAATGTATTCAGTCTGCAATGCAGACCTTTAAAAAGTGTTTCTGGGACCTAATATCTTATAAAGCATTGACAACTTTTTAAAAAACATTTTTTTTTAGAATTCAGCACAACTGTACTGCTGCCTCTAGCATTCATTTGCTGCTGCCACTTAACCAGCTTAATTTAGGTGAACGGTTTCTAAGTACAATTACGCCATAAATAGATTCCCTTGCGTACATAAGTAGCAGAAAGGAAAGCAATTTTGCCCTCATCATTAAATTTGAAGGTATGTGCGGCTAAACACTTTCCTGTGCTGCAAATTCTGGCAAAGAGTTAAAACGAGCCACTTTTTGAAAGACTTGCGCAACAGCACAGAGAATGGAACATCTCTCCAAAGATAATCTATTTCTTCTGCCGTCTCTCCTCCTGAAAGTATGTTGGACACATGTGGTCTATGAATGGCGAGGGAGGGAGGGAGAGAGAGAAAGGCAGCCGGTGGGGTGCTGATGGGAAGAAGAGGCAGGGTCCAGTCTTTCATAGCACAGGCCAGTTCTACAGCAGTGTACACACCACTGCTAAATCACTCCTCAGATAATGCCTACCAAACTGGCAGTACAAAGTGTTTTAGAGTGCTTCTGGCAACTCTCCACTGAGCTACTTGTCAAATGAGGCTCGCTACAGGTTCCAGAAGCCTTTCTTCCTTTAACTTCCATCCCACTCCATCCCAGGGGCTTGGAACAGGTAATAGAATTGGAAGAAGTGGGACTCCTGGGGAACAACAGCGCCTTCAAGACCTCTCTCCAAGCTTCCCAGGGGCATCTGGCTGGCTGCGGTGGGAAACAGGATGCTAGATTGGATTGGCCTCTGACCCTGAAGGGCCCTTTCTGCATCCTTAAGCACAGAGATCAAAACAAAAACAATCCAGCCAAATAAAAAAGCCAATTAGAAAAAAAACATATTTAAAAATAACTATTAAAATTATCCCATTATCCAGATTTTTAATAATAAAAAAGACCCCTTCTGTACTATGCATTTAAAGCTGTAGCACGCCATGTTAAAAATCATGGGAATTCTGGGTGGGAACTGTAGAAGCCTGGTGCCTTCATTATATATTTTTAGGCTTGCCAGGCGAAAATGTTCCTTTTCAACCAGGCCTTTGGCTGATCAATATTACCAGTACATAGCCTTTTAAATGTGTCTGTGGGAGGGAGAGAGGGCTATTGTTTTGCTGTGTTGTTTTACTTATTTACTTGAGCTTCCCCTCCCCCTCTACCAAAAAGAAATGTGGAAGTGAAGGAATCAGGAGCTGCTTGAGATGGGTCTCCATTGAATAGAGAGGATAAGGCCACCCTTGCTTGCTCCTGCTGCCTGTCCCAGAAGATGAAGACGAAGAGGAGGAGGAGTAGTAGTTTGGATTTGATTTCCTGCTTTATCACTACCCGAAGGAGTCTCAAAGCAGCTAACATTCTCCTTTCCCTTCCTCTCCCACAACAAACACTCTGTGAGGTGAGTGGGGCTGAGAGACTTCAAAGAAGTGTGACTAGCCCAAGGTCACCCAGCAGCTGCATGTGGAGGAGCGGAAATGCGAACCCGGTTCCCCAGATTACGAGTCTACCGCTCTTAACCACTACACCACGCTGGCTCTCATAGAGCAGCATTCTCCAACCTTGGTCCCCAAGTTGGACTGAATATCCCATCATTCATGGCAATTAGCCAACAACACCTGCAAACTCAAGGCTGAGGAACAGAGCCATAGAGGAGTTGTTCAAAAATTGTTGTTTTGGGATGAGGAGCCCACTGTAGAGATATTATCCTTCTACTTGTGAGCAGGAAGCTCAGCATTTGGTCAAGTAACAGTCTCCAGCAGGGGCGTAGGAAGATAGGGGCGGTGGGGGCGGTGTGCCCCGGGTGACGCGATCCCAGGGGCACCATCGTCGCTGCCCGCCCTGCCCCCCAAATGCATGCCATGTCACTGGGGGCAGCGCGCCTGTCTCCGCCCCCAGTGGAGGAGCATGAAGCTCCGCCGCTGGTCTCCAGTAACTTCATGCCCCATAACCGAAACTGATGCCATTAGTACTTAGCAGGCCTCCCAAATCTCAACCAGAAAGTCCCCTAAGAGATCTCCCAGGAGCAGCTCCCTTATGAAGGCTCTCAGGGTTTGTGTGTGGAGCAATGCAGGCAGAAAGAGCGGCAAATGCAGAGCCCTTCCCTCTCAGAGTTCCTCTGGAACAGTGGCTCCCAGAGTGGGTGGTACCACCCCCTGGAGGGGGGTGGGATTTCCTAGGGGGGCACTAAGAGGCAAGGGGGTGGCAGGAAGGCACCAGAGGTGTAAATGAAATCTGATATTACCAGATCAATTTTGTTGAGTAAATTAAACTAAAGAGTTTTAATTGGATTTTGAATAAATGTGCAGTTGTTACTGTGTTGAATTTTATTGTGTTATCACCATCCTCAGTGGATTGTGCAAAACACTATTTTGATATTGCGCGCGCACACACACACACACACACACACACACACACAGGGTAGGGAGTGCTGGGGTGGAGGTTATGGATCCAAGGGAGCAATGGCCCCCAAAAGTTTGGGAACTGCTGTTCTAGAAGCACCTCCATTATGAAGGTTGCTTATTCTGGGCAGTGGAGCAAGGCAGGTGGAAACAGCCAATATTCTACTGTCCCTTTCTGATTGTGGGGGTGGGAAGAGGCAAGCATCAGTCTCAACACTAGGAGTATGAACAGTTTAGAGAAGGAAACCCTAAGTAAAGGAAGGATGAATGAATTATTGCAATATTTTTTTTATAAAAAACCCAAAAACCTGTGCTGTGGACCCAAGCAGGTAAACAGGAGGAGGTTATTTGTATTTGGCAGATTGTGGATTTTAAGTGTAGGCAGTTCCTTTCATACAAAAAGATTGCCTTTGTTTTTGAACTTAATGGTTTTTTGTGTGTGTTAGAGAAAGAGCCTGTAGCAACTGTCTCATCAGTTCTAATGAAAGAAAGCCAGTGTGGCAACAGAGACAGAAGGCAGTGCTGCAAGGTCAAAACAGATTGAGCGAGGATCAGTAAGAGAGACAAAGCTGGAGTTGGAGCTTAATGGTTTCTGGGAAGCTGAAAGTATGTGGAGGCTTCTTCACTGTCAATGTGGTCTTGGAGGGAGCTGTAACTGGCCTTCAGGTCATGGAGAATGTTTGCATACCCACATACTGTACATTTGACATGCTGGGAGGCATGGAGGAGAAATTTGATTTAGCTTATGTTTAAAAGTGAACCTACCTTTAAATGTAGGTTTAAGGTTTTACACTTTTTGACCTGAAATGCAGTTCTCACCTCTCCAATAGTGTGTGTGCATGTGTAGTTGCAATCCACCCCCATCTCCAAGCAACATGAGATCCCAGGGGTTTCTAAGCGCTTAACCCATGATTTGTGGGCATAGTGGAGACTGGCATGTTTATGATCAGTGCTTTTTTCTGGGGGTACTGAAGGATAAGCAGTACTGGCACCTCCCCGGCACTTCCCCCCCCCCCCCCACTGCCAAGGTTTAAAGTGTGGCACTTACTGTCACAACTTCAGGGTGAATAACAGCACCTCTTTTTCTATAAAAAAGGAGGGGAAAACACTGATATGGTTTATATAAATATATGTAATATTTATGTGTAATATATGTAAAATATATGTAATATTACATAAATATGTAATATTTATGTAATATTTAAATATATGTAATATATTTATGTAAGCCTATGATGGAGGAGTTCATAGCATTAACACTCTTTCCAGCCAAGCACAAGCACTCAAGGAAGGAGCGGAACAGGGTCAATGAGGTTGGGGGGGGGGTTTCCTGAGGGGTCATATTGTCAAGGTTCAGGAAATCCTTTTCCTCCCTCGGTGGCAGCAAAAAAGCAGGTAACAAGAAGAGTCCTTACCACATAATTTATTCAGGATTTACAGAGAGACAAAGGACTGTAGTCCCTATCCATCAACGGCGTTGCTCCAAGTAAAGTCCCACCCCCTACGTCTTCCCTATTCTACGTCACCCCAGTGCTGGCTTGTCACGGTCTGGTCGGTGGGAGGTAGCAGGCCCGCCTGAGGACTTCAAGACCGGGGCCAAGATGGTGGTGTGGAAGCAGCAACGGGGTCCGGATGGTGCAGGGCTGAGGGTCCAGCAGCAGGCAGTCTCAGGATCAAGGAACCGAAGGTTGGGAAGCAGGGCGTCATGGAGGCAAGGGCCCGAGGGTCAAGGAGCAAGGCAGAGGCGAAGGTCTGGGAGTCGAGGAGCAAGGCGAAGGATCAAGGAACAGGAGACCAGATACAACAAGGCAGAGATCGTGTTGCTCTGGCAAAGAGCTGAAGGGAAATGCTGAGCTTTTATCCCTCCCAGCTCTTGCCACCAGGTGCAGTGAGTTATCAAGTGGCCTCACCTGAGTGGCCACTCCTTGCTTCTCCAGCACAAGCTGAGGCAGGCCCCAGTCCTGCAAAGCACTACAGGCCCCAGAGCCTGGCTCCTGCTCATACTCCTGACATGTTTAATCTGAGCTTTCTGCCTCTGAGTTTTCTGTTCTACTACTCATAATGCATGCCTGGTTCTGGGAGGGGGAGGGTCAGGAATGCTTTCCAAGGACACTGAGTCTGTCAGCTGTCTCTCCCCTGGTGCATCTTCTTTCTGCTGCTCCTCTTCCAATATTTCCCAGCTTCTGCCCTCTGCAGCCTCTGAACTGTAACCTTCTGCAAACCATTGTTCTAAATCTATACTGTCCTCCTGTCCTCAGGAAGGTTCAGGAGAAGGGGGGGCAGCCTTCGCCATTCCTCCTCAGTACAGCCCCTGACACATATAGAGCAGCCTGGAGGTTCTTTACTCCCTCCATAGCAGATTATGTCCATACTATACATTTTAGAAATCGTAGTATCTTAGTATACCTCCATAGCCTAGGTGTGTGTATATGTGTGTGACCTAATTTTCTCGTGTGTTAGTGTGCCATGTGTTTTGTAAGAATAGCGTTAAGGTCATGCTTTGTCTTCTAGCATGCTAATTTTGTGTAGCTGCTTAAATGGCACAGCAAACAAAACCCATTGCATTTCTATTTCTCTTCTTTTGGTGCTAAAAAAGCGAAGCAGGTCAGTGCCTCTTTGCATCTTATATTATTTCATTCACTTTAAAGGGATTCTTTTTCGGCAACATGAATAGTGTGAAGCCGCTGATATGGGAAACTGAGGCTTGATAAAATATATTGTTAATTATATAAATGAGCAAGTTTTCCAATTCCAACTATTTCTTCACTAAGTGGAAATCACAGGAAGTGCTAAATGGTTTCCAGTGTGCGTGAAATGCATGCTTGTTTCACAGTGCGCTGGTGTCGCTTATGAGTGACTTTGAGGAAGCTTTGCGTGGCAGAGGAAACGAAAGGCAGACAGCAAAATCTGATGAGCAGAGATGTTAACATGATTTCTCGTCACTTCAGACTCTTGAGCTGATATCCATCTCCTTTCTGGCAGAAGATTGCAAGCCTGCCCTTATCAGAAGGCAGCCCATCTCAAGAGCTGTGCTTGCGGGTAAAGGGCAGGCCAGTGCAAATTCTGAAATACTGAACTTACTTACCTGGGACTAAGTCTCAGTGAATACAGTAGGACTTACTTCTGAGTAGACGTGGGTCACAAGTTGGGCTTCAAGTTGCCCACACCTGGCCTATAGGATACTGCAGTTAATTAACCACCACATATAGCTTGTTTTTCCTGGAAGCCAACTTATCCGGAAATGACAGCATGAAAGCCCAGCATGAGACCTTTATTCATATTTTATTTTTTCCCCTTATACAACCTCCATACAGGAGGCAATGCATAATACAGAAAGGTGGTCCTGTGAGGGCCAAAACAGACATAGCACGGGAAAGCCACCATTGTGGTGTAGTGGTCAAAGTGTCAGACTAGGACCTGAGAGACAGGGTTCAAATCCCTGCTTGGCCATAAAGCTCACTGGGTGACCTTGAGCCAGTCATTGCTTCTCAGTCTAAATTACCTCAGAAGGTTGCTGTTGGAAGAACAGGAGGACCATGTGGGCCACTTTAAGCGCATTGGAGAAAAAGGTGGCTATAAGACAATACATTTTTAAAATACAACCCCCTGTTATATTTTACTTTGGTAAATTATATTTTGATTGGAGCAGCAGTACTGGGGGTAGGAGTGTTTCAACACTTTCCCACATGCAATTTCCCAGATCTAAATCACCCACCCAACAAAAAAAATTGCTATCAGGGAAAAATCAAAGTGGCTTCTTGCAAGCACTGCCAGGATTCAGTCCCAGGAGCCCAGGAAAGTGGCTTATACTTGAGCCAGTGGAATTGGTCCATTCAACACCAGGGGTCCCCAAACTAAGGCCCGGGGGCCAGATGCGGCCCAATCGCCTTCTCAATCTGGCCCGTGGACAGTCCAGGAATCAGCATGTTTTTACATGAGTAGAATGTGTCCTTTTATTTAAAATGCATCTCTGGGTCATTTGTGGGGCCTGCTTGGTGTTTTTACATGAGTAGAATGTGTCCTTTTATTTAAAATGCATCTCTGGGTTATTTGTGGGGCATAGGAATTCGTTCATATTTTTTTCAAAATATAGTCCGGCCCCCCACAAGGTCTGACGGACAGTGGACCGGCCCCCTGCTGACCCCTGATTCAACACAGTATTTCTCAGCTAGCAGTGGCTCTCCAGGAATTCACACTGGAGTTGTTCTCAGCCCCTTCCAGGAGTGTCACAGATGGGTGTTGGCTACTCCCGAGTAAGCACTCCAGACCACCTCTGGATTTTCAGAGTTTTATTTTGCATGCTATATACAGTGGTGAGATGTCTCAAATCATATCTGCTCTGCATGGGGCAGAAGCCCGCAATAGCCTCTGGCGGGCTCTGACCCAGCCTTTAAGACTGGTCCCCAAAATGCCCCTCCTACTGGCGCTACGGGATCCCCATTGTGTCAAACCTTTCTCCTCAGCTGCCGCTGATTCTTCCCTCTCCTTTCCACCCTCTGATGCAGCTGGCTCCACCCCTTCTTCTCTGCTTCCCAACTGCAGTTGAGGCTCCAGTATGCTGCTAGAGCCCTGGAATCTCCTTCCTGCCTTGCTGCTCTTGCTGCTGCTCTCCCATCTGATGGAAGTAAGCAGAGTGGGCTGCTCTCTGCAAGCCCTCTCTCTTACAAGGAGATTCCAGGCTTTGGACCTCAGACCTTTTGCATACAAAGCTTGTGTTCTCCTACATAGGGCATTTCCACCGTACAGCATTCCACTGTGGCCCCTCCTCTGTTCTGATTGGAGGAGGGAAGCTGTATTCAGATCAGGGAAGTGGCATGGAGTGAAAGGTTCAAAACAGCCCACACGCCTGAGCTGTTGCTCTGATTAAAACATCCTCACTCCTGGTCACCGTAAAGCAAGAGGGGGGGGGGATGTTGGGAGATCCAAATACAAACCTCCCACATTTCATGTACCTTCCATTGCAAGCACATGAAAGAGATGCTCAGTCACAAAGTGGCTCTCCGGTCTTTCTAATGCAATGGAAAACTCCTGCATTTCCTTCCCTTAAAGAAAAGACTGAATGCAGAGGCGGGAGGAGAGTATGTGCTTAAAGGTTCCTGCCAGCAAATGGACATCCAACTGAAGACTACTGATGCAGGCTGGGATAAAGCAATCCCTATTTTTCCTTTAAAAAGAAGGTAAAAACACCAGTGTATAGGATGCAATGAATGCAGTCTTTAATCGTAGGTAGAAGGATTGCTTTAACCTTTTCCAGATCTGTTAGGCAATGCCCTTTTATTTGTACCGGACAAAATGTTACAGTCTATCCACATCTTCTTCTTTTTTACCCCCCACCCCTACCAGCTCACACTCAACAATCTTTGTCTTCTTAGCCTGTTCAGTCTTCACGGGTTCGCTAATACCTCCCTCTTGTTTCTCAGTGGCCCTGTCTTGGCACCCTTGCTTTCAGCACTCACCACATGAGTGTACAACAGTACACTCAAATAAAGAGCATTAAGCACTGAAGTGAAATTACTATTCAAAGACAGTTTGTCTCTTCTTTTTATACTCTATAGAATCAGGAATCAAGCAAATGTAACTTCTGCCTGCTGGAAAAAGTTAGGAAAACATTTCCAACGGTCTGGGATTAAGCATTTTGCTAAAATAAACTGCGTTGTGTTTTGCACTGTTCATTTGCAGAAAAATAAACATTTGAAAATATGAAATCCTGTTGTTTTTTCGCGCACCCACCCTCTTGCTGTTGTCATTTCATACTGCCCTGTTTCATTGTCTCCTCTTCTTTCTTCCATGTTCCCTTTGTTTATGGCTAGTTGTTGTTTACAGTTTGCCAAGTAAACCCAAGTGAAGGGTTCAGCACAGGTGAAGAGTGGCAGAGTTATTTAGTAGACAAGAAGAGCAGATTTCCTTAACTGCAAGCTAAAAATATCGCATCTTACCAGAACAGCAAGAAAAAAGGCTTTTGCAAGACTTTCCACTTCCTCAGGGCCCCACCCTAGGGGCACATGTTTCTTTCACAACAGTCGTGATCAATTTACTTTTTTCTGGTCTAATTTCAGGAAGCTGCATTCACAGCAAGGAAGGAAGTGCTGCTGTTTGGTTTGTCAGGACCATTTGTGATGCTTATTCCAGGGATGGGGGAACCAGTGGCTACAACCGCCATCTTCCCTGACTCCTGGCCATACTGTTTGGGTCTGATGGGAACTGAAGTCCAACAGAACCTGGAAGGCCACAGGTTCTCCTCAAAATGGAGTCAAACACACATGACCAAGAGGGCACAGGTGGCGCTGTGGTCAAAACCACTGAGCCTCTTCGGCTTGCCAATCAGAAGGTCGGTGGTTCGAATCCCCATGATGGAGTGAGCTCCCATTGCTCTTTCCCAGCTCCTGCCAATGTAGCAGTTCGAAAGCACACCAGTGCAAGTAGATAAATAGGTACCGCTGCAGCGGGAAGGTAAACGGTGTTTCTGTGCACTCTGGTTTCTGTCACGGTGTTCCATTGTGCCAGAAGCGGTTGAGGTTACAGACACTTCAGGTTACAGACTCCGCTAACCCAGAAATAGAACCTCGGGTTAAGAACTTGCTTCAGGATGAGAACAGAAATTGTGTGGCGGCAGCGGGAGGCCCCATTAGCTAAAGTGGTACCTCAGGTTAAGAACAGGTTCAGGTTAAGAACGGACCTCCATAACGAATTAAGTTCATAACCCGAGGTACCACTGTATAGCCATCTTTCACCCTGCAACAGAGAAGTTTTGATTCAGTCGCCAGATATATATATATATATATATATATATATATATATATATATATATATATATATATATGAGTGCTAAGTGCCCATCAATGTCCCTTGAAGGCCTTGTGGACTCATTCTATATAAATAGACTAAAAATAACTAAGCTCAGTAAAAGCTCATGCTCTCAGTTCTTGGGTACTGTACTAAATACCGGGAAAAGTTTTAACTTTTTAGTGATGCTTCTAGGCAATTGTCTGTGTAATGGTGGATTTACACTGTGTGTGTGTGTGTGTTCTTTCCTTTCCCTTTTGGTCTGAAGAACTCTGTGTTGTTTCAAAACCAGCAAGAAAATCACATCGTCCAAGTAAGAGACCAACTGCGGACTTGTTTTTCTTTTCCTTTTCAGGAGTTATTAAAATCCACCCATGTTCACTTTAATGTTGGAGGCTGTGTCATAGGCAACATGGCAATGCATGCATGCAATATATCAATATATATTAATAGAAAATATGTGTATCTTGTTCTTACATGGGGTTTCCAGTGATCAAGTCCACATCTATGTAGCCCCATCAGATGCTCCTCACTGAGATCTGGCATTGGACCTGTCATTGGAACTTTTGTGAAGCTTCAGCCTTGGTGTTATCTAGGAAGGAACTGTCAAGTTTGGTTCTCTCAGTTTCTCATTTTTCCAATCTTAAATTAACTTCTCCACATTTCTTTAGCAATTTGCCATTTTTAAAAGAATCCTCACAAAAATTCACCATCATTTTAGTGCAATTGCCTTCCAATAAACACATGTTTGTACACAATTTTGCAAGCAATTTCCCCATAATATAATGTGTTTTATATGTTAGTTTCCCTGATATATTAATTTTTATGTACGTTCGCCTCCTAATATATGCCTTTTTGTAAACATTGCTTGGTCAGAAAACCATAGCACAAATTTTGGAGAAGTGCAAATTTCAAAAGAGGTCTTTCAGAAAGTGCGAGTTTTATAGATTTGCCTTCAGATACTAACAGAACTGAATTTCTCCCCCATACCTAGTGTTACTGAAGGATTCCTTCTATGGAAGCTAGAAGCCTACATCTAAGCCAGTGCTGGAGAACCTCAGACCAGGGCCAAATCAAATGCAGAATCCTGGGATTCTCCCAATGTCATGCCCAACTCCAAGCCACTTCCTCTTGACCAAGGCTATACACTCCACCAGTCCATCTTTGCACTCTCCTTGAGTACTTTTGATTGACTAGAATGTACCTTTGACCTGTGCTAAAGCCTCTTGCCTGGATGGAGAGACACGAGTATGGAGAGGTGTCTGTCTGGAATGAGGCCTACTCTACAAAGATTAAGGATTGCATCCATTGCTCCACACACACCCTGCTTTTACCACTGCCCCCACGACTCACTGGCAGGGCAGTCCCGAGCAGGTCGGGTGCCCTGGCGCTGAGGCACGGAGATCACTCCGGCACCCCTGCCCTTGCAGCGCGTAGCATGGCTTCTGTGCGGCTTTGCCGGACCGGCACCCTGCCACCCCGCGCCACCGGGACTCTACCTAGAGCCGGCCCTGCTCACTGGCATGGCGCCCCTGGAATGTTGCCCAACAGAGAATGCGGCCCTTGAATTGAGAAAGTTTCCCCACCCCTGCTTTAAGGAGTGGCTATGATAACCCACAGCCTTCCTCAAAGTCTAACAGGTGGCAGATGGTGACTACAACATGCAACCAACTTAACTCTGCCTAAATAAAACAAATTGTAAAGTGGGTGTAACTTCTGAACAGTTTTAGATTTATTTCCCCTGCACTGTAAACGTCATTCTCCTTGGCATTCATGATCCTTCCAAGTAGGTTAAAGGAAGCCATTTCTTGTTGGTTTTAAAACCAGCTTATCTATATGGCCTAGATAATGTCTGCACGTCATTGTAAGTTGCAGTTTTGTGCACTTCAAGTTACAGGAAGTTTAATGCTGCTAGATAAACATATGTTTAAAGCAAACGCTAAGTTGTACAGCTCAGCGTTTATTTTCAAAGGAGGAAAATTCATTCATTTTTCCCTGAAAAGAAACGGAAGCACTCAATCTAACATCAGATGAAAACATCCACTGTGGTTTCCTCACTTCGTTTTATTAAATGAATTCTAGCACTGGGATAGGGATGGAACAATCTGTCTGTTTCTGTTCTCTCCCTTTTTCATTTTTCCAATCTTAAATTCTCTACAGTTCTACAGCAATTTGCAAATATATTTTTAAAACCCTCATGAAAGATCATAATAAGATCCTAATAAGCACATAGGTAAAGGCAAAGGGACCCCTGACCATTAGGTCCAGTCATGACCAACTCTGGGGTTGCGGTGCTCATCTCGCGTTATTGGCCGAGGGAGCCGGTGTACAGCTTCCAGGTCATGTGCTCAGCATGACAAAGCCACTTCTGGCAAACCAGAGCAGCACACGGACATGCCGTTGACCTTCCCGCTGTAGCGGTACCTTCTGATTGGCAAGCCCTAGGCTCTGTGGTTTAACCCACAGCGCCACCCGCGTCTCCTCTAATTAGCACATAATAAGATCCTAATAAGCACATTTTTGTATGCGGTATTGACTAATGCACACATTTTTTTGCGAGCAGTTCCCCTGATATAATGCACTTTGCATGTTATCTACATGAATACTTTGTATTCATTTTTAATGCACATTTGCCCTAATATATGCATTTTTGTAAACACTGGTTGGAGAATGACACCCCCAAATTCACAGAAGTGTGAATTTCTAAGGGTGGCTGTGTTTTGATTCTCATATTGATTTGCAAAGTGCTAATTTAATAAATTCTCCTTCAAATGTGAAGTGAATCAAATTTATCTCCCATGGGGAACCTGTGGCCCTCCAGATGTTGCTAGATTCCAACTCCCATCAGCCCCAGCTGACATGACTAATGGTTAGAGATGACAGGAGTTGCATGAAGTTGACTACTCCTCTTTAAATGCCATCTAGGTTGGTGGCCTGCCCTGCCTCCTGTGGGAGTGAGTTCCACAGTTTAACTGTGCACAGAATGAAGAATTCCTTTGTTTTATCTGTCCTGAATCTCCCAACATGCAGTTCCATTGGATGTCCATGAGTTCTTGCATTATGAGAGAATGAGAAAGACTTGCCCACTTCCTCCATGCCACGCATAATTTTATAAACTTCTATCTTGTTGCCTCTCAGTTGCCTTTTCTCAACCATGTGGTGTGTTCTTGCCATGGGCTGTGACCAATGGAAGTCTTCATGGGCTGCCCTTGTTTCCCTGTGTTTGATAAGAGACTGAGACATCTAAGTACCTTACTGTGCAACAGAGCTGGCCTTGAGAATCATATATCAGTGGTGGGCAGAGGCAAAAGCAGGCAGAGGATTGAGTGTGAACGTTACCTTTGTACAGTAGGCTTGTTTCTTCAAACTCAAGCCTCACACTCTACCCTCCATCGAGAAAAGTAAGAAGGGGTTATCATAGTTCTAGGATGCATTCCTCCCAGGCAGAAACACCCAAGGAAGGTGCAAAGCTGGAATGGTAAGGCTTGAGAGGGTGTGCGGCTTGGGAAGAGCACTGAGGGGTTGTGTTTAGGCCACATTCATGTCATACATACACAGAACTTTGATACTGCTTTAAAGTCCTGGCCTCGCACACAGACACAAATTCTTGGAACTGGAAAATTTGTTATGGGGCTGAGAGTTATTAGGAGACCCCCCAGTTCCCCCTACAGAGCTAGAATTCCCATAATTCCCAGGGTGTGTGTGGATGGATTGTTAAACCACTCTGGGAATTGTGAGGGGAACAGAGATCCCCTAGCAACTCTCTGCACCCTTAGCAAACTACAGTTCCCATAATCCTTTGGACGCAGCCCTGCCTGTTTAAAGGGGTCTCGTGGATGGGATAATAATAATAATAATAATAATAATAATAATAATAATAATAATAACTATAATAATAATATAATACCAGTCCATTTGGCTGGCTTTCCCCTGGGTGGCTCCCAACAGAGGACTAAAAACATAATAAAATTTCAAACATTAAAAACTTCCCTAAACAGAGCTGTCTTCAGATGTCTTCTAAAAGTCAGATAGTTGTTCATTTCCTTGACATCTGATGGGAGGGCACCATTACCTAGAAGGCCCTCTGCCTGGTTCTCTGTAACTTCACTTCTTGCAGTGAGGGAACCTCCAGAAGGCCCTCGGCGGTGGACCTCAGTGTCCAGGCAGAACAATGGGGGTGGAGACAGTCCTTTGGGTATACTGGGATGAGGCCGCTTAGGGCTTAAAAGGTCGGCAAAGACGGGGGGGCAGAAAAATGTGGTTCTGGTTCCACTCATTGCTGGCTCTAGCTCCACACACACAGGCTCCCCCCCCCAAAAAACCTCCCCAAATTAACCACTCAAAGGGCAAGTTGGTAAGGAAGGGGCTTGTGGTCCCATCCATAAACGTAGCCGGTGTATAATTCTTCTGCGGCAGCATTACGTGGCCAGTTCTCTCTCTGAGCCTGTGTGTGTGTGTTCCAAATGTTAAGCCTATTCAATGATGTGTGAATCACTGAATATAGAATAAGTCTGTGACCAGATGGTGGGTGGGTGGCTCTGCTTGTTCTCAAAACGTCAAGAGCCAATTTGCAACAGGATCTTATGAGGCATTGTGTGGATATTGCAACTGAAAGCACTGAGCAAGGGCTGTCAATAACATCAGTAACCACTGATGGGTCACCGGCTTGCCTTGGAGAAATCTAGAGTTGCTGGTAAATAGCATCACGCGGGAAGCAGGCCTTCGGATTCACTGAAGACATATTGGGCAATTGTATAATCTTACAAGTGTCCACAACCAGCAGCATGTAAATTGGAGGGCCCATCCAGAAGAATCTGGATTATGTTGCCTATTTGTGCGTAAAGCTCTGGTCCATGGGGTTGGACACAACTAAACAACAACAACAGCAAAAGCAGCAGCTAAAGCTGAATGATCAGGGGTCCCTTTACCTTTTAAAGCTATTGGTGTGCAATGGGAAAATAGGTTTTGTGGGTTTCTTTCCATTTCTGTTTTGCTTACCATTTGTTTGTATTGCACTTGTTCATTTATTTCCCCAAGGAATTCAGGAAAGCCCAAACACTTTCCTGCTGCTTATAACTTTGGTGTTTTCCATCCAAATGGGATCAAAACTGCAGGCATTCTATTCCTCGGGGCACCAGACATGTCAAATTTCAGACAGATAGGAGAAAGACTCCTCATTTTATAGGCAGTTTAAGATGCATGAAGATCCCGCAACCTTCAGTGGGAAACTCAGCAGCGTTTTCCTGCACATTACTTAGGTGTGTTTGGCACAGTATTTACAGGCATTCTAATACACAAACAAACACAAACAAAGAGCACCAGCTATGAACTATATAGGATACTCCGTCTTTGCTTCCTGTAACTTTGCGTCTTCCATCCTAATGGCACAAAATATTCAACTACGCAGGATATCAGACAGGTCAGATTTCAGATTTACAGGACAAATGTTCCCCATTTTATAGGAAGTTAAAAGAATTGCATGGGCATAGCCAAACCGCTATCAACATTAAATGGAGTTTTCCTGTCTGTCGATTTCACTGCCCTACCACTTTCTCCCAGTGACCTGTGTGTAACCTGTACATAGGTCTGTTTCTTTAAGGCAGGCACCCCCAAACTGTGGCCCTCCAGATGTTTTGGCCTACAACTCCCATGATCCCTAGCTAACAGGACCAGTGGTCAGGGATGATGGGAATTGTAGTCCAAAACATCTGGAGGGTCAAAGTTTGGGGGTGCCTGCTTTAAGGCAATGTCTCCAATGCAGAGCAGTTGCAAATGAATCATTTTCATTTTGCTTCTGTTTGCTAAAAATATATTTTAAAATCCCATTCATTTTTATTATTAAAACAAGTGGAGGAATGAAGCCTCATTTGTTTATTTTTTAAAAATGAATCTACACCCCTTAGCATGCAGGTTAACAAAAAGAACAGATCTTTTAAAGCAGGCTACTATTCACAGTAGTTTAATACGTATGTTATTTACGATGTACAGGGACCCATATGAATATCATCTTCCTTGGGCTATAGTTTTTGCATAGCAATAGGAGAAAACCTTTCCCTCCAGAGTCTGTGTGAAGGGCACCCATCTCAGCATTCATCATGGGAGGGAGGAATTGTGTGAAAACACCCCTAAGCTACGGTACTATCTGAGCTCTGCCAGCATGGCACGTATAAAATGTTGACTTCTATAGATAGTACTTTTACCCCCTTAAAGAAATAGGTCAGGTCAGCAGCAGCCCTTGAGTTACAAGCCATAATTGATAGCCTTGCCGAGTGACTGATTCACTTGTCTGAAAAGAAGGGGTCTCAAATCAATACTGTTCAGAAGCTTTCCGATTCCTTCTGTTTTAGCACCCATACCTTCTAAACTGGAACTTGCAAATATCCCTGGTCTCGAGTTGGTTGTAATAAGACAGCAGCCAACAAATCAGTGTACCGTCACTTTATTTGATTTATTTCATTTTATTTTACTCTTGAAGTAGCTCAGTACAATACTAGTGACTTGTGGAGGCAGTGCAGTTCTACTGTCACTAAAAAGTTACAAGATGCTATCGGCATGCCTTATACAAAAACTGCATGCAACCAACACAGTGCTTTATACAAAATAAAAATCGGACAATCTGGTGTTTTTTTTCTTTATTCATGAGAGTTATGCACAGTTAGTTGTTGTTTCCCCCCTAAACGACTACTAGTTTCAATCCACAACAGAACCTGAGGAGCTTAAATATCAAGTAACACTGTCTCTGTAGGCAAATCAAACCAAATGGCACTGTTAATCCACAAATAAACCTTGAGTTACTCAACAATATTACAGAATGGTAGAAAAATAAAACATTTTTCACATATGCACTTGAAACACACTATAAAGTCCAAATTTGCAAAACATTTAGCACATAAATCACACTCTCTTTTTTTCTTCTTCCTTCATATTTGTTTGAAATGGTGATGCTGATTAAAAAAAAATACACCCTGGACATTATATTTCTTAACAGATACAGTCTGAGAAACTAAATGGTCACTGGTGATTAAAAGCATACAGGCAGCGTTCCTATGAACTGGCTATGCCTGTGTACCAATAGCAAAGGAAACCATTTAAATGTGAAACCCCACAGTTTCTGGATTATGGTGAGGAAGTTAAATTTGAATATAACGAAGGTAAGAGCAATGAAATACTTCCAGCCAAGCCACTGTGCTGTAGGTTTATGGCATTTTTGTGTCTTCCACACACCTTTTGTTTGGACAGCTAAATTGTGCTCTTTATTTATGCATGGGAAACTCACCTCCCCCAAATGCTTTTACACATGAGGCAGCATGCTCTAGAGAATTGAGCAACTCTGTTTTCCAGTTTTATTGCTGCCTAACTGAACATCCCTGGGCAATTAAACTTCACTTCGGCTTCCTATCTCTACAGTAGACAAGATGATGCCATCTGGCTTAAAGGGACACGGATGTGTAACCTGTTTTGTGAACGCAAAGGCAGTCATATTGCTACAGCTCTTTTCCATATCTCCGAGGCTAAGGCAAACAAATGAGGTTTCATATACTTTGCTCACTGAGGAGTAAAAATGTCTGGATGCCAAGATATTGGAAAGCAGAATGTAGTCTGAGGAGGGTAGGGTATTGCTCTACTATAAAGCTCCACTCAAGGCACTAATCTGAGAACAGACTATGTCTGAATTCAATTGCTTTTATTGGAAAACATGCAGTCCACGCAGTTCCTTCAATGTCTGAAGTGCTTTACAATGATAGCCTCTCTTTGTCCTTACCCACAAGCCTGTGGGGTGGAATAGTAGGAGAAGGGAGGTTTCAGGCCACCCAGTGACTGGAGAGGGATTTGAATTTGGGTCTCGCTCAGATTCAACAGTCTGCACACCGCACTGTGGTCAGGCAGGGCAAAACACACTTCTCTATCCCCATTGGCACAGCTAACTATAATACCAAGCTAAATATCACTAGGATGTAATAAATCTCTTATGGAATCCTGCAGAATCTCAAAAGGGTAACAACATTCACTCCACACACACACACAACAACAACAACAACAACAACAACAACAACCCACAGTTTTAATTAGTGCAGGCACACATGCAATGTGGAGAGGCTTCTTGCCTCCCCCCACTCTCTACCACTTTTGTGGGTTTTCTGGAAAACTTTGAATATTTTCATTAGAGTTTTTTCCCATCCTCTCTAGAGCAAGGGTCGGGAACCTCTGGCCATGGGTTTAATTAGGCCTATCAGCCCTGCAAGACCATTTCAGCCAAGCCCCCCCCCCCCCGTCTTAAACCTGATGTCATATGAGAAGCCAGGTGTAGGGTAGGAAAAAAACTTGGCTCAACCAAAAGGGTGTTTTCAGGCACTGCCAATCAGTGTACCTGCCATGTCTGCAAAGTCCATTTCACTGGTGATGTCAGGTGATTGAGAGGTGCGTGGCTCTGCCCACCTGCCAAACCTGGTCCATGAGGTACGGAGGAGATAATTATCAGGCCTGTTGTGCTAAAAATGTTCTTAACCCCTACCCTAAAGAACGATCTAATTTAGCATGCTTTTGCATTTAGTAAATAAAGCTTAAAAGTTCAAATCTGCTCAGTTTTCCTAATATAGTTGACGTTCATCAATAGTTACTAAACTTAGGGCTCTTTTTTACCATGGAAAAATAAAGAGATAGGAAATGTTCCACTCCACATCACTGCTCATCACCCAAGAACAAACCCCCACCATTAAGGGGGTATGTCAGCACCAACATTAAACCACAGGTAAGACTGAACAGGTTGCCTGTTCAACCAGGATGCTTACAAATCTTCCAGGCAATGTTAAGAGATTGTGGTCCCTTACAAGAGCACTGCTCCTTAGTTGGTCCTCAAAATCTAGTGAAACAATATTCTCCCCACCCGAAATAAATAATGCAGGTTAATCTAAGGGCCAATCTTCACGTGATAGGTGTTTCCCTCCCGTGTCAAGCTGTGCTTGAATCCAGATCATAACCTGAATGTGTGGTTGAAGGGGGCTTTCATCCTTTGCCTTCCAAAGTGGGCCAGTGAGCATGATACCACTCCTCTTCTCACACATTCAGTAAAGAGGTGAGGGGCTGTGTGTAGAGTCACAGGACACAATAAATCCCAAACCCAGATTCTGATACACAAGAGAGCCTTGCCTGAAATTAAGTAGATATCATGCTGAGTACCCCATGTGACGTGGTTTATCTAACTGCTTTCTTTTGTGCTTTGTGGACAACATTCAAAGAGTTAAAATAAATCTGTGAAATTAACTACCTTTGATGTTGTGGTGTTCCTGCCGTAGCAAAGAGCTTTTCCATATTCATGGAATAAATCCAAATGCTCGTTTCATCTACCAGTTGAAAACCAAGCACATCCAGGAAATCTGCAAACACTGAAGCTCTCACCCTGTACTTTTCGTCTGGCTTTGCATTCCAACTAATTACATTTTAAATGCAAAAAAGGCACATGAGTTTCAGACTGTTGAACTTTCTCAAGTAATCACCAGTTCATCCTCAGTACTTGAATTTCTCATAAATGTATAAATTTCTTTCTCCTATTCTCCAAGCAGCACGGAAGCATAACAAGTGTTCCACAGGGCTCTGTGGGATACGCTTTTATATAAGTCACAATTGTCCGCTTCTTCCTTTCAGAACATTTACACCTCTTGACTTCTAAGGGTTGCCTCGAGTATTTTCTATTTTGGAAATTATGCACAACAGAAAAGGTGCTTCTGAAAGACAGCCTTGCAAAATCAAGGCTTTCCGTTAGAGGTATATATCTACACCAAAAACTTTCCCAGAGTCTTGGGGAGTGTCATTTGGTTAGCTGAGAAGTTGCAGTTGGAGACTCAGGGTTCCCTTGAGGGAGGCAATGATGATTCAGTGAGCACAAACCTTCCTCATGCATTCAAGAAGGCAGGTAGGCATCAAGGGGGTGAAGGGGGAGCAGGCATGCTCTAGTCTCACCCCATATGTCCCCTTATGGGCTGGGTACACCTGCTGCCTTGCCCACATGCCGAGCAGGAATGACTGGAGGGTGCTGCGCAGGTGAGCATCCTTAGAAGCGGTTTGAAGCTGGGAACTTTGATAATGCAGGGAGGTGTCTCCACCCAAATGCACAATAGACAGCCCCTTCGGATTTCGCTGTTCAATGCAGGAATGTTGGGCTGGGGCAGGCAGGGAAGGCACAAAGTGGGTAAACACATGATTGTCCTCTCCTCCAACACACTTCATGCTTACCCGCACATGGTCTTCTGAATGCATGGGCAGAGCTTCAGTCTGTGGTGCAGGAAAGTCCTCAAAAATCAGGACAATGAAAATCCTGCTTTCCTCATGTGGCCAGTCTTGCAAGCACGGGTAGGGAACCTATGATTCTGCAGGCAGTGTTGGACTCCAACTCGCCCCCCCCAATGAACATAAACAAGGCGTATGGATGATGGGGCTGGGAGTCCAGCAAGATCTGGGGGGCCACAGATCCCCCCATTGCTCTAAAGGATGTGTTGCCTTACTTGGGAGAACTTAGTTGGGGAAATGGGGCAAAACCTGGAACGAGTCGGCTCTGCCTCTGCCTATCATTGGCTGTGGCTCTACCAGCTGTTTGCTCTGGTGCCACCTACTGTTGGCCTCCCTACTGTCCACCCTACCAGGCCCCAATGAGCACCAGCCTCCACTGCCTCTGAGTGAATAAGCAGCAACAGCAGATTAGGGAAAAGGAGCAGTCGCTGCTTCTTCCTGCTGGTCAGCTGCACTCACTGGGAAAAGGCAAACACATTAGGCCAAAATATACCTGCATTGCATTGGAGGGGACAGGATGACGCTCTTGGTTCCTTCCAATTCTCCAATTCTATGACCTTTCAAAGCAGTAATAACAGAAAGGGCTAATAACTAACATGAGATGTGGGCAAAACATAGGTACTTTGGATGTCATTTGATACCCTAGGGCCTAGAAGAACCATTTGGGGTTGAGGTACCAGAGCCCCACATTGGTTGCATCACTCCACAGCTGTCCTTTTCACTTTGTGGCCTCGAGGGAGGGGAGTGTCTCTGTCCCTCAACCCAAATTACCTTGAAAGACAGTTGGGGAGAGAAGCGAGGTCAGGATCATAAAGCACTTTGTGATGTCAGAAAGAACTGCAGGAGGAATAAATAGTCAAAATAAAATATTGTGCATCTGATTGCTGGCACCTGGATCCTGAAATTGTTTTATTACAGAGATAATGTTACATGGGAGAATATGAAGTCTTAATTCTGACCTTCTTTGTAGCATCTCCAGGTAGGATCTTAGGATCTGCCTGACTGGTGCTCAGAAGGGATTTTGATTTATTTTTTTAATGCCCTCCATGGTTTCAGAAGCTCTTTCTGAAACTCAGTGGGATTTCAGAAACCGACTTCTAATATGGCACAGGTGAGAGGGGCTTTTGAAAAAAAGAAGGTTAAAAAAAAGCCCTCCTGTGTATGCAGATATTTCTAGACAGGTGCGGCATATTGTATTTCCAAAGACCTGTATCTTGACTTTTAAAAAACAACTTTTTGTTACCATATGAAAACAGAGCTTCAGAATAGGCCATGCCATCAAGATGCAGTTGATCCTCTGGGGTTGTAGCTCTTCAGGACAGTAGCCCCAACTGAGAGACCATCAAGTTCAGCATGAGGCTGCTGGGCGTGACAATTTCCCAGGATGAACCTGCACAGGTGGTGGCAGTGGTCTTGATAGCTTAAATTTGATAGGGGGACCCAGATTCATCCCTGTCACCCAAAACAGATGATTGGTGCTTTTAGAGGATGGCAAGCTTGGTGTTGGCTTCAACGGTCCTGCAAGTATCCATGCAGGTCTTGTGACCCATGAAGGACTTGGTCTAAAAGAGGATCCAGAAATGGAAACCTGCTTCCACATGAGAGTCTCTCTTGCTGGATCGGGGCTATAATGTATAAATAGTGAACAGCTGTGCTTTAGAAACTAGGATGCTGCACGCAAACACACAAAGATTTTGCAGTATTTGGGGAGGGGGAGGATGAGCAGATTATGAGAATGTTACACCCCAACATCCATTGACTAATTGTATGGAGCACGGCAATGAACAGAAAAGTACAGAAGTATGTGAAAGATAGCTGAATGTAAAAATGTAGCAAAAGAAAATCATTTCATTCCACCATTGTGCCCTTAATTCAATTGCTATGCCCAGCAAGGCATGCCTCAGTTCAATTTGGTTTAAGGGAAATGTTTAATGTTACATGCTTCTCGGTGATGCAGGGAAAGGTTTTCCATGTTTCCCGACACTCTCACCAAACCTTAACCTAAACAGCTAATCACAAGAGCTTAATTAATTAAAAAGAAGGCTGCCACTTATTTACCACGGTTCTAAATTTTCTTGGCTTTTTACATTTTATTCAGATTGCTTGTTAAGCAAGAGCTTGATGTGCATACATGTCAACATTTGAACAGAAGCCTTGTTCTAATTTATAGTTTCTTATAAAACAAGACGAGAGAGGTTGCAGTGGAAGCCTATGCATATTTACTTAGCAGTAAGCCTCATTGGGTCCAAGGGAGCTTACTCCCAAGTAATTGAGCTCAGCACCACAGTCTTAATGATGCATCTCATTATCCCTTCACTCAACAATGCCCAATTCAGAGTTTAAGTGTAGAATCAAGGAGCATTGTGAACACACGAGATAGCTCTCTTTGCTTGCCATTGCCTTCCTCGAGAAATAAGTTAAATAAATAGATTTTGCAGGTTCAGTAGATTTTTCATTTATGAATTTAAGCTGATTTGTAACTCTGCCATTATTCAGAACAATTCCCTTTCTGCTCATCCTCAGCCTTTGTAAATTAATAAGCAAGATGTAAATAGTTTATTTTTACCTCTCCTGTAAACCGCAGACTTTTTGGAAGGATTTGTTCAAGCCATTTATGAGATTATGTATCCTCTTTATTTTATACAGAAAGAATTTTGTAATAATTCAAAGCACTGCTTGCTACAGCAGAACATTTTTTCAGATACATTTTGGTAGATTAAATGAAGCAAATAAGGCTTTATTTTCAATCCAAACTGTTTTGTGTTTTGAATCTGTCGGGGACTGAGATTCCTGCATCAGTTGGCAGCTTGCATGTTACATTGTTTTTGGCCTATTTCAGGTTATCTTCCCCACTGCCTTTCTCTTAGCCAAAGCACGCCTTTCTAGTGCACGGTTATCGCAGCCTGCTTCTGAATGCTTGAAAAGAGCTGTAGAGAACAGTATTTCCCTAAAAACCCAAGGAAGCTGGAAATGGAGAATTCAATAAGATTGTGTTGGGAAAGGGGTAGAGCATGCAGAAGATTCTGGGTTCAGTCCCCAGCATTTCCAAGTAGGATTGGATCCTGCCTGAAAACCTAGAGAGCCACAGCTGAGCAGTGTTGACAATACTGAGCTTGAGCTTGGACAAACTCTGCTTTCTCTCAGTTCCTAAATCCAAATGTCATGTGCACATGTGGAAATCTTTGAGTGGTGGTGGTGGTGGTGGTGGTGGTGATGAAGCCATGTCAGATCACTGCCAGGCATTGGGAGAAGGTAGGGAAGCACATCATTCAACCAGGCCTTTCTGAATCTGATGTAAATCTTTTATACATTTAGATGAGGCACTCCTCTCCCCGCCCCCCACCTGTGAAAATGAATGACAGTTTCTTTTTCCTAAGAAGAAGAAGAAGAAGAAAGGGGCAATAAAGGCCAGAAAAACTGCTATTGTCGCGCAAAGTGCTGTATGTTAAAAAGGGAGAAATCCAAATGCACTTCTTCATGTTGACAAAAATACAGGTACTGCCAACTAGATAGGTTAAATTATTGGAGAATTTGCACCAACCCCCAAACCTAACAGTGTTCTGATGTGCCCATTAGATGTGTACTAAACTGCTGAGTAGGAGTTGCAAGTTCTGTGTAACCATGGGGCTGTTGGTACTGTACATCTACTATGTTTATAGATTTGTTAACCTTTCAGGGAACAGGACCGTGAAAACAACACAGCACTAATTCTTACAATCTAATCTCTCTCAAACTTCTAATTATTATTGGGGTGGGGCTTCACATTTTCAGTAATCATCTTCTCTATGCACAGACGAACCCTCCCTATATGGTATATGGTAACAGTGAAGATCTATTCAAAGAACGTTCAAGCCCATGCGGCCATGGTCAAACCATCTCAGAAGCCTGCACGAGAGAAGCCCAGCCTGCGCCAAGCTGGCTGCCACATCCAACATCACACAAAGGAGCTAGGTTTCCAGTGCATTTGTTTCCCAACACATGCCGAAACCTTGGATCCTGCATATGGTGATGGGCGAACGCTACCAGATTGTCCTAGTTTGGGAGCCACCATGCCCAGCAGTTTCCCACGAACGCATCATGACCAGATGGTCCTCTGCAACAAGCCCAGATTCAAGAGTGGGGGGGGGGGAGAGACAATTGGCTCCGCTAGACCAACTTGCTAGAATCGCAAAGAAATAATTGCCAACAGACCATTACTAGCCTTTCTTGCAATGTGCTTTCGGCAGTGCTTAAGAGAGCGGCCCAGGAACACACGTCTACATCCAGAACTCCTGTGATGAGGAAGCTTATCGGGACATGCAGGAAGGGAGGAGGAGGAGGACCTGAAGTCAATGCCAAACAAAAAATTCAAATCATCTAATATGTTCCAACCTCACTTAATTATTAAACAAAATTCAACTTTAATAAAATAAGCGCCAGGCTTACTTCTCATCGATCAGCTGTGTAGAACGCCGTCAGCCTCCTTGGTATCTCTGCAAATCAAAGGGCTTTTGTTGTTGTTGATGTTTTCAATAAAAAGACCTACATTCAAGGAGGGGGGGGGGTCTGCAATATCCCTGACTCGGGCTGGTCCCTACAGACACACTTTCCAGAATCACAGCAAGGCAGAAACAGGCAAGGGAACTGGAAGCTGGAGAATAGACTACAGCCTTAAAGAAATATTCACCTTCCAGGGGCATTCCTCATACTCTTAAGCCAAGGAGACGCCTTCTTTGAGGGTTTGCACTGCATTTGTTGTGTGTACCAGACTATCAGATAAATTAATTCTTTCAGAGTTAAAAGGGTAAAAACGGAAACTTCCCATACTGTTTTCATACCTGCCAAGTTCCTCTCTGAAAAATAAGGGACCGGACCAAAAGTAGCATACTGGAAGTAGCTCTGTGGCCATTTTGGAACTGGGCGGAGCATGCTCAGAAGCGACTTTTGATGCTGCTGTGCCCAGTTCCAAAATGGCCGTCGCACCAGAAGTCGCGCTGCAGCCATTTTGGAACTGGGCAGAGCAGCATCAAAAGTCGCTTCTGAGCATGCTCCGCCCAGTTCCAAAATGGCCGCCGCACCAGAATAAACCGGGGAAAAACAAAAAAAATCATTTTTTCGGCTGGGGACAGCCGGAAAAATGGGGGTTTCCCGAGGAAAACGAGAGACTTGGCAGCTATGACTGTTTTCCATTTAATTTTTAAAGAATTTGACACTTACTTTCCCCCTTTTTCCTAGCTTCACACGGCATGTTTTTCAAACAAACAAAACAAAACAAATTGTCCTCTTGTTAAGTTTTCTTGAAAATGCACGAAATTAGATTCTTACATGGGTTAAAAATGAAGGGTGGGGGTAAGGGGAAGGGGGGACGAGAGTGCTTGCTTGCAAAAGGAAAAATTAAACTGTTATTCACAAGCTTGTGTCTCCATTCTGTTTACACTCAGATAAAATGCTGAGAGTCATATCCTCACTTTTTGACTGCACGTTGAGCTCGCTCCTTCTTGAAGCTTTCCTGGTTGCTCTCGACAGCCGTCTTCGGAACGTGTCTCCTGCCAAGAAATACAGAATAGGATCCACGCAGCTGTTGAGGCTCGCCAAACCCCGAGTCACTTGGTAAGTGGCATAAACCCTGTCGTTAAAGGCACACATTTCTGGAGTCTGAAAATCCAGCCTGGCTCGTAGATTCAAGTTTTTCATCACGTGAAAGGGGAGATAAGACACAGCAAATACCGCCAACACTATAATAACCAGGTAAATTGATTTCCTCCTGAGCGGGGAATTGTCTAAATCTTTGTAAATCAGTGCTTTCACGATTAATCCGTAGCAACCCAGGATCAGTATGAACGGGATGCAAAACAAGAAGACCGTGGTGCACATGCTGTAAATGAAGTAGCTGCGTAGGTAGTCGTCTACCGTCGTGTCGTAGCAAGCCATGGTTTTGACTTTCCTTTCCCCGGTTCCAGAGTAGAAGAAGATGGGGGAGATCCCAGTGACCACAACCCCCCAGACCAAGGTGCTGATGTAGACGGCGTTCTTCTTTTTCAGCCGCCCCAGCGATTTTAAGGGGTAGACCACGCCTGTGTACCTGTGCACGCTGATGCAAGTGAGGAACAAGATGCTTCCATACAGGTTGACGTGGAAGATGAACCTCTGCAGCTTGCACATGAAGTTCCCAAAGATCCAGTCGGTTTGATTGAAGTAATAGAAGATCAGTGCGGGAAGAGTCAGGACATACAAGAAGTCCGCCAGCGCCAGGTTGAACATGTAAACCGAGATGCCGCTCCAAGGCCTCATGTGGAAGATAAACATCCAGATTGCCACGCTGTTGCCCAGGAATCCAGTGATGAAGACTATGATGTAGACAGCAGGCAGGTAATAGAACTGAAAACCAGTTTTGGTCAGCAAGCACTTGCTGGTGACATTGTTCGACGTCCATCCGCTGCTAGCCAGCGAGTGGTTTTCAGTGCCGTTCAGGACAGCGGTCAGGAGGACTTCAGTCATGGTTTCTCCAGCAAAGTCACATAGATGGATCTAGAGGCCTGGTATCAGCAAGCGTCTCTGGGGGAAACAAAGAAAGTATCTAAGCTGCAGCACTAACAACACCAAAAGGAAGGGAAAGATCCAGCCTCCTCTTCATGAGTCTGTTCAGACAATCATATCTTGGCTTATTAAGCTGAGGTGTTTATAAGCCTTTTGCTCACACAAGAAGCACCACATCTACTCCCTTTTCTCAAGCCACGGTTAAATCAGGAAGCTTCTAAAACCACATTTCCCCTGTTCATCTGAACCGGGGAAACTACAACTTCAGAACAAGCCCAGATATTAAACCAGAGAAGTCCACACGGTGCCCTCCATCAGCCTGGGGCTGATGGAAGTTGTAGTCTAAAACATCGACATTATCTGGCTAACTCAACTTCAAGCCGTGATTTAATATCCTGGTCTGTTCTGAAGCCATCAACCATAGTTTTGGTTCAGACAAAACAAGAAACTATGGTTAAGTAGAGACTTCCTGGTTTAATTGTGGCTTGTGGAGAAGGGAGGAGCCAAAAAGTGGAGGGCATGGGCAAAAGACTTGTGTATATCTTGACTCAAGAAACCAAAATATGAATGTCCATCATGCAGTTTTCACTTAGCTCTGATCCACACAAAGGGGATTAAACAGTAAACCTTCTGTGAGTTGACTCTTTTGGCGTGCTGACAGTTCTTGTGGATTTGCCCAAGTGTGTTAGCTAGTTGCTATTCCGATGGCTGTGCGAACAGGCCTTGGCATACCATAATTCCAGAATGAGGGGGGCACGGAGCTACTATACTAGCTGCCCGGCAGGTGGCCTGCTGTTCTTATTGCCTCACCCCTTTCCCTCCCAGTAAGCATCAGTGACCCAAAAATGGCCTGGAAGCTGGTGTAGCAGTTCCATCCTACCCCAGCAAGTTCCCCGCTTCTGCCTTACTCACAAAACATTGTTGAGCTTCTTTCCTCAGCTTTCTCTGCTATTTCCCTTCCTCTCACAGACAGCTGCCTTATACTGAGTCAGAGCAGTGTGCCACCCAGCTGTCCATGGCTTCAGCAAAGAGCCTTTCCCAACCCCAGTTGAGGATGCCGAGGACTGGACCTGGATCTTCTGCATGCAAAGCAGATGTTCTACCACTGAGCTATGGCCCTTTCCCTCAATGCCACATTTTAATCTGTTTTTAAGATGTCTCACCTGCCCTTCACCATAAGGTGCCATAAGGAGTATGCAATTATTAAAAAACAAAACGAAAACAAATGCAACCACTTGCAATTGAAAAACACATATGGCAGTTCCAAATTGAACAGAGCAGTATGAATTCAGCACAAAGCAAAGCAAAATTTAGCAGAGGCATAATTTACTAGCTAGCTATCCAAGACAGCTGTATATTTCGTGTCCCCGCCCCCCTTTGTCAAAGCAGCTTGCATTTCCAACTGGGATCCCATGCACACCAGGTAGGAAGATGGAGACATGGTAAGGTTCACCTGCAAATTCAGCCAACAAGAGCTATGGTGGTTTCAACCATCTCCAGGGAGCCAGGCTAATTTTCTTCCTCAGCTAGCTCTTCTTGCACTGAGGATACTTCACTTCCCAGTCTGGTTTGCCGTCAACAAAGAGCCAAAATCAGGAAGTGATAGCAAAGACCAAATGGGGTCGGAGCAGAAGTGACAGAATCAAGAGGTGGTGAAGAGATTACGTTCCAAGTCTAGTCAAGCCAAACGGAGGGGAAGGCACAGAGGTTGCAATCCTGACCCAACAGAAAATAGGGGAGGGGCCCCCTCTACTGAAGCTTATGAATCAGGACGGCACCAGTGATACGGGCTGCTATTGGGGTTTTATTTTCCCTGCTGACTCCCCCCCCTCCATAAAATGAATTAGACTGCAATCCTAACTCCACTTATCTGGGCATAAGCATCACTGAATTTAATAGGACTTATTTGGGGGCAGACATGGTTAGGATTGTGCTGTCAGTAGAATCACAAAATGAATGTGAGGCCAGTCAAACTAGGCACTTTCAGAATTGCAGTTAACTTTGTTGGGGGTTCCTCTTCTATTTTTATTTATTTAATATTATTATTATTATTTATAACCCATCTTTCCTGCAAGGAGCTCGGGGTGCCGTAAATGGCCCCTGGTTTATCATCACCTCAACCCTGCAAGTCAAGATGGTGACTGAGCCAAACGAAGTTCATGGCTGAGTGGAATTTGAGCCCTTGTTCTCCTAGGACCTAGTCTAGGACTCTAACCACTACAGGAACTGCAGCTAAAATTAGTATGTGAACAGTTTTCTGTGCCTAAGCAGGGGAACCAAGAAACAATGTAAGGAAGGTATATGATGTTGAGTTGTCAAGTCTTGAAAATATTTACAACAAAAATATTTTCCAAATAAAGCTTGGGGGGGGGGGGAGGAACACCGAACATTTTGAGATATTTACTTATATAACACATAACATTAACACAGCACACTTTTTGCTGTTGTTCACTGAAATTAAGTCAAATAAACAGATTCTTAAATGATGTAGAGCACTGGAGAATTTCTGGAAACTCCTTCTTAGGGAAGGAGGGGAAATTCAGAAAACCTTCGAACACAGCTTTCGGATTCAAGGTTTTCTAGATTTTTCCCATCCAGTGAAATCCAGTGAATTCTCAGAATTTTGCAGAAGCTCTACATCACTGGAATTCAAAGACTGACAGGAAGGAAAAGAGGGAGAGGGGCCAGGAGACAAAGGGACATAAAGGATAATGTAAGCTAGAGCAGTCTCCACCAACCTGCTGCCCTCTGGATGTTGTCAGACTACAACTCCCATTCGCTCCAGCCAACAAGTGCTAGCTGCGGATGATGGTAGTTGTAGTCTCTGGAGGGCACCAGGTTGGCAAAGGCTGAGCTAGAGAGAACGGAAGATCAGGAAGTAAATTTTACAAATTGAAAGCACAGCATCCTTTGAAACCCACACATTTCCTAATTTTGCAATGCAGTTCTCCAACCAAACAGTATGTGCCTACATTAGGGAGGGCTGTGCATTAAAATGCACTTATTTGTGAAAATAGCGTACAGAAATGCATTGCATTAGGGGAAGTTGCTTGCAGCAACTCAGAACTACACACAGTATTGTGTTTATTAGGAGATTACACACATACACACACACACACACACACACACACACACACACAGTATATAAAATATGAATACACAGATTATTGTGGAAATGTGGAGAGCTGAATTTGAGGCTAGAAAAATGAGAAACCAAGAAAGCTGAAATGGCCAGATTCATCTATCTCTACCTGTGGTCCTTCAGATATTATTGGATTCCAGGTTATGTCAACCTCAAACAGCAGATTCAATAGTCAGTGATGGGAGCTGTGGCGCCACAACATCTGGAGAGGAGAGCCACAGGTTCCACATCCCCTGTTATAAGGGGACCATGAGAAGGCGATTGTGCTGGGTACCTAAGCCGAAGGTGCAGAACCTGTGAGTGAGGCTTCCTTGCACATTTCCTGTAGTCTTCCTGTAGGCTTTCGGCTGCTATGGAATGTCGTATTTGTATCTGCTGTGAGCCCATTTACGGCGCAGCAATGACAGAAAGGGGGCATGTGAACAATTGCGGACTAGCCTCTTTCCTAGGACGTCTGCTGCCCTTTGCCTGCCTGCTCCTATTATTCCAGCGCGCCTAAAGGGCGGCAGACTCGCTTCCCTTTCTTACCCCCCAAAACGCGCGCGAACGCGGAAGTCCGCGCCTGACTTCGTTCCCAGATCAGCGGGTGCAAGTGCAGTGCAGAATGCTCTCAAAGGAGACACCCCTTGGGCATAAACAGAGCGTCTCTTCTTCCCCACTCCAGAGCCAACACACCGTCCCCACGCCCCTTCCCCCCACGCTCCTTGACTGCGCTCCCGTGCGCGCTCGTTTGGACAGCCCGGTTCTCCGTGCCAGCCAACAACATTTTGACTCCGGAGTCAAAAGCTGCTGGGAAATGGATGGGTGGGTGGGTGGGGGTCTTCTAGAACTTGGACGCCACCGCCTTAAAAACAAACAAAAACCACCCCGTCTCCACAACCTAGGTATTTTTTTGCTCCATAGGGAAAGCAGACCCTAGTTGGCGCGTTCTTAATGAGGTTTGCCATTCTCCCTGCGCTTGCATTGCTCGGAAAGGAGAGCCTTTGGGGGAAATAGCCCCTTTTCCTGGGGGAAGACGAGGAAATCCCCCCTCCAAACTTTGACATCTCGGGCACTTTTAAAAAGAAACCGCTCTAAGGAGAGGGCGCTGATCACGAGGGCAGAGATAGAAACCCATATCTATTAATGTATATAGTTTAAAAAGCGATCGGGATATATATATGGGGTGGAACTATTCCCAAGCAAAAAAAGGCGACGCGAGCAGCTGTCGCTCGCTCGCGGGCACGAAACTTTCCCAGGCGACCCTTACCTTCTCCGAGGAGATCTAGCTGGCCCCGTTGCGCCCTGGTGCCGCCGCCGCCGCCACTTCCTTCTTCATGGCGCGGTCGCCTCCGGGCAGCCCCCCGAGCGAGGCGGGCGAAGGGGACGGAGCGGGCAGCGCGAAGCGTGTGCGCCCATCAGAGCACGGTGGCGGCGTCCGGCGCTCCGCTCCGCGATCGCCGCCACATTCCCGCACACGCACAGCCGGGGCAAAGTGCGCGCTGCTGGCTGGCGAAGGAACCGAGGGCGCAGAGGAGGCGGGCGCACTGGCGGCGGCGGCGGCGAAGAAGCAGCCTCCCCGAGGAAGCGTCGCAGGCGGGAGCGGCTCCCCGGCTCCCGCCCCCCGAAGCCCTGCCCAGCGCCGCTTGCTTCCTCGCCGAAGCCGTGCGCTCCCAGGAGGAGGGGAAGCGGGAGGCGGAGCTGCGCCTTCCGCGCGCGCTTTCCTGCGCAGCTTGGTGGGTGCCCTTAACAGGCGAAGTAGTCTATTATGCGTGTGGCTGTCAAGGACTTAGACTCACCCCAGGACTCCCCCTCCCCATTTTAAAGTGATGCTAAGGCTGCTGAGCCCCAGCCCTCTGGGCATGTGCGGAGTGCTCTGTTCTGGAGCCGATTGGGATCAAACGGCGCGGGGCGGTGTCCGCGCTTTACAGCGTGCTTAAAAAGTGGCCACTTTCGTTCGAAGATTGACCAAGAATGTGTTGCGCGTTTGAATCAAGTTCAATGTCTTGATTACAAGTTCTTCCAATGGGTTGGGTTGAAGAGTTGGAGGAAAGAAAGTATTAAACGGTGCTGGCTGGCCTCTGACCTGTCTTATGGGGTGGCCCAGCCTGTCCCACTTTGCTGTATCCTGATATAATGATCTCTGCCAGGTGACAGTTGATGGAGGGAGGTCCCTGGCTTTTTTGCAGTATAGTACACACACAGCACGCGCGCGCGCACACACACACACACAGAGCTAAAACTGTTGGAGAGGCTCTCACTGACCTGGAACTTACCTTCTCTCTTTAAACCCAAGCTATACTTTTTTCAGTGGTGAGGGCAGGGCACTCAGCACATGCTCAGATGGATTCTCTAGAAGTGCCTTGTTTGTTCCAGGAATGAGCCTGGATGTATAAAATAAATCCAGGGCTAAACCTTATTTGTAGCTCATAATGAAGAAACATAGCAGGACTCCGCCCATCTGGTACATTTTCCTTCCCTTTACATAAAAAAAATAGGCTCCAGTTGTTCATAGTATCTTGCTATCTGATCATATACTATATGTGTATCTAATACAGGTTCTACAGAGCTGAATGGGAGCTCACTCCTCATGGGCGTACCCAGGATCAAAACTAGGGGGGGCAAGGGGAGGGGCCAAGGCACGGAAGGGGAGGGGCCACAAAGTGGGCGGGAACAGCGAACTCACGCTCCGCCGGGCTTGGCCTTGCCAGAGGGCGCGACGGGGAGCTGGAGGGAGGGCGCAGCGCGGCGGGCGGGAACGGCGAACTCGCGCTCCGCCGGGCTGTGCCCCTCCCTAGCAGCAGGGCTGGTGGGCGGAGGCGGAGCCCAGCCCAGCGGAGCGCGAGTTCGGCGTTCCCGCCCACCGCGCCGCGCTCCCTGGTTCCCCGCCGCGCTTGGCCTTGCCTGAGGGCGCGCCGGGGAGCTGGAGGGAGGGTGCGGCGCGGTGCGGCGGGAATGGCGAACTCGCGCTCCGCCGGGCTGTGCTCCGCCTCTGCCCACCAGCCCTGCTTCTAGAGTAGGGCAGCTGCCCTAACTTGCCGCATGGTGGGTACGCCCTTGTCACTCCTATAAGAAGTGGCCAGAGGACTGTGGCTTGTCTGTGCAGTGTTTACTAGGAAGTGTAAATATATCCAGTGTCATTTACTCCCAAGTAAATGTAGACAGGGTTGCAGCTGTGGCTGGAGGTTTCTTGTTGTTGCTATTGGACGTGTGTCTGATGTGTTGTTGTTTTACAAGGAGTTGCAATTTAGTATTTCAGAACCGTAACATTTTTGGTTTGGTTAAACCGTTACAATGCAGACTAAATATTTTTTATAAATGCTCCTGGATTCTTAGGGGGTAGCTGAGGACAGTGGCACTTTGTTATCAGGCTTCATTCTGTTTCGAGGGACAGTTCAAAGTGCTGGTTAAAGCCCTAAAATCATGGCCAGGGATCAGACCACTCGATGAAGCCAAGCATTGAAAGCAGGCACCCCCAAACTCGGCCCTCCAGCTGTTTTGGGACTACAACTCCCATCATCCCTAGCCAACAAGACCAGTGGTCAGGCATTATGGGAATTGTAGTCCCAAAAACAGCTGGAGGGCCAAGTTTTGGGGTGCCTGATTGAAAGACTCAGGCCACAGCAAAGGAAGAATTCCATAGTGAGACCGTAGCAACATATCTTTCAAGTGCCCCTATTTTCCAGCGACAGTCCCAGAATTACAGAAGCCATCCCAGATTCTGATCTGATCCTGGAATGTCCCGCTTTTCCTTAAGATGTCCCTATTTTCACTGGAGAAATGTTGGAGGGTATGGAGTTATGTGACCTCTAAACCAAGGAGACAACCTTTAGAAGACATCTGAAGGCACCCCTGTATAGGGAAGCTTTTAAAAAAATAGTTTTATTGTGTTTTTATATACATATATTGGAAGCTGCCCAGAGTTGTTGGGGCCACTCAGTTAGATGGGTGGGGTATAAATAATAAATAATAAAATGATGATGAAATAAGGTGTCCCTATTTTCATCAGAGAAACGTTGGAAGGTATGTAGCAATGGCCACCAACTCGGATGGTTTTGAAAGAGAAATCCACAAATTCACAGAGGATAACACTATCAGCAGTCGTTAACAGTCATCAACAGGTTTACCACTCCTATCAGCCAATCACCCAATCACCCATTCCCACCAGCCTTCTGAGTAATACCCCTCTCCACCCTCTGACTATACATAAGGGTCTGGTGACTTCTGTTTCAGTATATCTGAAGAAGTGTGCATGCACATGAAAGCTCATACCTATGACAAACATAGTTGGTCTCTAAGGTGCTACTGGAAGGAATTTTTTATTTTGTTTTGACTATCAATGGCAGTAAGCTTCCAAATACCAGTTTGCTGGAAACTGCAGAAGGGGCAAGTGGTCAAGCATTTATGTCCCAGTGGTGAGATCAGGATGCTGGACTAGGTGGGCCCTTGGCGTGATGCGGCTGCAAGTATAAATATCTGAGTTCTCTTCCCCCCAGCCTCTGGCAACTCACCACCAGCACCACCAAATATTCCATTTTTGAAAGGCTTCTCAAACTAAAAGGAGAAAGAAAAATCCAATTATAAAAAAAATGATTGATGTATGCAGCTGCCTTATGTTGAATGAGGCCACTGCGTTCCGCAGCCTGATGCTGTCAGCTCTGACAGACAGCAGCTTTTCTTAAGATGTCAAGCATCGCGGTCGTTCCAAGCTCTGCTCTCTAAATTCCTTTTAACCGGAGATACCAGGCTTTGAATTGGGAGGCCTTCTGCATGCAAGACACATCCCCTGCCACTGAGCAATTGTAGCTCTGCTTCTGTAAGCTGCTGAAAGCAAGCTTGTTTGTCTGCCATGCTATTTGTATGCTATGCCATGGGAGCGGGTGTGAGACAATGGGAAGCCCAAGGAAGCCTTTCGTTTGAATCTTGGCTCGGCCCGTCAATTCACAAGGTGGACTTCAGCAAGTCACACACTGCCTTTTTCTCAGCCTCAGATGCCCCCCTCTGTACCCCCAGCAAGGGATGCTGTTAAGAATTACTGAGATGATGTATGTTATTTATTTGTTTTTATTTATTGCATCTATACTCCACCTTTTATCTCCAAAGAGCTCAAGGTGGGTATACAGTTCTCCTCCTCTGTCTCCTCATTCAATCCCAGCAACAACACTGTGAGGTAGATTAGCCTGAGAGGCACACTGATTCTCCTTATCTTTTCTAGTTCTGTTATGAAACCTGCCCCTTAAGGTCTCCTCCAGATGACCCATTTCATAGAATTGTAGAGTTGGAAGGGGCCACAAGCATCATCTAGTCTAACCCCCCTGCAATGCAGGGGGTAGAGCGTTCATCCAGATTTGCTTGCACAAAGCTTTCATGGGGTTTAAATTATGTCTGGTTTTTATTGAGCCATCGTCCTGATCTGTTTCCAGGGAGGCTATTTGACAATGAACAGTCATCGTGATGTGCTTGCGCATTGTTTCTTCATTATCCTGTGAAGCCTTCATTCATTTCGTGCTTTTCAAATGCATTTCTCCGACATTTTCCGAACCACCTTTTTTTAATTCCACAGACCCAAACCTCTCAGGATGCATCTGAATGCTACCCACAAAAGGGAAGCAGTTTGGGGGTGGGCAGTGCACCTTACTTTATCCTATGGCAAGATCCATGGGGAATGAGCATCTTCTGCTTAGGATACAGCAAATATCCAGCTTAGACAGCTAATTCCTGGCTCAGCCGAAGATACTCTTTCTTATCCCAGCTCAGCTGGCTGAGTCTGAGTCGAGGCCGGTGTAAATCCCCCAAAGGTGGGGCATCCTAGGGGTCCTCCCAGAGAGCGGGAGGACTTAGGCTGGAACCAAAGCCCGTTCATCTCATATGACCTTGAAACACAACACAGAGCCATATTTTAAAGACTTGTTTTCTCTCCGGCAGGCTTAGCCAGAGCAGCAGCGGCAACCATGCTGCTGAATGGGGGTTGAATCCAGGGCATTTTTATTCCATCTTAATTTACAGCTGCTCGCTTGCTTTACACCAGCTTCTTCACCATAGGATTGCTGCCTAGGTCTCCTGACTCCTAGGTCACATCCATACAAAGTACTCTAATATCACTTTAATTGTTACTTTAACAGCAAAAGAAAACTGGGACCTGTTGTTTGTTGGGGGTGTGCTGGGATGGGTTGGCTTCAGTGCCCAGAATTATTTGCGGGGTGGGGGGGGGGGGAGAGAGCCATGACTGTCCCAGTGGCATAGATGTTCTAAATGCATGACTTAGTCTTAGTAGTTTTTTGACTAACAAAATATATTACACATAGGCATTCTACAAATAATGGGGTTGGGAGGGAGGCAAGTTATATGAAAAGCAGCCTTAAGAATGAGAATAAATAAAGATAAATAAATAAAGAAGCCCTTAACTCTTTCTCCACCCAGGGCCGGCTTACCCATAGGGGTGCAGGGCACCCGGGCGCCGGCCTCTCAGGGGCGCCAGGCTGAGAGTCAAGGGCCGAGATTTGGAGTCTGGGGATTGAAGAGCCAGGCCAGCTGACAGCCGCTGCCAAGTGGATCAAAATCCATTGGAGCGCCACAGGCTTTTCTGCTGTGGATGCTGAGGCAGGCAGCCGGCTCTGCCCTCCTGCACGTCTGAGATGGGCAGGCCGTCAAGAGGCCCACCCAGTGCACACATGCTCTCACATGAGGTGCCTGTCAAGCCTCTGCTTAAAGACCTCCAAAGAAGGAGACTCCACCACACTCCTTGGTAGCAAATTCCACTGCCAAACAGCTCTTACTGTCAGGGTCAGTGAAAATGCCACCTGTGTTTATGCATGTATGGGGGCCAGGAGAGAATATCCAGGGGCAGTTATTTTATTATATTGCAGCGAAAGCATCTATGCCCCCTCCCCCTGGAAATGAAGATTTGTTTGAGAACTTGCGGACAGTATTTAGGCAAGAGAAAGCTTTACACATAGCAGAGACAGGATATGCTTCTTCAAAACCCTTCCATGAAATATCCTTAATTTAGCCGCAAACTTTGTCAAATGGACCAAAATGGGTCCATGCAAAGTGATTACTGTCTTGTAGTGTAATTCCTTGTTCATGCAGATCTTCTTGGTGCATTTTTTTTTTTAAAAAAAACTATCTCTTTATTTGAGCAAAGGTTGTTCGAAGGGAGAGGATATGAACTGGTTTGAAAAGGAAGGGTAGAGACTTGAGACTGCTTCGCTGACAGGCTGGACGAAGCCTGCTCATTTACTGGATAGATGTTACATTTTCCTTATGAAATGGCTTCTGACAGGTCTGAACGGCAGCCTGTCATGTTGAAAAACTTCTTTCATCTTAGAGACAAACAGTGACAAAATGTTTGTTCACACGGAGTCTTTACAGTTCCTAGGAAACAGTTTATTGCAAGCATGATGGTGGTGGCAGGGGTTGGCGAATTGCAAAAACGCAGCACTTTTAAAAAGAAGCATTTATTCAAGGGCAGCCTGTGAAAATGGTTATAGTGCTAGCAAGGATGGGTGTTTTAGGTGCCTCACCTAAATGTACAGTCTCAAGAAACTCCAGACGTTGTGTGTGCTTATCTCTTTTCTGCCCAGATGTTATTGCTGTGAATTCCCAAAAAGATGCCTCTGTTGAAGCGATTTTGCTGTATCTATCTTTAAAGTCCATCTAAGGTGAGCATGGAGGAAGTGCGGACAATTGTTACAAGATCTAGGATTTCCTCTCTGACCTTTTCTAGGCTCGGCATTGTGTCTCTTGGAAAGGATACAAGATGGCATGCTTAGTTCTTCCTGGAGGGCTTATTTTATTTTGTCTGTTTTTTTTATTTATTAAAAAGAATAGCCCTAGCTTTCTTTCGAAATGAAACTTGAAGCAGCTAACGGGCAAATAATTACATGTGATTGGAAAACACAAGAAAACAGCAACCCTCGTCCTATTTGATGGGAGCTGTGGTCCAAAACATCTGGAAGGTGCCAGGTTCCTTATTTATCCATTTATTATATTTTCCAATATCGCATCTTTCCTTCAAGAAGCTCAAGGTAGCATAGGTTGTTCTCACGCTCCCTATATTATCCTCACAACAACGCTGTGAGGTAGGTCAGACTGAGAGTTGGTAACTGGCCCAAGGTCACCCAGTGCGCTTCATAAATGAATGGGGGATTTGAATCCTGGTCTCCCAGGTCTAGTCTGACACTCAAACTACTAGACTGCATTGGTTGGTGAAAGTTGCATTAGACTCATAACAACCTCATCCTCTGAGTGTCGGTGTTTATGTAGCCAAAATGGTACTTCCACACACAGGTGAATGAGGTCAGCAGACTTGGGGGAACACCAAGGTTGGCAGAATACAAAAACAATTCTTAGCGGGGGACAGGCGGACAGACACTAATGAGAATGGACTGCCCAATAGTTCAGTGAAAACAGGAAGCTCAGCAGGCCTGATATTGCTGGGTCATTAATTTTTAACTATGGCTGTAAGTGTTTTCATGATTTTTTTTTGTTTATTGTCCTGTAAACCACTTGGAGACTTTTTCCTACAATCAAGCGCTTTATAAATTATATAAAATAAAATAAATAAACAACCCTCCCGAAAATGAATATTGCAATTTTTTTCTGTTTTATGCAATTTTGCATAATACACATGTTTTTACAAAACATTTTTCCCCCTAATGCAATGCATGCTTCTGTTATTTTCACTATTATATGCAATTTTAACCACACTGTTGTGGAATAATCATTTTCGTACACATTGCTTGGCTGGAAAACTGCATTGCAAAAACTGAATAAGTAGAAATGTCCTAAGATGGCTGTGTATTGGATCCTGTGTTGTTTCAGAAATACCGTAATTGTGTAGGTTTCCCTTTAAATGCAAACTGAATTGAACTTCTCCCCCTCTTCTGAAAGTTATACACTCTGCCTCTTGGGTGCTGCACAAGAGATCTTCCCAGACTTCCACAACAGAGCTACTTCATTGCTCATATACACAACCTGTGAAAATGTGACTTTGTTTTTCTGGAGATGTCTGAAGTGTCACATTTGGCCCCATCGTTCTGCCCGGACACTGAGGTCCAGCTCCGAGGGCCTTCTGGCGGTTCCCTCATTGCGAGAAGCCAAGTTGCAGGGAACCAGGCAGAGGGCCTTCTCGGTGGTGGCGCCTGCCCTGTGGAACGCCCTCCCATCAGATGTCAAAAAGGAAAACAGCTACCAGATTTTTAGAAGACATCTGAAGGCAGCCCTGTTTAGGGAGGCTTTTAATGTTTAACAAATTAGTGTATTTTAATGTTTCTATTGGAAGCCGCCCAGAGTGGCTGGGGAAACCCGGCCAGATGGGCGGGGTATAAATAAATAAATATATTATTATTATTATTATTATTATTATTATTATTATTATTATTATTACTGGGCCTGAGATTCCCTGCCCCTGAATTAAAATAACACCGTATGGTTATTATGTTGCTTACAGACTGACCCACAAAGGAATGTAATCACAGCACTTCAGTTTAAGCTGATTAAGTATCTTGTCCCTTGGCAACTTCTGTAGGCCTGCATTGATCAAAATAATTTCGCTTAGGAGGTTTAGAGATTGCTGGTTTAGTCCACCCCTTGCTTCAAAGTAGCAACCAAGTATAACTCTTGGCTTAATCAATGTTAATTTATTTACCTCCTTTATCAAGTGCCCATTAAATTGCCATGGCTGCAGCCATTCAATGCACTCATGTTGTAAAATCACAAGACCTACCCCATAAATGGAATAGCTTCTAGAGAATATACTGACCAGGGACTGATAAGCTGCTGAAAGCTCGCCCTTGTTATTAAAGAGGAGAGTCCTATTTTTCCTGGTTGTCAGGTATGTTCTTGGTTTCCAGTAATCATGGCTCAGAAATTCATAATGACTTGGTTAAGTATATCAATTTGTCCAGCTTATAATGTTCAGATGTATTACTAATTGAGCACCACTGTCTCCCAAAGATTGTTCTCTGGCCCAGAATGTTAAATAATCTTCTATGCATTGCATACATGGTTAGTGGTCAGCAGACAAAATGCTCAAAGCCAGCTGTGCAGGCAGCCTTTGATGTTAATCTGTTACTCTCAGTGAAACTCTCACTGACTGATGCAGAACTACAGTATGTGAAAGCCAAAGCCTGCTGTTTTGTCAGTTGGAAACCAAGAATCTTTGATTTGTCTCTTATTGATTGCTTGAATTGTTTAACAGTCTAAGCAACTTTCGGTTTGCTGAATGTCCTCCGGAAATTCCATTGATCGTTCCTTCAAAACATAAGGATCAGACCAAATGCCTATCGAGTCCAGTATTTTCTTGTCACAGTTGCATGTGCGAAGCCCACCAATGGGGCTTAAGTGTTGATAGCCTTCTCTGTGTTCAGAATTAGAATCAGAGAAGTGTAGAGATGGAAGGGAGCCCAAGAGTCATCTAGTCCAGTGTTTCTCAACCAGTGTGCCTCCAGATGTTTTGGGACTACAACTCCCATCATCCCTAGCTAGCAAGACCAGTGGTCAGGAATGATGGGAGTTGTAGTCCCAAAACATCTGGAGGCACACTGGTTGAGAAACACTGATCTAGTCCAACCCCCTGGAATGCAAGTATCTCAACTAAAGCATCCATGATAGACGGCCATCCAACCTCTGCTTAAAAATCACCAATGAGGGAGAGCCCACCACCTCCTGAGGAAGACCATTCCACTGTCAAACAGCTCTTACTGTCAGGAAGTTCTTCCAGATGTTTACTCAGAATCTCCTTTCTTGTAACTTGAATCCATTGGTTCAGGTCCTACCTTTCAGGATGCTATCATATCTCCTCTCACTGTTATATTTGGTTGTTGTCCTGCACCCACCCATAAAAATGCAACTTCTTTCTGCATGTATTTTCTGGGGGAGCAAGTCCATTTCCAGGCAGCTGTTGATCATGGCCAATGCTGTGGAACGGATGCAGGACTGACAATGTCAAATAACAGTCCCCAAGGGGCAATGCGGTAATGCATGTCTGTGCTAACATTATGGGCCAAGAGAGAGATGAGAATACAGAAGAGCTTTTCTGAATGATCCACGAGAAAGCTCTTAAATTTCAAGGCTATTCTGAAATGATCTGAAATTCATGGATTACGAATTCACACCAGGTGCCAAGTAAATTCCCAAGAACAGATTTCAGAATAAGTAACCCAACTAGGGATGTTCAAATCTGTTCATTTTTAAAATTTCCTTCAGTTTCTCATTTTTCCAGTCGTATGTTTAGCTCATCACATTTCAGCATTAGTTTGTAATAGTATGGGGTTTTTTTTTTTAAAAAAAAGATTTTTTAGTGTACATTTCTCAGCCCCAGTCAGAACGGCCAGTGGTGAAGGATGATGAGGGATATACTTTAGCAACATCTGGGGAGCACCACCATGGACTGCAAAAGAACTAATGTAGTTTTTATCAAAAGCTGAACTGTAGCAAAACAGAAACAAGGCTATGAGTTTACATAGGTTGGAAGGAACAGACATTGATCCCTTCCTATATCCCTAGGCTCAATCAAACATACTTCAGTAGATGTGGAGGTGTCCTCAGATCTCACCGCCTATATATGGTGCATTTCTCAATAGCCCCATTGTTTGTTATTATATTTGTTTGCCACTTTTTACAAAATGTCCCAAAGCAACTTACAAAATTTTGAAATGCAGAGCAACTTTTCGAACAGTGGAAATCCACAACGCAAAATGCTCTTCATGGGTCTGTAGGTCAGAAAAGCGCAGGTATATTGTTCCTGGCAAAATATGATAGGCCAGAAAACACAGCAGCAGAATGCATAATAGCATTGTTACTTGCTGATGTACAAAGAGATTGTAGAAAAGGATATAAATGTTTTATTATCCTCCCTTTGCACACACGCACACATGCACACACACACACACTCATGCACACACACACACACACACACACACACACACACATGCACACACATCATTGCCCTGTGACATTTTATTATATATAAAACAAACAGAATTGTGAGTCATGCAGGAATTAGTAAAGTATGAGCAGGCTCCAGGAAGCAGATATGTTTGGGTATCTTAAGCTGCTGCCTTTCGTAAAGACTCATACATGAAAGAACATGTCATTTTGTAGTGGGTGTTCTTAGAAAACCAAGACAGTGCTTACTGAATTGTGAAATGCATTGTGTGTCATACGACTCAATTACTTTCCCAACCTTAGAATCATAGATTTGTAGAGTTGGAAGGGACCCTGGGAGTCCAGCCCCCTGCAATTTAGGAATCAGAGTGCATCGCTAAACTATGGAATTCGCTTCCACAGGAGGCAGTGATGACTTTAAAAGAGGAACAGACAAAATTCACGTTATCAATAGCTTCTAGGCGTGATAGCTATGCTGCGTCTCCAACCATAGGAAGCAGTATGCTTTGAAATACTAGTTTCTGGAAACCACAGGAGAGAAGAGGGCTCTTGTGCTGGGCTCTTCTTGAGGGTTTCCCACAGGTATCTGCTTGACTACAGAGAGAAGTCCGCTCACCTTTTAAGCGGCAGGCACCATTGCAGCCAGGCAGCTGTGCCTCAATACTTTTCTGGTTTAGGGGTAGAGGTATGCCGCCTCCCCTCTACACCACGTCATCTCTGCTGCGGGACAGACCCAGCCAATCAGCTTTGGGGGTGGAGGTGGCCGCAGGCGACTTAACTGTGACACGGCCAGCCAGGACCCTCTCTCTCACCCCATTGCCGGATCACCCAACCCACCCACCCTCTTTTCATGCTTTGCTCTGATATGACCTTGCTATGGCATATTGTTGGGGCCGGGTAGGAATTCCTTCCACTTGGTAAATTGGCACTGGCCATTTGGTTTTCGCCTGCTTAGTAGCAATCGTCACAACTTTTGTGAGGTCAGGCATTGGGTAAGCCTTTGTTTGGTTGGTTGGAGGGGACGTTGTTGCCTTCGCCTGCCCCTCCCCAGTAAGGGTATCCTGATAAAGGGATCTGGGGTGTAAATACTGCTTGAAGCCTGGGCGTGGGCTAGGGCCATGTTACAGCCCCTACGGAGACCCCTCGGGCTGCCCCTACTTGATGTAAGTCATAGGGCACCCCCTATCGGTGGTTTGACCTTATGTTGACTCCTGTCAGGAGTATGGGCAGGAGTCAGGCTCTGGGGCCTGTAGTGCTTTGCAGTACTGGGGCCTGCCTCAGCTTGTGCTGGAGCAGCAAGGAGTGGCCACTCAGGTGAGGCCACTTGATAACTCACTGCACATGGTGGCAGGAGCTGGGAGGGATAAAAGCTCAGCATTCCCCTTCAGCTCTTTGCCACAGCAACGCTATCCCTGCCTGGTTGCATCTGGCCTCTTGCTCCTTGCTCCCTTGCCTTGCCGACGCCTTGATCCTCGACCCTTGGACCCTTGCCTTGCCGACGCCTTGCTCCTTGGACCCTCGCCTTACCGACGCCTTGATCCTTCACCCTTGGTCCTTCGCCTTCGTGAAGCCTTGCTCCTTGCCCCCCCAGACCTTCGCCTCCGCCCGGCTCCTTGACCCTGCAACTGCCTGCTGGACCCCCAGCCCTGCACCTGTTCCTGCTTCTACACCACCATCTTGCCCCTGGTCCTGACGTCCTCAGCCAGGACTTCAACTGCCCGCTGACTGGACCGTGACAACTCCCTACAGATGGGCAGGAGTCAAGATATAGCCTGGCTTCACCCCAATACCTAAGCTAAACCACTCACATCTGTAACCAATAAAGACGTGGCCCATTTGAACCCATAAACCAAAATACTCCGTGCCTGTGTGTTTTATTGTTCTCCTGGAAACTTTGCGACTCGGGTGCCTTGGCACACAACAGGATGCTAGACTAGACGTGTCATTGGCCTGATCCATGAGGGCTCTTATTATGTTCTTAAGATCTGATGGACATCTGCTATGGTGTATAATAGCAGATTTCCCTGCAGTTGGTATGTACTAACTCATCTTCCAAAGCAAGCTGAATCGGCTGAAGGTCAGCTGTGTCCACCTGCAGTCTTGGCTAGATCAATATGCCATTACAAGAATGGCTGCCAAACTATTTTATCTCTTCTGATAAGGAGATAACTTTGACAAAAATAGATACCTCGCATTTCCTTGGCACTGGGAGCTCCAAGCCATGAGAACAAAAAATGTTCCGTCCCTTGTGGCAACTGGTTTATTTATTTATTTTAAGCCTCTCTTTTTTTTTGAAAAGAAAAACCCTAGTCCCTCAGTCATAAAGTCTCCCAGAGCAGCTTGTATATAACATATATAAAAACACAAGACATTTCCTGCTACCTGGCTTACAATGGGGGAAAGGGGGCCGAGGAAGGAAAAGGAAATTAAATAATATTAGGCCCTGATTCTTGGAATTAGTTTGTAGTTCTTATAATGGCTTGCTAGAATGGGAAAAGTGAAGGAGAAAGAGGAGTCAAATGGAGCAGAGAGAGCAAGTGAGAGCATTTCAACAAGGGGGTTATTCTGAGCCCCTGAGAATATTTGAAATGGTACCCTAATCACAGGTGCCTGAAAACGGCTAACAACAGAAGCTGCAGAGAAGCGGAACACGCAGAGGAGCTTCTGGCATTAAATGAATGCATCTGTCAATTTTGATTTCTCTCACTTTCTCATTTCCCCAGTTTAGTTCTCCACATTTGCAGGGGGGGGGCTGTTGTTGTTCGTCTTTTTTTCCCTTTTTCTTTTTAAAGCGAAAAGTGTGGGGTAGCTGAATCATAAAGGGGAAGTTGCGTAGAGAGCCCTGCCAGCAATTCAGGCTGAGTGCAAGATTGTCATTGTCATTGCAAGATTGTTCATTGTCATATAACCTCCATGTAAATAAATCAGGGGGGAAATGCTCAATAAAGACTGGATGTAGACTAACCACTGTGTAAGCTTTCTGTGAGCAAATCAGAATGAGTGCTGACTAAATGGGACCTCCTACAATGTTCTGCTGCTCACTAATGCTCCCATGATGATGCTCTGTATTAAGAACATTAAAAAGAGCCCAGTTGGATCAGACCAACGGCCCGTCTACCGTAGTCCATCATCCTTCTTTCTACAGTGGCAAACCACATGCTTATGGGAAGTCCAGGTCAGCACAGGTGTCCAATTGCCCTCTCCACTTGTGATCTCCAACAGAAGGTATTCAAAGGCATACTGTCTCTGATACTAGGTAACATAGGTCCATCGATACTAGCCTGATCTCCCTGAATTAATGGCGTTCATGTTGGTGGCTGTCACTGCATCCCATAGTAGCAAATTCCATAGTTTAATTATGTGTAGCTTAATTGGTAGTAAATAATACAGATTAAGTGACAAATGCAATTTACCTACAACAAATTGGGAAAGGGCAAATGCACAATTTTGGCACAACAAAACAATAATCTGCCTTGAATTTGAAGCTAGCTCGCCAGGATAATCTGCAAAGGCCTTTCTGTATTCTGAATTCTTTGGAAGAGCTGTCATCCAGTAAATGCCATGATGGGGCATATTACTAAAGTGGGACAAACACTTCTTTCTTTTATCATGTCGATCTTCACTGCGGCTGTGACCTTTACACAAGCTCTCTTCCTCACCTAACAGCAGCTCTTGAATGACAGATTCAGCGTTGCTATTTTTAAAACCCAAGTAACAAAGATTGTGTAGTCACAGTAAAATATCCCTGTATTTCAGCGAGGTCTAAAACAGGTAGCGAGCTGGTGTTGATCAGTGAATGGAAGATGGGAGTCAGAATGTGTCTGCTGACCAAGGAGCATAGATCCAAGGGGCAACAGACTCAACGCTTATGCAGCATGGCACAGTGGTTGGAATCCTTGCAGGAGCCAGTGTAGTGTTAAGAGTGTTGGGCTAGGACCAGGAAGACCAGGATTCAAATCCCTGCTTGGCCATGAACCTCATTGAATGACTGCAGGCCAATCACCCAGCTCTCCTCTTAACCTAACTCACAGGGTTGTTAGGAGGATAAAATGGGGATGGGGAGATCTTTGTATGCCACCTCAAGCTCCCTGGAAGAAATGTGGCATATATATATATATATATATATATATATATATATATATATATATATAACTAAATAAATATGTATGAACATGTGGAGGCCAATGTGAGGACAGTGGTGTGGTTCTGCTGTCCCTTCTCTCTATATCTAATTCACAGATTCTAAGTGTGAACACAGAGAGAGAGAGAGAGCTGTGACAAGTCCAGGGTTGGCCATTATCTCAGTCTGAATTCTCCCTCTTTGCTTAGGAATAGAAATACTGACAAGGGCTAAGAAGACCCAGCACTGTTTTGAGGCTGACTGAGACAGGGCTGGCCCGCCACTCGCAAACAGGGACATTTGATACCTATATCAGTGCACACACACTTCTAATTCCGATGCATTCCTGAATCATGGAATCATACCAGGGGCATGTGATTCCCCCCCCCCCTATGCATTGACAGAGCACATGAGGGAATTGTGCAGGCTAACTCTGTCTCTGCTTACAGGTAGGTAGCCGTGTTGGTCTGACGTAGTCGAAACAAAATAAAAAAAAATTCCTTCCAGCAGCACCTTAGAGACCAACTAAGTTTGTCATTGGTATGAGCTTTCGTGTGCATGCACACTTCTTCTGTCTCTGCTGTTAATGTGACAGAGATTGAACATCCCCATTGCCTGTGCATTCAGCTCTACACATAGCCTTAAGTATACATGTAGAGCACACTAATTGGTGTGTTCAGACGACAGTCTAAAACAGGAATAGCCAATGTAGTGCCCTCTAAGATCAGCAGTCTTCACCTGTTCAAGGCAAGGTTTAATGATGCCGCCTTTAACCAAAATATGCTGGTGTTGTGACCCACCATAGATCAGGCTAGGACCTGGTGGTGGATCCCACCCTACCAGCTGAAGGCCAATGCTCTAGATGTTGTTGGACAACAACTCCCATCATCCCTGACCGGTTGCCACACCAGCTCTGATTATGTTTTTTTAAAGCAATTTTGCCTAATAGACATTCTATTGCAAGCTGTTTCTCCCAATGTAATGCATGAAAGTATGCTATTTTCACAAACATATGCATTTCCATGCACATGGTTGCAATGTGTGCATTTCTGTACACATTACATGTCTGGAGAACTGCACGGCAAATTTCAAAGGGTAGCTGTGTGTCAGTCTGTATATTGTTTTGGAGTATGTGCGTACGGCTGGCTCACATTTAAATGCAAGCTGAATTGAATTTCTCCTCCATCCCTAGTGACGCATTGCCACATGTGGCTTTTAGAACATCAGTTGGATGAGCGCAATGTGGCATCCGACAACATGGGACTCAAGACTCAAGCATATAGCCTAGGGGACTATCCCCATATGAGTTAAACTGGAAGCCAAACTGGAGGCGGGGGGGGGGAAGCATTCAGGAGCACAGGAAAGCTGACCCAAATATCAAAAGACAGAACCTCATCAAAAATATGAGCTGAAGCTGTTGTGATTGGGGAAGGTGCAGTAACGGTAAAAATTATTGTGGGGGGAAACATTAAATTCTAGCTATAAACAAACAGCAATTAAGCAGTCATCAGGCTATGTGCAAATAAGCACGCAGAGCTATCGAATTGTTGATTGTATGAAGTGTATATTTTACTGCGTGGCTTACAGGGTGGGCTGATGGAGATGAGGAGGGACCTTTTTATCTTAAGGAAAGATGAAAAGCAAAATGAAGAAATGATCTTAAACTTTTCTTGTTTGTTTGTTTGTTTGTTTGTTTGTTTTAAGCACAGTACTAGTTCTAAGACCACATTCGTTTCCTTTTTCTGCTAAAATCTCTAGGTCATGTTTTGTTTGCGATTTTGTTTTCTTCTGGCTCTGCAAATCAGCAGCAAACTGAAGTTTTTTTAAAAAAAAACCTAACAAACAACAACCAATCACCTGCTGTATGTTGGCAGAAGCATTACGTCCTTGCTTGCCTTCTAGGCATGTCACTTGTGGAACTCTTGCTCAAGTGCTCATGGGTGACCTTTCCCATATACGCTCATTGGGTCTGACCTGGCAGTGACTGACTAGAAACGAATCCTCTCGGATAGCTTAGTAAAGATGTTGACCCAGTGTGTGGCTGCTGGGAAAGAAGGTGAATTCTATACGAGGGATCATTAGGGAAAGGGAATGAAAATAAAACTGCCATTTTCATACTATTTTTAGTCACATCTTTGAGAATCACCTAACTCAAGGTTGTCAGAAAAGGACAACCAAAATTATCAAGGAATAAGTTCCCTGTAAGGAAGGTTTACAACATTTGGAACTTACAACATTTACAACATTTGGAACATTGTATCTGAAGAAGCGTGCATGCACATGAAAGCTTATACCCAGAACAAACTTAGTTGGTCTCTAAGGCGTTTTCGTGCGCTGCTCTGGTTCGCCAGATGTGGCTTAGTCATGACCCGGAAGCTGTCTGAGGACAAACGCCGGCTCCCTCGGCCTATAGAGAGAAATGAGCGTGCAACCCCAGAGTCGTCCGCGACTGGACCTAATGGTCAGGGGTACCTTTACCTTTTTAAGTTGCTACTGGAAAGTTTTTTAATTTTTTAATTTATTTCAACATTTGGAACACTTTAGGGTTTTTTTGGGGGGGAGGAGGAATGAGTAAAGAATGAAATGAGAGGTGTGCATAAAATTATATGTGAAAAAAGTGGATAGAGATACTTTTTTCTCCATCTCTCACAATATTAGAACTTGGGTCCAGCCAATCTTGCAGATTCGGGAAAGACAAAGTACTTCTTCACAGAACACATAGTTTGAAAATTGCTTCCAGAAGAAGTAATGGTGTCCACTAACATGGATGGTTTTGAAAGAGGGTTAGACAAATTCATGGATAAGAAGACAATCAATGGCTATTAACCATGACGGCAGTATGTTTCTGGATACCAGCGTCTCCACCCCCATCGTTCTGCCCGGACATTGAGGTCCAGCCCCGAGGGCCTTCTGGTGGTTCCCTCACTGCGAGAAGTAAGGTTACAGGAAACCAGGCAGATGGCCTTCTCGGTAGTGGTGCCCATCCTGTGGAACACCCTCCCATTGATGTCAAGGAAATAAACAACTAACAGACTTTTAGAAAACATCTGAAGGCAGCCTTGTTTAGGGAAGTTTTTAATGTTTGATGTTTTATCGTGCTTTTAATATTCTGTTGGGAGCTGCCCAGAGTGGTTGGGGAGACCTGGCCAGATGATGATGATGATGATGATGATGATGAATCCCAGGTTGGGAGAGTGGTCTTGCAATCAGGCTTTTCTTGTGGGCTTCCCATAGGTTTCCCTTGCTTGTGGGCTGGCTACAATGAGAACCAGATGTTGAACGTTACTAAATCCTGCAGGGCTCTCCTTGTGTTCTTTTGTTCTTAATCTTTGGGAAAGGCAGATTTGATTTTCCTGAATAAAAGAGCATTAATAGAAGCCATTCAGATACTTAACAGAAGAATATACATTCCTATTCAGAATGATCACTGCCAAAGTTCATGTAAATCATATTCATCCGGTCACTCAGGAGGACAGCTGAACTGTCCCCCTCCCTGGAAAATAGTAAAATTCATCTGGCAAATGATGCTTTGCCAGGATTATTTTGTGTTTGTTGTCAAGCTGGGCAATGTCGCAGTTCCCTCCCTGTGCAAACATGCCTAGAGATCAACTATAGGAGATTTGTAAATATACTTGCAGCCGTGCAGGGAGTATTTTAGTTCATGATGGTTCTGTTTTGTGTGACAGAGACAGGCATATCCTAAACCTGGAGCACAAAACCTGTGGCCCTTCCAGATGTTTCAGGACTCGAGCTCCCATCAGTCCCAGCCAGCAAAGCCAATGGTTAGGAATAATGGGAGCTGTAGTCCAGCAACAGCTCTTCCCAAAGCAAACTAAATTATTCTCACAGAAAACGCTTTGCAACAGAAAAGTGGAACGATCATCCATGTCAATATTTGAGGCAATTGTCATTTTTCTCCCACCACCTGCAAATTTGCCTTTGGTTTTAATGGATTTCAGATGTCTTTGTTTGTCCTCATAATGCTAACCAAACCTGCTGTTATTATTTTCTGGGTTGCTATGATCACTTAAGAAAAGAAGAAGTTGAACATCCACGTCATGCAAAATGAATACTTCGCATTTGTGTCCAGCTCATTTGCTTAATAATGCACCTTGCATTTCACATTTTCAGACAAAATGAGAGATTATGCTGAAAGTCACCTACGTAGGAGTTTTAGCTTGCAATCTGTATATCATTTGTTCTAACGATGAGCTAATATCGCTGTTTTCCCCGCTGTGTAGGTAAGCAATTGCTGGCAAGAGGGTACCAGCTTGCCTGCAAAAGGATTCCATTACTGCATTGAGCTGGGGGCTGGAGTTTTATATCAAGTCTAAGAAAGACTGTAAGATTTTGGTGTCAGATGACTGTCCTTTTACCTGAAACAGGGGTCGCCAACATATGGGTCTCCAATTGTTGCTGTACTACAACATGCATAAGCCCTGGGCAGCATGGCCAATAGTCAAGAACGATGGGAGTTGTAGTCCAACAACACCTAAAGGACACCACGTTGGTTATGCCTGCGGAAAAGTATGCATGCTAATTGTACCACAGAGATCAATAGATCACAGGAGAAATAGAAAAGATGGCCCTATGTGTCTTGATACTGGGTAACTAAAGGGACTTGGGGGACCCTCCAGAACAGCACCCCATCAAGCACCCTATCAAGCAGAAGCCATTGGTAGAAGGCATCATACACACCCACTGCCATGTGGCCCCTGACAGATTACCAAGAGGGAGGCCACCCTTCGACAGAGAAAAGGGTCCCTACTCTGTTCTATGGGCTCTGCTAGGGATGCCTGTGGTCTAAACCACCGATCTTCTTGGGCTTGTTGATCTCAAGGTCAGCAGTTTGAATCCGCACAACGGAATGAGCTCCCTTTGCTCTGCCCCAGCTTCTGCCAACCTAGCAGTTCTAAAGCATACCAGTGCGAGTAGATAAATAGGTACCACAGCTTCAGGAAGGTAAATGGTGTTTCCGTGCGCTCTGGCTTCCATTATGGTGTCCCGTTGTGCCAGAGGCAGTTTAGTCATGCTGGCCACATGACCCGGAAAGCTGTCTGTGGACAAACGCCGGCTTCCTTGGCCTGAAAGCAGAGATGAACACTGTACCCCAAAGCCGAATTCAACTGGACTTAACCATCCAGGGGTCCTTTACCTTTTACCCATGGGCTCGGCTGACTTCAGCATTCTGTAAGCTCATAGGTCCAGCTGTTTTTGCTTTTTAAAAATAAAATAAAAGTAAAATTGTGTTTTCATTTAATTTGCAAACTTTATACTGCTGCGTGCCTAGTGAGTCCTGGGTGTGCAGAAACCATTCCATCATTTTTAGGCAGTTTTTAAGGCAGTTTCCATCATTTTTTTTAGGCAGTTTCCATGCTGATTTGCACTTTTCAACCCTATTAGAAGAAATTGTGCTGGAATAGCTCAATCGATAGAGCAAGAGGCTCTTAATCTCAGGGTCATGGGTTTGAGCCCCACATTGGGCAAAAGATTCCTGCATTGCAGGGGGTTCAAATAGATAAGCCTTGTGGTCCCTTCCAAAACTACAATTCTAATATTCTATGAAACCAGAGATCATTGGGATTGATATACATGGGCTCCCCCAAAATATGGACCCCTCTGCTAATGATGGTGACTGTACTTTAGTTCCCACTAACTGTAAACGTCTCTAGAGGAACTTATCACAGAGATATTTATTTCAAAACTAACATGCATCATCTTCAAGCATAAATACAGCTTGATGTTATTGCTTGGCCTCCAAAGCCTGTGATTTTCACTGTGAGAGGTAACACATGCAGTCAATTTCCCGCAACCCCAAAACTACACAGAGCTTTCTTCACTTTACCACGAAACTGCTTTGGCAGCTCCTTCTTTCAGATGTTAGCCCAAGCGACAGAATTTATGTGGTTAGCATGTACAAGATGCATATCGTTGAAATCCTGATGGTATTTCACATACCCACACAAATTTAAAGCTAATCTTCAGTGGGTGGCTTAAAAAAAATATTCATAAGATTCTTTTTTCTCTTTTGCTTTTTGAACTATTTAGCTAAGAGGGGCTGTGGGAACAGCATTCTGATTTGCATGCAAAAAGTGTTGTTATTGCATGCCACCCCAATCTAGTCTCCAAGTGGTGCAAGATTTCAGGGGTTCCAAGCACTTACCCATGTTTCTTTTTGGAACGAGGCACAGAGGAGACCGTGCTATCTTTATGGTATATGGTTTATTTGCACATATATACAACCTGAGCCTGCAATGGAGGGGCTCGTAGCATCAACTCTCCAATCAGTCTTGCTTCTTCCATAGGAACAGCCTAGGATAGGATTCATCAGAGATCCAGCCATCGTGCTCTGACCACTGCTTTGCGTCTCCCAGTCACATAATTCCTACTCTAAGCTTCTGGCTTTATTCTTTTCCCCCTCCCTCCATATTGAGGGATAAGGCTGCATAAAACTACAATCCATCAGTACCCAGGTAAAGGTAAAGGGACCCCCGACCATTAGGTCCAGTCGTGACCGACTCTGGGGTTGCGGTGCTCATCTCGCGTTATTGGCCGAGGGAGCCGGCATACAGCTTCCAGGTCATGTGGCCAGCATGACAAAGCTGCTTCTGGTGAACCAGAGCAGCACACGGAAACACCGTTTACCTTCCCGCTGGAGCAGTACCTATTTATCTACTTGCACTTTGATGTGCTTTCGAACTGCTAGGTTGGCAGGAGCAGGGACTGAGCAACGGGAGCTCACCCCCTCATGGGGATTCGAACCGCCGACCTTCTGACCGGCAAGCCCTAGGCTCTGTGGTTTAACCCAGTACCTGTTGACCCACAAAACCAGAAGAAAATATTTGTCTAAATAAGAATGGCTTCGGCATGTACCAGAAGAAAACAGCAGTTGCTGCCTGTTTTATATTAAGTGCGAGCTCATTTCTTAGGGGTGCTGAATATTATTACGAGTTCCCTATTCCCCTCCCAGAGCTACAATTCCCAGAATTCCCTGGGAAGAAGGATCGACTGTTAAACCCAGTCTGAAAATTGTAGCTCTGTGAATAGGGCTCTCCTAGAAACTCTCTTCACCCTTAACAAACTACAGTCCCAGAATGCTTTTGAGGGAAGCCATGACATGGTACTAGTTTCAGTGTATAGTGTAGCTGGGGCCTCCATGGCAGGGCTTTTCTTTCCAGCCAGAACTTGCTGGAACTCAGTTCCGGAACCTCTCAGGTAGGCTTGTTGTCATTCTAAGAGAATAAGGGAGGTGTTCGTGATGTGAGTTCCGGCACTTCTTTTTCTAGAAAAAAAACAACACTGCTCCATGGTAACATTCCGTGACCAAACAGTGCTTGTATTTTCACCGACCTATTGCCCAGTTCTCAAACTTGCTTTCTCACCAAGGTGAAATTATCTGTATTATTCTAAAAACAAACTTCCTTACCAATATTAGCAGTTTAAATATTAGCCTATCAGCCTGCTGTAATGTTTGCAACCTACTTTGACTTGGCAGTTTCAATACGCGGTCAGAGTTTTAAGTATCAGATTCTCAATGTTATGTTTGTTTGAGTGCCTTCCAAGAAGTTCCTTCTATTCATGCGGTGTCGCCTTAAGTCTGCTGTCATTAAGGGCCCATCTTTTGAGAAAGAATAACAACACAATTCTCACCATTTCCCCATTCTCTACCTTCCAGTCCATTTCTCCTGTGATCATTCATAAATTTGCTGGGGCCCGTTTCAACATGCAACTACAATTTAAAATACAAACAAACTACTGCACATTATGATATTGAAATCTGTACTCTGCCACAACATATGTTTTTATTTCATTTTAAAACATTTACACACTGCTTGGTTTTTGTTTTTTTTTAAAAAAAAGGCCAAGAACTATGCACATCAATGAATCATAAGCAATAAAAACAGAATAAAAAAATCCAAGTGGTAGCCATATTTAAAATACATTAAAATATTTAAATTTGTGTTTTAAATCAATATGCCGGTATGTATTTCTTGGTGTACTTTATCATAAGATGCACATTCTAAAATGCATGCTGGTATGGGTTTTATGTGCCATTTCCAAATGCTGATATCCTTCCCCCATATTATTGTGTGAATATTGCAGCCACCGGGGGGGGGGGGTAGCAATTACTTGTGGCTTTCATTCACAAAATAGGTCAAAGATGCTCAGTTTTGCCTGCCTAAGGCTACAAGCATAAATATTCTTACTGGGGAAGAAATCCAATTAATGTTTTACTTCTGAGTAAATATTCTTCAACTTATGCTATAAATCTTTCCATCACATCTTGCTATACTGAGCTTTGTGAATAAACTTTATTGCACACACTTAACTGAAGGTTTGTTTGATGGTGCTGTTTGCCATTCTGGTAGGTGGCTTTGGGGGAATGTAAACTTTCCATCCTGTAACAATGGCGACAATTATAATCTCAAATAAACTGTTTCATAATCATCCATAAATTATTATGTGTTGGGCGTTGTAGATGTCAATTTGAAAACAGAACGTAGCCGAAGGGCGTATGTTGCTACCTTGATGAAAGAAAATGAATCGTCTTTGAAAGGAAGCTTCCCGTTCTTTATCAAGCGATCAGATACATACAGAAATATGAGATCCATTCTTTTCACTCTCTCATCCTTAGTGTATTATTTAGCAAGGCCTGCTGCCGCCTGTAAAACACAACTGATTACAGTATTCTAATCTGATACTAATACTGATATCCCGAACTCGGTATTTTTCAGTTGTTTTGGATTACAATTCCCATCACCTTCAGTCAACATTTAGGTGCAGCCTAAAACATCTGGAGCGCAATACGTTGGCTGGATTAGTTTAGAAAAGAATGACATCTATTGAGGGACTTAAGTGACCTCCTGGGGGAGGTATGCTGCCAGTGGCTTGGAATCCCAACTCCCAATGGTTGGATCAGTGGTCAGGGATGATGGGAGCTGGAGTCTAGTAACATCTGGAGAATGTTGCATTGATACCAGGTTGGGAAATGCTGTGAGTTTTATAAGATTATGCATAGTATAGGGAGGAAATGGACAGAGAGCCATTTCTCTCTTTTCTCCACCCCCTGGTATAACCATAGAACTCATGGTCCCCAAATGAAACTGATTGGAAGCAGATACTGTTATGTATTCAGTGGTCTGTGTTTGCCTGAGCTTGAGTCTAGGCTAAGGAATCTGAGCACCTGTGTTCTGATTTGATACGTGATAGTGATATCCAATCACGGAACATTTCAGGATTTGGGCCTCTGCCATTGGCCCTTAAACTCTGAGTCATGATTCGCAACTTGGAAGTTTTGACAGCCAATCACATTTCTTGCTCGTATCACTCTGTCTTGCCTCGTGGGAACCTCCCTACACTTCAGATACGACACAGACAAAAGACAATTCCCAGAGATTCCTGTGAAGACAGATTGATTGTTAAACCACTCTGGAATTGTAGCTCTGTGAGGGGAATAAGGGTCTCCTAGCAACTCTCAGAGCTTTTAACAAACTACAGCTCACTGAATTCTTTGGGGGAGGCTATGGCTGTTTAAGGAGGGGGGAGGACAGAGAGAAATAGGCAGAAAACTAAGGGGAAGGTGAAACTAAGGGAAAACTAAGGGGAGTGGATACTGCAAGTCAGTCCATATTGCAAGGTTTTGATGCAGGTCCTACTTGTTACGATCTGCTCTTGATTCTTTTATTACAGTACTAAGAGGTTTTCTTCTTCTTTTTAACCAACTGCATCTGAGGTCAAATCCATGCCACACATTTAAACCCCATCTACTGCACCCTTAGTCCACATCTCCTAAGCATACCTGCCAAGTTGCTGTCGGAGAAATAAGGGACCAGGCGGAAGTAGCAGACCTGAAGTAGCGCGGCCGCCATTTTGGAACTGGGCGGAGCATGCTCAGAAGTGACTTTTGATGCTGCTTTGCCCAGTTCCAAAATGGCCGCCGCACCAGAAGTCGCACTGCAGCCATTTTGGAACTGGGTAGAGCAGCTTCTGAGCATGCTCCGCCCAGTTCCAAAATGGCCGGCGTGCCAGAATAAACCGGGAAATAACAAAAAAATCTGTTTTTTCAGCTAGGAACAGCTGGAAAAACGGGGATTTCCCGGGGAATACGGGAGACTTGGCAGCTATGCTCCTAAGCGCTCCTCAAAGAATGCAGAACTGGGTTCCAAATTTTATATATCTGCTCCTTGTTGGGCTCGAGTATTAAAGGACTGAGTTGTGAACCAGAAAATCCAGCAGAGGCTTGACAGGCATATGTCAAGAATGCTTTGATGGTGTTTCCTGTTCGGCAGGGGGTTGGACTGGATGGCCCTTGTGGTCTCTTCCAACTCTATGATTGTATGATATCCCTGCGTCAAATCTCATTTCCAACACAAATTTCCTAGCTGACTTTGGGGCTACCTTTTAGCTCACTGTTTATAAGATGCAGATAATACTAGTGGCATCCCTTGTAATAATTAATGAGATAACATACAAAGAAATGGTGTGAACATTCTCAGAAAGCAGAGTGCAAATATGTTACAGTATTAAAAGGAAATGAGATTAGTCTGAAATTGTATCTTCTTAATAAGGAAGTGCTGCTTTCTAATAAAACACTCCATTTTCCTCTGGGCACTGTTGACAAATGTAATTGCTTTTAAATATATTGATCTTCATTTTTTTCAGCTGTGGAAGTTAAACTAACACTTTGGTAATCCCATGGGCTTTCCCACCCCTTTTAAAGAGGGAAACTATGATTAATCATGTGTTTCATAGAATTGGAGAGTTGGAAGGGTCCTCGAGGGTCATCTAGTCCAACCCAGAGTCAGAGCTGCCCACATCAGAGACAGAGCTCAAGCTTGAACCCGAGCTGCCTGCGCAAACAAGCAATTTTGTAAAAAAAAAAAAAAAACACTCCAAAAAACCTGGACGTTTGCTTACAATTGTTAAAAAATCCCCCCGAATGGGCATGTAGGCCCCCCAAAACAGGACATGTCTGGGGTTTCCCAGATGTATGGCAACCCTATCTGAGATAAGTGGTGTTCTGAAGATCTTTTATCCATACTTCTGCAAGCCTTGGGGCTTACCCCAAGTCAGCTAGCCCTTCCCCCTTGTGAACAGACAGCATCATGTTTAGCTACGCAAGGGCGGGTAGGTAGAGAATTTAGATTGCTATTATTCTATTTGAGTATGTATAGTGATCTTTCTTTGCATAAATGGCACTTGATCAAGGCATGCTCTATAACTACCGGTACATAAATAAGCACTTGGGAGATTAACATCTGACTTCTTAAAACTGGTACTCTAGAAGCTTATTTCGGGAAGTTGCTCTAAAAATACACCCACACAAAAATCACCAGCATTATCATTGCTTCATAATCCCTGAAACTGAATTGACTAGAAATGTAAGAATAGAATGCTTTTGTTATTGCAAAACGTAGCCCCTGAGTAGCTGTGCCTAGTTTTTTTAAACTATCACTCGTTTTAATTAAATAAACGAAGGGGTCGCTATTGCTTTTGAACAGCTGTTGTTCTATGGCTTTTGTTTTACAGACACTGTGTTTAACTCATGCCGTGTATGTGCTTTGGCTTGGATTCAAAGAACCAAGTTCTCTTCAAAGTTCTCTTAGAGAGCAAGACCTTTCGGCCCATTTCACCCTAAAAAAGTCACACCGGAAGGTCAGGGGAATTTTCATGAACTGTAGCACATGCTGGGGGCTGGAGCTGAGGTGATAGCATTGGGGGAGGTGATGGAAACAGGGGAGCCTTACAGACACAGTCTTCCAGTTTCACAAGGGAGCTTTTAGATCCCTGAAATCATCATGAATATAAACTACATATGTAACTGGATACGAGAAGCTCGGTTTCCACTCTCTCAGTAAAGGAATTTCAAGCATTTCCAAGTTGGCTGTCTAGCCATAGGTGCTGGTGACAATACAGCAGGGTGAGGAGACCAGCCTGTTTGAGACCGTCACCTTTTCAACTTTCTTCTCCAGGATTGGAAACAATGCCTTATGAGGAACGGCTTAGGGAGCTGGGCATGTTTAGCCTGGAGAAGAGAAGGTTAAGGGGTGATATGATAGCCATGTTCAAATATATAAAAGGATGTCGTATAGAGGAGGGTGAAAGGTTGTTTTCTGCTGCTCCAGAGAAGCAGACACGGAGCAATGGATTCAAACTACAAGAAAGAAGATTCCACCTAAACATTAGGAAGAACTTCCTGACAGTAAGAGCTGTTCGGCAGTGGAATTTGCTACCAAGGAGTGTGGTGGAGTCTCCTTCTTTGGAGGTCTTTAAGCAGAGGCTTGACAGGCATATGTCAAGAATGCTTTGATGGTGTTTCCTGCTTGGCAGGGGGTTGGACTGGATGGCCCTTGAGGTCTCTTCCAACTCTATGATTCTATGATTCTAAGCACATTTTCTATTGCACTGCCTCATGGTTATGTCACAAGAAAAGTGCTGTGCTAACTACCATGGCGTCACACTTGGCACAGCTTAATTACCTGTCCTTTAACCATCTTCTTGTGTTTAAAAAATTGTAAGTGGGTGGTTACCTCTCTCAATTCACAATGGTTCATCATTAGCCCTATTCTTGTACGCAACAGCATGGAGATGAGACAGGGTAACTGCTCCTGCTCCTGCTCCTCATTGAGCAGGATGTTTCATACCTGCACACATTAGTGGAAATTTCAAGAGATATCCACCTTTTTGCTTCCGTGCCTAACATATGAGTTACCTGTGAAATCATCACAACCAATTTTGACAGTCACAGAGGACAGGAGGATGCTAGATCATGGTTGCATTAAGTATAGTAATTTAATTCAGTGAAATTCTAAATGCTTGTGTGCATTACTATGTGTTTAAATTTGATTGGTTTGTAGCTGAATTCTGGAGAGTTCTCTAATAATTCCCATGTGATTGGCTAACATTGGTCCCATGGGAGGTATCTAATGAAGGAGACTCCATTTTTATGCGAAGCAAGATGACTGTGTTTTATGAATCCACTGTGAACACTGCTAAGAGTAATAGAGTGTTGGAGTGCTTCTTCTCTGCTAGAAAGAGAAGAGAGCAAAGGGGAAGGTAAAAGTGGGAATCTCTCAAAGGAACTGCAACACATGACCTAATTGAGATACAAAAGGCTGAAAGTGCTGAGCTGTTTGGAAGTTAGAAGAAGAGACTGTAAGCCCATGTTTGAAGAAGCATGAGACAGTAAATATTATGTTTTAATTCATGTATAACTATAAGTTTCTCCAAGTAAAGTTTTTGAATACTAAAGTCTGGACATTGGTTTAATTTCCAAAGAAGGGTGTCGGTCATATATATGGTTTGAACTTCTTAGCTGTGATTTTGCTACTCTTACTTCAATGAGTTGGACCACACCTGAGACTTCCCATTAGTGTGGGTGCTCAATGTTTGTGGGTGGGATCATCCATGAGATTTGTTCTCCACTTCTCTGAGAAGAAACCGAGAGAGGGGAGTTTTCTTAAGGAAACAGGCAGTGCCGGGTGGTTTCACTGATCCATAAAGAAATTGTTGTTGTTTAGTCGTGTCCAACTCTTCATGACCCCATGGACCAGGCACTCCTGTCTTCCACTGCCTCCCACAGTTTGGTCAGACTCATGCTGGTGGCTTCGAGAACACTGTCCAACCATCTCGTTCTCTGTAGTCCCCTTCTTCTTGTGCCCTCAATCTTTCCCAACATCAGGGTCTTTTCTAGGGAGTTTTCTCTTCTCATGTGGTGGCCAAAGTATTGGAGCCTCAGCTTCAGGATCTGTCCTTCCAGTGAGCACTCAGAGCTGATTTCCTTAAGAATGGATAGGTTTGATCTTCTTGCAGTCCATGGGACTCTCAAGAGTCTCCTCCGGCACCATAATTCAAAAGCATCAATTCTTCGGCGATCAGCCTTCTTCATGGTCCAGCTCTCACTTCCATACATCACTACTGGGAAAACCATAGCTTTAACTATACAGACCTTTAAGAAATAGATATTGTTTATTGTCACTGTACCACTTGTTTACAGTGAGATTAAACAAGCTTCCCCCTCCACCCCCCACAATCTCTCAGTCCTTGTAAAGAAGCAATCTGTGGCCATCCGAGACTCTGAATGAGGGCAGGGCAAGCTCCAGCAAGCTTAAAAGAGGGTGTGGTGGCTCTGTTAGCAATCTGTGAAGCTGCTGGACCAACAGTCTCAGAATGCCAAGTGGGAAAGCAAACTGCCCATGACTTTTGGAAAGTCGGTTTTTCACTTGTATTTGGGAAGGGCCATAGCTCATCTGCTTTGCATGTAGATGGTACTAGGTTCAATCCCTGGGATCTCCCTGAAAACCTCGAGAGCCACTGGCAGTTAGTTTGCATGATAGTGAGCTGGATGGTCCGGTGGTCTGACTCATCATACGGCAGCTTGCTGTGTTCCTGCTGTGTATTATACAACAATCACTCAGGAAGGGAGAATCAGAGAAGCGCTTGCTCATTCAAGCAACTACAGATGCCTCCTTAGACGATTGCCCACCTCACATTCTGAGTCTCTTGAGAACTGAGAAATGGAGCATTGCTCTTTTTCTTATTGAAGAGAAGCATTCAGTAGAGCATTGCACGCACCTTTGATTATCCTTTATTTAATTGCACAGATACTCTGAGACATTAAGAAAAAATGTTTTCACTCAGTGGTCTCTTGTTATCAGTTCATCTCAACTGTGCACACTCTTTTTCCGTTCTGAGAGCTTCACCTTAAATTAGTAAGTTTTGAACAATTATTATTTTTAAATAAAAAAACACCACTGTTTAATTAGAGGGAGGATGTTAAATACCCAAATCGTGCAAGCTTCCATATGGAATTTGGAATTCGCAACAACTGCACTGTTATGTTCCTCATTTAATCCAACTCATATTTTATCATTGCTTTTTTTCCTTGGGTTGTGTGTTTCTCGGTTCACATCCTACAAGATCATTACTCACAGCAGAAATGAGTAAAGCCATTACTCACTGCTAAAAATATGGAAACATTGCTTATACCAGAAAGATTATAGATGAAGAAAGTGTTGGGGTGGAGGGGGGGGGAGCTCTTGTAAGCAAGCCAAAATTTTGTCTTATTGATTCTACCTCTTGTTTTTATATCTAATTATAATAGCTGGTAAATGGTATTCTGTGTTTTCAGCTGTACAATTTGTATCTGGGGAAATGCTGACCCAATGTAGGAATGTAAGAAGACAACATTTCCCATTCCACCTGGCCTATGTTACACACAGTGTTGTTTCTGCTCCGTTGCACCCTTCAATTTTATTTTTTTAAAAAATCTGCAGTATCATCAATGTACATAGAGCTTTGGATGTCTAAGCCAAAAGGACAGGTCTCTGCCCCAAGCCACTTGCAAATGAAAGTTTGCCAGAAGGAAGAGAGAAGACGGAAGAGGAGAGGGAGATTACATAATTTTTAAGGCCATCATAAAGGAGGCTGAGCTCCATTCCTCCCCTTTGGTTGGCTCTCTGAGTCTCATTGCTCTTTTGCTACTGGCTTCTGGTTTGTTCTTGCTGGAGGGGTGTGTGTGTGTGTATGTGTGTGTGTGTGGCGGCGGAGCACAGAAATAAATAGTCTGGTAAGACTGCTGGTGGAAAGAACAATGAAACTTAAGGATTATTACTCCTGGCAAGCAAAGCCATACTGATTACAAGCTTGCATGGGGCATCATGTCACGGGGTCAACGAAAGGTTCAAATAAAGAAGAAGCTGCCAGACAGGAAGGAACGAAAGCCTGAGGAAACACTGGCCACAGCCACACAATACATTGAAAGCACCGTGAACACACTTTAAGCAGTCATGGCTTCCCCCAAAGGATTCTGGGAGCTGTAGTTTGTTAAGAGTTGCTAGGAGATCTTTTAGTCCCCTCGAAAGCTGGACCGTTCCTGCAAGGGTTCCCTCATGTGCAAGTCTCAATGAGTTCAGCAGGGCTTCCTCCCAAATAAGTGTGCACAATTGGGCAGCCTGCTTGCCTGACCTGACCCTTTGTAGAACCAAGGTCCCACTGGGTGGTTTTCTGCCAAAATTGTACATTATTCAGTTCTAGTTATTAGTAGCATTTCTGCACTTAAGTGCCTCAAAGTAAAACAACAATGAAACCCATGTGGGTGAGTGGAAGCATTGCATGAAGCGAGCTCAAACATTTTCAGTTCTCTGATTTTCAAATTAATATCTCATTTTTATTATTTTATTACTCCCAGTGCTATAATTTTGAACCCCCAAAAATATGGAATGGTGATGGTGCAAAGGATGAAGAGATAGAGGGGTTTGCCTCCCGGTGCATAGATGGTTGTAAAGTAGCCATGCCATCATAAGAAAACACTCTGCTCTAACCTGATGTCATAAAACACCCCAGATGGAATTAAGTGCATGTAATATTACTATGTGCACCTCAGTTCTTCAAGTGATGAGTTGCCCCAGGAAGGCAGTACCTCCCTACTCACTAGGAGGTCAACTGGAAGATTCTGGTGTTTTGTAACATTTATGTTTATTTACATGTATACATCTTGAGCTTAGGTGGAAGTGTAGTTTCAAGACAGTTGGCCAAAGTCCACAGCTCATGCTCCAAGAACTCAGACCTTAGATTTCTGTATCCGTCCTTGGTCTGCCTTATGTTGCAATCTACTCTTCTTCTTCTTTTCAAACATAGATAGTATGATGACATCATCCACAGCTAAAAGAGTTGAAAGGTAAGCCCTGGTTCCCAAATGCTTATCCCATACCAGAAGAGTCTTCAACTCTGGTCTAAATCAGGATAGTCAATGGAGTTCCTTTCACGTGTTGTTGGACTGCCAACCCTCATAATTACTAACCATTCATCATGCAGACTGGGCCACTTGAATTCGGCAACAACTGCATAGCTGCCAAGTTTTCCCTTTTCTCACGAGGAAGCCTATTCAGCATAAGGGAAAATCCCTTTTAAAAAGGGATAACTTGGCAGCTATGCAACTGGAGGGTACCATATTAGCTGCCCTTGGCCTATTTAACTCCCATGGCAACATATCACTTGGGACGCGGGCGGCGCTGTGGTCTAAACCACTGAGATCTAAAATCTCTGTATTTTAGAATTTCTGTTTTGTTGGAAGCCGCCCAGAGTGGCTGGGGGAACCCGGCCAGATGGGCGGGGTATAAATAATAAATTATTATTATTATTATTATTATGAGCCTCTTGGGCTTGCCGATCAGAAGGTCAGCGGTTCGACTCTGTGCAACGGGGTGAGCTCCTGTTGCTCTGCCCCAGCTCCTGCTAACCTAGCAGTTCAAAAGCATGCCAGTGCAAGTAGATAAATAGGTATTGCTGCGGCGGGAAGGTAAACGGCGTTTCCGTGTGCTCTGGTTTTCGTCACAGTGTTCCATTGTCCCAGTAGCAGTTTAGTCATGCTGGCCACATGGAAAGCTGTATGTGGACAAACGCCGGCTCCCTCAGCCTGAAAGGGAGATGAGCACCACACCCCATAGTCGCCTTCGACTGGACTTAACCTTCCAGGGATCCTTTACCTTTACCTATCTATCAAAAGATGTACTATCAAAAGACTTGTGCCTATCAAAAGATTTGTCATGCAGGTTTCAGATACCCCTCTAGTATCCAACCTCCAACCTCATCACAGTATGCCAACTAATAGATGCTGATCTGTAAGCAAGGGATAATTTTTTAAAGCTTATCTGTTAATTTTACTATGAATGATACCCTAGAATTTCCACTTAGATTGGCACTTGGTTGTTCTCAGACTGATGCTAATGCTACTTGGAGACATTCCCTTGGTGTGACTAATTACCTGAGAAAAGGAGTCTATGGGCCATGGCATGGACTTCTCTGCAGAAGTGCAGAATGTATTATGGCGGCACGGGATTTCCCCTCTCCCACCAATCCACCGCTTTATTCAATTTAAGAGGCATCGCTTAAATTTTATTAGAAAATGCATGAGAAATGAGAGCTGAACAAAAAGGAGACCATCACCTCAGATGGGATTTCCAGCCCTCTGTGGCAAGGGGTACTGCTCAGTGTTCATGAAGCAATTCACATGGCAACCTCAGAACGAAATTAGCAAACTGTCACACAAGCAGACTGATGCCAACGGGCCCTTTTGTGGAAATGAAAGAGAAGAAAACTGCTCACTTCCCCAGTGACAATTCCGAGAAACGATACGGGCTGCCAATCATCTTAGGAACTTGGACAAAACATTTAAGAGTGAACTCTCAGCTTTTCCAGATGCAGTTCCTTTCCAAATGGAGGAAACATGTGGCTTTCTTTTAGCCCTTGGCTAGTGCTAGTCATAATCAACAATACAGCAATACTTCTCTCTTTGGATAATTGGCAGGGAAGGGTGAACCATGCTTCCAAGAGATAGTCTTGTTACTGATTGGATGGGCCACCGGTTCCTTTAAGTTTCAAAGGTCTAGGTTTGAATATTAGAAAGGGTCTAGTAGTACAGTCTCCAAAGGAAAAAGGGGCATTAAGAAAAATAATGTATGAAATAATACGGGTTTCTGCACTTGTAAGAAAGTGATAGATGGACTTGAGGCATATTTTGTACTGGTTATGGGTGCTAGGGATGTCAGGGCAAAGTGGCTCCACTCACATCTGAATGTGTACCTACCCAATTCACAGTTCCTGGAACACTGCAAGGACCAAAACACAGCAGCCCTTCAAAATTTGCACTTTGATGAATTTAGCAATGCAGTTCTCCATCCCAAAGAAGTGTACAGAAGTATTCAGGGAGAGTGTGTGCGTAAAAATGCATATATTTGTGGAAACAATGTGCAAAAAATGCACGATACTTGGGGAAATCGCTTGCAAAAATGTGCATATGTTAGGCAAGACCGCATACAAAATGCAAAATAGGACTTCAATAAAGAATCACAATGCACAGCTGTGGCAAGCTGAACTGAAGACTGGAAAAAAGAAGGTCTGAAATTGACTGGTTCTTCTATACCTAATGGCCACCAGTCAAGAGGAGCCTGATATACTGGCACAGGCACCCCACCCAAAAAAAACCACCCCAGCAGTTTTCAATGGAGCAGCTTTACCAAGTTCACAGCATCAAAAACTTCCACTGTGCAGAAAGCAACAGTGAGAAGGGTTATAACCTAGCCTTTCCTTTGAAATGCTAAATTTGAAATTGCATGATTTTTTTCACCCATGAGGCTCATCTGATGTTAACAAGGAACCAAACCTTCAGTGCGAGTCCTGTGCAATGCCATTCCAATAGAGCTTAAGAAGTGATCTTCTCTATGAAATTTTAAATGTTTGCTGGTTGTTTTTTCATGCTGCCAGGCTTATGCAGACAATTAAAAGGGGGGAGTGGGGGGAACCTATGTAATAGTTAGCCAACGGCCAGTGTTTTTAGTTGTTATGTGATTTTATTGTATATAAAATTGTTATTAAACTACTTTGATGTGGTACAGTCTAGGTACGGTTTCACTATCTCATTAAAAGTGTGTGAATGAGCCCAGGGATAGTGCCCTGCCTTTCGCAGAAAGAAACCTCCATAGCTGTTTGTGCCATAGAAGGAAAGTCTGATTGATCAGACTGAGACACCTGGAGGTAGGCCATTTGAGTGTGCAAATGAACTTCATCCCTCTCTCTACCAGAGATGGGCAAATCTTGGCTTCTCATTTGTCTAATTGTTTCCTGCTTGGCAGGGGGTTGGACTGGATGGCCCTTGTGGTCTCTTCCAACTCTATGATTCTATTATTCTAATCTGAATTTCAGTTCTGCGCCGTACACTATGACAAGTTGCCACTTGAGAAACCATCACCTCCATTCAACCTTTCCTTGCTTCTTCTGTGTGAGTGTAAAAAGCAGAACTGCACTTCTTGCCCAAGAGAAGAAAATGTCTTTTCATTTCACAAGCAATTTCAAGAAAGGGTTAGATCTGATGACTCAAGTCTCTTCCTGTGGGTTTACACCGTCACCTACACCGAGAGAGAGTGAGTCACTATTTTTTTGGGGGGGGGGAGTGTTGTATCATGCCCAGTTCTAGCTAACACGTGTGTATTGCATGTAAGTAGAACTTTTGCATCAATTCATTGGATTCTTTCTTTTCTTTCCTTTTTGCAATTCTGTTGTCTATATTCAATTCAGTTTAGTTCTATAGATCAGCTGAAATGTACGCAATAAGAGAACCCCATAAAGAGATGTCCAGCTTTTTATATTCCCTGCATCCACATTTCTGAAAAATGCAGAAAATGTTTTAGTGAAACTGCTTTTTGTAACCAGAGCTAAATAGAATTTCCGTAACTACAATAAATTTGCCCTGTGCAAACACTCCATTCTTATCTTAACCCACCTGTGAACTCAGTCAGGGATGGGCTTGGGCAGAATCCTCAATCTGACTCTGTAGTCCAACACCAAATGCTGTCCCTCCCATCCTGATTCAAGGCAACACCCCCTCTCTGACCCACCAGTCTGTGTTGGTGCTGTACTGGATATAATTAAGGAAGAGCAGCCAACTTATTTGAGCAGAGTAGCAGCACGAAGCCCACTGAATTATGTGCAGTGCTTGAGATCCTGGCAAAGTAAATCTTAGTAGGTGTTAAAGAGAGTTATCTTGGGAGAGAATTGCATCTTCCTCTCTGGTGAGTGTGCCAGATCTTCTGGTTCCAATTCCAAAAGAGGCAAGGGAAGCCAATGAAAATGCTTAGAGGTTTTCGTATTATCAGCCTGAGAGCCATCTGCCACTGTTAATGGTTGATTTGCAAAAGATCAGAGTCTGACCTTTCCCCTCTTTACTTTGTAAAATGAGACAGATTTCCATCTAAGCTGTAGAATTTATGGGGCATATCATTAACCGGGAAAAATAGTGTTCTGGGGACTACCTGGAGTAGGCTTCCTAATACATATATTTAGTTAAGTACCATTATGGTCAGAGTTCTATGTTTCATTACTCCCCCATAAGTCCATGGAATAATTATAATTAAACATATATTGTTGTTTTTTAACCAAACCAGGAAACCCTTGGGTCCCGCACCAGGAGAAAGGTGGGATAAGAAATGAAATAAACGAAAATGGATACATCCTGATAATAACAAAGAAAATGGCCTAGAGGAAATATAAATGTCTTAATGTTACGAGATGTTATAATAACTTACGGAAAGCCATTGCTTCCATTTTGCAAATGGACAAGGCTCCTTGACCCTAGTTTCCCCTCATCGAACCCCCTTTAATCAAAACATTGACTGTAAATTAATTCATCTGTGGATGAATATTCTGCGGGTTTTTTGTTCCCAGGTTAAACTATACAGAGGTATTTATGGCCGCAGCCTACCCATTTAATGTTCATTTTGGTGTGTGAGTGCTAGGGAAAAGTCTGATGTATCCAGAAAAGCTGTCAGTTTTTATAAAGATCACTGGAAAAGCACAAAGGTGGAGGGAGTTCCACCACCTATTTGAACATATATGTAGCAGTTTCCTTATCTTGTTTTTTAAAAGTTACAGGTAGGTAGCCGTGTTGGTCTGACGCAGTCAAAACAAAATAAAAAAAATCCTTCCATAGCTCATACCTATGACAAACTTTGTTGGTCTCTAAGATGCTACTGGAAGGATTTTTTTGTTTTTTAAAAAATCTAACCCAATTTTATCCCCTAGCTTAATTGTTTTGAGTTCTTTCACACTTTTGTTTGGCACACTAGAGAGGCATGTTTGAGCAAGCTTTCACTGCTGTTTCTCCTTATATAACATCCATCGCTTAGCACACGGAGCGTCTCTTTCTTTGGCAACTAGAATGTCCTCCCCTGTTACACGTTTGAAAAGATGGGCTCTGCACTTAACGCCTGTGATAGCTCTTTGATAAGTCTGTGCCCATTTCTCTGCCATTGATAATGGTGCATCGTATGATGGGTTCTGGAATACAACACATTATTATTGTTCCGTTAAATCCCAAGGAATGTTTGATGGACCCAGGGTCTCTAGATGCCATTGGTTCCACACATGTTACCTGTTACCTTTGCCCAAATTATATCCACCAGGTCCCATTTAAAGACGGCAAGGAATAAGGGCTTCTCATTCATTGTTTAACTGACATTGGAGAGACCCAGGTTCAAATCTTCACTCACCTATGAAGCTGAGCTAGGGCCAGTCACCATCTCTCAGTCCAGCCTACCTTATAGGGCTGTTTGCATATAAAGAGGAGAATTAGGAATGTTCATTCTGCATTGCTTGGAGAACGGGTGAGATTTTAGAGTAAGCAAGCAAACAAACAAACTAATCATTTATAATCATTTCTATTTCTGGCTAACTCACTGCCCCCCCCCCTTTAGCACTTGAACTGGCTCAAGCTCTAGATATGAATGCCAACAGCATAATCTCTTTATTTTTAAAAGGGGTTTGGCGTATGCAAGTAACATTGCTCCATTTATTAATCGTATTAGAATGTAAAAGTAATATGTTTTCTTGAAATAAGCATCATTTGACGTATTCACAGTAAAAATTAATAGCGTGTTAGAAGCCTCACGTGCTGTTTTTGTCTCAGTGCCTATAATTTTCAAGCCAGCAACCAACAGCGCTTGGGAATTGTACTAGATTTTTTAGAGGCAGGTGGAAGAATCTAACCCTGCTGTTGGTTGACACAAGTTATGAGAGGGTACCATGAGCCATCAAGGTACAGTGGTACCTCGGTTTATGAACACAATTGGTTCCGGAAGTCTGTTCATAAACTGAAGCGTTCATAAACTGAAGCGAACTTTCCCATTGAAAGTAATGGAAAGTGGATTAATCCGTTCCATACGGTCCGCGGAGTACTTAAACTGAAACGTTCATAAACTGAAGCGTACTTTCACATTGAAAGTAATGGAAAGTGAATTAATCCGTTCCAGATGGGTCTGCGGCGTTCTTAAACCGAAAATTCGTAAACCGAAGTGTTCGTAAACCGAGGTTCCACTGTATTTTTCAAATTGACTTCACTCAAATGTCTGTTTCACACACACACACACACACACCCGTTAACTTTTCTGCTATAGCCAAGCCCCAAACTGTGGTCTACCAGCATTTAAAAGAAAATTTTATGTGTGGTATCTCCGGTGCTGCACTATTTATAACCAAGCAGTTCCTATGAATGCACAGGAGTAATGTCTCTGTGGTTTTATGAAAATATATTCCCTAAGATCCCTTTTAAAATTACCTTAGGGACTCCCCGCCTTGTCGAAGGTTGTGTAGCAGAGGTGGCACGTATGCCTGTAAAATCATGCATTTACATGGCTCTCTGACCCAGGTGGCACTGTGGGTTAAACCACTGAGCCTAGGGCTTGCTGATCAGAAGGTCAGCGGTTCGAATCCCTGTGACGGGGTGAGCTCCTGTTGCTCGGTCCCAGCTCCTGCCAACCTAGCAGTTCAAAAGCACGTCAAAATGCAAGTAGATAAATAGGAACCGCTACAGCGGGAAGGTAAACGGCGTTTCGGTGTGCTGCTCTGGTTTGCCAGAAGTGGCTTTGTCATGCTGGCCACATGACCTGGAAGCTGTACGCCGGCTCCCTCGGCCAATAATGCGAGATGAGCGCGCAACCCCAGAGTCGGTCACGACTGGACCTAATGGTCAGGGGTCCCTTTACCTTTACCTGATCTGACATCATTCCAAAATTATATTAGCATTGAGTAATAAAAGCCTCTGGAAAAAGTGCATTGGGGAAAAAAACTGAAGTAAATTGGGATGCTTCAGCAGAAAACCAAAATTCCAAAAGGATTTGGCACCGATTTTTCAGATTTAAGAAACCGGTGTCTCGAGCAGATGCAAAAGCCTATTAAAACTGCTGCCATAGTACAATGGCAGAGGCACATAGGCTATCAGGTAATGCGGGTGGCGCTGTGGTCTAAACCACTGAGCCTCTTGGGTTTGCTGATCAGAAGGTCAGTGGTTCGAATCCCCGCAACGGGGTGAGCTCCCGTTGCTCAGTCCCTTCTCCTGCCAACCTAGCAGTTCGAATGTTCGTCAAAGTGCAAGGAGATAAGTAGGTACTGCTGTGGCAGGAAGGTAAACGGTGTTTCCGTGCGCTCTGGTTTCACAGTGTTTCATTGCGCCAATAGCGGTTTCGTCATGCTGGCCACATGCCCCGGAAAGCTGTCTGTGGCCAAACACTGGCTCCCTTGGCCTGAATGCAAGATGAGCGCCACAACCCCATAGTCACCTTTGACTGGACTTAACTGTACAGGGGTCCTTTACCTTTTTTTTTTTTTTAACATTGGCTATGCACACAGAAGGGCTCGGGTTCATCCTCAGCATCTCCATGTAGCTCTGGAAAAGTGCCTTGTCTGAAACTCAGGAAATATATTGCCAGTCAGAGGCAACACTGTGCAAAGATGGGGCAGAGGTCTGATTCAGTACAAGGCAGTCTTTTATGTATTCTAGGACATAGAGTTAATTGAGTTTTCACTGTTCTCTCTGTTACATCAAAGTAACGCATGCACAAGACAATTTAACATCTCCCTCTCTTTCTACAAGTCCCCCTTAGTTCTACATTTTCAAAAAATAAATAAGAAAGCCCCCTCGGTTTCCTGAAGGATCTGCTGTAAAATCCATGTCACTGAGATGAAAAGGCTTCATTATGTTTCCAAGTAAATGCATTCAAGGACTGCAGCTTTGGTTTAAGCAGCTATCGTTTTAACGCAGCTTTGGCTATAAAATCCAAACCCATCACATCAATTGTAATTAGTTTAAATGCTATCACTCTTCTAAATACCATATTAGTTAAAACCTCTCTTTTATCATGTAGAAAAGCCATGTTAAAATGAAGGCTGGTAAATTAGCAGATGTGTTAATTATGCTCCTTTATGGCAAATCTTAAAATAGAGATTTCTAAACTGACCTCCTTGCGAGAGAGGTGAAAACAAATGCAGACCATGCTTTTAATTATTACATAAACATGGAAACAGATGGGTTTTGCCTTCTGAGAGAGAAGAGGAAAGAGGGTTTGCATGACAACATAGAAGTAGGGAAAGGCTAACAAAGCTATGTATCTATTGGGGGAAGTAAAGAACAGCTTTGAATCATTTTTCAGGCATTTACTGTGGTTGCTAAAAGACAACTGAGGTAGTAAATCAAAGTGCATTAGATGTAGATTATAGACAGATACACCCCAAGTCACATAAACTCGATTAAAGGGGTAGGGATATGTGATGTACATAGATCTTATAGAATCATAGAATCATAGGGTTGGAAGAGACCACAAGGGCCATCCAGTCCAACCCCCTGCCAAGCAGGAAACACCATCAAAGCATTCCTGACATATGGCTGTCAAGCCTCTGCTTAAAGACCTCCAAAGGAGACTCCACCACACTTCTTGGCAGCAAGTTCCACTGTCGAACAGCTCTTACTGTCAGGAAGATCTTCCTAATGTTTAGGTGGAATCTTCTTTCTTGTAGTTTGAATCCATTGCTCCGTGTCCGCTTCTCTGGAGCAGCAGAAAACAACCTTTCTCCCTCCTCTATATGGCTTCCTTTAATATATTTGAACATGGCTACCATATCACCCCTTAACCTTCTCTTCTCCAGGCTAAATATACCCAGCTCCCTAAGCCATTCCTCATAAGGCATCGTTTCCAGGCCTTTGATCATTTTGGTTGCCCTCCTCTGGACACATTCCAGCTTGTCAGTATCCTTCTTGAACTGTGGTGCCCAGAACTGGACACAGTACTCCAGGTCTGACCAGAGCAGACTACAGTGGTACTATTACTTCCCTTGACCTAGATGCTATACTCCTATTGATGCAGCCCAGAATTGCATTGGCTTTTTTAGCTGCTGCATCATACTTTTGACTCATGTCAGGTTTGTGGTCTACCAAGACTCCTAGATCCTTTTCACATGTACTGCTCTCAAGCCAGGTATCACCCATCCTACAGTATATTTGTGCCTTTCATTCCCCCCCCAAGTGTAGTACTTTACATTTCACCCTGTTAAAATTCATCTTGTTTGCTTTGGCCCAGTTCTCTAATCTGTTAAGTGTGATTCTGTCCTCTGGAGTATTAGCCACCCCTCCCAATTTGGTGTCATCTGCAAACTTGCTCAGGATGCCCTCAAGCCCATCATCCAAGTCATTGATAAAGATGTTGAATAAGACTGGGCCCAAGTCAGAACCCTGTGGCACCCCACTAGTCACTACTCTCCAGGATGAAGAGGAGCCATGAATGTGCACCCTTTGCGTTCGGTCAGTCAGCCAGTTACAAATCCATTGAATGGTAGCATTGTCTAGCCCGCTGTGAGGACTATGGGTTAACAATACTGGAATGAGATCCACTTTGCTGTCCAGACAGTGGAATGTTCACAAATATTTCATCTTTTAAAAAGTTTTAAAAGTTCGTGGCACATAACCTGAGAAAGGAGTAAGATAGCGCTGTCACAGAGTCAGTTCCAGTGATACACAGGTAGTTAACCTACGCTTAAAACACAAAACATTTGCTCACATGGTTGGTCCATACATTAAAAGATAGAATGCATGTTAAAACTAACAATCAAATATGAAACAACCAACAATCAAAGAAAAAAGGTGCAACATAGAGAACATTAACAAGTCAGGGAAATGGGTGCAATTATCAGCACAGCCGCCTTCTAGAAAACAAATATCTTTACAGAGTAGCAGAAAGCAATCAGGGAGAAGGCTCTCTCCTGTGTCATAATCTGCCTCAAGCAAGCAGAGAAACCAAGCACAGAGGTCACCGGGGATGTACAGAAGTCCTAAATAGCCAGGCAGATCCATATAGGAGAAGATAGCCCTTAAAATATCCTGACCCCCAAACCATTTAGGACAAGGGTAGAGGAAACTGTGGCCCTCCAGAAGTTGATGGAGTCTAACTCCTACCATCCCTGGCCTTGATGGGAGGGTCAAGGGATGCCCAGATTTAGGGCCTTGAAGGTCATATCCAGCATTTTGAACTGGACCTGTAAACAGAAGAGATGGTCATGCTGGAGTTGAACAATCATGGCTGCCCCGGTTTGTGTTAGTGTTGAGGAATCACAAATCGACCGTCTCCTGCCATTGAGGATTTTTGGGGTGGGGGTTTAGTGGTGAAGAGAGAGCCCTTTACTTCCCCACATAAACTTTGAATGAGCAACATTATCAGGATGCTCAATGTAGGCCTCTGTTCAATAACAAAGCATCAACATTTCCATCCAACACACTTGACATAAGCCTCTTTCCCGGAGTGGCGTTCACTCCCTTCTTTGTTTTATCTCCGTGAGGCAGCAGCAAGAGTCCTCCTTCAAACAGGGAGAGACAAATGGACAGAAGGTTCTCCAGGCCCCTTATCTCTTCCCCTTGCAAATCCAAGCGGGGTTAATCACAGCAGCGGGGAAAGAAAAGAGAAGCCAGCCATGGGTGCCTCTGTCAAGTACTGGCACCCGCACACTGATTGCCCCGGCAGCTTGTGGGCTTCCAATCCCCCCAGCAAAACAAAACAAACCTTTACAGCACGCTAGTTTTGCTATAAGTAGGACCCAGGTGGCGCTGTGGTTAAACCACTGAGCCTAGATAAATAGCAAGTAGATAAATAGGAACCGCTACAGCGGGAAGGTAAACGGCGTTTCCGTGTGCTGCTCTGGTTTGCCAGAAGCAGCTTTGTCATGCTGGCCACATGACCTGGAAGCTGTACGCCGGCTCCCTCGGCCAATAATGCGAGATGAGCGCGCAACCCCAGAGTCGGTCACGACTGGACCTAATGGTCAGGGGTCCCTTTACCTTTACCTTTAGTTTTGCTATAAAGTGCCATAGCAATTGCACAATAAAGAAAGCTTTCACTTATTCCCTCTGCCTCTCCTTTGGTTTGCAGTATTTCTCTGCAAGTGGCATTCTCTTCTCTCTGTGTAATCAGACATTTTGTTTCAGGGAATATCTTTTCAGCCAGGTCTCGGGCTGGAAGATGAATCCCCATCTAGTGGTTCCACTATTTTTGTTTGGCACTGTAAGGCATTGTCAGAATGGAATTCTGTTATCAGTCTGCCGTTCAGAGGATGGGCAATTCTGTTTTCTTATATTCCTTTGTGCTCCACTCTACCTTTTGCCGCTCTTCCAATCTTCCTCCCTCCTGTTTCCAGAGTGCTCTGTTGTCCAATTATCTGCTATGCCATGTCAATAGTGATGACTGCAACCGAATAACTAGCTGACGCAACACAACAGACATGGAATTGGGACATTGTGCTTCAACTGTGCTTTGGAGAGGTTACTGACATCCACACTATTCCAATTGCATATGCCACCAATTCTTTAGTATTTGTCACACTGCCTTTCTTGGCCTAGGCAAGATTCCTTTCAAAACAGGCAATGACTTGGAAACACCCATTTCCCTCCATCCTTTTTTGATAGCTATGCAGATGACTTCTGATAAGCAGGGACTCTCAGTCTTAACAAAAGCTGGTTACAAATTTTCAGTAGGGGCATGCGGTATACAGTGGTACCTCGGGTTAAGAACTTAATTCGTTCTGGAGGTCCGTTCTTAACCTGAAACTGTTCTGAACCTGAGGTACCGCTTTAGCTAAGGGGCCCCCCGCTGCTGCTGCTGCCGCGCCACCACCGCATGATTTCTGCCGTCACCCTGAAGCAAAATTCTTAACCCAAGGTACTATTTCTGGGTTAGCGGAGTCTGTAACCTGAGGTGTCTGTAACCTGAAGCATCTGTAACCCGAGGTACCACTGTAGTCTTCAAGGACGACACTGCAGAAATGCACATAGAATAGATGATTGTTGTCATTGTTGCTTCAAGAGCCCAGTATCAATGGCTCCTTGCATGTGGAAAGGTGAAAGCATGCCACAGAGAAAATTTCTGGCCTGCCTTTTTTTGCTTTCCACTGGCAAGAAATGACCACTCCACACATCAATGGAGTGGATGCGCGCAGCCCCCTGATCCCAGAGGCGACTCCCTGGTAGTTTGGGGCTGGCACTGCCTTCCCAGGTAGGATGCCAGGGGTCTCCGCCTACCCAAGCCTGGCGTCCAATCCTGCCTGGGGAGGTGTTGCCAGGGGGTGGCCAGGTAAGGGGAGGGACTGTCCAGCTCACACAATAGAATTTGAATCTTACCCCCAAGCACCAGAGCTTCTCCCACCCTCCACACCCTCATTCAAGTTCTTTTGCAGGTTAACCTTTTTCTCTACAGGTTCACAGGTGCTGCTACGTCAAGGCCGCTGTTGAAGGGTCGGAAAGGAATTTCCCTGCATTGGCAGGTTTCGCCTTTCCCGTAGCAATACATCACAACTTTGGCGGTGTCATGCCTTGGGCGGAATTCTTTGGCGATTTTCCTAGAGGGAGGGGCATAAGGCGGAGACCTCACCCCCTTTGCGGCAACAAGAGCGGGGTATTGGGGGAAGCCTTGAGCATGCCAATAGGCGTCATCGCTCCCCCTTTCCAGCGGCAGCGAACAGGGGTGGGCTCTCTCTTGCTTGAACGTATGTTCTCCAGAGCCAGCCCCACCCCCCATACATGTGGATAACCCCGACGCCTCCCAGAACCCCGGCTGGGGACTGGGAAGGATAACGCCCAATGCCTGAGCCAAGGTCTCCCTACATCTGAATCTTAATAAAGTTGTGGCCAATTTGAATCCCATAGCACATTGTTATGCATCCTTATTCCGCTCAGCGGGTCGCCTGGGGCTTTGGGGGACTCCGCCTGTCCATGCAAATTGCAGCTTCTTCTGCCTGCGTTCCAGAGATGACTACACCACCTTTTTGCTTGCTAGAATGTTTAGACTGGCCTTGATATGTTACTGTCAAAAAGTAACAACCAGACAGCTGCTTCCCTTGGTATTTGGAAGCAGGGGGAGTAATTGGTCATACGCATTTTAGTTATGAAATGCTAAATCTATATAATTTTTGTTTGTGGTGTTCTGGTTATGCAATAAAGGTTCACTTGGCTGCCTTTAAAAAACACAAACGTTTTCCTTGGACTTCGAAATCTGTTTTAGCCTGTTCATTCCCCTTTGGGGATTTCATACTGCAAAATACTTGATTTTAACTATTGTTGTTACAATTGTTAACTTGTTTCGATTTACGTTGTAAACTACCCTGAGAAATTATAGTGTAGCCTATAACTGCTGTAAGCTAACAAACCAAGGGTGGACCTACACACAGATGTCCCTATAAATAAGCCAGAAATTAATTTGTTACAACGAAAGAAAAACACTATGTAAATTTGCATAGAAATTTCTTCGTTCTCCAGCGCCATCTAGTTGCATGCTTACAACGCATCCTAAACGTTGTTGCTTTTACCAATGTAGCTCAGTCCCACTCTACATAGTGTCTGCTTATTTTCCATTGTGAATGTGTAACTGGAAGGGCTGGAATGAAAATGTCCCTGGAAAGACATTGCTTTGGATATCCCTGCAGGGAATATACAAGTCTGTCCATGTGGAACTACACCGTCCCAAAACCGAAAGCAGAAAAACAAAGGCTTTACTGTTGATTTTTTCTAAAATGTTTGTTTTTTTAAAAAAATATTATTAATATTTTAAAGGGGGGGGCAGAGAAATAACCTTTGGAGATTAGCCTTCCCCTCCCTACTACAGAACTGCTTGAAAACTGCTTGAGACAGGAAGATAACATGACAATCTTCCTGGAAGTGACTGTAATGCAGCTGGAGGCTGAGGCCTTCTGGGAGCTGGCTGGAATCTGCCAGCTTTTTTTCATTGCAGGTCGGCTCACAGGGGGGCTCAATTGATACCATCAGCCCCAGAGAGCAGCTGGTCCTGCTGTTCTTCCTGCAAGGCAAGTGGAACTGATGGCTCCTGTGAGGGAGAAGAGGGGCTCAGCCCATCTGGTGAGAACAGCAGATAAAGATGGTATATTCTTGCTTTCTGCTGCTGCTGCTGTTGCTGCTTTTCCTGGCAGGACAGGTGGCACAGCCCAGCTGGTGAGAGTATTAACTTTCTTCACCCGGAAGGAAGGAAGGAAGGAAGGAAGGATAGTGACGTCACCTCTCTACACATGGAGGAAGATGGGGCATCTTATAGCCCACACTAAGAGGGCACTAGGCTTCATCAGCAAATTAAGTCACAAAGAAAATTAACAGGAGGGTATCTTCCGAGCAATGGACTTTGCGTTCTCTAAGGAGGAATACTGGTGCTTTAAATGGATAGTGCGAATGTGGGAAGTCCATTAAATTTGCAGTGGAACTCCCATTACCAGGCATCCTCCTTCAGAAATGGAGAACCGCTTCTCTGACCAGATGCCTCCTAACAGACTCTTTTGCTGTATAGTCCTATTTCATCCCACGAAAACATTATTCATATCTCAGATTTCTTATCCCTGCGATTACACTGGAAGACTGACTCCCCAGGCTCTCTGGCTGTATCAGCGGTAGGTGGGTGGATGAGCAACACACAGCCTGATGGTCTTCTGCAGTCCCTGGGAGTCTGAGTTATCCTTCCTTCCTTTCTTCTTCCTAAAGGAGATAAATTTCCAGACCGCTGCCTTAAACTATCAGAAAAAAGGACTGGCCCTACCTAGAACTGTCTGGTGTTTTCCTGTTCCATTGGCATGCTCCACTGGCATGTTGAATGGGCACTCTGCACATGCCCCAACCATACCTGCCAAGTTCCGGCCTGAGAAATAAGAGACTGGACCAGAAGTAGCAGACCGGAAGTAGCGCTGCCGCCATTTTGGAACTGGGCGGAGCATGCTCATAAGCGACTTTTGATGCTGCTCTGCCCTGCTCCAAAATAGCCGCTGCACCAGAAGTCGCGCTGCAGCCATTTTGGAACTGGGCAAAGCAGCATCAAAAGTCGCTTCTGAGCATGCTCCGCCCAGTTCCAAAATGGCCGCTGCGCCAGAATAAACCGGGGAAAAACAAAAAAATCTGTTTTTTCGGCTGAGGCCGCCGGAAAAACGGGGTTTCCCGGGGAATACGGGAGACTTGGCAGCTATGGCCCCAACATGAGATATATGTTTTAAATATATCAGGCATTGCTGAATATATTAAAACAAAGAGGCAACTCAAAAGAGACCCAAGGGTTGGATTTTTAGCTCTCTAGTTTCTAAGTCCATACATTGTGCCTTGTTTTCTTCTTCTTTTTTTAAGGCTGACATTTGAAAGTAATCGTTGCCGTTTCCATAGGAAAAAAATAGGAAGGCAATACATTTGCCACTCCTTGCTTAGCATTTGCTTTATTTATAAATATAGCATGCATCATATGATGTCATCAAGTAGGCACAAAATCTACCACTCATTAGATCTTCAGATGCTCACCACCGCATAAGGTGAGATATTGCAGCATATGCTGTAGTCTCTCAATCACTTATATGTAGAAAATGACAGATGAGATTTGATTCACGCCCCCCCCCACTGTTGATACTGCTGTAAGATGATGCGGGGGGGGGGGGTTGGACAAAAGAAGGTTAATGGGCCAATATGGCAGAGTACTTTTGTTTATAATAGGTAGACTGTAGCCAATATGTTGGCATGGGAACTGAATAGCTACCCAATTGCTTCTTGAGACAGGTTCATTTTTGGAGATGTTCTAAAGAGGAAAACCATTTAGAAAAGGGGGCAGGCATGAGGTAATCCAGGTGTCTGTGAAAAGAGATGGCGACTGGGGTCATAGAACCAGAGAGATCGACAGCTGAGTTTTGGGATCTGTAAGCATCCCAAGATGGCGACCAACTCTCTGGAGAGCGGATGTGAAAGCAGTGGCTTGTCAACTGTTCTGTGTCTCCACCTATGGCCGGCCTGTATATTTGTAAGTAACTTCAAATGTGGAGGGGAAAATGGCAATAAACCTCCAGATACCTCCTTCCAAAGAAAACTCCTCCTAAGAAAGCCAAACCCTCATCATCATCATCATCTATTATTATTTATACCCTGCCCATCTGGTTGGATTTCCCCAGCCACTCTGGGTGGCTTCCAACAAAGGATTAAAAATACAGTGGTGCCTCGCAAGACGAATTTAATTCGTTCTGCAAGTCAATTCATTTTGCGAAAAATTCGTCTTGTGAATCGCGGTTCCCCATAGGCATGCATTGAAAATTCTTTTTTTGCCCATAGGAACGCATTAATTAAATTTCAATGCATTCCTATGGGAAACCGCAATTCGCAAGACGAATTTTTTGCAAAACAAATTCGTCTTGCGAGTCACCATCAGATCGCAAGACGCATTCGTCTTGCGAAAAATTCATCTTGCAGGGCATTCATCTGTACATTAAAACATCAGTCATTAAAAACTTCCTTAAACAGGGCTGCCTTCAGATTTCTTCTAAATGTCAGATAGTTGTTTATTTCTTTGACATCTCATTGGAGGGCATTCCACAGGGTGGGCACCACTACCGAGAAGGCCCTCTGCCTGGCTCTGTGCCCTTACAACTTCTCACTGCTCGAAGTGGATGTAACACAAAAAATAATTTGTTAGATAATATAAAAACATAATGAAGAGGAAGCGGTTCTGCTACTATTTCTGAACAGCAAGGGAGGAAAAGGGGGCTCGTTTCATATTTGCACTCGCAATTCTGGGAGAAGGTGGGTCAAAAGAAGCAAAATGGAATCAGAAAAGAATAATGTCTGCAACAGGGCTGTGGGAGTAGCGCGCAACCTTGGCTGATGTGCATTGAGAGGCTGTTTACCGGGCTAGGCCAAGGCTGTAGGAATATATGCCAGTGCCAGGAAAGAGGAATGTAAATGAAGGACATTTAAATGTGGTTCAATAACGTTCACCATTAAATCATCAAAGCTTTAAGGCTGTCATGCCGTTGAGGTTATAGTCATCTCGACAATTTCCCCTCCCCCTCTGATTGTTGCTCATATAACATTTATCTTTGAAATTCCTTTCATTTGCGATACAAGGAAACAACTGCCCAGCTCTGCAGTGAGTCAGGCTGCATGCAGGCATTTATACAGCAAGCAGAAGCTCCACTAAAAGGGGGCACAGGGGGATGAAGGGAGGTACCCAGTCTTACCCAGCCCTACCTGGAAATGCAGGGGATTGAATCGGAGACCTTCCACATGCAAGGCAGATGTTCTGCCACTGAGCTACGTCCCGTTTAGGTAGAAGACATTTAGGAATGAAGTGTTGGAATCCTGGAAGCCAAGACACAAGTTTGGGGCAAGCGCTCTTTGGTGAGAGGACCACAGCAAAGACGTAACACCTCAAAACACGCAGCAAAGAAAAGCGTGGAAATATAGGCCGTAAAACATTTTAAACGTCCCTGTCTTGTGAGTCCCCAAATGTCCCCTTTTAAAAAGCTCTTTCCAAGCTATCCCACTTCCCTAGCATAGAGCTAGACCACACATTTGGTAAGTCACAAAATGGTTTACTTTCAAAGCTCTTTCCACAGGTCAGATTCATGTGCATTTCTATACAGCAGTCAGAAAGGATGCGCAGGCAGTTAACATGTTTCTTAGTTACAAAAAGGTAAAAGCTTCTAAACTATTGGTAGAGGAAAACACTAGTTTCAGACTCTTTTCTGGTCCGAAACAAAAAAGGTTGCTTAAAGTCACGTGCTGGAGCAACCAGCTCAGAGCTCCTTACATGTTGAAGTCCACACAGAGAGTGAGAGATAACAAAGGCTTAGTGAAGCTTTTGTTCTCAAGGTGGGACATGATTGCATAGGGTAAGCCTGGCAGGACAGCTTAAACCCTTCACTGATTAGATTCAAACTTGGGTTAGATGAGGAGCCCTGAATACAAGAGGACTTCACAGTATCTTTAGCAGAACTACAGGATGAACAAGTGGAACAGTGGAGAAGGGCTATAGCTCAGTGGTAGAGCACATACTCTGCAGGTCCAAGGTCCTGTCCCTGGCATTTCCTGGTAGGACTGGGAAGTTTTCTTGCCTGAAACTCTGGAGAGTCTCCGACAGTCAGTATAGAGACAATATTGAGTTTGATGGACTCATTCTAAAGCAACTTTCTTTGTTCTGTGAGACCCACAGCTGCTTGTGGAAGGGCATACCCTCCAACATTTCTCCGATGAAAACAGGGACCTCCCATTCCATAATGATAATTTTACTATTTCTACCCCACACATCTTACTGGGTTTCCCCAGCCACATTGGGCGGCGTCCAACATATAAAAAAGTATAATAAAACATTAAACTTTTTTTTAAAAAAAACTTCCCTAAGCCTTCAAATAACCCTCCAACATTTCTCCAATAAAAATAGAGGCATCCTAAGGAAACCTGAGGACCCAGGTGGCGCTGTGGTTAAACCACTGAGCCTAGGGCTTGCTGATCAGAAGGTCGGCAGTTCGAATCCCTGCGACGGGATAAGCTCCCGTTGCTCGGTCCCAGCTCCTGCCAACCTAGCAGTTAGAAAGCACGTCAAAATGCAAGTAGATAAATAGGAACCGCTACAGCGGGAAGGTAAACGGCGTTTCTTTTTTTTTTTTTTTTTTTTTTTAATAAAATAAAGTTTATTAGTAATTTGTGCATATACAACACTTTAAAAAGAACGAAAACCAACAAGGCAAAAACAAGGCGTAACAACAAAATACCGATTACAAACAAAACCCCCTTCCCCTCCCCCCACCCCTGATCCTACCCCTACCCCTGTTCCTTCACAACCTAAATTAGACTTATCCATATTATAGTTGTTATCAATCGCACACACAGTTTTATACAATTTTATACAATTTTATACCGGAGGTACTTGCTTCTTTTTTTTTTTTTTAAAAAAAAAATAACTTTCACTTAACCAAAATAATATTGATAATAATAATAATAATAATAATAATAATAATAATAATGTTACAGTAACAATGATATCTATATATGTATATATATCTATATAATACTACATTTATATAGTTAATTTACTTTCTTCATATTCCTAGAGCTCTGTTGCATCAGAGAGGAGAGACAGTTTGTCTACATATATACTGAAATAAACGGTAAGTGATTCCCATTTCCTTGCATTGTCCTCCAAGTTTGTTTCTTTCAACATTTCGTGTTTTCTTGCTACATTATAGTAGGATATTAATTTTTGTAGCCAATCCTCCTTTTTTGGGATTTCTTGGGATTTCCATGCTCTTGCCACTAAGAGTCTTGCTGAAGTCACCGCGTAACTCACTACACATCTGTCTATAGGTTTTATGTCCTCTCCTAACATTCCTAGCAGGAAGATTTCTGGTTGTTTTTTAAAAGAGTATTTCAAAATTTTCTTTAATTCTTTATAAATTAACTCCCAGAATCCCTTGATAAGATCACAACTCCACCATACGTGCACATATGTCCCTATTTCTTTACGGCATCTCCAGCAGATATTATTTACACTTGGGTACATTTTAGCTAGTTTGGCCGGCGTTAAGTGCCATTGATTTTGCATTTTATATAAGTTCTCTATCAGATCGTAATTAGGAGTAAATCTCGAATCTCTTTTCCATAACTGTTCCCATTTTTGCATGCTGATTGTCTTCCCCAGGTCCTGGCTCCATTTAATCATATAATTTTTTGTTAGTTCCTCTTCTGTTTCCCATTTTAATAATATCTGGTATAGTTTTGATATATAATTTCCTTTATTTTCAATTAAAATTTCTTCCAAATTTGACTTACTTTTTTCGAATCCCACTTTCTTATCCACTTCTAACCTCTGGTTAATTTGAAAATAATCCAGCCACGTATTTAAATAATGCTTTACTTCTATGTATTCTTTTAATTTCACTGTTCCTTCTTTCTCCTCCAAGAGCATACGGTATGTAGGCCAGGTACCGTCCATGTTGCGTCTCCTTACTGCCAATAACTCAGCCGGGGAAAGCCACCAGGGCGTTTTTGGTTCGAAAAATCTCCTATATTTTATCCAAACTTTCAATAGAGACTTTCTAATAATATGGAACATAAAAATGTTCCTCTTATCTATTCTATCTTTCATCATATAATAATGCCAGCCGTGTCCTAGCCCGTCACCTTCTAAATCTAATACATCAAAATTCTTTAACTCTACCCATTCTTTGATCCAAGCTAATGCCGCTGAGTTGTGATAAATTTCCAAATCCGGAAGGCCATATCCTCCTCTATCCTTATGATCTATTAAAATTTTATATTTTATTCGGGGTTTTTTCCCGTTCCAGATGAATTCCGCGATGTCTCTTTTCCAATCCCTAAAGTACTTCTCAGTTCCCAGCAAAGGTAGGTTTTGGAAAAGGAAATTCATTTTGGGTACTACACACATCTTAATAACTGAAATTCTGCCCATAAATGATAGTTTTAATTTCCTCCATACGTCGAATTTCTTTCTAATTTGTTTCCAAGTTTCCTTGTAATTATCCTGTATCAAATCAATTGCTTTAGTTGTCATCTCAATTCCTAAATATCTCATTTTTTTGCTAATTTCAAGTTTTGTAACCTCTTGTAACAGTTTCTCTTCTTTTTCCTCCAGGTTTTTAACTAACAATTTTGTCTTGTTGTAATTTATTTTCAAGCCCGCCAATTCCCCGTATTCTTCTATCAATTGAATGGCGCTAGGGATGCTAATAATTGGTTCTTCTGAGGTTATTATGATATCGTCGGCAAAGGCCTTTACTTTATATCTTTTATTTCCCACCACAATTCCTTTTATATCCTCCTTTTTCCTAATTGTGTTTAATAGTATTTCCAATGTAATAATAAATAAAATGGGTGACAGGGGGCAACCTTGTCTTGTCCCCCTCTTAATGTTGATTTTATTAGTAAATTTTCCATTTATAATTAATCTAGCATTTTGAGATTTATAAATAGCCTTTATTGCCTTCTCTAATCTTTCCCCCAGTTTTAGATCTTCTATCAATTTTAGCATGAAATCCCAGGCTACCCTGTCAAAGGCCTTTTCCGCATCCACGGACAAGATTGCCGCTTGTTTATCTCTTCTATTTTCTAAGTGTTCGATGATGTTAATGATATTCCTTATATTATCTTTGGCAAATCTGCCCTTCACAAAACCAACCTGATCTTTTTGGATTATATCTTCTAATATGGAAGATAATCTGCTCGCTAACACTTTTGCGAATATCTTGTAATCACTATTCAAAAGCGAGATTGGTCTAAAATCATTTGGTGTTGGAGCTTCTGCCTTGGTTTTTGGAATTAATATGATTTGCGCTTCTTCCCATGATTGCGGTATAATGCCCTTTTCCATTATTGTGTTAAATAAATCTTTCAGGGGAATTAACATTATATCTTCCAGAGTCTTATATAATTCCGTTGGTAGGCCATCTGGGCCTGGGGCCTTACCATTTTTCATCATTTTCAGGGATTCCTTTATCTCTTCTACTGTTATTTCTTTATTTAATGCTGTTAACTTACCCGGTGGTATTGGTGGCATTTTATGTTTTTTAATAAACTCTTCTATTCTCTGCAGATTCGTGTCTTCTTTCTGGTAGACTGATTCGTAATGATTTTGAAAGGCTTTCATAATCTCACTTGATTTCTCGAGGATTCTATCTCTAAATTCAATCTTGTTAATAATTTTCTCTTTTTGTCTCTTCTTTATTTGCCATGTTAATAATTTGCTTGGTTTATTTGCCCAATTAAAATTTTTATACTTCCAAAATTGTAAATTTTGTTCCAATTCATGGTCAATCAATTTCTCATATTCCAATTTTAAAATTTTTAATTCATATTTTGTGGCTTCATTTCCCTTTTTAGTTAATTTTTTTTCTTTCTTTCTAATTTCTTGCAACAGATTTTCCTTTTTCTCCTCTCTGATTCTCCTCAACTTTGTATTTTGTTGGATGAAAGCCCCACGCAATACCGCTTTCCCTGCATCCCAGACTATGGTGGGATCCACTTCTCCCCCACTGTTTATATCTATATAATCTTTAAACTGTTTTGACACTTCTTGTATTGCTTTTGAATTCTTTAGTAAAAACACATTTAGCCTCCATCTTCTGTCCTTTACCTCTGGAGCTAGCGTTAATGTTACCGGGTTGTGGTCCGATAACGTACGTGGGCTTATCTCGACTTGTGTAGTTCTCAGCGCAATTTCCCTGGGGATCCAAATGGCGTCTATTCTCGACGCTACTTGGTGCCTGTACGAGAAATAAGTGAAGTCTTTTTGGGCGGGATGTTTATGTCTCCATGCATCCACCATGCTTAAGTTTTCCATCAGCTCATCAAAATTTTTTGGCAATTTATTTTGTTTTTTCCTTTGAAAGGGGCCTGATTTATCTAAAATTGGATTATTAATACCATTCAAATCTCCTAATAATATAATTTTATCTCCGTAATAATTCATCAATTGGTTTTCTAGTTCTTTAAAAAAAGCCACTTTACTATCATTCGGGGCGTATACTCCCACCCAGATCCAATTTTCTCCTTCAATCCGTGTTTTTACTATGACAATCCTGCCCTCGTCGTCTTTCCATAACAATTCTGGGTTCCATTTGTTTTTTATGTATATCACTACTCCTCTTTTCTTTTTCATATCTGATGTTACGAAATCTACGCCCAATTTTTCATTTTTTAAGACCCTTTCATGTTTTTTGTTTACGTGTGTCTCCTGGAGACATATCACATCCCACTTTCCTTTGTTCAATATATGACTTGACCTATTCCTCTTCTTTTTATTATTTAATCCATTAATGTTCCAAGAAATTACTTTAATACTCATATTTATTCAATGTATCAAATTAGAAATTAAGAAAAAGGAAGGATGGAGGAAAAAAAAAAAAAGGAAGGGAAGATAGAGGGACGAAAGAAGTAGAAGGGGAGAAACAAAAAGCAGAATGTCTATAGTCTGTAGAGGTGTCTTTGCTGTTCAAGTCCAGCCAAAGACTACGTTAAAAACTTATTCTTCAACCGCTCCTCCTTCACCATCTATGTCACTTGCCCCCGTTTCCCCTTCTTCATATTCCGCTTCGCCATCAATTTCTTCCTCTCTCAGTCCCTGTTTCTCCTTGATCTCTCTGTTCCTGTCTCCCCCTAATTGTTGTGAGTAAGTCCTGTAAAATTTATCAGCAGTGTCCGGCGACTCAAATTTTCTCCATCTTCCCTTGTAAAACAGGGAAAGACCCTCTGGGTATTCCCATTTAAAGAAAATCTTTTTTGCTTGTAGATGTTTGGTCAGAAATTGGTATTTTTTCCTTTTCTGCAGCAGATGTGGTGGAATCTCCTTCATGACCACTATCTCGGCACCGTCCATCATTAGTTTCCTTTTCCCTTTAGTCCGTAAAATTTTGTTTCTGAGCCATAAGGTCGTGAATGTCACCAAACAGTCTCCTGGCCAGTTGTTCATTCTTGCTTTCCTGGAGTTAATCCTAAAGGCCTCTTCAATTCTTGATTCTATCTCCGATTCTTCTATTTGGAGCCAGTTCGCCAAGGCTGTAATCACTCTGTTCTCGATGTTTTCTTGTGGTAGTTCTGGAATATTTCGAAATCTCAGAGTTTTCTCCCTTAATTTCATTTGCATAAGGGCTAGGGCATCTTGTTGGGCTTCAAATGCCGCCTTTTGCTTATCAAGATCTTTTCTTATATCTTCCATTTCTCTCTTTCCACCTCTTTTTTCCTTGGAGATCTTTTCCACTATATTTTCTATAGCCTGGTTTTTAGATTGCAGCTCTTGAATGGTCTCTGCCGATTTATTTGCCGTCTCTTCCAATTTTCCCAGGTGGTTTTTAGTTTCCTGGGTATCCTTTGCAATAGTTTCATATTTCTCCTCGATCTTTTCCACCTTATCCTCCAGGGTTCTCACTCTTTCATTCATCTCAGTCTTAATTTCTGCCAGGTCATGTTTTATTTCACTTATGTCACTCCTTAAACTCAAAATCAGTTCTTTAAGTTCCATTTCTTGCTCATTTAGTGATATTCTTCTTTGTGATGTAGTCTCAGCATTCAATTTCTTCACTTTCTCTAGTTTCTTATTTTCCTGTGGCATGACTCTGCTTGTCCACACGGTGCCACACAGTGTCTTGTTTGCTTTCTACCAAGGGGAACTCGCTGATAAAATTGGATAAGTTTAAGCCGCTGGCTATATATGTTGTCTCTCTTAAATTGTATTGCGCCCCTTTAAATATCCGTTACTTCTGGCGATGCACGCCTCGTCACTTCCCGGTTCTCTAAGACTTTGTCTGCTTAGTCATACAATTTGTAACTTTATCGCCATTTTGTCTCAAAAGTATCCCCTCCTCCCTTTTTTTGCCACTTTGTTTCGTGACTCAAGGCTTGTGTGTGTGCGCTTCTATCAATTCAAAGTCCACCAGGTTCCTACACATTGATCCATATATACTCCCCTCTGAATAAACGTTAAGTTTCCCCCGATAGCGTCTCTTTAAAAAATAAACTTTCCGCTTGTTCCTTCCCTTCTCCCCCGCCTCACTTTGTTGTATCGTTTTATCTCACCGTCTCCGACGCGCGCGGGGGGGGACGCTCTCAGCGCTTTTGTTGCCCCTTCTTGTCACAATCAGTTTACGCTCGGGGGTATATTGGTGGGGTTAAAATATGAGGAATTTTGCCGGCGCGATCGCTCGGGCGCGGTTCGGCTTCTTTGCTGGTCTCGATGATCTGCGTCGCAGCGCCCTGGTCTCTCCTCTCCTCCGCCGTGCTTGCGGGAAGCTGAGAGTACGTTCAGGCGCGACCGACCATTCGGTCGAGGATCGCCTCCCCGACCTTTCCTGGGGTCCGCTAGCCACGCGGAACACCCCTATTGCCCAGCAAAGTTTGGAGGTACTACAGCGCTCCTTTTCCTGCCCGCTAAACGATCCGCGGCAAAACCGGAAGTGACCGGTAAACGGCGTTTCCATGTGCTGCTCTGGTTTGCCAGAAGCGGCTTTGTCATGCTGGCCACATGACCTGGAAGCTATACGCCGGCTCCCTCGGCCAATAATGCGAGATGAGCGCGCAACCCCAGAGTCGGTCACGACTGGACCTAATGGTCAGGGGTCCCTTTACCTGTAAGGAAAAGCAGGACATTCCAGGATCAAATCAGAAACCAGAATGGCTTCTCTAAATCAGGGACGTCCCTAGGAAACAGGGGCACTTGGAGGGTCTAGAAGGGCTGGTTATGGAGAGAGGAGGTCAGCAGAATAAAACTGGAAGGGCATGGGAGGAATGCAAAGGACAAGTAGCTTGTTTCCTTGGGCGAAACACCTCTTAGCACCTTGAGAGGGTCTCTCCCACAGTACCTTTTGGCCGCACTGAAGCCTTGTGAAAACTTTTAATTTTGATGTACTTCTCAAAGGTTTCTTTAAACGTTTTATGAGATGGTGTTCAAACTCTGAGAGTAACCCAGTTTCCACACACAAAGCTACGTTTCCAAAGCTGAAAAGTTACACTGGAATTGAAGCCGTTCACTCTGGCTGGGCCTAACCGTTCCCAATTTGACAAATTGATCAGATTTCCAACACGAGCATTCTGTTCCTATTTCTGGGCACTAGCATTTCGCTGACCCTTAAAAAGAGAAAAGAAGGTATCAGAGGGCTAGAGGAAGCCTTAGAGCAAATTAGCCAGTTAGCCATTGTTAGCGAAAACACAAAAAATTTCCTGGTGGGGGAAGTGTCTAATTAGTTCATTCCCTGTAAACAGTTCGTAAAGGAATTACATTCACTCATTTTCTACCACAGGTGAAATTGTCGATGCAGAGGAACTGAGTGATGTCTGAATTAAATGAACAACAAGAGAGACAAACTGGCTGGTGAACTAACATTGCTAATGAGCAATTATAGGTGGAACTTTTTTTTCTGCCTAAAGCACCCTCCCAAGCACTTTATCTTTAATGAGGCATCGTTAAAATGCCTAGAAGGAGTGTGGCTGGTGAGCTATCTTAGACGATTGTCAAGGCCACTGAACTCAGGCAGTCTGGCAAGCAATGTAGAATTTTATCAAACGTACAGTATTCATACTCTTGACAAAGTTATCTTTACCTCGCCTGTTCCTTATGTCTGCTTATAGTTAACAGAGGCTGGAGACACCCAACTGGGTTTTAATCTGAAAAGAGAGTTGAACATGGTTTCAGAGAGGCGATATTTCTCTAATAACAAACACACACTTTTCTGCTGTCCCACTATCACCTCGAGTCAAGCAGGTTTTGTAGGTTTTGAAGCAGTACACAAACCTGCAAGACCTCTTCACCATACACACACTATGAGTAGCTCTCGCTGTCTAAAAATGCTATCAACCAGATGAACAAAGAAACCCAAACAGAGTACAGCTCTATCCTAGTATGTTTCCAAATACAATTCAAAGTGTTGGTGCTGACCTTTAAAGCCCTAAACGGCTTTGACCCTGTATACCTGAAGGAACGTCTCCACCATACCTGCCAAGTCCGGGACGTAAAGATCTGGGATCGGCAGCGCGCGCATGACCAGAAGTTGCATGTCGCAACTTCCGGTGGCGCTTCGCCCTTCTATGGGCACCAGAAAATGGCGGCGCCAGCGCCGGAAGTCTCTTCCGCACATGACCAGAAACACGTAAAAGCGACTTCCGGCGCCGGCGCCGCCATTTTCTGGTGCCCATAGAAGGGCAAAGCGGCACCAGAAAAATGGCCGCCGGGCAGAAGCCGATTTAAGGGACAATACCGGGATTTTTCACTAAACGGGAGACCGTCGGGAAATGGTAAGAAAAAAATGGGTTTTCCCGGCGAAAACGGGATACTTGGCAGCTATGGTCTCCACCTCCATCATTCAGCCCAGACACTGAGGTCCAGCTCTGAGAGCCTTATGGCGGTTCCCTCACTGAGAGAAGAGAGGTTACAGGGAACCAGGCAGAGGGCCTTCTCAGTAGTGGCACCTGCCCTGTGGAACGCTCTCCCACCAGATGTCAAGGAAATAAACAACTCTCTGACTTTTAGAAGACATCTGAAAGCAACCCTGTTTAGGGAAGTTTTAAGTGTTTTACTGTGCTTAATGTGTTTTATTTGTTGGAAGCCACCTAGAGTGGCTGGGGCAACCCAGTCAGATGGGCTGCATATAAATTATCACCATCACCATCATCACTGCAATACCCTCTTCAAGCCTTTTTGGTCTCTTTCTTCCTTCTTCTGTTTCTTCTACATCGTACCTGCTTAAAAAGTAAGTTTCGAAGTCTGGAATGAATATTTTAGCCAGTAAAGAGGATTAAGATAGAATCCAACAGCCAATTAGTCTCTCTGCTTGTCTTTTCTTCCCTTTTTCTATTTTAATTCCCTCCCTAAGTAATATTGAAGTTTGTTATGAATAAAGATGACTCAATGGCATGATATATGGCAAAGTTGAATAACCCACTTGAAAGAAGAGACATGCAAAACTGTCTGGAGGGGTGGGGGGGAAATGGACATAAATCATAGTGTATGCAAGAAACAAGGAGATACAAACCTTGAGAAACAGGAACAGATGAATCTGTCAATTCGTGTTGCTCGAAGTTTCTCATTTTCCCCACTCTTAAATTCAGTTTTCCAAATCTCCATTAGGGCTCAGGACCTCAACACCTCAAGGACCATCTCTTTCCATATGGACCTACCTGGATCCTTAGATCATCCTCTGAGGCCCTTCTTCATGTGCCCCTTCTACGAGATGTTCAGAGGATGGCAACACAAGAACACACCTTTTCTGCAGTGGCTCCCCATTTGTGGAATGCCCCCTCAGAGCGGTTGACTGTCACCTTCATTATACACCTTTAGGTGTCAGGCAAAAACATTTCTCTTCAACCAGGCCTTTGGCTAATTAATTTCCTATATCCATTTAAATATAACCCAGGTGGCACTGTGGGTTAAACCACAGAGCCTAGGGCTTGCTAATCAGAAGGTCGGCAGTTTGAATCCCTGCGACTGGGTGAGCTCCCATTGCTCAGTCCCAGCTCCTGCTAACCTAGCAGTTCGAAAGCACGTCAAAGTGCAAGTAGATAAATAGGGAATGCTACAGCGGGAAGGTAAACGGCATTTCCGTGTGCTGGTTTGCCAGAAGTGGCTTTGTCATGCTGGCCACATGACCTGGAAGCTGTACGCCAGCTCCCTCGGCCAATAATGCGATATAAGCGCGCAACCCCAGAGTCGGTCACGACTGGACCTAATGGTCAGGGGTCCCTTTATCCATTTAAAATGTGTTTGTGGGAGGCAGGGTTGGGGGGTATATTTGTTTTTTGGGGGGGAAGTTGTTCTTGTTTTTATTGTGTATATCATGGTTTCATATTGTATTTTTATGCTGTGAGCTGCACTGAGATTTGCAGATGAAGGGTGGTATACAAATTTAATAATAATAATAATAATAATAATAATAATAATAATAATAATAATAAACAAATCCTCGTAGAAATTCAGTTTGTATTTCACTTAATACAAGCATCTTTGCAAACCAGTGTACCCTAATGTAAGGCATTTCTGCATGTTAGTTCACGAATAGATGCATTTTAGGTGCATCTTTCTGTAGCATATGCATTTAAGTGCACATTACATGGCTTGAGAACTGCATTGCAAGAACCAGCAGAATATCCTGAGGGTGAGGAGGTGGCAGGCCTGAGTCAGCCATCGCTCATGGTTAAAGAAAGCATCTCCTTTGCATTCAGAAGGCCCCAGTTATTGTGATAAAAGAAAAAAAATATTTGAATGTATGGAAAAATTTTGGGTATAAATTTGTTTTTTTGTCTTTTTTTCTGTGAATTTTTCTAACTTGTAATGTTTGAAAATGAATAAATATTATTTGAAAAACAACAACAACAACAACATCTATTCTGTATTTATAGGTAGGTAGCCGTGTTGGTCTGACGTAGTCAAAACAAATTAAAAAAATTCCTTCTAGCAGCATCTTAAAGACCAACTAAGTTTTTATTTTGGTATGAGCTTTCGTGTGCATGCACACTTCTTCAGATACCAGGAATTTTTTTAATTTATTCTGTATCTGAGACCTTAAAATTCTTACATCAGTCCCAACTACTGTGAGCAGTGTGGGTGTAGATAAGAGGGAGGCTCCTCTGTTCAGTGGAAACCCTACTGGTTGGGTAGTGGTGCAAAGGTTTGGAGTGCCCCCTAAGTTTGCAATCCTGTGCACATTTTCCTGAGAGGAAACCCTATTGAACACAGTGAACGAGCATGTATACGATTGTGCTGTTAGTCTGGTCAAATAACTGAATTCGCAAGAGCTGCATAATCTGTTCTTCCTTTTCTTCTGCATGGAAATTCTCTTCTTGTTTCTGTTGTCTGTTGTCTTACTTTTAGTCTGTTCACACACATTTTTTTATCACTGCTTCTGATATGTGGTTAGGACCCTCGTACCTATGGGACCGCCTCTCCTGGTATGCCCCGCGGAGGACCTTAAGGTCCACAAATAGCAACATTTTGGAGATCCCGAGCCATAAGGTGCTTAGCCAGGGCCTTTTCAGTACTGGCCCCGACTTGGTGGAACACGCTCTCACAGGAGATCAGGGCCCTGCGGGATTTGACATATTTCCGCAGGGCCTGCAAGACGTGTGGGAATGTTAGGGATGTGGATTAGGATATATTATTAAATAGATCCTATCCAAGCTTGTGTTAGCAAGCTTCCAATATCAGCAGAGTGACATTCCCCTTTTGTACGCAGCAAAGCGTGAGCGTTAGGTTCGCTAGAACCTCTATAACAATATTATACTTTATACTTCAATATTACACTTCCTGGCAAAGTCCCCTTTGTCCCTCTTAAAAGAAATACACAACACAGTGTTTATAAAATAAGATAGAGTTTACTTACAGTTTCATCTTGAGTTAACAGCATAATCTCAGAAAGGCAGGCTTGCTTAGAAAAGTTACAAATATATACATGTGGAGACTACTTGGTAAAGTAAGACTCCATTTGGTCTCACTCTTGGCTGCAGGCCAAGAGGGAGAACCATCCTAACTGGAGATTCTCTGGAGATGTGTTCCCATCGAAGGAGGAAGTAGCTAAGAGAGAGAGTGGCTGCTGGTCAGAGGCTTTGTCCCAGCTAAACCATCTCATTTGCATGTCTTTAGGAACAGGAACTTAATCAGGTGTCCCTCCAGGTAAGTTCCTGTTAGTGGACACTCTAGGAACTGTTGTGACTTGTCTGCCCCAGTGTTCCATCCCACAAGATGGAGCTGTTCCGCCTGGCCTTTGGGCTGGGCTCAATATGACCCCTATGTTTTCCTCCCTGTGGTTTTGATTTTAAAATGAGGCTGCATTTTTAAAATTTAAAATTTTAAATTGTACCTTAACCTGTATTTTAATTATATGTGTGTTTTTTCTTTTATGTCTTATTGTAATTTTACAGTGTAAGCCACCCTGAGCCCGGTTTTGACTGGGGAGGGCAGGGTATAAATAAAAATTTATTATTATTATTATTATTATTATTATTATTATTAGGGGCTTATTAACAGGGAAATCCTATGCATGTCTATAAAATTAGGGAATTAGGAAAATATAGAGGGATATATAATCAGAGTTGGAAGGGCAGCCTTGACAATCTCTACAAAATATCGCTTGAACTGTATTAAACTCCAGAAATATATTTTTTAATATATATATATATATATATATATATATATATATATATATATATATATATATATTTCTCTGTCAGGACGTTTCCGGAGAGGCTAAGCTAAATATGCTCTTCCTTCTTCTTCCTTTTTTTACACACATATCTGGTGGCAAAGTAAAATTATATGCAAATGCACTGGAGCGATACGGTAAAGATTTTCAAAGAAGCTGTCGGCAATATGCTCAATATGCTCACATTTATACCACAGGAAGTCTTGCTTAATGATTTAAGAAATTGTGTAAAAAGCCAACAGAGGTTATTGGTGGATAACCTGCTAGCAGGTGCTAATATATTTATTGCAACAACAACAAAAGTGGAAGACGCATTTAAAAAGAAAGGGGGGGAATCATTTGGGGAATAGTGCAGAAAAACTTGGATATAATCATAAAGTTTAAGGTAACTGCCGATACTAACATGTGGATGGGTAGAGATGGAACATTATCAGTGCTTGAATGTAAACTGCTTTATTTTATAGACCATAAGCACAGGCACGGAAAGTGTGTTTTGAATATATTACAGTTTAATATATGGAGTCTAGCATTGTTGCCAGAGCAATCCTAATAGGGTAAGAGAAGGAGAGTCTGTGATGGAAGAAATGCCCTTGAGCCAGAAAAATGGAAGCCTTACAGGACAGGAAACAAATACTGTACACCAGTTCTAGGTTGTTTAGTCGTTCAGTCGTGTCTGACTCTTCGTGACCCCATGGACCAGAGCACGCCAGGCACTCCTGTCTTCCACTGCCTCCCACAATTTGGTCAAACTCATGTTCGTAGCTTTGAGAACACTGTTCAACCATCTCATTCTCTGTCGTCTCCTTCTCCTTGTGCCCTCCATCTTTCCCAACATCAGGGTCTTTTCCAGGGAGTCTTCTCTTCTTATGAGGTGGCCAAAGTATTGGAGCCTCAGCTTCAGGATCGGTCCTTCCTGTGAGCACTCAGGGCTGATTTCCTTCAGAATGGATAGGTTTGATCTTCTTGCAGTCCATGGGACTCTCAAGAGTCTCCTCCAGCACCATACTTCAAAAGCATCATTTCTGAGGAAATCTGTCAATTTCAGTTACTCTCAGTTTCTCAGTCCTCCACCTTTCTACATCTGTTTGCAGTATTGTTTTTAAGTCCTTGCGAATATTCAACGGGATTCTAGGGCGACTTTTCTCCAATAGGCACACGTTTCTATGCAGGTGTGCCTAAAATACTCATTTTTGAAAAGCAGCCCTCTCTAATACAATGTGTTTTGTATGTAATTTCCCCGATATATGCATTTTACCCCAGTATCTGCATTTTTGTACACACTACTGGGCTGGAGAACTGGGCTGCAAAATTCAGAGAAGCACAAATGTTAAAGGCTGGACATATTTGAGAGCCAGTTTGGTGTAGTGGTTAAGAGCAGTAGACTCATAATCTGGGGAACCGGGTTCGCGTCTCGCTCCTCCACATACAGCTACTGGGTGACCTTGGGCTAGTCACACTTCTCTGAAGTCTCTCAGCCCCACCCACCTCACAGGGTGTCTGTTGTGGGGGAGGAGGGGAAAGGAGAATGTGAGCCGCTTTGAGACTCCTTAGGGTAGTGATAAAGCGGGATATCAAATCCAAACTCTTCTTCTTCTCATCTTATTTCAGAGAGTGCAGATTAGATAGATTCACCTTCAAATGCAAGTGGAAACAAATCCCCATCCCTAGTTCCAGCGTAGGAGTTCTTCCCTCGGACCCCGCTGTTCGAGGGCAGTGTCTAGAGAGAGAAAGACTTTGTCTCCTATAGATCTAAGCCTGGTCCAGTCCACCTTTGACATGCTGCCCCGACAGCAGAGTAGTGGCAGTGGAGGTTTCCAGCACTATTCCCAGGAGGCAACCAAGGCAGGTCCGTCCTGTGGAGCACAGGATTACAACCGTCACTTGGTATAAAAGGTTACTATATGTGGTGGCAATGTAAAATCATTCAAAAGGACTGGGAAAAAACATATAAAGATTGGAAAGGAATGTGGAAAATGATTGTTGTTAAAAAATTGAAGTTATGATTTTGAGATGTACAGGTTTTGATGGACTCATTGAACAAAAGACTTTGTTCCTGTACTTAAGAGTGGACACCCAGCCAAGATCAGCCAGCTCCTACAGGAGAAGCCTCCGCCAAAGGAGATTGGCAGAATAAGCTATTGACGTATGCAGGACAAATCAGTCAACTTGAAACCCAAGAAAGAAAGAGGACTTTGAATTTTTTTTTAAAAAAATGGGCAAATGTTTAATGCATATCTTTTAAGATTTGTGTACAGATTTTTACATTAGTATAACTTTTAAAAGTAACTTGTAACAAGATGAAGAAGGTTTAAAATTGGATTCTTAAGGATATAAGGCTTTAAGGACCCGCATGAACGAATAGTATAAAAAAAAACTGGAACCAAGAGGGGGAGTGGAGGGAAGTCAAGCAAAAAATATGGTTTAAAATTTTGTTTAAGATTTTTCTTTCTTTCGCGTTATGCATTACAGTCATACCTCGGTTTACAACCACCTCGGTTTACAACCACCTCGGTTCACAAACACTGCGGACCCACCTGGAACGGATTAATCCACTTTCCATTACTTTCAATGGGAAAGTTCGCTTCAGGTTAAGTACGCTTCAGGTTAAGTACAGACTTCCGGAACCAATTGTGGTTGTAAACCGAGGTACCACTGTATTGTTATTGTTATTTTTGTTGTTATTTTTGGAAAATTTATAAAATGTCATCAAAGCAACAACAAACAACAACAACAACAACCGTCACTTGGATTTTAAAATCAGTAAAACAAAGACCCTTGAAAGCTCTGTTCATGACAGTATGATAATCCACACTACTGATACGTGTGACTACCATCACTTGAGGTCAAGGAGCCTGTTTAAGAACACAAGAGCAGTCCTGCTGGATCATATCAAAAGCTTATCTAGTTCATTGGCATCCTGTTCTTAAAGTGGCCAGCCAGATGCCTATGGAAAGCTTGCAAGCATAACCTGAGTGCGAGAGCACCGTCCGTGTTTTATAATTCCCAGAAACTGGAGCCATCCTGATTCCAACAATGGCTGGAGAACATAGCCATTGTGACTAACAGCCATTGAGAACCTTCTTCGTGAATCTTTCTAATACCCTTTTAAAGCCACCCAAGTTTCTGGCTGTCGACTTCTTTATCACATTAAGCCACGGTGCCCCACTCACACACACAACAAAACAAATATCAATACAGCCAACTAAAGACAACCAACCACACCCCTGGCCACCCCCAAGCTCTCTCACTACCAAGGAAATACAGCAAGCAAATAGAAAGGGAACCCACACAAGTGACGCGGACACAAAACCCCACACATACACTGAGTAGAAGAATAGAAGCATTGCCACACGACCCCACCCCACTCATCATTCCCCCTCCCTTCTCTTCTTTTCTTCCTAACCTAACACTGTATGCAACACTAATGTCTCACAACAAATGAAACGGATCTGTAGAAAACACAGCTTGAAAAAAGAGACAATGCATGTATTTTTGTAAACTAAAAAAAATCTTTAATAAGAATATATTTTTAAAAGTTTGGCCAGGATTAAGCCTCTACGTTGGTGCTTATTGTGGGATGGCCAATGGTCTCAATATTTTTGGAATGTCCTGCTTGTGGTATTTCTTGGGTGTGTACTGCCATAAGCCAAAAAACATTAAATCGGAGTCACTGTGTTTCATTGAGACAACAAGAAACTAAATTGATTTTTATGTTTAAGACATTACAACCGGACGGTTTAAACTCAGATCTTGACCTTTCTGTATTCATTTAAACGAACACACCAGCAGTATAACATACAGTAATCATAGAGATACTGTAAGTGTTATCAGTACTCACATTCTTCTGCCCCCTCCTAATTGTCATCTTTAATTATTATCACCTGTGAACCAACTTTTTGTATATAAGTGTGCTCCAAACACAGGATTTTTGCCTAGTCAATACATGCTCAAACCAAAAATACTCTGAATACAAGAAATGTAAGTATCTCTTTATGTGTACATGTAATTTAGAAATTGTATTACTGTATTAGTTCAAACAATAATTAGAATTTGATTTGTATTACCAGTGAATATGTAAATGAGAGAACCTTTTGGAAAAAAACCTGAGCATTGTGGCCTAAGCCAAGATAAGTGGTTTCATACAAATTGTAAGTACTGTCTTTGATATTTGTTTTGTTTATATGTATATTAGTGATTTAGTTCGAATACTAATAAGACCTGGTTTATACCACCAGTGAATGCACTAAACATAAAAGCACAAGGAGAAACTACTGAAGAAGCCCGTCATATGAGCGAAACAGGCAAAAAAACGCCGGCAGCCTGTCTACCATTGACACCTCGTTCGACCTGCTGCCACTTTGCTGACCGCTATATAGCTTCAAAGACTATAAAGACTGGTTTGCCTTTTATTTGTACATGCTATCTGTTTAACGTTTGATTTTGGCTCCTGTGTCAGCACTTGTATATGGTTCTCTTATTGTTTTCTCTTTGGATTAATTATACTTGATTGAAACTTGATTGAATCTGGTGCCCTTGCGTGCTGCTTGTTTTGTATTGGACTTTTGAAGAAATTGGCAGCATTAGCCCATTATCTCTGTTTTTATTGTGGGATGGCGGCTCCTCATGTACAGTGGTTCCTCGGTTTATGAACACAATTGGTTCTGGAAGTTTGTTCATAAACTGAAGCGTTCATAAACTGAAGCAAACTTTCCCATTGAAAGTAATGGAAAGTGGATTAATCTGTTCCAGACGGTCCGCAGAGTACTTAAACTGAAGCATTCATAAACTGAAGCGAACTTTCCCATTGAAAGTAATGGAAAGTGGATTAATCCATTCCAGAAGAGTCCGCAGAGTACTCAACCTGAAGCGTACTTAACCCGAAGCATGGGTGTAATTGGTTCCGGAAGTCCGTTCATAAACTGAAGTGAACTTTCCCATTGAAAGTAATGGAAAGTGAATTAATCTGTTCCAGATGGGTCCACAACATTCATAAACCGAATATTCGTAAACCGAGGTGTTCATAAACCGAGGTTCCACTGTATACATATTTTTGCACCATCCACAAGACGTTGTTGAAAACAGTATGCCAACCCATTTCCCCCATTTAGTTTGGGTTTACCATTTCCAGGGTAAAGCATAAGTTTTCTAAAAAGTCTGCTGCCAATGACCTGTTTGCAAATGGAAGCTCCTGCCTGGAAGCATCCCTAATCAGCATTCCTAATTGCACAGAAGATCAAGACTTTAAAGTCTTGCCCTTCTTGTGTTTACTCAAAAATAAGCCCCACTCATTTTCATGTGAGTGTGCAAAGGATATTAGCCGAAGATACATTTAAAAAAATATTTTACACTATATCAAACAGGAAATAACTTAGTGACATGTTCTAACAATATTTATCTTTATGTTGATAATGAGTAGTGAAGCCTGCTTACTACAAAGTAAACAAAAGATGTAAACTGGAACAGTGCAAATGGCAGGAGATGAAAGTTTTTTTGGCAAGGAATAAATGTTTAATATTTGCAATAATCTAGAGTATATGAATGTTGTTGGTCTTGGACCGGGAAGCTATTCTGTAGCTCTTAGCTGTTGTCTGAAATTTAATAAGAAATAAACAAATTTGTTGCATATCATTTGTCAGTTAAAAGAGCAATTAAGGGTGAATGGGTGATAATTAGTAGTTGGGAAAATCAAGTTAGAAGGAGACACAATTACATTTCAGTGTCTGTGTATTTTTTTCCTTAGGAAAATGAGGTGCCAGACTGATTAACTTTGGCAAGTTTCATTGCCTCTCCAAATAGAACTTCGACCATTTGAAAGCGGCAACCAGTCGTAGCAAGCAGAAATCACATAGCAAACCAAGATCGAGTGTCCTTAGAGTGCTGTATTTGAACAAGGGAGCCCTGAGGTCAAACCCCAACTCAAAGCCAGGTGACCTTGAGTAAGCCACTCTCAGCCGAACCTACCTCACAGGGTTGGAAAGTTAAAATGGTGGACAGAGGAACCATCTATGCCAAGCTCAGTTCATTGAGCATTCTTTCTATTTACATCAAATCTTGGCTGACAGAGTTCCTATTATTATTGTTGTTGTTGTTGTTGTTGTTGTTATTAATTTCATTTATGAATACAAACAGCTAGAACAGTGTAGTGCTATTAATCACAAAGGTCCGGGGAGAGAAAAGAAGAAAGCATATCTTCAAAATTTTGCACAACAAAAACCCAAAAAGGTTAATAAGGGCAAGGGGAAACACATAAAAAACAATCAAAAGCCAAGGGGAAGATAAACTAACATAAAAAATTTAAAACAAGAACTGGACAAGCTTAATCTGTTTTCCAAGAGTGGTCGTGATCCCTTAAAACAAGATGCAATCAATGGGGTCAAGTGAGAAAGAAGAAAGAGGTGGGTGTTTGTCAATAAATCATGTAGAAAAATATCCCTCTAAGGCATTATCAAACCATCCAGTTAATGTATTTGTCCAGGTTTTAAAACTTGAGCTGAGCAAGTTGCCCTTGGCTCACAATGGATTGTCAAGGAGGTTTTTCCGTTCTCAGCCGTCTTCCTGCCACTGGAATGGAGAAAGCTGCCTCATAACAAGTCAGGCTATTGTTCCATTCAGCTCAGTATTGTTTACATTGTGCTCTTCCAAACATCATTCAGATGTTGCAAATAGGTTGTTATCAATAGGTTTGTTTGCGTTTCATTTACCAGATTTCCCCTAGAAAGGTAAATTTGGATTATATTTTGTGGGGGGCAGGGGGATATACAGATCGACAGGTCTCCAGAGTTTCAGACAGGAACATTTGTCAGCCTCACCTAGAGCCTCCAAGAATGAACCCCGAGACCTTTGGCATCAAAGCTTGTGCTCTGCCTCTGTCAAGCGCTGCAGTGCCTACAAATCCCCATTTGACATTAAGGTCTACGCATGACTATCCAGTTCATTCACCACTGAGGAGATGGCAGATCCAACCTCCAAGGAATGTGCTGCTGCAGGTGATGCATTCCTTGGAAGATGAATCTGCTGCCCCGTGGTTCCTGCTGCCCGAGGCAGTTGTCTCACCTTGCTTCGTGGACAAGCCGGCCCTGCTACTGTAAACATAGGACTGACCTGCTGGGAGCCTGAAGAGTCCTCCCCTGCTTCTTTCCAGCTGGCTTATGGTGGGGCCTGACAGGAGCCATAAAGGAGTGCTGCTGCTGCTGCTGCTGTTGCTGCTGATGGGCAGAGAGGGCTCTGGTTTTTTTAAAAAGTGCTTTTATTTTTTATCTATGTCATTTTAAATTGTGTTTGATATTAATGCTGTATTCTTAGTTTTAGATTTTATGATTTATGTGGAAATGGTTTTCCATTTGGCTGTGTACTTTCTGATGTTTTACTGTTCATGACTTTTGTTACGTTGGTAATTACATAAACCTTGCCATGTTGTAAGCCTCCTTGAGCATTGTTTTAACAATGGAAAGGCGGCATACCAATAAAATGATGATGATGATGATGATGATGATGATGATGATGATGATGATGATGATGTTGATAAACGTCACATAAAGCCCAGTTCCTTGGAGTTAAGCATTACTTCTACTAATCAGAGCTCTTTCATAGATACTGATGAAAGCATCATTTTAGTTCCCATGCATGCATCCATGTACACACACACACACACACACACACACACACACACACACACACTTAGCTCAAGCTTGGCAAGGAATCGCTTCCATTCAGTGAAAACAACCACCGCAAGAACACACTTTCACAGCTGAATTTGGTTTCTTGGCAAAAGCACAGATATGTTGCAATATGCTGACTCTGTGTGTTTCTGCCATTGTTTAGAAATTGCTATGGATTCCTGGTGATGGCAATAATCCTAGCGTGCATTAGGGCAATCAAGTTGTATGCAAATGGCAATCTTCAGAGCTCCTTGCCAGCTTATTTACCTTTTGGATTTGCTGGCACCTCCAATCTCCGCTTGCGGCATGGTGGGCAAAGGGATGATTTAGTGCTTCCTAGCTCGCCTTGACCTCACCCCTGCTCACCGCTTGCAAAACACACACACACCCTCATATTTTGTGGATAGTTTGACTTAGTGCTCCTTTTCATCTTAGGAGTCAGTGCCAGAATGACCCTTAGGAATGAAGTAAAATAAAAAAATTCCTTCAGTAGCACCTTAAAGACCAACTAAGTTTTTATTTTGGTATGAGCTTTCGTGTGCATGCACACTTCTTCAGATACAGTGAAATGGAAGTTTCCAGGCACTTATGTAGAGAAGGGGTGGGGAGGGGTGGGGATGGGGAGGGGGGATCACCCAGAAGGGTGGTGGAAATGGGTGATTGACTGACTGATAGCTGTTGATGACCGCAAACGACTGCAAATGGTTTTGCATGAAAAAGCAAGGGTTGAGATGGCTGAAGATCGCTTATCATGTATAATGAGATAAGAACCCGATATCTCTGTTCAAACCAGGTCCCTCCATGGTTTTGAGCTTGGTGATAAGTTGCAATTCAGCAACTTCTCTTTCCAGTCTATTTCTGAAATTCTTTTGTAGTAAGACAGCTACTTTGAGATCTTGTATAGAAAAATATCGTACATTGACGATATTTTTATTATCTGGACACATGGACAACAGACCCTGGAAACCTTCCACCAGACATTCAATGACTTTCACCCCACCATCAACCTAACAATGAACCAATCTATGCAAGAAATACATTTTTTGGACACTACTATAAAAATACAGGATGGACGTATAGACACCACCTTATACAGAAAACCAACTGACCGACAAACATATCTACATGCTTCTAGCTACCATCCCAAACATACCAAACAATCCATCGTATACAGCCAGGCCTTACGTTACAACCGCATCTGTTCCAACTCTACAGACAGAGAATCTCACCTAAGAGATCTACAGCAAACCTTTTTAGAACTAAAATATCCACCTGATGAAGTTAAACAACAGATCAACAGAGCCAGACAGATACCTAGAGAGAACCTGCTGCAAGACAGACCCAAAAAAGAAAATAACAGAACACCACTAGTCATCACATACAGCTCCCAAGCTAAAACAGTACAACGCATCATCAGAGATCTACAGCCTCTCCTGGACAATGACAGCTCCCTTTCTCAAGCTCTGGGAGGAAGACCTTTCATTGCCTACAGACAGCCACCCAATCTTAAACAACTCCTCACCCACAATAATACAACCACCAGACTTAACATGGACACTGGTACCAGAGCCTGCAATAAACCCAGATGCCAACTTTGCTGCCACATACACCCAGACAACACCATTACTGGCCCCAACAACATCCAACATACCATCTCAGGACTATTTAATTGCTCATCCTCTAACATTGTGTATGCCATCAAATGCCAACAGTGCCCTTCAGCTCTCTATATTGGACAAACAGGCCAAACCCTACGCCAAAGGATAAATGGACATAAATCTGACATCAGGAACCAGAAGACAGAAAAACCAGTAGGAGAACACTTCAATCTCCCAGGACATTCTATACAAGATCTCAAAGTAGCTGTCTTACTACAAAAGAATTTCAGAAATAGACTGGAAAGAGAAGTTGCTGAATTGCAACTTATCACCAAGCTCAAAACCATGGAGGGACCTGGTTTGAACAGAGATATCGGGTTCTTATCTCATTATACATGATAAGCGATCTTCAGCCATCTCAACCCTTGCTTTTTCATGCAAAACCATTTGCAGTCGTTTGCGGTCATCAACAGCTATCAGTCAGTCAATCACCCATTTCCACCACCCTTCTGGGTGATCCCCCCTCCCCATCCCCACCCCTCCCCACCCCTTCTCTACATAAGTGCCTGGAAACTTCCATTTCACTGTATCTGAAGAAGTGTGCATGCACACGAAAGCTCATACCAAAATAAAAACTTAGTTGGTCTTTAAGGTGCTACTGAAGGAATTTTTTTATTTTACTTCGATCCAGACCAACACGGCTACCTACCTGTAACCAGAACCTTAGGAATGAACACGTCCCTCGCATCTCCACACAAGATGCTTCCACAGAGCAGTTTATTGTGCACTATGGGACGTGAAATATGAATTGATGCTTTTGAATTATGGTGCTGGAGGAGACTCTTGAGAGTCCCATGGACTGCAAGAAGATCAAACCTATCCATTCTGAAGGAAATCAGCCCTGAGTGCTCACTGGAAGGACAGATCCTGAAGCTGAGGCTCCAATACTTTGGCCACCTCATGAGAAGAGAAGACTCCCTGGAAAAGACCCTGATGTTGGGAAAGATGGAGGGCACAAGGAGAAGGGGATGACAGAGGATGAGATGGTTGGACAGTATTCTCGATGCCACCAACATGAGTCTGACCAAACTGCGGGAGGCAGTGGAAGACAGGAGTGCCTGGTGTGCTCTGGTCCATGGGGTCACGAAGAGTCGGACACGACCGAACGACTAAACAACTACAACAACAATTCTAACAAGGGGTGTGCTGCTAGCTAGAAGGGCATTAATTTTTTTAACTTCATTTTTCTAATCCCAACCACCCCCTTCCCCTCTGCCAGAGCTTTGAGTGTGCATATGTATGTGTGTGTTTGTGTTCTCGCCACTTGGGGGAAATTAGATATCACAGAGTGTAAGGCAGTACTCTTCCTGCAGTTTTTTTCTCTCTTCCAAATGTAATGCACACCACATGCCAAAATAAGTCGTTCCTTCATTGCCAGCACTATTTAAAGCATGAACACGAAGATCCTGTATTGCCTTCCACCTTCCCGCTCTCGCACTCTTATTAGAGCTCTTCGGGGGGAAGGGAGGCAAAAAAAAGACAACTGCCGGGTTCCCCAAGTCTTCGGAACTCTCTATCTGAAGTTTCGGGGGGCTGCGCGCTCTGCAGACCCCCCAGAACCCCTCAAAGGACCGGGAGGAATCTCTCCCACAGCCGCCGGCGCTCGCAACCAACCAGGAAGTCCTGTATTCTTGACTGTTTATAGCCCACCCACCAAGCTTACCCCAAAGCTTAACCCACACCAACATTTCTGCTCTACTACACTACAGGGCTGTCTGGTTTTACCCCACTTCCACTGTGCAATGCATAAAGACATGCCATGGTCCCTGCTTCTCTGTAATATGCCACTCCGTATATCTGTGAATTGGCCACCTGTCACTGTGCCATTACAGAATCCCGATGGCATTAGCCGAAGCAACATAAATAGATAAAAACAAGATGCAACTCTAGGCGCCCTATTACAAAACATCAATGGCATCTTAAGAAAATGTCACGGCATAAAGACGTCCTGCAGAATCAAGCGGTGGTCAAGGGTCTGGTGTGGCTTTACTGTATATAAAGGTAAAGGTAAAGGACCCCTGACCATTAGGTCCAGTCATGACCAACTCTGGGGTTGCGCGCTCATCTCGCATTATTGGCCGAGGGAGCCGGCGTATAGCTTCCAGGTCATGTGGCCAGCATGACAAAGCCGCTTCTGACAAACCAGAGCAGCACATGTAAACGCCGTTTACCTTCCCGCTGTAGTGGTCCCTATTTATCTACTTGCACTTTGACATGCTTTCGAACTGCTAGGTTGGCAGGAGCTGGGACCGAGCTGCAGCGGTTCCTATTTATCTACTTGCATTTTGATGTGCTTTCAAACTGCTAGGTTGGCAGGAGCTGGGACCAAGCAACGGGAGCTCACCCCGTCACAGGGATTCGAACCGCCAACCTTCTGATCAGCAAGCCCTAGGCCAGGGGTCCCCAGACTTACCGGCGTTTGGGTCGGTTCCCACCGTGCCGATCGCGCGGCAGGCCGGAGGACGGGGGAGCGTGCGCCTGTGCGGGCCGGCGGTCGGGGGAGTGCTGGCGCGGCGGCGCGCTTCCAGGGTGGAAAAAGCGCTGAAAATCCATTGTGTGCATGTGTATGGGCCTCCCCCGACCCGGAAGTGCACCAGAAATGACCTCTTCCGGGTCGGGAGAGGCCGACCCGGAAGAGCGCTGCCGCGCTGCGCGCCGTAAGAGCGGGCGGCGGGGGTCGCCGCGGGCCGGATTGGCAGGCCAATTGGGCCACATCCGGCCCCCGGGCCATAGTCTGGGGACCCCTGCCCTAGGCTCTGTGGTTTAACCACAGCGCCCCCTGGGTCCCTTTACTGTATATACTGCATCCAAATAAATAAATAAATGCCATGTGCACTATATGTTCAAATTGTCATGTGCCAGAAAAGTGCAGATCAGTTACCTGTGTGCATTGGTGATATTGGTTTATTGCTCTCAGCTTGCATGTTTTAGGCTGCTACAAGGCAGCTCCTGCCCACCTAGCAGTTTGAAAGCACGTTAAAGGGCAGGTAGATAAATAGGTACTGCTGCAGCGGGAAGGTAAATAGTGTTTCTGTGCGCTGCTCTGGTTTCGCCAGAAGCAGCTTAGTCATGCTGGCCACATGACGCGGAAAAACTGTCTGTGGACAAACGTCGGCTCCCTTGGCCAGTAAAGCGATATGAGCGCCGCAACACCAGAGTCGTTCTCGACTGGACTTAACTGCCAGGGGTCCTTTACCTTTTTAAAAAAAGGCAGCTTCCTACATCTGCGTATTCTCAGATTGCTCAGTTTCAGTCTGCTGCCTGTATCACAGCCCTTCCTACTGGACCAGAGGAGATGACCTGTGTCTTTCTTTCTTTCTTTCTTTCTTTCTTTCTTTCTTTCTTTCTTTCTTTCTTTCTTTCTTTCTTTCTTTCTTTCTTTCTTCTTAAAATCTTCTCATTTATTGTCTTTACGATAAATTTTTACAGACCACGCACAGCCTTTTTAATTGTTGGATGCTTGATACAATGATACAGTGTCCAGTGGCCTGAGCCAGCTCAACTAATTTTACCATATTTATTTCTGTGAAAGCGCTCTGGAATGAGCTGCACCCTGATGAATCGGAGCTGTGTACTTCCCGGCTCTCCCAAGAAACAGTTACCTTGGCAACTGCTGCAGCAATTGGGACGAGCTGTCCAGCACTTCCAATGGCACACAGAATATTATCATCCGTCTTTTCTCCATGTTTTGGTTGTTATAGAAGGAAAGCTTGGGCGGTTGTGTGGGCGTGTGTGTTACACAATCAAGATAAGTGCCTCTGTGTGATGCCTTGTATGTAAGTCTTTGCTCATTTCTTCCACACACCTGTCACTGACATCTCATTCATTCAAGCTTCTTGCTTCCCTTATCAACTTACTGTGTCTTGAGTGTTGTTCATATGTCTCAATGTCTTGATCGTCTAACATACCTGTATGTTCAATGCTAGGAAAGTTCCTTTTTAAAAAAAGGGAAGTAGTTCTAATTCAGGTTCATCCAGCCCAATAAGGAACTGGTTCCTGTTCATTCTTAAATGAACTAGCTCAGTTCATGTCCATCCAAATGAACTTTTTAGTTCGTGAAATGTTCACCCTTGGCAAAACAAAAACAAAAACCTGCAGCTTTAACTTTTAAAAAGCACTTTTTTAAAACTTGGGGAAATCACCGTCGCTTACAATGCAATCCTTAAGTCCCATGGACCTCACTAGAATTTACACACAAATAAGTAGGGTTAGGATTGCAACCTCAGGAAGGGATCAAAAGCTGGATTGTCCGTCTCCAACTTATACGTAGGTGCTATGCGATGCACCAGTATAGTTCTCTGCTGCTTTGAATTGCACTTGATTTTGTTGCTACAGCACAGTTCAGGATTTTGGGGCCGCTCCACCGAAGGCCTCTTTGGGAAGGCAGAAAGTGAACAGTTAGGCAGTCTCTGGGATTCAAGTCTTTGTTTTCCATGAACACCTGGGCCACAATAACAGGTGAGTGCTAAAAATGGATCCCTCCCTTCTTCTCTTCAAGCCACTCACAACAGGCCAATCCCTGCCAAGATCACTGAGTGGGGCAATCGCAAAGCAACTGGGGTGTGGAGCACATCCTAAGATGATCTATGTTCTATCCTCCCTCTTGTTAATTTTGGCACAGGGACATGTGCTTGTAATTAGTTATGTATCATACTCACAGCTGGTGTGCTCTCTACCTCATTAGAGGCCGACCCACATGACTCTCTCACTCGTGTTGTTGGCTCCTCCAGAAATTCTGCAAGGTGGGTGGAGTAATTAAATCAATAACCTGAGATCAAATGAACTTGCTGGCATTTCTTCAAGGCAGATCTCCTCTCTTTAAGTGCATATTAACTCCATAATAGATGAAGAAGACACAAGTGGAGGCTGAATCTGAGAGGCACGGTCGCACAAGCAGCCATTTCTTATCTATCACACCACTTTCTGGCTGAAGAGCAGATCATTGAAACCAAATGTTACTTTCAGAACTCTTCCAGAAATAATCACTCGCAGGGGGCAGTTTGACAGAAGCAGGGCCGGATTTAGGCTTGATAAGGCCTTAAGCTACTGAAGGTAATGGGGCCCTTTATATGTCCAGCTGTCCTTTGTCAGCAACAAATTGTTGCTGTTTTGTGCGTTGAATATATGCTATATGGCAATTTACGGACCTAATAGGTATCTAAAGCCATTTGCACATAACAAAATATGTATTTTATCAAAGTAATTGTTGAACTGAAATACAATTAAGAAGTATATTAATAGTGAAATACAATTAAGAAGTATATTAATGGTGAAATAATTAATAAGCTTTAACTTAAAATGATTGGGGGCCCATTACTTACATCATAGGAGCCTACACAACACAAAACACTGTTGCTGTGTGTAGGTTTTATTTTATTTGTTTTATATCTTATATTTTGGAAATGTACATCCAGTTGTTGTTTTTTTGGGGGGGGGGCAAGAGAGTGGGGCCCTAAGCTATAGCTTGTTTAGCTTATACGTAAATCCAGCACTGGATAGAACTGTCGTTTCAGAAAAGGCAGAGTTCACCTTTAAATATGAACTGAATCTCTCATCCTACCTTACTTGCGCTGGAGGGGAGCAGGGAAGGCGGACTCACCAATCAGCTTGCAGAAATACAGTTCACACTTTGGACCCTTCTTACAATTGTCAGAATGCTTCCTCAATGGGATAGAACGACCTAAATTGGACCCAGGTGGCGCTGTGGTTAAACCACTGAGCCTAGGGCTTGCTGATCAGAAGGTCGGCGGTTCGAATCCCTGTGACGGGGTGAGCTCCTGTTGCTTGGTCCCAGCTCCTGCCAACCTAGCAGTTCGAAAGCATGTCAAAATGCAAGTAGATAAATAGGAACCGCTACAGCGGGAAGGTAAACGGTGTTTCCATGTGCTGCTCTGGTTTGCCAGAAGCGGCTTTGTCATGCTGGCCACATGACCTGGAAGCTATACGCCGGCTCCCTCGGCCAATAATGCGAGATGAGCGCCACAACCCCAGAGTTGGTCACGACTGGACCTAATGGTCAGGGGTCCCTTTACCTTTTTACACACACACACACACACACACACACACACACACGCATATATATATATATATATACACATATATATACGATAAATAAATGAGTAAGTTAAGTTAATTTGGATATGCAGAAGATATAAAAAAATTAATTTAAGGAACCAAACCACAGAAAGAGGAGGAAGGAAGTCAAGTTTTAACATTTCAAAATGATTGTAAAATCAGTGAAATGTATATATCTGAAAAGTATAAATAATTTTTTAAAAAATGCTTCCTCAAGTTTGCAATGTTGGGGGAGAATTTTGGTCAGTGCTATCTCCTATTATGTTCGGGGGGGGTTGGGGGTATTGCTCAAATTTTTAATCTCTTTGCTGCTTTTTGATCCATCTTGTGCCACTCATCAGTTCTCTGAATCTGCGATTTAACTATTGCTTGCAATCCTTTTCTTAAATCTGGCAGCCACATCCTAGAGTGAGCGAAGAAAGTTTAAGTCCTCCATTCTCTCTTGAATTGTGTTAAGAATTAAATAATAATTACATGCCATTTTGGAAAGTAAGAGGCATATAAATTTATTATTTTTATTTTTATAATAATAATAATAATAAGAAGAAGAAGAAGAAGAAGAAGAAGTAAAAGTGGTGTTTTCCCCTCTGAAACCTGAGTCTGTTCTGTTGTTTTCCACCTGTCCTTTGCTTCTTAAACAGATGATTACTTAAAAAAAGAACCTTATTTGATCAAGGCATAAAATCCATCATACTAAGAAGAGATTGTTAAAATCATTTAAACGTCAGATCAGTTAAATTAGAGCACTAAAAATTACATTTGATTATAGTAATTCCAAAGTAAATGAAGGCAGTCAATTTTCCTCCCTAACGTGTCGTTTTGGAGGAAACTTTCTGCTAACAATGATCCTTTGTTTAAACATGTGCTATCATCAAAAGTGGAGTTAGAATAACACATTTTAAAGAGTTTGGTTGCATGCAATTTAATGTTATTCACAATCTTTTATGGCCCAACTCATTGGTCCCTCTTTTCAATTTCTGACCTTTAAGGCCCCTGTTCAAATTCATTTCCTCTACAATACATTGTCATCAGTGTCCTAATTTAATTAAGCAATGCTGCAAAATGCAGGGGGGCCACCTGGAGAACCACAGATTTCTCTTTCAGTCTTTTGGAGGTCTGAGTCATTGTGTTCCTGTTGATGACAGAAAGTCCATCAACTTGGGTCTAACATCTCTCAGCAACCACCTCCCATTCCATGCCACATTATGACCTCTGAGTTCCACTCATTTTTAACAATACCACTTGCACGCCGTCTGGTTCAAATGCCTTGTATATAAGCTCACAGGTGTCTCCCTCTTTGAGCTCAGTTAACCTCTAGGCTACTCAGAAAATACCAAATCAGCCCCAAGGCGAACAATCTACATAATGAAGCCAAAGCAATCTATGGCTTTTATCAACAGTCCACGCCCAAGTAGGATAAGGCCCAGAGCATGCAAGAAGGTATTTGGGGGGAAGACCCACTTGGAAGCAAATTTTCTGCTCCCCTAACTGAATAAAAGCAAGTTTTAACTTTTCCTTGTTTATATTCATCACCACATATATATATATATATATTTTCCTCTCGTGAAGTGACTGAAAAGCTACGGGCTGGAAATTTTTGGGACTAGTCTAAATTCAGGGCCTCAATGCTGCAATTGTGGCCTGTCATGAAAAGCCTCTAACTTCAGCCATTTCTTCTCCTCAATTTTGTGTCTTAGGAACACAGGGAACTGCCATACACTGAGCCAAACCCATTGGAGCATCCAGCTCAATATTGTGAAGGATGCTGGTCATAGCTGCCAAGTCTCCCGTTTTCCCCGGGAAACCCCCGTTTTTCCAGCTGTCCCCAGCCGAAAAAACAGATTTTTTTGTTTTCCCCCGGTTTAGTCTGGTGCGGTGGCCATTTTGGAACTGGGCAGAGCATGCTCAGAAGCGACTTTTGATGCTGCTCTGCCCAGTTCCAAAATGGCTGCAGCGCGACTTCTGGTGCGGCGGCCATTTTGGAACTGGGCAGAGCATGCTCAGAAGTGACTTTTGATGCTGCTGTGCCCAGTTCCAAAATGGCCGTCGCGCTACTTCCGGTATGCTACTTCCGGTCCGGTCCCTTATTTTTCAGAGAGGAACTTGGCAGGTATGATGCTGGTGGCACTTCTCAAGAGCTGTGTGGTTGCTGAACTTTTTCGGAATACTGCTTGCTGCTTCCTTCTTCCCTGGGACCAACTGCTTCTCCTGCATATCTTCCCTATTTTGTTATTTCATGTATATACTGCTTCATATTTAAAGAGAAATTTCTAAGCAGTTTATATATGCCGATGAAAAAAGAATTAATATAAAAATGCAATATAAATTCCTGCAAATATCTCCTGAGCAAGTGCTTTTGTGACATCAGCCACTCTCAGCCAATGGTGCCAGAGACTTCATCAGCATCATATAAGCTTCCTTAAAACATGTTGATATAAATATTTACAAAACCTGGACTTGAATTTCATACACAGCACAACATGCATAGGATTGCACCACAAACAATTTAATTTAACAAAAGGTAACACTGTCCCAGAGCAAAATTTATTTGGGTGGCTCATCACTGTTGGAGGGTGGGGGTTCAGTTATGCAAGCAGCCCAGTACATTAAGCTGTGTACAAGAAACTGGAAATATCCCAAGCTACCAAAAAAACCATTATTTTTATTTATAGAGTGCACAATATTTAATAAATTAAAAATATATGTGCTATTGCACCCTTAGAATCATTCCCTTGATTCTGTGGTTGCTTCTTGCTTAAAGGTAAAGGTAAAGGTACCCCTGACAGTTAGGTTCGGTCGTGGACAACTCTGGGGTTGCGCGCTCATCTCACTCTATAGGCCAAGGGAGCCGGCGTTTGTCTGCAGATATATTTTCCAGGTCATGTGACCAGCATGACTAAGCCACTTCTGGCAAACCAGAGCAGCGCACGGAAACACCATCTACCTTCCCGCCAGAGCGGTACCTATTTATGTACTTGCACTTTAATGTGCTTTCGAACTGCTAGGTGGGCAGGAGCTGGGACCAACCAACAGGAGCTCACCCCATTGCAGGGATTTGAGCCGCCGACCTTCTGATCGGCAAGCCCTAGGCTCAGTGGTTTAGACCACAGCGCCACCCACGTTGCTTCTTGCTTATGATTTGTTAATCATATCTGTGCATGAGCCATTTTGATATAACTTGATGTCAGCTATCCACTAACAGTTTTGCTTGCCAGCTAGAACACTTTTGGGGGAAATACTCATGATTTTCTGGTTAAAGAGTCTGTGACATTCTAACAACCGGTTTTTAAAACCACCTGCTACTACAAACATAATGGATGATTGGGGGTAAAGGATGGATTCAATAGCGACGAAGCACTAAACATCGAGACCCACGGATCCAGAAATAGCTATCACATTTTTTTCACATCTACTTCTGCTCATACTTAGAATCATGTATATACCAATTTAGGTCCCAAAGTCAGAATCACGGCATCTTGTTAAGATTTATGCTTCTGAAAATTTGGCACACACAGTCCATTTCTCCTTCCAAGTTCTTTTGGTGTGATTTATTTTTCCTCAAATTAAAAAGGAAAGATTCCGTCTGCATGAATTAATTCATCTCTGCCATGTTCACAAGCCTTAGGGTGAAGAATATATAAAGATTTACATATCATTGGAAGCTCGATCAGTGTCTAGAACAGTTTATAGATGGAGATTTCAAACCAGTGCATTAATTCAGTAATCCCAACTACAAAAGTAGCCATGTTGGAAGTTAAAATCTGAATAAATGTTGCTAATGTTGAGACTTCCAGACCAAGCTAAACTTTCTTTTAAAATATGCACCCGAAACATTCGTACCTGACTTCTTCGGCGAGGAAACAATGCTTGTATTCTTGGAGACTTGGCTAATTGTGCTAAAAATATGTCCAGCATGGTGTAGTGATTACAGTATTGAACAGAGAGCTGAGTTCAAACCCCCACTTTATTGTGAAATTCACTGGGTGCCCTTCACTATCTCTCAGGTTTAACCTACTTTATGGGGTTGTTGTGAGCAGGGCAGAATGGGGGGGACAGGTGGGCCAATGATTTTGAGGGGGCTACACTGAGTTCCCCCCTCAAAGGGGAGGCAAGGGGGGGAGAGACCCTTTGGTAAAGATTATTTGAAATGAGGCCTACATTTGCTACCTGGTCTGAGAAGACCAACTTTGCATGGCCCTGGTTGTGAGGATAAAAAGGATGAGGAAGAAGAGAACCATGCACAGTGGAAGAAGGGTAGATTACAAATGCAATACATAAATGAAGTCTTGCTAGTTATCTTCCTCCGTTGGAACACTTCAAGTAAATGACAGTGCTTGTTAGTAGCTTGTGGTATCACTGGGGATGGAGATGGGAGTGGAATTGTTCAGAAGGTGTGTTCCGTAGAAGTAGGTTCAACTAGAGCTACTAATTAATGCTGTTTCATCTCCCTCCCCTCCAGGGAATATAAGATGTGAGTCTTTGGCACAAGCACACTTGCCCTGTGACTCTCAACTGGGGGAAATAAGCTGGTGAGGAAAACAAACAGCAACCAGAGCGTCAACAATAACCACCAGTCAGATCACAGAGGGCTACCATCTCATCAGACTCCCCCGGAAGGTGGTGGACTCTCTTTCCTTGGAGATATTTTGAGGAGAGCTTGGATGGCCATCTGTCATGGATGCTTTAGTTTGAGATTCCTGCATTGCAGGAATGACACTCAGGTTCCCATCCGATGCTACAATTCTACGATTCGTCAACATCTGGGCTGGGCATCAGGACTAGGGGAGCGGGAATAGAGGAGTTTGCAGCACCTGCCCTCGACTTTTTGAGTTTTACCAGTCCCAGTGCTCAGCACTATCCTGATAGCAAAGGACCGCTGGTGAAGGTGTCTGACTTATCCACTTCTGCCCACAGAGCTGCAGCGAGCCATTGTAGCTTGGGGCATTGTGAAGAACAAAACACCAGTCAATAAAACACCAGTATGGAGGCGGACGATTGTATGTGGGCTGAATTATCATTTCTGTGAGCACAGAATGTTTGCCATACACTCTGACCAGTTCTGAAAATGAATAACTTTCTAGAATGAGCAGATAAGGACACAGAATGTTTGTAACTTTTAAAAAAACAAACAAAAAAACCCCTATCTTTGAACCTTATCCTGGTACGTTTTCAAGCACAATTCAAAGTGTTGCTACTGACCTTTATAGCCCTAAACGGCCTCGGTCCTGTATACCTGAAGGAGCGTCTCCACCCCCACCATTCAGCCCGGACACTGAGATCCAGCACCGAGGGCCTTCTGGTGGTTCCCTCATTGCGAGAAGTCAGGTTACAGGGAACCAGACAGAGGGCCTTCTCGGTAGTGGTACCCGCCCTGTGGAACGCCCTCCCAGCAGATGTCAAGGCAATAAGTAACTATTCTACTTTCAGAAGACAGCTGAAGACGGCCCTGTTTAGGGAAGTTTTTATTCAGTTGGAAGCCGCCCAGAGTGGAATTGCACCGGACAACTGATTTTTCAGGGGAACCCTAAGTATATTTATCCAGAGGTGAGTCTGATTGAGCTTTTTGGGGTCAGCTCCTTGATAAATATGCTGAGAATTGCAGCCTTTATGTTTTTATCCTTTTCATAAACCAGAATGAGTATTTCCTGTTAGGGACTAGGAAGTCAGCATTAACAACAACAACAAAAATAGATAAAATAAATTTATCATTAGAGTTATGATTCTTCAGCTGATATAAAATAGTTCCCTTTGTGTAATGTTTCCAGGGTTGCACTTAGGTAATTATAAGACTCTGGACTTAATGGTCTTACCAGGGGCAGGTGAGCTCTTTAGGTGGTACTATTTCAGAACATCATGTGCCCAGCCACACTTCAGATGGTAATGTCTTACTTCAAATGGTCTTACAGCTCCCTGCCCTTTAGATGATAATGTGTACTATCTCACTTCATTCGAAACATGGTGAGTCAGCCCTGCTGCATTTGGGGGCTCTCCATTCTGCAGAGCGGGGCCCTGACTTCTGCCTGAAAGACCTGCCTCAATGTTACCACTGAATATTTCAGGAGCTGCCTTTCTCCTCGCCCCCCCCCCCCCCCGTCAGCAGCTCCTTGCTTTTCCTCCACTTTCCTCCTTTGTTTTGCAAAGCACTGAGAAACTGTGGAACTGAGGCTTTCAAAGGCAGAGTTGTCAAAATTACAAACCCCACCCCCAATGTATTTATGCTTTGTTGTTGTAAGGTACATTAAGAAACTAATAGCGTTTCCAGCTACAAGTGTACAAGGAGAGGGCTGTGCATTACATAGGCAGAGAAACTTAATAGTCTCTTGTACTTGCATTACAGCCATGACTCACTTATTGATCTTGAAAACAAAGCATGCCAATCTCTGCTCTATTAAGTGTTTTGGCTGGGGTTTTCTGGGTCTGAAGGCAGTATTGCCTTTGCGGAATTGTCCTGGAAGTGTTATTATAGGTATTTCCCTTATAACATATTCTTTCCTTCAAGATGAGTCAGGGGAACCAACTGCAGGGAGCAGGGCCGTCTCTAGGCCTGGGCTGGGTGGCGCAATGCACCAGGGTGCCTGGCCACCAGGGGTGCTGCTGCGCCCGCCAGAAAGCTGATGTCTGAACACCCTATGGCTCCGCCTCCTCCTCCTTTCCTTTGGCCCGTGGGGATCCCCTCAGCCGCTGCCCGCCGAGATGTTGTCGCCTGCGGGAGCAGCGGTGGCGAGAGCGGCTCCCGAGCAGCCTCATCCACATCTGGTGCCCGCCGCCCCACCACCACCACTCCCGGGGCACAGGCGGCGGCGTGGCAACCGCCTCCTGCTCCTACTCCTCAGGCCGCTGGGAGCGCAGCGAGAGAGCGCAGACGGAGGCAGCGGTGGGCCGGTCAGCTGGCCGGGGAATAAGCAGTGCACTGCGGGACCCGGAATTCACCGCTCATGCTTGTTTCCTCCGGTGCGGATGGCAGCCGCTGGGCCACGCGGCCTCCGGGCTGGGGAGGTGGCGGGAGCTGGGCAGCTGCCTGCGCCCTGGCTGGGGCGGAGAGGGGTCGGCGGCGTGACCTGGGCTGGCAGCGGGACACCGCACAGCAGGTGAGGGGTGGCGGGAAGCCTGGGCTGGTGCTGGACTCTGAGCCAGGGCGAGAGAGAGCAGCTTGGGGAAAGGGAGGGGACACCGGAGGGATCTTTGCACCATGGCACTGGATTTGCTTAAGATGGCCCTGGCAGGGAGATAGAACTACTCAGCTCTTCCCTAATTCAGTTTATCATTCTAGTGTATTGTAGGGTTGTTGAGCTATTTTAAAGGAAATTTGCCCAAATCTACACTTCCAACATGGGTTGACATGCGTCCGGATTTTCCTGGACATTTCAGCGGTTTCCGCCCAGACACTGTTTCCGACTGCTGTATTCCAGCTATGTCCAGGAAATTCTGGACATATGACAGCCCTATTGCTTTGCCACGCCTCCTAAATTTAGATTCCACTAAAAGCAAGTGAAGTCTATGCCTTTCACCTCTTTCACCTATTGATCACACAAAGGGTCAACGCAAATACAAAGGGATTCACGGTCTGCTCCCATACCATGCTCCAATGGCTACCAGTCTGTTGGTTTGGTTTTGCTGACCATGGAAAGGGCTTTTGGAAAAGAGGGGCAGTTTAAAGATTCAAGCCACACAAAAGTTGCACGATGTTAGGTGATGTAAATAACGGTGGATAATAAAGTGAAAAGGTAAATTAAGTAGTCCAACTGGTTACGATGTTAACTCCTTTCCCTGCTTCTCTGTAGGGAAGACTGAGCCTGGGCAGATGCATTGGGGGGGGGGAATTAGAGAGAATGGGTGAGGTGGCTGCTCTCCTTCCAGCTTAAAAGGATGTTGGGCTGAGAGACGAACCAGTCTGTTTGTCACTGATGTTCAGTTAATCTGTTTTATAAAACACAATTCCAGAGGCTGTGATTTTAAAAGGAAAAGAAAAAACTTTAACGCCTAAACTGTGCCTGATTCACAACTGTGCCTGAGAGAGAGCAAAGGGGTGTCGTTTAGCCTTCAATAACTGAGGGGTATTGATCGCTTCAGAATAGGAACCCTGAATCAACAACCCATGGAAACCATTTCTGGCATCTTCGATAAAGCACCGAAACCTATACAAGCGCAGGGCGGCTTGTGAGCCTATAACCAACAGACACCAGTGAGAAAGAGCAGGATTGCCTTTCAATTCCAGCAGGTAGCTGCCATTTTTGAAAGTGCAAGGCTGAAGTTTCTTCACTGGATCTTTAAAAGCCACCATTAGCATCTATATAATTTAAAAGGCTGCAAGTAGATTGTGATGTCCTGTTTCAGAAGCAGCATCAGTTTTAAATAATTGATTTGATTTGCCATTTCCAAATTGGGCTGGGGGGGGCGAGGGGAACAGAGAGGGGGGGCTGATGGAGGCATTTCAACTTAAGGATTCCTTAAGCAGCAGCCTGGTTATATCTGAAGAACAATAAGCATCTCTTTGCCTTGCTTGGGATATTTTCAGTCTTTGGGTCTGCTGGCTCTTCAGCTTTCCATCCCTGAGCCGGCCACTTGGGCTATTTTATGTTAGCTTTCTATCCTAAATTTTGTACTTCCTTTCCCTTTTTTAAAACGATGTTTCCTTCTTTTTGGCAACATGCACATATACAATACCCCCACTGAGCTGTACAAACTAAAGGGCTTGTTCATCTCTCTCAGGCCAAACAGTCACTTAGGGAGAGGGGGTGAATTTCATTGGGACCATGTGTACAGTTCCTCAGAGACCCAGGAAAATGCAGCGGAGTTTTAGTGCATGGTATCAAACAATGCATTTCAGAATCTTTTGTAGCTGCCTACTTTGTGTAGGCAAAGCTACAAAGAGCTACTTTCTCTGACCAAACTGCAGGAGGCAGTGGAAGACAGGAGTGCCTGGCGTGCTATGGTCCATGGGGTCACGAAGAGTCGGACATGACTAAACGACTAAACAACAACAACTTTGTGTAGAGTTTGAGGCCTAAAGAACACCAACAGGTGTGTTTATGTGACAATTGCTAGGGAAACGTGGGTGGGAGTTCTGGGCGTTCTTTATCTTATTTTATCAGTTTATATGAAGCAGTCTACACATAATATAAAAAATACTAAGCAGTTTGCAAAGAGAGAGAAAAATCTAGACTAGAATACAAGTACAGTCATACTTCTAGTTACGTTCAACTCCTAACAACTCCAGCCAGCATGGTCAAGGTTGAGAAATGATGGGAGTTGTGTTCCAAAGCTTCTGGAGGACGCAAAAATTCTGTCTAGCAGGAAAATGAAAGTGCATAGGGTGTAGTTTAGATGTGGAACAGCATTTGTTTACTTGTGTGTCCTCTAGCAATGCTCCTTTGTTGTGGCTTTCGAACCAATTTATATTTTTAAAAATACTTTTCCTTTTTTAAAAAATTGTTTCCTGGAAAGCCAATTCTGGGCCAGCTAGATTGGCTGCAGGCAAATCTCACCATGCCGCCTTAAAGTAAACAGTCGTTGAATAGACCCTTTAAAAGCTTACGTGATCTTTGGATAAGGACTGCCATGAATGAACAACAACAACAAATCAATTCAATTCAATTCAATTTAAAGAGGCCATTTGTAAATTATTTGTGCTGCACCTTACAATGGAGGAAATTGGGAAGTATGGAATCCAAAAAAGAAAGCCCCACAAATGTTGCTACTGGAATAAATGGGTTGTATTCAGTGCTGGGACTCCACTCATACTAACAGACCTTTGCTTGCACAATGAAGCTGCCAATTCCTCTCCTTACCTCTGCATACTCAGAATTGACTCCAGAGGGTTGAGGGTCCCTCTGGAGCAGATTGGGAGGCAGGGAGGAGGAAAGGAAAGTCTCAGTGGAACAGACTCCCACGAGACGAGAGGTGGTGGACTCTCCTTCCTTGAAGGTTTTTAAGCAGACGTTGGGTGGCAATCTGTCATGGATGCTTTAGCTGAGATGCTTGCATGGGAGAGGGTTGGACTAAATGACCCCTGGGTCCCTTCCAACTCTACAATTCTGTTATTCTATGGTTCAGTGAGGCATTTGTTAAATTTGGGATGAAAGGTCTTTCTATAGAATTGTTTAATTGTTTCTCCAGTTTCTCAGAAGTTCCTGTGAAATGTTGGCTGGTGTTTCCTTGGCTGATGCTGTATGTGTCTGATTGATTTATATGCACATTGCAGCACAAATCACAGCCCACAACCTTACATTTCATTCTTGCACTTGGCAATGTTAACTCTGATCCATTGTGACAGCTGATGAAGCAATAGTCAGATTTGTAAATGGTAATTGTAGTTAGCATGTATATAATGTATCACATTTACTCATCCCTTTAGTCTGACAAACATTGCATGTTTAGTGGCAGCAAATCTAAATAAATGTTTTCATGCTTTCATACATTGGAAATCGTGACAGACCGTGCAGCTTTGTAAAACCACCTTCTTTCCTTTTGAGTTCCCTTCATCTCTACAGAATGGCCTTGCATTTCTGTACAAAGCCAGCAAAAGTTTCTTTCCCCAAATTCTCCATGCTATTTATGGTGCTGAAATTTAGCGGTAGCCGGTGACATGTTCTTGGGAGCAGAGGTAAAAGTCTCCTCCAAAGAATTCAGAAGATCCTTTCCCAATAAATTTTCGCTCACTTAATGTTGAATGAAACTCAATTCTTATCGGTGGTTAAAGGAATGAAGGGCGACAAGCCCATTGTTTCCTTCAACAATATAAAAATAATTTGTTGTTGTTTAGTCATTTAGTCGTGTCCGACTCTTCGTGACCCCATGGACCAGAGCACGCCAGGCATTTCTGTCTTCCACTGTCTCCCGCAGTTTGGTCAAACTCATTTTAGTAGCTTCGAGAAGACTGTCCAACCATCTCGTCCAACCATCTCGTGAAAATAATAGTTGTGTTCAAAAGATTTGGGAGGGGGACAATTTCACCGAATATTCTCCCTTGGGAGGGCTAGAATCTTCTACCAGGGAGTTTGAAGAAGAATTTTTTTCAAAAAAATATTGTCAGGTAATTCATTTGAGAAATTTCAGCTAAGTATGTTGTCTCAGATGGTCTTGCTTTGCCGAACAAGCTGTGTGTGTGAAATTTCGCAACATCCCCAAAGAGATGACCTGTGAATGGATGTGCATTATAGCTAAACACATGTGTGCTGGGGCTTTACATGCAACAGAGAAGTGTAATATTGTGCCCTGTTCGTACCACTATTTATACGCTCATTATTTGCACTTCATCCATGGGCAAGGGTGGCAGAGAGCAGTGCTGAAATTTCTGGGAATTGTAATTGCGAAGAGTGCTGTTGTGCTCATGTCCTCTTTACTGTCTTCCCAGAGGCATCTGAGTGGCCACTGTGAGAACAGGATGCTCGACTAGATGGGCCATTGGTCTGATCCAGCAGGCTGTTCTTATGCAACAGAAATGTTTAGGAATCACATGCTCAACTAAGAACCATGTGCACAAATCAGTTATGCATCCAAATGTACATCAGAATGATGATGATAGTAAATATTATTATTATTATTATTATTATTATTATTATTATTATTATTACCCTGCCCATTTAGCTGGGTTTCCTCAGCTACTCCGGACAGCTCCCAACAGAATATTAAAAACCCGATAAAACATCAAACATTAAAAACTTCCCTAAACATGGCTGCCTTCAGATGTCTTCTAAATGTCAGGTAGTTATTTATCTCTTTGACATCTGATGGGAGGGCGTTCCACAGGGTGGGCACCACTACCGAGAAGCCCCTCTGCATGGTTCCCTGTAACTTTACTTCTCTGAGTGAGGGAACTGCCAGAAGGCCCTCGGCGCTGGATCTCAGTGTCCGGGCTGAACGATGGAGGTGGAGATGCTCCTTCAGGCATACTGGGCCGAGGCTGTTTAGGGCTTCCAAGGTCATTACCAACACTTTGAATTGTGCTCAGAAACATACTGGAATGCACCATTGTGTATGGGTGCTCTTTATCCACCATGCTTTCACTGAGATGTGCACCCACATTCTGACACATCTAGTCACACCATTCCTAAGCACAAGAGCTGTACAGATATCAGGCATCTGAAGAAGTGTGCATGCACACAAAAGCTCATACCAATGGCAAACTTAGTTGGTCTCTAAGGTGCTACTGGAAGGAATTTTGTTGTTTTGTTTCGACTGCGGCAGACCAACACAGCTACCTACCTGCAACTAGATATCAGGCTGTTTAAGAAAACTCTTTAGATGTTTTTATTTTGATCCCTATTTACTCATCCACTGTGTTTTGGTCATTGTTACTGCTCTTTTTTCTTTTTCTTTTTTTTAAGGCTGCAATGTGGTTTTAATATGTAATTTTATATAGTATTATGTTTGGTCAATGAATTTTTGTAAAGCAACATGGGAGGGCAGTGTGTTCTTAAAGGCAAGTTAAAAATTCTTTCATAAATAAATGACACCACTGAAATTAATTAACATGACTAAATTAGGTCCGTTAATTTCAAGAGGTCTACTCTGAGTCCTTCAAGGGAGGGCCTTTTGCTGTTAGAGTACAATTGGCAATGGCCCTTTGCTCAGTGGTAAGTAGGGTTGCCAGAAAATTTTGATGGAAATGGGAGCAGAAATTGCCAGTGTATACTTATATGTCCCATATCTGGAGCGGAAATCAATTCAGAGAATACTGATAGTCGCTGTTTTTCTTTCTTTCAGTCCACAAATGATGCATAATTGATTGTGCCTCCCATCTTTTGTGTTGCATTTCCTTTACAATGAAATGAATTGGGTGGAAGAATGTAATGACAATGTATTTGACATAACTAATTAGGTAAATTATATAATTTTGCCACAGTGGATAGCAGAGCAAATGATGCAGTTTGGGACAGAAGGTGAACTGCAGCAGATTGGAAACAGCACTGCATGTGATGAATACAGAGCAGAATGGGAAACAATCCTTTTTTTTCCTTCCCTAGCAATAAAGCACATGTTCTGAATGCAAAAGAGCTCAGTTTCAATTGCTGAAAGCTTCAGTTGAATGGATCAGGGAGCAGGTGGTAAGAAAAACCTTAGCATGAGGCTTTGGAGAGCTGCTGCTGATCAGAATATCAGAATAGAAGGACAAAGAGTTTGGCTTGTTATAAGGCAGCTTCATACTTCTACTAATGCCTTGTCAATTTCATCTCTATAATGGAGGGACTTTCCCATACCTGAGGCAAAGGTGAGAGGAGAGCCTGCCAGTTTCATGGCTGATCTTGCAGCTTTTACAGGCATTTCTCCAAACTTTTACAAGGTAGGCCTCCAAACCCTTCTACTCCCCCCCCAACCAATATGTGTTTCAGCATCAAGCCACTAAGCTTATCTTCTCCAACCAGCCTGAGAAGTTTTGCACATGCAGCCAATGATCATTTCTGTTGCAAGGGAAATTAAAGCAGATAGAACCAGACATAAGGCGTGGGGTTCTGGGATATTGTCTGCACCAGTAGAACAACAATATCCACATTAAAAGAAATTGAAGCTGACAGCCCTATTTCCATGGCATCCCTTTGATTTTAGTTGCCTTCTTTGATTTGGTGCAGCATTTTCTGGAAGCTCACATGCAGAGCATGGCCATAATAGGGCTGTCATTTCCATGGCAGCCCTAATATTATGTTAATTCAACGAGGATTCATTCAGGCCCATCTTCACAATAGCCTCACAAATTGTGCTACAATTCATCAATCATATGTTGTTGCTTTGCTCTAATTTTCAGCAATGTCATGAGCCCAACTAGAACGGGCTACCTTGTCAACCCAAGTGCTTTCTCATTGAGTCTCCCTTGTTACATCTATTTATTCCTTATTTTTTAATGCAGCCCTGGGATATGTGGATCTTTTGCTTATTAGAAGAAGCAGCGTTGGTGCTGCAGTGTTGCTGGACAATGAGCACCAGAAACGACATACAAATCAGTCTGACTTGTGCTGTGAATCAGCCAGTGGAATATGAGACAGTGCTTTATGGATACACTAAGAAATATGGAAACCATGCTTTGAACTTCAGAGGTCTATAGTCAGTGCTTTTTTCTATTTAAAAAAAATGTTTAGGGGTACTCTCGTTTTCCTACTCATATTGAAATACTGCCCCTCAATGAGGCCAAACTTAGATTCACAAAATGTTTAGGGGTATGCGTACCCCTGCATCCTCCCCAGAAAAAAATCAGTCTAGTGATCAGAAGCAGAATAAAATGGCTTTATTCCCTAGTTCTGTGATTAAAAAAGAGCTGCTCCTTTGGGTAGGGAAAATAGCCCATAGGATATAAAATGACCCCTAACTAATCAGAAGATGTAAAGTAAATGGCTCAAGGGGGTTTAATCCCTAGTAAGTGTGTCTGGAATTGCAAATTTGCTTGTCTTTTTCCTAAACGAAAAAGCTTCCAAACGTAAGGTATTCAATCCCTTTGATTTTAGTTGCCTTCTTTGATTCGGTGCAGCATTTTCTGGAAGCTCACATGCAGAGCATGGCCATAACCCTTACCTATAGTTTATTGAAACAAGCCAACTTCAAACCATGGTTTATAAAGTTGGCTTGTTTCAGTAAACTATGGGTAAGGGTTATGGTCGTCCTCATGTGAGGTTCCAGAAAACGCTGCACCAAATCAAAGGAGGCAACTAAAATCAAAGGGATGGAGTACCTTCCTTATGTTTGGAAGCTTTATAAACAATGGTTTGAAGTTGGCTTGCTTTCAGTAGACTGAAATTAGACAGACCACAATTTGTCCGTGTTCAGACATAATGCTCAAAATGGAAGTGAGATCTTCCGAATGCCTCCTCGTGGCTGCACCGGAGCAGAAGAGAAGCAAAGGAGAAGCACACAAGGCTGAGACTTGTTTGAATAATTATAAACCAGGAATGGTGAACCTGTGACCCTCCATCTGTTATTGACTACAACTCCCATCATCCCTGACCATTTGACATGCGGGCTGGAGCTGATGGGAGTTGGAGTCTGGTATAATCGGAATGCTCGCGTGGCTCCCCATCCCTGCGCAAAACCCCAGGTTAGCACTTTATTCTAACAAGGCCAGTGAGTCCACAGAAGAGCTGGGAACCGAATCTACAATCTCCAGAACCCCTTCAGATTCTTAGTAACAAACCCACGGTGACTGTTATGTGACCGGTGATCCTTGTCACAAACTTGAACTGGACCAACTTTGTTATGAACCAGCAAGAGAATTCTTATGCAAACACCTCCACTTATCTATTTTCTTTATTAGCAACAATCCAGCCCAAGCCATTTTGCTTGAAGGATGCAAAAACTTCACACCAACAAAAATTGTTTGACAAAGCCACATTCTGAGTAAGAACCCACCCTTTTTAAAAAAAATGCTAAAAAAATCAATCCAAGGGCTGCCACACCAAATGTTTTAGACTTGCTTCTACACATCCTAGTCCCCCACCTGCTCCTTTCCCCCTCTGTAGCTGCTGGGCACTTTAAAAAGAATATTAGTGTGTGTCTTCATCATCCTAAACTGCGAATTAGAAGTGAAGGGCTGAGGCACACATTGCCCAATTTAACAATTTGACTTGTGGTTGGTGAGGACATAAATGAAAGCAAGCATGAAACAGCTGTTGCCTCTCTTTTTTTTGAAAATAGCCTGGTAGCAAGACTACTTACGAGAGTAAGGCTGGCAGTGTTTGATGTTTATTTTTAAACAAAGTGGTAAGAATATTTCCTAGGAATCCCATATTCCTTTAGGGCAATGCTGGGAAGCTGAAGGTTCTAATTAATTAGCTATTAACTAGCCTTTCCGAAATTAAAAGACGCCTGCTTCTTGGGAGAAAAGCAATGACAAACCTAGACAGCATCTTAAAAAGCAGAGACATCACCTTGCCGACAAAGGTCCGTACAGTTAAAGCTATGGTTTCCCCAGTAGTGATGCATGGAAGTGAGAGTTGGACCATACAGAAGGCTGATCGCCGAAGAATGGATGCTTTTGAATTATGATGCTAGAGGAGACTCTTGAGAGTCCCATGTACTGCAAGAAGATCAAACCTTTCCATTCTGAAGGAAATCAGCCCTGAGTGCTCACTGGAAGGACAGATCGTGAAGCTGAGGCTCCAATACTTTGGCCACCTCATGAGAAGAGAAGACTCCCTGGAGAAGGCCCTAGTTTTGGGAAAGTTGGAGGGCACAAGGAGAAGGGGACGACAGAGGACGAGATGGTTGGACAGTGTTCTCAAAGCCACCAACATGAGTCTGACCAAACTGCAGGAGGCAGTGGAAGTCAGGAGTGCCTGGCGTACTCTGGTCCATGGAGTCACGAAGAGTCGGACACGACTAAATGACTAAACAACAACAACAATTCTAACAAGGGCTGTGCTGCTAGCTAGAAGGGCATTAATTTTCTCACTTCATTTTTCTACTAAACGACTAAACAGCAACAGCCTTTCCAAATTTCTTAATATAGTTTTCATATTTCATGTGAGTGTAGCTCATAGCTGCCAAGTTTTCCCTTTTCTCGCGAGGAAGCCTATTCGGCATAAGGGAAAATCCCTTTAAAAAAGGGATAACTTGGCAGCTATGGTGTAGCTGTGGGTTGTTTTCACAAAGTACAGTTACTAGGGCTGCAGTTGCAATCGGTTGATTACATTTGCATATGAAGCAGTTCTTCACATGCAATAAGTATCTTTTCTTTGTTTTTAGGTTATCTGGGAAGACCTTGTATGCGCAAGAGAATTTTAATTGCTTGCTATCAGAAGTTTTTATAAGCACTTGCAAACATATTCCAAACACCTGATGGTCTTTCATTGGGGCCATCATTTTAGCAACTACTATTTTCGATGAACTCACTATGAATGCCTCCCTTGTTCTCTTATAATGGCAATGGTGCCCACTTGAGAGGTGTTGGAACTGAGTTCTGGTGCATTCCGACTGGGAAAAAAGCCCTGGTTTAAGTTTATTTAAAGCCTTTTAAAATGGCTTAAACAGATCAGATTGCTAAACATGGCAAAACCATGACCTATGACTTTGTCATTCTACTCAGCAGCTCGGAATGTGTTGGCACAACTGGGTGTCATGTGAATTGTCTGTGTCTATAACACCCTGAGCATGCCTTTTAGGAATAAGCCAGTTCAGACTTCTTTTTATTTATATGGTGGCAGGCAGAGATCATAGTGGCATGGTGAAGATGCCTGGATTCACGTGGTGGGCTGCAGGACATTCTTATAGCTGCCACCACAGGGAATAATAATAATAATAATAATAATAATAATAATAATAATAATAGGTAAAGGTAAAGGGACCCCTGACCATTAGGTCCAGTCGTGACCGACTCTGGGGTTGCACGCTCATCTCGCATTAATGGCCGAGGGAGCCGGTGTATAGCTTCCAGGTCATGTGGCCAGCATGACAAAGCCGCTTCTGGCAAACCAGAGCAGCACATGGAAACGCCGTTTACCTTCCCGCTATAGCGGTTCCTATTTATCTACTTGCATTTTGACGTGCTTTCGAACTGCTAGGTTGGCAGGAGCTGGGACCAAGCAACGGGAGCTCACCCTGTCACAGGGATTCGAACCGCGGACCTTCTGATCAGCAAGCCCTAGGCTCAGTGGTTTAACCACAGCGCCACCTGGGTTATTATTATTATTATTATTATTATTATTATTATTATTATTATTATTATTTATACCCCGCCCTTCTGGCTGGGTTTCCCCAGCCACTCTGGGCGGCTTCCAACAGAAAAATGAAATAAAAGAATCTATTAAACATTAAAAGCCTCCCTAAACAGGGCTGCCTTCAGATGTCTTCTAAAAATCTGGTAGCTGTTTTTCTCTTTGACATCTGATGGGAGGGCGTTCCACAGGGTAGGCGCCACCACTGAGAAGGCCCTCTGCCTGGTTCCCTGCAACTTGGCTTCTCGCAATGAGGGAACCCCCAGAAGGCCCTTGGTACTGGACCTAAGTGTCCAGGCAGAATGATGGGGGTGGAGACGCTCCTTCAGGTATACTGGACTGAGGCCATTTAGGGCTTTAAAGGTCAGCACCAACACTTTGAACTGTGCTCGGAAACGTACTGGGAGCCAATGTAGATCTTTCTTGTTATGTGGTCTTGGCGGCCGCTCCCAGGCACCAGTCTGGCTGCCGCATTCTGGATTAGTTGTAGTTTCTGGGTCACCTTCAGAGGTAGCCCCACGTAGAGCACATTGCAGTAGTCCGAGCGGGAGATAACTAGAGCATGCACCACTCTGGCGAGACAGTCTGCAGGCAGGTAGGGTCTCAGCCTGCATACCAGATGGAGCTGATAGACAGCTGCCCTGGACACAGAATTGACCTGCGCCTCCATGGACAGCTGTGAGTCCAAAATGACTCCCAGACTGCGCAACTGGTCCTTCAGGGGCACAGTTACCCCATTCAGGACCAGGGAGTCCTCCACACCTGCCCACCTCCTGTCCCCCACAAATAGTACTTCTGTCTTGTCAGGATTCAACCTCAATCTGTTAGCCGCCATCCATCCTCCAACCGCCTCCAGGCACTCACACAGGACCATCACCGCCTTCACTGGTTCTGATTTGAAAGAGAGGTAGAGCTGGGTATCATCCGCATACTGATGAACACCCAGCCCAAACCCCTTGATGATCTCTCCCAGTGGCTGCATATAGATGTTAAAAAGCATGGAGGAGAGGACAGAGCCCTGAGGCACCCCACAAGTGAGAACCTAGGGGTCCGAACACTCATCCCCCACCACCACTTTCTGAACATGGCCCAGGAGGAAGGAGTGGAACCACTGCATGACAGTGCCCCCAGCTCCCAACCCCTCTAGACGATCCAGAAGGATGTTATGGTCGATGGTGTCAAAAGCCACTGAGAGATGTAGCAGAACTAGGAAACAGCTCTCACCTTTGTCCCTAGCCCGCCGGAGATCATCAACCAGTGCGACCAAGGCAGTTTCAGTCCGATGATGAGGCCTGCATCCCGACTGGAAGCGATCCAAATGGTCTGCTTCTTCCAGGCGTGGACCTGGAATAATAATTTATTATTTATACCCCACCCATTTGGCTGGGTTTCCCCAGCCACTTTGGGCAGCTTCCAACAGAATATTAAAAACACGATAAAACATCAAACATTATAAACTTGCCTAAACAGGGCTGCTTTCAGATGCCTTCTAAAAGTAAGATCGTTGTTTATTTCCTTGACATCTGATGGGGGGGGCGGGTTCCACAGGGCAGGTGCCACTACTGAGAAGTCCTCTGCCTGGTTCCCTGTAACCTCGCTTCTTGCAATGAGGGAACCACCAGAAGGCCCTCAGCACTGGACCTCAGTATCTGGGCTGAACGATGGGGGTGGAGATGCTCCTTCAGGTATACTGGGCCAAGGCCGTTTAGGGCTTTCAAGGTCAGCACCAACACTTTGAATTGTGCCTGGAAACGTACTGGGAGCCAATGTCGGTCTTTCAGGACTGGTGTTATATGGTCTCAGCGGCCACTCCCAGTCACCAGTCTAGCTGCCGCATTCTGGATTAGTTGTAGTTTCCGGGTCACCTTCAAAGGTAGGAAGGACAGCAGTTAACTGGCAGAAAACAAGCTCTGTACTCTGAACCACCTAGGTTAATCCCCAAGATGTCCAGGTAGTGCTGTGAAAGGATCCTGTCTACAACCCTGGAAAACCACTGCTAGTCAACACAAACTAACCTTCTCCAACCTAGTGCTCTCCAGATGTTGATGAACCACAACTCTCATCAGACCCAGCCTTCATGATCAATGGCCAGGCATAAGAGGACCTGTCATCCAGCAACATCTGGTTGAAGAAGGCTAATGTAGACTATGCTGGACCAAATGGGCTGATTTGGTATTGGTATAAGTTAGCATATAAGTTAGCAGGTTTTTGCAGTGGGCCTTGGGGCAAGTAGTTTGCATGCCATGCTACCTTGATACCAAATGATGTTTCATGTGCCCTCAAGTAGAATACTCTTCAAGGGATTCAAACTACACATTGATTGGTGATTGTCAACCAGTTTTCAGACATCAATCATGCCCATAGAAGTGGACAGTCCTATCTTAAACTTTGCCAAAGCATTGATTCACCAACACATTGCCTTCTTTCCAAATGCAATATTTAATGTCCGTTTCAAACAGAAGAAGTCTCTAAACTGAACTTCTATTTCTGGAAACTTGCATGCAGGAAAAAACAGAGATTGCCTCGCCTTAAAAAAAAATCCAATTTGATTTCTTATTAGCTGGTTTGCCGAGTTCCACAGCAGGCAAGGTAGGCAGGAAAAGAGTCCAAGAAATACTTAGTGACGTGAAATATATGACAGAGGACTATTTCAGGAGCAGAAAGAGTAGAATTAGTAAAGGAATTAAGTGAAGCAGAACATTTGTGAAGAATGAGGGCTTAGCTTAAATTTCCCCCTTTATTTGGGAGGATAAGTGAGCAAGAATCGATACAAATGCCATGTAATCTAAATCACATACGAGAGGCCTAGTGGTACCTAATTTGATCTCATATCACGAAGCAGCTCAATTATGCTGCCTCACATGACAAATGTCACAAAATTCTGATAACATTTTGCATGAATTAGAATAAATCTAGTCTGATATTCCTTTGGAAGTTCTATTTGGAGTGTTAACAAAGAAATAAGAAATCAGGTGCAACAAGAAATTAAGTCCAGATATATCTGCACTTGCGCATAAGAAAAATTTAATACAATAAGATTGAGCTCACTGTTTTGCAAATGGGAAAATTATTTCAGTGGATAAGTCTAAAGTCTTGATAGAAAAATAATATATTTTATCAGGACAAGATAAGGGTCAGATTTCAGAAGCTGCCTCCATTGTTTTTTCAATACTTAAAAATTAGAAACTTTTAAATCTCTAAATTAAGGCCTGCTGATTTAGCCAGGTTATTGACAATTTGGGGAAGTGCAATCACAAGGGGAGGTAGTTCAACTAAGCTTTAAATCAATTTAAAGGTTTGCTGCCAAAGACACATGATTTCATTAGTAGCTTTAAGCACAAAGGACAAGCTTTTAGAGAAGAAGGTACTGTAGTTTCAGCACAAACAAACAAAAAGACAGTATTTCAGTCAATCAAAGCAGTATCATTTAGCCTTACTGCCGGGCAAACTTAGCATAAGTAAATTATTATATTGATAGTATTGAACACCAGCTCAATACAATAGGGTAATTTCTTTTACTAAATGTAAATGCTGAAATCTAGAGTCTTTAGGGTACATGTTTTACATACGGCATATGGTGGAGTATCGGTATGCACACTTGTTTTTGTTTTTACTTATTAATTTTTTAATCCCTATTTTCTTTGGGGGATGCTGCTGTCATCATTCAAACAGGAGATGAGGTCACCATTACTATTTTTACCTGGTCCTTGCTCCCATCCTGACCCCTTTTTTTGTCCATCAACGGTCTCTACCTCCACAAACCAGGACTCTGTTTTTGCTTATTTGTGAGTGGAGATGGTGGCTCGACAAAATACTCAGGGAAACTGGGCAGAAGCAGTTGACTGCATTGTCTCCTACTGAGCCAGACCAAAGACCCTTCTGGTCCACCATTCTGTACTGTATGGGGAGGTGAGTTATTGCTTTTGTTTGTTATTGTTGTTGTTTAGTCATTTAGTCATGTCCGACTCTTCCTGACCCCATGGACCACAGCACGCCAGGCACTCCTGTCCTGCACCGCCTCCCGCAGTTTGGCCAAACTCATGTTCGTAGGCTTATGACAGGTCTTTTTAGGCTTATGACAGGTCTTTTTGTGTTTATGACAGGTCTTTTTGTGTTTCTTTTATATTGTAAGCCGCACTGTGATCTTCAGATGAAGGGTGGCATGGGAAACAGCAACAACAACACCCGCAGGCACCCTTGGGCTGACTACAGAATTCTATAATTGCAGAGTTGGAGGGGACCATGAGAGTCATCTATTTGTTTAAAATTTACTGCATGTAGCTCGTTAAAGGAAAACTACATGAAAATGACATCTCGTTGGTACCTAACCCCAGTTAAGATTGCAAAGATGTATAAAAACTCCACCAAAACATGTTGGAAATGTAAAGATAATGACAGTACCTTTTTGCATATGTGGTGGACTTGTAAAAGGGCAAAAGACTTCTGGGAAATGATTTATAATGAGTTTTTAAAATGTTCAAGATAACCTTTCATTAAAAAAAAAAAGCCTTTCTGCTCAGAATAGTGGGGGGAGAGATACCAAAGAACCTAAAGATATTGTTTATGTATGCTACCCTGGCCGCTATAATGTTGTTTGCCCAAAAATGGAAAGAAGAAGGTGAAGCGATGAAGCAAGAATGGATAACGAAGATGATAGACTATGCCAAAATACCAATGACAAACTTAGTTGGTCTCTAAGGTGCTACTGGAAGGAATTGTTTTTATTTTTTTGTTTCGACTACGTCAGACCAACACGGCTACCTACTGTAACTATGCCAAAATACTGTGAGGGTCAGGCAACAAGACGAGAAGAAATTTTCACAAGATTGGGAAAAAAAATTATAGAATATGTTAACACTGTAAATATGTTAAAACATTAGCAGGGTTGTTGTAACATTTATGATGGGTTACATTTGGACAATATACCGGTATTTATTAATAAGAATTGAAATTTATGACGATTGATTGAATTTGGAAGCTGGGGGGGAAACAAACAGGATGAATTTGGTGAACAATTGAATGTAAAAATGTTGTTATCAAAACTTTTTGGAAAATAAATAAATAAATACAAAAAGTGAGTCATCTATTTGCCCAATGTGGGGCTCAAATGCATGACCCTGAGATTAAGAGTCTTCTGTGTTACCGACTGAGCTATGCGTTCAGTCAACTTCATCCACAGACATTCATTCTATCCAAAGTGCATTTCATGATTGATGACACATTATTTTGGGTCAAAACTGGAGGGAAATCAGCAAGCTAAAGTAACATCACAGCAAGCGCGAAGCTGTCTCTGGATGCACATATTTCAACAAGCAGTTGTTGCACTCTGTTGCAGAAATAACAAGAAGAGACTTGCCACGCTGGTTGCTTATTGAAAGACTGAGCATTCTGGTTCTCCCCCTGCTTGTCTAATTCAATCCAAGGGAATCTTATACTTAACCGGAGCTGTCAGTTAACAAGTATCTATAGGGAATGTGATTAGTTGCCCTGTTTTGAACACCTACCCTCTGATGGAGGAGGAATAGTGCCAGGAGATTGCTGCGTCTTGAGTCCTGTGCTCAAGACTGCGTTGCTACAAGTTTGCGAAGGAACAGAGGGATCAGCCATCCTCCGGCAATTACATGCAGTTTTTAATTGCAGGCAGCATTCTTGTTTGCCTTTCTGAAGGAGGGTAAGCGACACACTGAGCTGTTGCTTTGAGGCACTGCACAATTCATTTCTGAAAGGTAATTAGCTGGGGGTGGACATGACAGGAAGTGAGCCTGACTGTGTAGTCCTGGCACATCCCACCCTGGTCTGAACTCTCCTCTAACTTCTACTTTGGCAAAGGTAAAAGTCTGCAGCCATGCCAAGCATATGCAGCTAGTGACAATCATGCATGGCTGTTCAATCTTCCATGGGTCTGCACACTTTCAGGACAAGCAACCCCCTGCTGCCTTTGGACGTTTCTCCCACCAACCCATTTCTGAAGCTAGTTGTTCTCCAAGTTGTCCGTCTCTTTCACCGACTTCCAGTAAATATAGAGTTCCCTGAGGCATTGGATGAAACTGATTATCACAACCCATTTCAATCTGGTTCAGACCCCATTGTGAGACAAAAACCAGCCTTGGTTGCTCTGATGGGTATTGCTGGCATCTACCTGTCTTGGGAGACCATGGAGGAGGGTCCTTTTGAGGGTGAAGTCAATCTGTCGGAAGGTTACAGCACCTGCTGTGGCTGTAGAGACCAATACAGTCATACCTCGGTTTAAGTACGCTTTGGTTTAAATACTTTCAGTTTAAGTACTCAGCGGACCCATCTGGAACGGATTAATCCACGTTCCATTACTTTCAATGGGAAAGTTCGCTTCAGGTTAAGTACGCTTCAGGTTAAGTATGGACTTCCAGAACCAATTACACTCATACTTCGGGTTAACTGCGCTTCAGGTTGAGTACTCCGCGGACCCGTCTGGAACGGATTAATCCACTTTCCATTACTTTCAATGGGAAAATATGGTTCAGGTTAAGTACGCTTCAGTTTAAGTACTCCGCGGTCCGTCTGAATACACTTCCCATTACTTTCAATGGGGAAGTTCGCTTCAGGTTAAGTATGCTTCAGGTTAAGTACAGACTTCCGGAACCAATTGTGTACTTAAACTGAGGTACCACTGTACGAGAGAGACATGTTTTGTTGCAGCTGGGGCAGATGAAGGCATCTGGTTGTGCTACCATAGATGCACCATGGCATTTCTTCTCCCAGTGTCCAGCTATGGATGGACCCCTTGACTGTCTGTCTCCAGGCACTGCGGTCATCTGCAAGGGGTTCCCACATGGCGGAGTTGATGTTGCCGGCCTTCATGCCATGTTTGCAGACATATTTGTAACCTTCAGAAGAAAGACAGACGAAATTGATCCTGCCAGGTCTCTCAGTGGCTTTTGATACCATTAATGACAGTATCATCTTGGAGTATCGCAATGAGTTTTGGGTTGAAAGCATTGTGTGACAGTGGGCTGCTCCTACTTATGGGGTCATCCTGCCAGCTTTGCTGTAGGGTGATATAGAATACCATCTTACCCCCCCCCAAACAGTATTTGACATCTACGTGAAGCCATTGGGAGCAGGTAGTAGGAGAATTGGGATGAAGTAAATTGGGGTGATAGCCGGAAGAGGCCATGCATAATAAAGACTAATAAATGGAACCTGGACCCGAGTAAGACAGAGACTCTGAGGCTGACCAGTCTGAGACTTGGGAAATTTCTTCTAGATGTTTTGCAACTCCTTTGGAAAAAGCTCCACCATTTTCCTCAGAGGCCCTGGTAACTTTGGTGGCAAAGATAACCCTTCAGCAGCTTTGGTTGGTACATCGACTGCACCATATTTCTTGGACAATGATAGCTTGGTCACTGTGGTCCACACATTGGTAACCTCCCAATTTGATTACTGCAGCATATTCTCCATGGGCCTATCCTTAATCATCATTCAGGAGCTTCAGCTAGTGCAGAATGAGGCTGGCAGGGGTACCCACTCCTTGCAGATACGACAGGGCTCAGCTAGCCCGAGAAGTGTGTGCACACTCACTGGTGTTGCTGCACGTCTTGCACTGGTTCTGCTGACAATGATTCTTTTTGTAACAGAACTGGTGGTGGCTGTGGGAGATGAGACCTTCTATATGGTTACTGAAAGCAAATCAGATTTTTGAATTCATATTAATTTATGCTAAGACTGTCAAATCAATATTGTGCCAGCCTTTATGCACAGTATTCCTGCATTAACCTCAGCTGGTGACATAACATCCCTATGCAGCATTAAATGGAAGGCCAGCAGCAAGCTAAGCCCTTCTTGGCTAACTGGCTTGAAATTTGTCTTTTAAAGTCTTTCAAAAATGTGCAGTGAAGCCTGAGCACTAAATTCTTCATTATTTCGAACACTTATTGTCTTGTGGGAAAACCATTGTGTTAAGCAGACTCAATTTAACTGTAAATGTTTGATTGCATCAAATCCTCCTCCTAATGTGCTTGAAAGGTTTACGATTTGGGTCATTCATTATGCCAATTTTTCTTTAGGGTATTCTGTTCCTGTGGTCACAGATTTGCAACCAAGTCCTAACAAAGGCTGCTTCGAATCCAGCAAGATGTTGTGCAGCAAAATAGAACATTCTACAATTAAGCAGCGACTCAAAACTTTCAGTACTTTGTTAACTATGATACAGATTCTGGGCAATCCTGGGCTGTCTCTATTTTGCAGTGGAATTCAATCACATCCCAGCAAATTCAGCTGTGCCTTTGGATCTTAAATTTAGCAGGGTGGGGTGGAGTTGGATCTGAATTTTATATATTATTTGCTCATTTATTTTATATATATTGTTTATTTTAAGCTGTTTTAATCTTGTTTCCATTCTTATTTGTAACTTTCTTATTTGTAATTTTCTTATTTTTAGAGGGAGGAAACCCCACATAAACAGCAACAACCATAATAATGATGTAAAGTGTATAATAAATTTTCAGTTGGAGAATCAATGCATTTTTGATAGATTATAAATGACTGCAGAAACACGACGCCCATTTGGAAAAAATGCACATTGCCTTTTACACATGATAAGACATGTAATTCTCACCGCGGCTGGTCCCATTCAGAGCAAATGTATAGCTTGGCTTTTTGAAAACCACTGTATCTCATTTGAAGAGAACACATTTCTTTGGACAATAAGACAAAGTGGAAGTCATTCATATTGCACATGACAAGTGATAATTGGAGAGGGGGGTCAAGGAAAATCCATGTGCCCAAATTTGAAGCTGCCTTAGAGATAGCTCCAGCTCTTTGTTGAAGTGACGGCAGAAGAGATGGGGAAGGATGAATAGCTGTCATTTCCTCCATGTATCCTGGGGAAATTGGTGTGACAAGAAGACAATCCAGCTTAGCTGTCAGTTTTATAGCAGGGTATCTTAGTGATTCCCCACCCCAGAAACTCAAAGGAAGTTTGAAATATGGGTAGGAATGGAGTGGAAGGATGCAAGAGGAAGTTCTGGAATTCATTGATAAAAACCCTTCAGCAGCTCAAAAGTTGTGTGCTGCTGTTTTAAAAGGAAGGCGAAAAAATTGCAGTTGGTAGCTTGGGGATGCGGGGGGTGGGGCAGGGACAGAATTTTGGTTGCCTTGAGTCATAATCTTTTAGAGATGTGCTCAAAGAATGAGAGACTCATGCCTGCTTTTGTAGTGCAGGCTACCCGCGATTTGTGTGGGATTTGCATTTCAGGTCATCATGCTTGTCAGCAGAGCATCCATAAGACTGCCCTGCCATGTTCTGCCCTCTTATGGGTCAAAAAACAGCACATACATGCATGGTGCTTTGAATACGCCCCCCCCCAAAAAAAGGTTGGTCTCTGTACAAATAAAATTCTTACCTTGGTGATGACTGATTTTTGTAAAGAGAGGAATGGTGCGTTGAAGGGCCCATTGTAAGGTATGTCAAGAATGGTGCATTCCCCATGGTGCTTTTGTTTGCCTTGAACAAGATAAAGCGACCTACAAATTTAATAAATTTAATAAATTCCAAAGAAGGGCAGTGCCAAAGAATGCTCCAACTACCGCACAATTGCGCTCATTTCACACGCTAGCAAGGTTATGCTTAAAATTCTACAAGGCAGGCTTAGGCAGTATGTGGACCGAGAACTCCCAGAAGTGCAAGCTGGATTTCGAAAGGGCAGAGGAACCAGAGACCAAATAGCAAACATGCGCTGGATTATGGAGAAAGCTAGAGAGTTCCAGAAAAACGTCTACTTCTGCTTCATTGACTATGCAAAAGCCTTTGACTGTGTCGACCACAGCAAACTATGGCAAGTTCTTAAAGAAATGGGAGTGCCCGATCACCTCATCTGTCTCCTGAGAAATCTCTATGTGGGACAAGAAGCTACAGTTAGAACTGGATATGGAACAACTGATTGGTTCAAAATTGGGAAAGGAGTACGACAAGGTTGTATATTGTCTCCCTGCTTATTTAACTTATATGCAGAATTCATCATGCGAAAGGCTGGACTAGATGAATCCCAAGCCGGAATTAAGATTGCCGGAAGAAATATCAACAACCTCAGATATGCAGATGACACAACCTTGATGGCAGAAAGCGAGGAGGAATTAAAGAACCTTTTAATGAGGGTGAAAGAGGAGAGCGCAAAATATGGTCTGAAGCTCAACATCAAAAAAACCAAGATCATGGCCACTGGTCCCATCACCTCCTGGCAAATAGAAGGGGAAGAAATGGAAGAAATGGAGGCAGTGAGAGATTTTACTTTCTTGGGCTCCTTGATCACTGCAGATGGTGACAGCAGTCACGAAATTAAAAGACGCCTGCTTCTTGGGAGAAAAGCAATGACAAACCTAGACAGCATCTTAAAAAGCAGAGACATCACTTTGCCGACAAAGGTCCGTATAGTTAAAGCTATGGTTTTCCCAGTAGTGATGTATGGAAGTGAGAGCTGGACCATAAAGAAGGCTGATCGTCGAAGAATTGATGCTTTTGAATTATGGTGCTGGAGGAGACTCTTGAGAGTCCCATGGACTGCTAGAAGATCAAACCTATCCATTCTTAAGGAAATCAGCCCTGAGTGCTCCCTGGAAGGACAGATCGTGAAGCTGAGGCTCCAATACTTTGGCCACCTCATGAGAAGAGAAGAATCCTTGGAAAAGACCCTGATGTTGGGAAAGATTGAGGGCACTAGGAGAAGGGGACGACAGAGGACAAGATGGTTGGACAGTGTTCTCGAAGCTACGAACATGAGTTTGACCAAACTGCGGGAGGCAGTGCAAGACAGGAGTGCCTGGCGTGCTATGGTCCATGGGGTCACGAAGAGTCGGACACGACTAAACGACTAAATACAACAAATAATAATGGTGTATCTACTGCTGAGTACCAGACCATCCTTTGTTTGGGGGGGGGGGTGAGTGGAGTTTTCTCCCAAAGGAATGGCTTCCCCCAGTAAAGTCTTTATTCCTTGCCACTATGAATAGATGGCAGCTTTGTTGACACCTGTGTTGGTGGACATTTTACTTTCCCCTTTCCTCTCATCACTTCAGTTTCTTGGCTAAGAAGTGGGTTTTCCCTCCCAGATTGCAGCCAATTCATCAGATCCACTTGGAGGAGAACCAGTCACCACCTGCAAAGCTGTTCACCATTGTTGTCCACGCTGGCTTACATTTTGGAAGGCATGGAACTAAAAGCATGGGTAAAAGTAAAGGGACCCCTGACCATTAGGTCCAGTCGTGGCCAACTCTGGGGTTGTGGCGCTCATCTTGCATTATTGGCCAAGGGAGCCGGCGTTCAGTTTCCAGGTCATGTGGCCAGCATGACAAAGTCGCTTCTGGCAAACCAGAGCAGCGCACGGAAATGTCATTTACCTTCCCGCTTTGAGCGGTACCTATTTATCTACTTGCACTTTGACATGTTTCAAACTGCTAGGTTGGCAGGAACTGGGACCGAACAATGGGAGCTCACTCCATCGCAGGGATTTGAACCGCCCACCTTCTGATCGGCAAGCCCTAGGCTCTGTGGTTTAACCCACAGTGCCACCTGCGTCCCAAAAGCATGGGTAACCAATGTGATATTCTCCAGATGTTTCTGGACAACAGTTTCTAGCATCCCTGACCGTTGGCCATGATGGCTGGGGCTGATGGAAACTGGAGTCCAACAACATCTGGAAGACACCACATTGGCTGCAGTGTGCAGAATCAATGCTGCATAAGAACACTAAGAAGAGTTTGCTGAATCAGGCCGATGGCCTATCTAATCCAGTATCCTGTTCTCACAGTGGCCAACCAGATGCCTGAGAGAAACCCGCAAGCGGGACCCAAGCACAAGACCACTCTCCCCTCCCCTGTGGTTTCCAGCAATGGTATTCAGACATGTTACTGTTTCTGACTGTGCATAGATTGTACGGTTCTACTAGTGGTATCGTCTTGTGCCATTCATTATAATCAAAGTTAGACATGGAAAACAAATAATTTCTATCCTGTTAATTGTATTACCCTCTTTAACAGAAGACACCTTTGAGTGTCACATGCACGAGCAGACAGAGGACGAGTGAATGACTCCCACTTCCTGTAGAAAAACCAAAGAGGGGCTCAGGCATTCTACCTTCCTCATGCTAAGATGCAAAAGGTCCTCTACATTTGGACACATATTTCATGGTGCCAGAAGTGAGATGTATGTGTCTTGACTTCAGGTGGCGTTCATGTGCTGTGTCAGGAACACATGGGTATCACATGGCAGGACAGAGTCTCAAACAAAGAAGTGCTCTTCCAAGCCCACATTCCCAGCATGTTTGCACTCCTGCCTCAGCGACATCTACCCTGGCTTGGTCAGGTCCACAGAACAGAAAATGGTAGGACCCCCAAGGATGCACTCTATGGGGAGCAGGCTTCAGGCACCAGGTCCATTTGCAGACCAACTCTGAGTTACAAAGATGTCCGTAAACAGGACATGATGTCTGACAACATTAACCCCAACATGTGAGAACCCCAACATGCAGATGACCACAATGCCTGGAGACAGAGGGTCAGGTTGTATATTCATGGCAGCAACCAGAGGAGGAATGATCACTGGGACATGACAGAGAGAAGAAACACCAAGCTGCACCTATGACAGTGGGTGGCACTGTGGTCTAAACCACTGAGTCTCTTGGGCTTGCTGATCGGAAGGTCGGCAGTTTGAATCCATGCGACGGGGTGAGTTCCCATTGCTCTGTCCCTGCTCCTGCCAACCTAGCAGTTCGAAAGCATACCAGTGCAAGTAGATAAATAGGTACAGCTGTGGAGGGAAGGTAAACTGTGTTTCTGTGTGCTCTGGCTTCCATCATCGTGCCCCATTGCGCCAGTAGTGGTTTAGTCTGTGGACAAATGCTGGCTCCCTTGGCCTGAAAAGCAAGATGAGCAACACACCACCTTTGACTGGACCTAACCATCCAGGGGTCCTATACCTTTACCTACCTATGACAGCAAAACTGGAAGCCTTCACCTGTCCCACCTGTAATAAAACGTCTCTCTCCTGTACTGGTCTCCAAAACCACAGCAGTCACTGTAACTCTCCAATTGTTTGACTTTACTTCTGAAGGCGCACTCTTCCGTAGTCTCTAGAGACAGACTGATGGCAACTTGGCAACTTTTTGCAATATGGCCTTTCCCTAAATAGATCACTGAGGTGACTCCAGTTAGCTTCTTTTCATGTGGTTAAGAAATATCTTCCAAATGTCATCTCCCAGTAATATCTGCTTTGTGCCCTTACATAGAGACCAAAGGTATAGAGGTTGTGGTACCCAATTTATTTCTGCTTGAATTCATTTCCTTACAAATATAGCAGAATAAAGTCCATGCTCAAATTCAAATGCATAACTGAGGTTGAATATGCATTGCACGTATTTCATTATATTTGCATTGCCTTGGGGGGGGGGAATTAAAGAGAAGCTGCACACAGTTCTAGAAATTAACATTACTGGGAGACTGTCCAACAGTTACAGGCCTCTGATTCTTGTACCATTGATTATAATTAGGCCATGTGTCAGGTGTGGGAATCGAATTCCCAATGCTAACAGTGGTGATTGTTTAATAGATTTGCAGCTATTGATTGTACAAATATTTGGATACCACAGTGTACATTTGCCAGCTGGGTTTTTGTGCAAAGAAGTATTTACATTCAATGGCAGTTTAGTTGCTCTTAATGTAATACAGTACAGTGGAACCTCGGTTTATGAACACCTCGGTTTATGAATTTTCGGTTTATGAACGCCGCGGACCCATCTGGAACGGATTAATTCATTTTCCATTACTTTCAATGGGAAAGGTCGCTTCAGTTTATGAACGCTTCAGTTTATGAACAGACTTCTGGAACCAATTACACCCATGCTTCAGTTTATGAACATTTCAGTTTAAGTACTCCGCGGACCCGTCTGGAATGGATTAATCCACTTTCCATTACTTTCAATGGGAAAGTTCGCTTCAGTTTATGAACGCTTCAGTTTATGAACAGACTTCCGGAACCAATTGTGTTCATAAACCGAGGTACCACTGTACTATGTTACCCCAGTGCCCTGCCTATTGGGGAGCGGAGGATGAGAGGAAGTTTCTCATTCATCTCTCTCTCTCTCTCCCTCTCTCTCTCCCTCTCCCACCCCCAATCTATCTACTGTATTTTTCCATCTATAAGACACCCCCATGTATAAGACTACCCCTATTTTGGGGGGCTCCGATTTAAGAAAATGTGGGGGTGGCCCCCGTGTATAAGACGCCCCCAAATTCTGGACATTATTTTTAGGGGGAAAAACTAGTCTTATACATGGAAAAATATGGTATATCTGTCTGTAGCTGTTTGCTGCCATGATATTATGTGATATGTAAGCATTTTTAACAGCAGCAGCAGCAGCAGCTAAAAATTGAACAAGGCAAAGACTTTGCACTAATGGCATGACTTCATGAGACTTCATTGTGTTTCTTTCCCTGGACACACCCAAAATTAGTTATGTTTTCATTTGGATTGATGTACTAATAGTATCCACTTCCATCCCTGGGTTTTTCCATCCATTGCTGGGTTTTTAAAAAATAGAACCTGAATATCTACCAATGAGTGGCTGCTTCTGTCAAGCTGCGCATGCCTTGCCAATTGTTGTCTGAAAAGCCTCACCAATTATATGCTAAATCAGACACAAAACAAAATGTATATTATATGTATAATACCTACAAACGTGCCAAGCCCTTTGCTGTACTATATTTCCATGGCACAGATTTAAAAGTGCATTAATAAATCTGAATTTACATACTGTAATTGCATTGTTACATGTATCTGCTAATGTGCTGTTTGCTTTAGAAAATCTGGAGTCTATGTGTATGATATTATATAAAAATTAATGTATATTGTATACAGGAATTGTTCATATATACAGTATTTTTAGTAGAACTGGGTGCGTGGGAATCTCATCTTTCACTGAGATTAAGGAGCAAGACAGAAATTAGGGAAGAAACAACATTGAAATGTTCAGGAAACCCTATTCCTGTTTGTTTGTTTGTTTGTTTGTACTGTACTTCTTATTTTGATTTGCTGACATTAGTGATAAGGAACCTAGGAATCTCTCCCATGGCTAATTCCTTCTTCAAATTAAAGAAACAAAAGGAGAGAAAAAGAAGGAGAGAGAGGAAACAGGCACCACATGCCAAATCAAATGAAAAAGGAGAAGCACATTTATATATTATTAAACCCCTTAATCGCTGGCTGATAAAATGTGTCTCTGGGTTACATTTCACTACAAAAAGCATAGCAAATGAGCAAGAGAATCACCCCTTCCCCTGTTATCTGGATTGGCATTCCAGAAAACACCAGTCCATCAGGGAATAAGATGGTGTCATGAATAAATTCTGGTCTTATCATGATCATGTCATCATGTCAGATGGCTTTAAAAGTGATCAAGAACAGCCACAATTATACAGGGTGGAAAGCAGTTGTGGCTTTTATGCTGTTGAGCTAGAGGAAAAGGGGGAAATGTTTCCATTTGTCCAAGTTAAGGATGAGTAACCCGTGACACTCCAGATGCCAAGACCTGCCCACCCACCTGCAGCAACTCAGGTGACAGAATCCACAGGGGCAGCAGATCCCAACATATAATTTTATTCAGAGCCGGCCCACCCATGAGGCAAGGTGCCTCAGGCTGCATGGTCCATTGGGTTAGCAGATCCCAATGTAGATCTTTCTCCCCCACCCCTTGTTCCTGATGCAGATTCTCCTTCACCCCTTCTTCCCTGGCAGGGAGGAGGACCTTATTCTACAGTCCGCCTCAGGTGCCAAAATTTATTGGGCTGGCCCTTCCAGATGCTGTTTAACTCCCATCAGCCCCAGTCAGCGTGCCTAATGGCCAGAGATTAGTCCAACAACATCTGGAGAGCCACAGATTGCCAATCCTGGTAGTCCAACAACATCTGGAGGGGCATGATGTCTTAGGCCATCCCTGGCCTGTCTTAGACTGTAATAGAAGTGTGTGTGTTTTTTTCTAGTGTGGTGAAATCATGGTGTTGTGCATTCTGTTCTGAAAGTAAGATCTAATGTCGATCACAACAGGAGAAAGTACTCATTAAAATTGAGTTGGCAATGAATTCTTGCATCTCGGCTGAATGTAAGATTATTTATAATGGTAAGTCAGTGCTGGAGATAGATTTTTGTGGGATGAAGTTTTGTATGCCAGGGCAATGATTATGGAGCATGGATGAGTGGTATCTTGAAAAGAATCATTCCATTATCTGATTCTGATTCCATATGGTCTATGCGCAGTTGCCGCCATTATAATTAGCTTCCTTGAATACCTACTGAGCACTTAAAATTGTTTTGCTGTCTTTCAAATCCTGTGCCCTCCGAACAGCCTGTGCTGATCTGCCAAGGCTTTTGCAGAGGAGGTTTCGTTGGAGTATAATTTGGCAGGTATCCCAAATAAACTTGGCAGAATGGGACAATAAGATGCAAAGCAAGTTTCCCACTCTCCTCTTTAAAGAAATTCTCTTTAAAGACAATCTTCTGACATTATAATAGAATTTAGCTCTTGTTGAATAATATTTTGTGATGTGGATAAAAATAGACACTCAAATGGGACCCTGTGTGTTCTGTACACTCTCAGTTTTGAAGTGCAAGGTACGGCATCTGGTGCAAAGCTTGGTATCTTCAGAATCTCAAGAAAGAAAGAAAGAAAGAAAGAAAGAAAGAAAGAAAGAAAGAAAGAAAGAAAGAAAGATTTTTCAAATACTTATGGTTCTGAAGGACAGTTTATAAATACTTGTGCAGTGTCTGATAAGGAAACTCAAAAGCAAGCCATGAGTTAGGCATGCATTTCACTGATCAATGTGGGCCGCGTAAGATGATTAGTACCTGCATACCTCTTTATCAGGGATGCAGGTGGCGCTGTGGGTTAAACCACAGAGCCTAGAGCTTGCTGATCAGAAGGTCGGCGGTTCGAATCCCTGCGACGGGGTGAGCTCCCGTTGCTCGGTCCCAGCTCCTGCCAACCTAGCAGTTTGAAAGCACGTCAAAGTGCAAGTAGATAAATAGAAGGTAAGCGGGAAGGTAAACGGCGTTTCTGTGTGCTGCTCTGGTTCACCAGAAGCGGCTTTGTCATGCTGCCCACATGACCTGGGAGCTGTACGCCGGCTCCCTCGGCCAATAAAGCGAGATGAGCGCCACAACCCCAGAGTTGGTCACGACTGGACCTAATGGTCAGGGGTCCCTTTACCTTTACCTTACCTCTTTATCACTCTACTATAGATACTATTTCCCTCTACACACACCTGGTTTATTCTGTCAGCAGAATTTAGGCTTAATTGGCAGGTTCCCATAGGTGCTTTATATGAACATGATGAGATCTTGACTGAGCATCCTTCCTTGGGTTCAGAGATGACGCAGGTGATGGTCCAAGATAGGGCATCCTCAGCGGTGGCACCTCGTTTCTGAAATGCTCTTACATGGTACCAACACTAGGACATAATCCAAATTTCCCCACCATGTTGGTGAGGCTTTACAAAGCACCAGAGACACCACTGAACCAACATTCCTGCCACACATAGGCCTGGCGCTGTTGCACAATGGTAGTAAGACCATATTAGGATCCAGTGGGTTAATCTTAGCCTATCCCCTCCCTGCCTGCATTTGTTTGTTTGTTTGTTCAAAATTTTGTCAGTTTCAACTGTTTTAGCTTGCTGCTCTGTTTGTTTTGTACCTTAGTGTTTTGGTCTTGTTAGGCTTGTTGTTGTTGTTCAGTCGTTTAGTCGTGTCTGACTCTTCGTGACCCCATGGACCAGAGCACACCAGGCACTCCTGTCTTGCACTGCCTCCCGCAGTTTGGTCAAACTCATGTTCGTAGCTTCGAGAACGCTGTCCAACCATCTTGTCCTCTGTCGTCCCCTTCTCCTAGTGCCCTCCATCTTTCCCAACATCAGGGTCTTTTCCAGGGAGTTTTCTCTTCTCATGAGGTGGCCAAAGTATTGGAGCCTCAGCTTCACGACCTGTCCTTCCAGTGAGCACTCAGGGCTGATTTCCTTCAGAATGGAAAGGTTTGATCTTCTTGTAGTCCATGGGACTCTCAAGAGTCTCCTCCAGCACCATAATTCAAAAGCATCAATTCTTCGGCTGTCAGCCTTCTTTATGGTCCAGCTCTCACTTCTGTACATCACTACTGGGAAAACCATAGATGATTATTATTATTATTATTATTATTATTATTATTATTATTATTAACCATAGCTGGTTAGGCTTAAGGCATACTAATAAGTTGTTGTTAAATAGGAAACAAGTTATTTGCCCATCTAGCCCCCCTCTTCACCTGGAGGGCCTTAGCAGGCTCATGTGGCAGTGATACTGGGAAGCTGTCACTGGACAAGTGCTTGGATGCTGCCCCTTTAAATTTCCCACAATGCCCAAGGATTGTGGTTAATTAAAATGGCAGATAGACACAGCTTCTAGGAGCACGAGGCCCATGAAATAAAAAAGCATTGAGGCTCTAGCAGCTGTCCAAGGATTTCAGGTGCTGATGTTGGGTCTGACAATGGATGCATTCTGTCCCTGCTTCTGATCCTTCCTTTCTTTGAGCAAACGGTATTCATTCTGTCAGAATTACTTCCACTGCAACCCACAAAGCAGAATTCCTTCACAGGGGAAGTATTGGGTATTGGCAGCTTTTTAATATTTGTCCAAAGAACCAAAAATTGGGGGGGGGGGTCCATTGGTAATATTTCATTTGGACAGTGTTTGCTTTTCAGCCAAGCTGACAAAGAAGAAGCGGAAAGAGAGGTCTTTGCTACATGTACAAATTCAGTTGCCACTCATGGATTGTTTCATGGGACACCTGCATGCAAAAAAAAACACAGCAACATTTCACGTCACCACATTCCATTAAGGAAATGGAGAGGCTGGATGTGTGGGGTGGGATGATGCTTACTCACTGCATGAATCTCATCCAGAGCAGAGACTAATATCCATGACAACATACTCTGCAAGCTAACCAAAGGAGGAAAAGAGGTGGGTGCTGCTAGCCCGCTCATGCTGCTATCAACCACGTCTTTCAAATAGTGGTATCGAAGTATTTTTGCTTAGAGCGTGCATAGCCCTAACCAAGTGTTCGATTTAATTACATGCAGTGGTGTGGTGGCCTGAGGTCACAGGGGGTCAAAGACTCAGTACTATTTCTGCAGGGTCCTTGTCCCAATCATCATGAAAGAGGAGCTTTGGGGCAACTGTATGCTCCAAAATCAGGAGCTTAGGAATGCTGAAAATGCAAGGTGTTTCAGTATCAAGAGGAAAGATGTGATTTCTTTTGTTACCTGTAGACTTTTTCTTTCTCAGAAATAACTAGATTTCATTGCTCATCTTTGACCACCCACCCACCCATCCCCTAAATCTTTGTTTTAAATATTTTGCTTCAAAAGCATCCTTGCCCTACTCCCAGGAAAATCTCCATAGCTTTTTAAAACCGATTAAACACATCATTCATTATTGTTATGCTTCACATGGCAGGAATACATTGGCACAAAACAGGGGATTTAAAGCTGTCAAACACAGAATCATGTATACTGGAAGCATCTAAAAGTTAAATTAGCTGGAGTGTTGTTTCAGCAGAAAAATTTTCTGTTTAAAATATGCATTTATGAAAGAAAATGTTGCAATAAGAAATGTCATATATGTGATTAAGTGACCAGGGCAGGCTGCAATCCTAACCCTACTTACCTGGATGTAAACCCCATTGGACTGAAATAAACTTACTTCTGAGCAGATGGTTAGAATTGCAGCCATAGATGGTTTTGTGATTGGCCACTCGTAGGGGTGTCAGAGAGTTCTGCCAGAAACAGAAATGGGAGCTGAAATTTCCACATTTTCCGTGATCTTCTGAAGTAAGGAATGGAAATCATGCCATCAAACATGTGCAGTACTCACCTATTGTTGTTTTTAGTCTGCAAATGTTCCACAAATAATTACATTGTTTGCTGCATTCTTTTTATGTATTCCTTTCACTGAAATGTATTGAAATTAATTACATCATTAATTATGTAATTTTCAACCATAGTGGATAAAGAGAAGAATAACAGAGGTTTTAGCAAAAGTCAAAGTGCAGCAGAGTGGACTCAATGCTCATCGCAACCAACCCAGTATGGGAGGGAAAACATTACATCCCTAGCCATAGGCGACTTCATTATCTCTGTTTTTAAAGTGCTGCCAAATTCTTTGTTTTTGCTACAAAAGGTTAAATGAGAAGATAACAGATTTGTTGATGTATCTGTTGATGGCTGAGACATGCATGCCTGTTATGTGTGTTCTAATATAGGTAAAAATACGCATATTTCTGCATCAGCTAATCACGAAGCTGGAGAAACTAACAACAAGTCCATTGCAGCAGAGCAGAAAATGCCACAGGAAAGTGTGAATGAATATCAGAATGGATCGAACCACTTTTGTACGACCCTAGAAGCGGCAGGTTGGGGCCGACCTTGCCACTTTCCTAATGAAAGCTGAAGTTTAATTAATACTGTCTCCCTCATGGCTCTACTTTCAATGACAAAATAATGGTTAAGCTATTTGGAATCATTTCCTTGCTGCATAAAATATGCCCTAATTAGTTAAAAGAGCAACCAATTAGCGTGTAGTTTTCAGGAGACACAAAGTGGATTCTGTTGCTTAACTTAAAAGAAAAACTGAGACGGGGCCGTAGTGTTAGAATAGATAATGACAGTAAAAGAGGAAGCTTTTAGTACATTTGCATAATATCCTCTCTCCTCCCTCCCTTCCTCTATGTATCTCACACTTATTAAAAAGCAGATAGGTGTATTGAGCCAGGGGATCTTAAGCAACAAAGTATTTCAGTCCATCACTGTGCTAATTACCTGATGTGCTAGTGGCCTTTGAGGCCAGAACACACCACAGTGTGCTTCTTCTTCCATCAACCCAAAACACCTCTGCCTCTATTTCCAATCTCAGTGGTAGGTGGCATTTGCATAGCACACGCTTGTTAACGTTTTAAGTTACTCGCATCAAATACTGTTTCTCATGCGGCAACCAAATTGGATGAAGCAAATGAGGTTATTCTCTGCTAGGGATAGACGACGGATCTTTCCATTGTGACCGATTTTGCGGCCGATTTTGTTTATTTGTTTCAGTGGTTCCCTCCACAAACCCTTTGCTAGTCTTGTGTCACTCTTCATAAACATCCAAATACAGGGCAACATTTGAGAATTCTTTTAGGCTAAATAGGATTGCTCTGTGGCAAATAAATAAATAGGACCCAGGTGGTGCTGTGGGTTAAACCACTGAGCCTAGGGCTTGCTGATCAAAAGGTTGGCGGTTCGAATCCCTGTGACGGGGTGAGCTCCCGTTGCTCGGTCCCAGCTCCTGCCAACCTAGCAGTTTGAAAGCACGTCAAAATGCAAGTAGATAAATAGGAACCGCTACAGCGGGAAGGTAAACGGCGTTTCCATGTGCTGCTCTTGTTCGCCAGAAGTGGCTTTGTCATGCTGGGCACATGACCTGGAAGCTGTACGTCGGCTCCCTCGGCCAATAATGCGAGATGAGCGTGCAACCCCAGAGTCGGTCACGACTGGACCTAATGGTCAGGGGTCTCTTTACCTTTACCTTAGGATTGCTCTGTAATCAAATAATAGGAAAGTTATGTCGTGAAACTCCCTAGGATCTATGGATGACGGGTGGTATACAAATTTAATAAATTATAGTAATAGGATAAAGTGTGGTGGTAAATTTTCAAGGTTCTAAGAGGTTGCTGTAGTTTTTCTGTTCTTTGTTGTTGTTGTTTTATATGCTGCCCATCTGACTGGGTTGCCGCAGCCACTTTGAGCGACTTCCAACAAAATAATAAAACATGAAAAACCTCAAACATAAAAACCTCCCTGTACAGGGCTGCCTTCAGATGTCTTCTAAAAGTCAGGTAGACATTTATTTCCTTGACCTCTCATGGGAGGGCGTTCCACAGGTAGGGGGTGACTACTGAGAAATGGTTCTTACCATTCAAAAGGCTGTAAATCTTATAAATGAAAATAAAATCTTATAAATCTTATAAATAAAAGAGGCTTCTGTGCATTAACACCTGCCTAGCACACAGATATTTATCAGGCGAAACTTTCCTTGGCATGGACATGAAAGAATATGTTATATTTCAAACAATGCATCTTGCGCAGTTTATTTATTTTTGTGATCATAAGTTGTTTTAAACAGTTTTTAACATTGTGTTTCGTTTGCTGTAACCCGGCTTGGGACCTAGGAGCAAAGGGCAAGTAGTCAATTTGCTGTAAACAGCAGCAGCAACAACAACAACAACAATAACGATAAATTTCAAAGCAGGTAAAGCACACATTTCATATATTTTAAAGAGACAACAACCGTGTTTCCCCCTTTTTAAGACACCGTCTTATAACTTTTTTTACTCAAAAAAACAGACGGTGTCTTATTTTCAGGGGATGTCTTGTACCTTAAGGCCTCCTCGGAAGGGCCAGGCCACTGGCTCAGGGTGCTGCTGGGCGCTCTGCACGGCACCGAGGCAGCAGGCTGCTGGCTCGGCGCTCCGCCCAGCGCTGCTGGGCGCTCCGGGCGCTCGGCGCTGCAGACCGCCGGTTCCGGCGGCGGGGGGCAGGCCTCGGGCAGCTCTCCCCCCAAAAGAAGAGGCCAGGCGCTGCACAGCCCTCCGAGCGCTCGGCGCTCCGGAGTGCTCCGCTCTGCAGCCGCCGGTTCAGGCGGCGGGGCGGCAGGCCTCGGGCAGCTCCTCCCCCCCCAAAAGAAGAGGCCAGGCGCTGCAGGGCGCTCCGAGCGCTCGGCGCTTCAGAGCGCTCCGCTCTGCAGCCGCCGGTTCCGGCGGCGGGGCGGCAGGCCTCGGGCAGCTCCTCCCCCCCCAAAAGAAGAGGCCAGGCACTGCAGGGCGCTTCGGAGCGCTCGGCGCTTCGGAGCGCTCCGCTCTGCAGCCGCCGGTTCCGGTGGCAGGGCGGCAGGCCTCGGGCAGCCCCAAAAAAAGAAAAGAAAAGAAGAGGCCAGGCGCTGCAGGGCGCTCCATGCGTTCACTGCAGCAACAGCAGCCGGTTCCAGGCCCCTCTGGCTGGCTGGGGCGCTCGGCGGTCTCGCATGGAGGTATGTCTTATTTTCGGGGGGTGTCTTAGATTTCACTAATGCTAAAAAATGCTGCCATGGCTTACTTTCTGACTACGTCTTAAAAAAGGGGAAACACGGAAGACGCACCTTGACAATGTGGAGGTGGTGAATGGACTGGTTTTGAGTAGGAATGGATGGCTGAAGTATTTTTTTTTCCAGTGGATTTTTAGGCCAGTGCCTCTTTCCCTCTTTATTTTTTTTATTTTTTTAAAAAGGCTTCCACAGTGTCTTACATAGAAGATCAAGTTAGACAAGAGGGTGAAAGATTGTTTTCTGCTGCTCCAGAGAAGCAAACACGGAGCAATGGATTCAAGCTACAAGAAAGAAGATTCCACCTAAACATCAGGAAGAACTTCCTGACAGTAAGAGCTGTTCGGCAGTGGAATTTGCTGCCAAGGAGTGTGGTGGAGTCTCCTTCTTTGGAGGTATTTAAGCGGAGGCTTGACAGCCATCTGTCAGGAATGCTTTGGTGGTGTTTCCTGCTTGGCAGGGGGTTGGACTGGATGGCCCTTGTGGTCTCTTCCAACTCTATGATTCTATGACAATCGGGCTTGCTAATCTTAGCCCACACTTTTTCTCCCCTGCTGCGAAGTGGTGCGGGGAGGGTGGCATTTGAAGCAAAGGAGTGTTGTGTGCCAGAATGGGCTGCCTTACCCTGCTACTCACCACTTCTTCTTGACTGCAACACCATCTCACCCAACCCACCTCGGGTCCCAAAGCAACCCCAGATGTCTTCTAACATGCCAGTGAGGGAAATCTCAGCAATATAGCAAACAGATATTTTTCTTCAGAATAAGGCATTTGAACTCTCACATCATCCACTCTTGGTACCACAAAACAAAGTCATCTGCGGTAAGGATGGTAGAAGAAGGTCCACCTCCTGCTCTTTAACTCATCCCACCAGCATCAAACAGGCCTGGGTCAACTCCATATATTGCTAGACCACAACTGCCCATCATCCCCAGCCATTGGCCACACTGGCTAGGGTTGATGGCAGTTGTAGTCTGGCAACATCTGTGACATTTCCATTGTGCTTTCCTACCCCAGTCCTGCAAGGCCACCAAGATAGCTAAGTACCCCCACCTGGCATCCTGTTTTCTGGTGAGATGCATGTTCCCTTCATGGAGAAAGGAGATGGGTATAGCTGTAACTCTTTCCCCGAGGGACACACATGTTGCCAACTGCATCTCACTAGAGAGATTTCTAAATCATGCTGTCTACTAGACTTCAGAGCTGACTGAGCGGAAAACATGAACTTGTAAGAGACAGAACCAGCCCCATGAGATTCTCCTAATGCCTTTTAAAAAAGGCATATTTATGCAAATCCACACCTTTGGCAGTGATAGTTGTCCAAAGGGAGCTCAGAGAGATTATTCCGTGGCCCCACACTGATTTTACTGTCACAAATGTACAGACTTGTGCATGTGTATGCAGATGGGGGGGGTGTCTGCTGCGACTTGGAGCTGCAATGGTTTTTCAAAACAAGGCATAACTTAGTCCTGGGGCTCCATTTACCCCTGTGACTTAATAACCTAGTTTGACTCTCCCTGACAATGGCTTCCTCCCCGCAACTGGAATTTCATGTTCATTTGTCATGTCCCATTTGTCCCAGCCTTAGTCACTGGAGTAAGAGCGACTTGTTTTGGGTCATGGAGAGGCTGAAAGAAGAACTGATCTGCAGAAAAAGCAGTGGGGCGGGGGCAGATTTGCCAAGCCATCCTGGGTGTTCCAATCTTGAGTTATTTCCACCAGCCCCACCCCACTAGCCTCCCACTAGCATATCCAGAAGGAGAAACATGGCAATATTAGCGTTCCCATTTTCAGTACATGTGCATGCCAAGACCATTGTCTGACTCCCTTCTTACTTATTTACAGCAACAATTGCTGCTATATTATAGCAACCCACCACTGCTCTCAAATTAATCTGCCCACAGTGTGTGGCACCTGCTGGGGCTGATGATTACGCCACTTTTCTGTAAACCACCAAGGTCTGTGAATGACAGGTCAGAAACAAGAAAAATGACATTAAAACCAAAGCACAGCTAACTTTAAATAAATACATTTTTTAAATACTGCTGAATGCCAGGGGTAGAGAAACTTTTTCAGCCTGAGGGTTTCACATTCCCTTGGGGGAACCTTCTGGAGGCTGCATGTCAGTTGTGAGTGAAGCTAAAGACCAAAATTGGCAGAGAACGGTACCTTCCAGCCACATAAGTCAGGGGCTTCTACACACACAAAAACAGTCTTCCCCATCCTCTGTCCAAACAACCCAGAGGCATTATCACACAGTTCAGGGACAAATTCTAGCCAGGCAAAAGCACTCAGGGAGGGGCATGGAGCAGAACCAATGAAGTGGGTGTCCTGGGGAGAAGAATGTGGCTTCATAAATGGGTGTGGTCCAGGGAAAGTCTCAAGGGCCAGAGAGCCTTAGGCCTCCTGGACCTGAGGTTCTCTCCCCAGACCTAATGCAATAAAAATCTCCAAGTAGGTTTTTTGTATTTAAGAAAACAACTTTTTTTTCTTTACAAACTGAGACTCGTGATGATTTAAGAATGACCTATCACTGATCAATAACACCTCAGTCAAGAAGAAGCCTTAAATGAGATGGGGTGGGCATCCAGGCAGTGGCCATGTCTCATGAATGCAAAAACAGGAAATTGTCTTGGCTAGCTCATCATCAAAAAGCCCTCTCCTTGGATACACTAGTTGCTTATATGCAAAGAGTCCCCCCCCCATGGGAAGCACTGAAAAACAAGATATGCCACACACTCCCCCAGGAATGAATGGCTCAGTCTATTTCTGCTTCATGTCAGCTTTTGCATGAGTTCATCAAAAAGTCTGTTCTCCCTCATTTCAGCATCCATCTGTGATTTCATTAAGAATGCACCCCAAACGCTTGTTTGATTCTGTTTTCCCCCCTTAAAATGCACATTTTTGTACATGGGTTTTTATATATAAAGACATAGCAGATTTGACTCTAAAATATGCATTTCTATACACTTTTTGGAACATTTTTCTACTCAAGAATTATATTGCAAAATTCAGAGAAGTGCGAGCAGTGATGGATAACAGCAGGCACCCCCAAACTTTGGCCCTCCAGATGTTTTGGACTACAATTCCCATCTTCCCCAACCACTGGTCCTGTTAGCTAGGGATCATGGGAGTTGTAGGCCAAAATATCTGGAGGGCCGCAGTTTGGGGATGCTTGGATAACAGCATTCTAACCTGCATCTGTTCTAGAACAAGGGTGACCTTCAGATGTTGCTGAACTCCAATTCCCACTAGCTTCAGCCACCATGTCCACTAGATAGACGTGAAGTGAGCTGGAGTCCAGAAGCATGAGGAGGGCCATAGGTTTCTCACCTGCGATCCAGGAAGTGGAAATCAGGCCAGTTTTTCTTTTTAAAGCAAACTGTGTGAAATTGTCCAGGAGATTTATGCCCCGCCTGCAGTCTGAAATGGTACGTTCCAGAATTCCACAATCTCATCCTGTGTACAGAATACGTCTTCTTCTTGCTTGACATCTGCAGTATGGAATCAACAACGGCACACTTTCTCCCAGAAGCTCAAAGGTGAGATAATGAAAGCTGGATCAACCCACACATGGGGCAAGGTGAGGCAGGCGCCTCAGGTGGCAGATCCAACCTCTGAGGAGCATGATGCTCACCACTGCTTGCCCACGTCAAATGGCAAAACAACCTACGCTGACCCTGCTGGACCATGAGGAAGGAACCAGGTTTCCAAGAGGAGCAACTTTGCTGTGAGAAGGTGCTTTGGGGGGGGCACCTTTGTCATGTGGTACAGAGCTTCTGATGCTGCCTTTACAGTGTGGACAGGAGTTTTGCAAAAGGACCTCCCATTCTGTAAATGTAACATGAGTAGGGGCCTTAAGGCTGCCATCCTATCCACAACCAACCTCGGAGGAGGGATGTAAGAAGGCATCAATTTCTATTCCAACCCATGTTTGTCTAATGATGATGATGATGATGATGATATTATCAACAACCGGGTTTGTGTCTCCGTTCCTCCACATGCAGCTGCTGGGTGACCTTGGGCTAGTCACACTTCTCTGAAGTCTCTCAGCCCCACCCACCTCACAGGGTGTCTGTTGTGGGGGAGGGGGGGAAGGATATTGTTAGCCACTTTGAGACTCCTTCGGGTAGTGATAAAGCGGGATATCAAATCCAAACTACTACTACTACTACTACTACTACTCCTCCTCTTCTTCTTCTTCTTCTTCTTCTTCTTCTTCTTCTTCTTCTTCTTCTTCTTCTTCTTCTTCTTCTTCTTCTTCTTCTATTTGTACCCCACTGTCAGGCTTTGGGGACTCGGCTTCTTCCACCCCTTTGGCCGTAGATAAGCAGGACAAAGCGAAAAGAGTCCCTTACCATTTAAAGAGTCTTTAATGATCGCAGAAAAAGAACAAAGCAGCCATTCTTGGAATGACGGTGTTCCCAATTAAGGTTTCCACCCACTCCCCCTCTAGTCACTTTGGTGTCTTGCAACCTGATCTCGCAACCACTGTGCTTTTTGTGTAGCTGCCTTATCTGCTCTACGTGACCTTGGACTGATAGGCTGGACACCTTCCAGCGAGACAGTCTGTTAGCTCTCTCTCTCTTCCAGTTCTTCTTCCCTTTGCTGTTCACCTAGTTCATCCCAACTTTTATCTTCAGAACTATGCCTCTCTCCAAACCACTGTTCCAAACCTAGCTGCTCCACGGCAGCTTCAGGATCCTGGTCATGAGCAGGGAGAGGAGGAAGAGGCTCCCACTATTCCTCATCAGAACAGTACTCCTCAGCCTGGTCTCTGACACCCATTCATCTGACTGAGTTGCCCCAGCCACTCTGGGCTGCTTCCAATCGATATAAAAATAATAATAAAACATCAAACTTTTTTTTAAAATAATAATAATCCCTATACAAGGTTGCCTTTAGATAATCTTCTAAAAGTTGTATAGTTATGTATCTCTTTGACATCTGATGGGAGGGTGTTCCACAGGGAGGGACCATTGCTTCCATTCCACTGCAGTCCAGCTTCCAACATCTCGCTGTCTGCTGTAGCAGAATGTTACATAATTGCAGAAGTAATTACATAATCATTGTCTTATTCCACACCATTCATTTACGTGCAAAGGAAATGCAGTGCAAATGGTGGTTTGCGGGATGGGAGGGGGAAATCTTCAACTACATATTGTTTGCAGATTGAAAGCAACAACAGCAAATACCGATCGCATTTGCTGGATCAATTTCCTTTCCGGCTAAGCGACAAATAAACTAACACCGGCAAATTTAGCTCCCATTTCCATTTCTGCAAGAATTCTCTAATCTGCCTACCTGGAAGTAAGCCCCACCGAACTCAATGGAGCTTACTAACTGAGTAAAAGTGCGTAGGATTGTTCTGCAAGTGCGCCTTTGGTGTGTGGGAGGAGGTGAAACAGGAAGATGGGAAGAAAACAGTTTGTTCAAAGCACATACCAAGATGACTGAAAAGTGAGGCTCCGAAGAATCAAACTGTCTGCTTCTCGCAAGGCTCTGTAACCATTTGTTGCACAGCCTCTCACTTCCGCCGAAACTTGACCTTTACTTTATGTCAGCCTCTGTCACAATGGATGTAGCAGATGGCACTGAGGAACTTAAGTCTTTCTGAGAAACAGGGCAAGAGAGGGAGGAGGGCTTCAAGACAGCAATGTGACAGCTGAGCACACAAATGAAAAAGAGAGAGAGCTGTTACTGGGATCTCTCAGTTACAACAGGCTGAGCAGCTAAATACACACTATGTTCAAATGGGCATAACAGCATCCCCATTCTGCTTGCTTTTAAAAGTAAAGCAGTTTGGAAGAGGGGCATTTTGATCAGAGCAGCCTTTTTTCTAGCTCCAAGTAACAGGCTCCCAGGTTTGTGAGGCTAAACATAGGACTGCCATTCATCCGGATTTTCCCGGACATTACCAACTGAACAACTTTCGGGTTTTTACTTTTTGAAATATGGCAACCCTATTAAACACTTGTTCTGAACCAGGTACAGGGGGAAGAGAGGAAAAACAGGTTGGGAGAAGTGGGGTAATTTGGAGCAAAGAGGTTGTGGGGAGGTTAAGGTGGAGTACCCCTCTCCACTGCTGTTTCTCTGCTGCAAATTCCCTACCTCGCCAATGCTACTTTTCAAATATCGCTGGGATATGGTTATTTGGTCTGTTCGTGCATAATGAGCACCCAAGGAGTTTTATTTTGCGAGCATCTGGCTTGAGCGCTCACAAAATGCTCAGAGGGGCTCACAGAGCCCCTGCTTCTGCAGGGGCAGGAGAGTCAGCGGATGTGGCAAATGCAGGTATTCCAGCTCCCCGGTTGAGCACCCCTCCATCCTGGAGAAAGGATTGGGATATTAAACCCAGCATCCCTGGCGGGAGGACCTTCTCCCAAGTGGAGAAAGGATGCAAACAACATAAACAACATAACCTTGACACTGGGGATGTCGAGATACATTCCCGGCCCCCTGCTCAGCTGGGAAAAGCTGCTGCTGCTGCTGCTCTCACCACCTCTGACTGCCCTTTCTCCTGTCCCAGGTGAAAATATACAAAGAGCCTGCTGATTCTGGCCAGTGGCCCATCTAGTCCAGCATTGTGTTCTCTTGCAGGTACGTGCTTGGTCACATGAGGGACTAGATGGGCCATTGGCTCTTTGTTGGGGGGGGGGCTGCAGAAGAATGGAGTGCAGAATTGAAGGTGGCAGTTGTGGGCGGCCTTTGGTGTTCCCATCTGGAAAGTGGGCAGGGGCCCCACTTGCTTCACTGGTGCTCACATACTGGTCTTGCAACTCTCTCTCTCTCTCTCTCTCTCTCTCTCTCTCTCTCTCTCTCTCTCTCTCTCTCTCACACACACACACACACACACACACACACACACACACACTTTTAATATGCCCACGACATCCCTAGGAACATGCAGTTAGCCCCTCAATTTGTTTTAGCTGAGAAATGTCAGTAACAATAACTCATTTCCCCCCTGAGCACTCAGCTGTCGTCTTTCTGTCTCTTAGCACTCCTTCCTCTCTCCCTGTTTTTCAGAGAGCCTTAAGTTCTTTGACGCCATCTGTTCCATCCATTGTGACAGTAGCATTATCAAAAGAATACATCTGCAATTTCCCCCCTTCATACACTTGAAAATAGACGAACTGCACAAAATAAAAATAAAAACTTGCATATCAGCGTCTTGCAAGTCACAGGCAAGCAATTGGGGAGCAAAAAGATACCTCGAGATTTAACTGGCAGGGGAAGAAACCAAGGAAACATTGCCTAGCTTCATAACCCCACCCATTGAACTGCATAGACTTGCCTTGAAATATAGACTCATAGAATTGCAAAGTTGGACCAGACCCACAAGCATTATCTGGTCTAAGCCCTTCGATGCAGGAATCACAAACTAAAGCATCCCTGACAGGTGACCCTCCAACCTGATGCCTAAAAACTTCCAGTTCTTATCATCAGAAAGTTCTTCCTAATGCTTATTACAACACAGTGTCATAAAATCAGCCCAAAGCAGGCAGGGATAAAAACAAATTAAATGTGTTTAGGGTTCTTCTAGAAGCCAAAAAGAGAGGGGTCGTATGCATATGCCTAGGGATGCAGAGTGACAAATTGGAGCAGACCTTCTAACTCTGTCAGTTTCCTTCTCGCACGAGGTTGTCTTCTGGACAAGGACACTGCCTAGGGGTTGATTGGGTTTGCCACTGTGAAATTCTCTCAGGGCTGCTGGCTCCTTCTCATTAATACAACATTTTGATTTAATGCTCGGTTGGGTGTTTAAAAAAACATGCAAGCGGAATTGCTTATTTTGCCCACCAGTGCTATGGCACACCTGTCAGAATCTCCTCTTCCTTCCCAGGCCTGGTAATTGGCTGCTGCATAACTGGCTGCATAGCAACAGGCAACAGATAGGGATGCTTCCGTTACCTGCTTTCTGCCTGTGTTGAAATCGTTCAGGTTGTCATTGGAGTGAAGCTTGGCCGAGGGAGATGGCTCCAATAGTGCGAAGGCTGCTCTAACCCTGGGATGTCCTCCTAGGTTATCCTGCCAACTGAATAGCTGATTAGAACATCACCCATGACAGGTGTTATGTGCTGCATTCCAATTAAGCCAAAATACCTATTGGGAATTTTTAAAATGAGACCTTCATCTCACCCAATTGCTTCTGTGCTTGTTATTTTGCAAGCCCACGATCAAAAGAATTCATACTGAGCCTTGGCTTTTGAAGAAAGAAAGCAGGGAGGGAAGGCCTTCTCAACACCAACAGATCATAACACAGGGCTTGGATCTGGCTTGCATCATCGTCATTCTTTATTTGCATAATTAAGGAAGCAGAAAGGCTAACAAGCAGAAGGTAAGTTTTTGAGGTACATTTAAATAACATGACTCACCTTGACGGGAGCAAGAAGGCCTGTTTCAAGTCGGGTGCAAGTTAAAACTTTGATAGCATGCTTTCCTGGCATAAACAAGCTCAGGTGCTCAGGGCTGCTTGCTCTTAATTTCTTTCCTTTGCACATTTCCATTTAGAATAGTCAATTGTTTATTGTCGTCTTCACAAACCAGTGCTTCCTTGCCAGTCAACATGGTTTCAATCTAAAACCAAACCTTGAAACTCTTGATATCATATGCTATGCATAATAGGGAGTTTTCCAGATTAAGACTGGGAGCTGCGCTGTGTTGTGCTTTGTTGAGGTGCCCGGTTAATGAAATATAAGTGGCAAACAGTGGTGTAGCAGAGGAGGAACATGGAGCAGTGTAGCTCCAGGACTTTATTTTTCCAAGCAGGAGGGATGATATCATCCACCTGGATAATTCATGGCCTGGACCCACCGCACTCTGGCAACTGATTAAGGCAATAATGAGGCTTTTAAGTTTTACTATTGATTGTGTCCCATTAGCATGGGGATGGTCAGAGAGTGAAGCCAGCTTACTATTTTACAACCAGCATCTGATCCTAATAAATTGGGTTGGATGTGTTGTGCAACCCCAGCACCGTGGTCCTGATTTCAATCAGGTCTAAGGTTTAATCCCTGGCATCTCCAGATAGATGTCAGGAGCAAGCCAGCAGTAAATCACACTGTGCCAGTTAGAGTTAACTCTTTATTAGCAAAAACACACTATGCACAGGAGTGTCAGGGTGACACTGTTGTCCCTGCCTCCCCACAGCTGCCCAAGTCCCATCCTCTCCAGGGTTCCCCCCCCCAAGTCTTTGCTCCTCTCACTTCATGCCTCTTCTGGTTCTGGGAGACCAAGAGGGAGGGGAGCTTGTCACAGCTGGAGGGGGATACACCTGTGACTCTTCACCAGCCTGACTCATCTCTGTCTGTTGGCCTCTCCCCTCCCACCCTCATGCTTCAGCTTCTGCCTCTGATTCTGAACTTCTATCTGCTACTGACTCTCCCCTCTCACTAAGCTCTGTTACTCTTCCGCTTCTGATACTTCCTCTTCCCAGTCTCCTCCCTCTTCTCCCGCTGACCACTCATCGTCCTATCACCGCTCCCTAAGCTCTGAGCCTTCTTCCCTTGGGTGCTCCCCAGCTGGTGCTTCCCTCCATTCCTCTGTAGCCAACCAGCCCATGACAGCAGAGTTGAGCAAGATTCCTGTTTGAAACGCTGGAGAGATGCTGCCATTCATGTAGACAATGAGCTAGATCAGGCTTCCTCAACCTCGGCCCTCCAGATGTTTCGAGACTACAATTCCCATCATCCCTGACCACTGGTCCTGCTAGCTAGGGATCATGGGAGTTGTCGGCCAAAAACATCTGGAGGGCCGAGGTTGAGGAAGCCTGAGCTAGATGGACCAATGATCTCATGTGAGATAAGGCAGCTGTCTATGTTCCTTAAAATAAAAAACTATAAGAGCCTGCCATCACTGCTACTCCCCCTCCTCAAAAACACTGCTGCTGCTGCTGCTGCTGCTGCAAGGCTAGCCTGCAGCCCTGCCCTACCTCAAATTATTATCCAAACCTGGGCCTGACCTCCATCCTATCCATGGGTCTCCAGCCCTCTGTTTCTGTTCTAGCTCTTGATCTTCAGTCTTTATTACCATGCCTCTTTCCTCTTTCCTGTGTGCCTGCCCCCAACTTACCTGTGCTGGATTCAGACTGCATGGCAGCCTGTTGGAATCCAGGCCCAAGGCCTGAGAAGACCTCTCTTTATGCATCACATCTTGACTTTTCCAAAGCACAGCATGACTTTTCGGCTTCAAAACGAAACCCAGCATAAATAATATAGAAAATAGCTGGCATTTCCTTTGAAGAATTCATCAGACGGTGATCAACCCTATCATAAATTCTTTTGCGTGCAGGTAAAAGGTGACTGCCATCTCAAGTTAAATGCCAGCTTCCTCGCTGAAAGTATAACATATACGGTATTGACTTCATGAGATGTTTAATTTGAATAAGCTGCAGGCTGAGTTTTGCTGTAGCAAGCTCTGATACATACCTTGCAGATTGCACAATGCTTCCATGTTCCAAGGAACATAAAGATTTAATTTGAATGAAAAGTGTCTCTGTTTATTAGAATTATGGCAGACCATGCTATTAGATTGAAACTGCATAGGAAAGACATATGTACAACTCATCAACAGATATGCCTAGGGTTGCCATATGTCCAGATATTCCTGGACATGTCTGGAATTTGGCCATCAGGAACCGTGGCAATTTTGGCGATTTCTGTTGGGGGGGGCCCCTCGAAAAACTCATTTTTTGGAAAATAAATAAATAAAGGCTCAACAGCTTTTCTGTCCGAATTTTCACTGTTTGAAATATGGCAACCCTACCAAAGTGGGTGGCGCCTCTACCTGTGGGATGGTGGGATTACCTGTGGGACGCTAAGACGCAAGGGGGGGTGGCAAGGGGGCACTGGAGATGTAAATGACCAAACTGGTATCACTGGATCAAGTTCATCAACTATGTTGAATTAATTAAAAGAAATAGCTTCAATTGTTGAATGATTGTTTACTCCTTTGAACTTTATTGTTCACGCTTTTTATAGGGTAGGCTATGGGGCACTGGGGATAACTTCATTAAACCAAGTTGTGGGGTGGGGGAGGGGGGATGGCTCAAAAAGAAAACAGTTTGGGGAGCCCTGGTCTAGACAGATACATTCAGGATTGATTGTAGTGGATCAAATGCAGCCTCACACAGACATCAGTGTAAGACAGAGCAAAAGGAGGACTCAAGAAGCATTCTATAATTAATACTGTGTGTTGATATAGGATGAGAAATGAAGTTGGAGGTGGGTGGTGGAGCGATCGCTTGGGAGCTCATTACCGAGTCTTAGATGTGCTTGTAGAACTTGCAGTCCTCTTTGATATCTCAGAGACCCACAGAGGGGGTTTAATCATACTAGGGTGACACAACATGAACCTCCCACCTGGCTACTGCATAGAGGTTAACCACAAAAAGCTAATCAGGAGTTCTGACAGATGGGATTCTAAACTTCTCTGTTGATGTTGATTCTTCTTCCTACAGAAATGGTATTTCTACCTTTTTATGTAGACAGCCCTATATAAGGTTCATCAGCCGTTCGTTTTAATCATTTCCTACTGTTTATATGGTGTTTGATGTTTTATGGTATACACTAATGTGTGCTGCTACAACACAGTGTGATTTGGAGGCATATACATACATACCTGAAGGAGCGTCTCCACCCCCATCGTTCTGCCCGGACACTGAGGTCCAGTACCGAGGGCCTTCTGGGGGTTCCCTCGTTGCGAGAAGCCAAGTTGCAGGGAACCAGGCAGAGGGCCTTCTCGGTGATGGCGCCCACCCTGTGGAACACCCTCCCATCAGATGTCAAAGAGAAAAACAGCTACCAGATTTTTAGAAGACATCTGAAGGCAGCCCTGTTTAGGGAGGCTTTTAATGTTTAATAGATTATTTTATTTCATTTTTCTGTTGGAAGCTGCCCAGAGCGGCTGGGGAAATCCAGCCAGATGGGCGGGGTATGAATAATAAATTATTATTATATTATTATTATTATTCTCTAAACAAATAAATCAAGCCTGGTTAATTGTGGCTGAGCTCAACATCTCGTAGCTGCAAGCATTTCTAACTAACTTGCAATCTTTGTCAAATTTACGTGGAACAATAATAATAAATTAAAAATTAAAAAATTGGCTTCTCCTGTCAGATAATTATAGCATGATATTCAAACCCCCCTGGCCTCCTCTGGGCATTTTTCAGTATCGTTCAGATTTTTGGCAGAGTGTCAGTAAATTTCCCCAGTTCAAGTAAGATTCAGCAGGAAAGAACCTACTTTGTTAGATAGGGATTAGACCAGGCATCCCCAAACTTCGGCCCTTCAGATGTTTTGGACTACAATCCCCATCATCCCTGACCACTGGTCCTGCTAGCTAGGGATCATGGGAGTTGTAGGCCAAAACATGTGGAGGGCTGCAGTTTGGGGATGCCTGGATTAGACTCTCTACAAAGGGCCCCCTGCAACAAAATGTTGCAGCGTGTGCTTCTTCTGCTCAGGATTGCAGCCATTCCACTCCACTCCATTCCTTTCCATCTCCCCTACTTTTCTTCCCCCCCCCTCTCCCCTCAACAGTCAGTCAGCATTCTGTGTCCACTGAGCATGCTCAGTTTTCACAGAGCTGTTCCCCCACCCCCGCCCTTCTTCTGCATTTGGAATGATGTAGACTGGAATGGACACACTTGTGGCCAATCCAAGCTATATTAAAACCTTGAATTTCTCCAATTATTTCCATAGGCAGCTCTCAGCTCCATCCCTGGCAACATTTTAAAATAGCTTCTCAGTGTGAACCAGTGTGAACCTATCCAGAAAATGAGGGGGCTCTCTGTCGCCTTTAATATCTCTGTGGTTGCTTCCTCCACCATTCTTTTCCAGCAATCCCATTTTATTTCCCTACCCTTCAACACCTGGTTTTCAGTTCTGTTTGAGAATGAAGGTTCTTCCCTTAAGTTTGCTTGCTTCCCAGATTGATATCTATTTACTTATTACACATGTATATACCTCCTATATAACATAGCTGCCAAGTTTTCCCTTTTCTCGCGAGGAAGCCTATTCAGCATAAGGGAAAACCCCTTTAAAAAAGGGATAACTTGGCAGCTATGCTATATAATTAGGTTCTCTGGGAGGTTTACGGTGACAATACTTTTTCCTTCTTCTTTTTGGTACTCCTGCAAACCTTGAGGTTGCCCTGAATTTGCTGATATCTCCCTCATGTGGCGGGAGGAGGTATGGTTTTGGCTACAAGGGAAGATTCTATGATTACACACCCTCCAAGTGTCCCTATTTTCCAAGGACAGTCCTGGATTTACAAATGCTGTCCCAGCTTCTGATTTAATCCCAGAATGCTCTGCTTTTCCTTAGGTCATCCCTAAGGTCATCCCTACACCGAGGAAGTAACTACGTCTAGAAGACACCTGAAGGCAGTCCTGTATAGGGAGGGGTTTTTTGGTACGCAGGCTGAGACCCTACCTGCCCGTGGACTGTCTCGCCAGAGTGGTGCATGCTCTAGTTATCTCCTGCTTGGACCACTGCAAAGCGCTGTATGTGGGGCTACCTTTGAAGGTGACCCGGAAACTACAACTAATCCAGAATGCAGCAGCTAGACGGGTGACTGGGAGCGGCCGCCGAGACCACATAACACCAGTCTTGAAAGACCTACATTGGCTCTCAGTATGTTTCCGGGCACAATTCAAAGTGTTGGTGCTGACCATTAAAGCCCTAAACAGCCTCGGCCCAGTATACCTGAAGGAGCGTCTCCACCCCCATCTAAGTTTGTTCCGAGTATAAGCTTTTGTGTGCAGTTGGTCTCTAAGGTGCTACTGGACAATTTTTAAATTTTATTTCAACTGCGTCAGACCAACACAGCTACCTACCTGAATCCACCCCCATCATTCAACTCACTGCGAGAAGCGAAGTTACAGGGAACCAGGCAAAGGGCCTTCTCGGTAGTGGCGCCCACCCTGTGAAATGCCCTCCCATCAGATGTTGAAGAAATAAACAACTATCTGACGTTTAGAAGACATCTGAAGGCAGCCCTGTTTAGGGAAGTTTTTAATGACTGACGTTTTAATATATTTTAAATCTTTTGTTGGAAGCCACACAGAGTGGCTGTGGAAACCCAGCCAGATGGGTGGGGTATAAATAAATTATTATTATTATTATTATTATTATTATTATTATTATTATTATCATCAGAGATATGTTGGACAGTTATTATTTTGTTTTGTTTTAAACAGTTTTGTTACATATACAGGCTACAACCACCTTTGGAATGGCTGTAGGAACTGAATTGAATTTCTTTAGAATAGTATTTCACATCTCATGAAACTAATAGAGGCGATGCTATTCCAGAACTTCTCTTCCAGATGATATTGTTTCTCCTACCACACAGCCATACAATGGATGCTAGGAGGCTGTCTGGAAGTAAATATATTAGAATTGGAAACCTCATTGCCTAGAGGAATGGAGAGAGTCAATGAAGGATAGTCATGCTTATCTGCACACTTTATTATAGTCAAAAGTGGTATTTTCTATATTCTGGTGAATATATCATATTGCCACTGTGCTTATTACAGCACACAGCACTGTGTTCTGTCAACAAATATAATCTGATGCAACCAAATAAATTGCTCTTCAAGGGAATTGGGGCTTGTCATGTGGATTGAATTACTGTGCCAGAACAGCATTAGCTCTACTGCTACTAGCCTTTATTGGCATAAGTTAAAAGAGTAAAATCATAAAATCATGCAAAGTCATCTAAACACATTGATAATCCAAGCACATGCACTATATAAAAGACTGGATAGACAACCATTGAATAAATCAGGCAACTTTAGATTTAGTTTTAAAGATCTCGGCTGAGTACCCCCAAACTATCTTGGTAGTTTTGGGAGTATCATCCCTCAACAAATATTGGGTTACTCTTTGTAAATCGATATTTTGAGCTGTAAGGGGGTCACTAGGAGATCTCTGCAAAGGGTGTTGAGAAGAGGGCGATCCAAAATTATGTCATGTATTGTACCTGGTGTTTTCTTATGGAAGGAAGTTTTAAACGGCCCACACATCTTCTCATTCACTCTTATGAAGGCTCTTATAGGTAGGTACCCTTAGCATTTTTAGATTTGACAACTGCTATCGTCTTATTTGGAAGTCAAGTTTGCTATTGAATTGCATTATGTTGTTGCACCTTTAGAATATCCCATGTTGAGACTTCAGAAAATTATAATGGGAGCTCCATGGACCAGCTTCAGGAGTTGAACAATTTGTTGCAGCATGCCTTGTGGGGGGGGGGCGGGGGGATCACCTTGTCGAAGAGACTGGAGTCTGATTCCCTCAAGGCTAGTTATCTGGAGTGCAAAACACATTCAGGAATCTGGAGGCAGACAGGTTTAATTGCTATATCTCAACACCTTCTCCGCACTTCTCCTTTTTTTTTGTTTACTATTTTTAATATTGGGTTATATCTTCACTGATTCATTTTTCCACTTTGCAACTATTTTATGAGGGTGGCTAATCCGTCTCTCTTTCCCTTAAAACTACCAGCACAGATCGTTTGCCCCATAAAATCATCGTTTTCTGCGAGTTCTGACTGGTATGTTTAATTCCTTTGGGCTACATAGTAGCGTGAGCACCAGGTGATGTAATCACTTTCCCAAAATTTGCATGCATCTCTGTTCCGTGTTGTTAGTTTTCCCCTAGAGCCTTTCAATCTCCAGCAGTGCCAGCGCTGCCTCTGTCCTCTGCCTCCACCTTGATGCTGAAAAGAAAATGAGCCGTGTGTGTGTGTGTGAGAGAGAGAGACACTTTGTGCAATTGGCCAAATGCTCCTTTTTGTGCAATATCCCTGTCCATTTAATTTGACTGGGTGCCTTGAAAGATGGGCTGTAGCCAAGATGGGGCCAATGGTTGCGCTGCCCGCCTGGAACACTTATTTTCCCAACGTGAATTGAGTTGCATGAAATTGGCTTTTTAAACTCATGAGAGGACAACCTCAAGTTAATGAATGAAAGCTTGTTTTTAAGAATGGGAACAATTCTGGTGTTTGTTTAAAAAAATGTAGAGCTACTGGCGCTCACCCTCGACCAGGTCACTACCAAAGTTGCAATAATGCTCAAATGCCACCCACCTGGCACAATTCTGTTCACGCAAGAATACTCCTGACTCAGGGTGGATTTTCTCTTCAGGATCATAAACACACTTATGCTAAAGTCACACTCAACAACAACAAAACCTGGTAGCCATAAGGTAAAAGGCAAAGGACCCCTGGACGGTTAAGTCCAATCAAAGATGACTATGGGGTTGCAGCACTCATCTCACTTTCAGGCCGAGGGAGCCGGCGTTTGTCCGCAGACAGCTTTCCGGGTCGTGTGGCCAGCAGGACTAAACCGTTTCTGGTGCAACGAGACACCGTTACGGAAGCCAGAGCACACAGAAATGCTGTATACTGTACCTTCCCGCCGCAGCAGCACCTATTTATCTACTTGCACCAGTGTGCTTTTGAATTGCTAGGTTGGCAGAAGCTGGGACAGAGCAACAGGAGCAGGGATTTGAACCGCCGACCTTCTGATCGGCAAGCCCAAGAGGCAAGTGCTTCTGATCGGCAAGCGCCACCCGCGTCCCAGTAGCCATTAGGACAGTGAGTAGGACAGCCTGCTCAACAGGGGGGGGGGAAGTAACTTAAAATGATATTGGAAAACTACCACCTGTGGGGCCAAACTAAATGCTACTTTAATTCTCTATTTGGCAACCAGTGGGAGCTCCCTCATAATTTAGTAAATGAAAATAATAGTTTCTCTTCAACCAGGCATTTGGCTAATTGACATTCTATGGCCTTTTACATGTGTCTGCAGGGGGTGGGTATTAGTTTGTTTTGCTTTTGTGTTTGTTTCGTTATGCATTTTGTGTTTTCATTTTGTATTTTTATGTTGTGAACCTATGGTCTTTGGATGAAGGGCAGTATACAAATTTAACAACAACAACAACAAACAACTTAACTTATAACTTCACATATAACTTCACTGAGGATGGGGGAAGGTTTTCCACTGGCGTTGCACCATTGGAGGGGAGGGTGAAATCTTCCCTCCCTACCTGCTGATGTCTCAGTGAGAAATGAAGTGGTGGTGGTGACCCTGAACTTGTAACTACCGGTAAATGAAGAAGAAAAATAGCAGCAAGCTATGTATTTAGTAAAATTAAAAAAATTCCTTCAGTAGCACCTTAAAGACCAACTAAGTTTATATTTTGGTATGAGCTTTTGTGTGCATGCACACTTCTTCAGATACACTAGAAACAGAAGTGTCAGACCCTATATATATACAGAGGGTGGTGGGGGTGGGTGGGAATGGGTGATGGGCTGATGGGAGTGGTAAACCTGTAGATGGCTGTTAATGGCTGCTGATGGCTGCAATTAGTCCTGGGCTGAGGTGCTAAAGAAAGCTTGATCATGCATAATGAGATAAGAATCCGATGTCTCTATTCATCCCAGGTGCTTCCATGGTTTTAAGCTTGGTAATGATTTCCAATTCAGCAACTTCTCTTTCCAGTCTGTTCCTGAAATATCTCTGTAATAAAACAGCTGCTTTGAGATCTTGTATAGAATGTCCTGGGAGATTGAAGTGTTCTCCTACTGGTTTAGTGTATGTATTTAGTGTATGGTTTATTAGTTTATGGTGTATTAGTGTATGGTATGTATTTAGTGTATGGTTTAGTGTATGTATGTATTTTATGTATTTAGTGTAACGTGTACTTTGAGCTGAAGTTACCGCTTACTCCTAAAACCCCTTATTAAATTGACAACCGCAGTGGCTAAAAGGGTACCCACACCACAAAATATTTAAGGATGATATAGAGTCAACCCACACACAAAACCTGTGGGGACACACACACACACCCCAACACACATATAACCCTGCCCTGCAAAAAGCAGTGTACATCATACCTAGCGAGGAAGATAAGGCAACAGCCCTGAGACCCTTTGCAGCAGGAGGCCTCGATGAACTGAATCCACTAGAGGCAGGAAACCCCACAGATGAAATATGGGCCGGAAGTCAGACTCTGAGATGAGTCCTCACGTTTTAGTCCCCATAAAACCTCTCATTTGTGTGTAGTAAAAAAAGAAGCAGCAAAAACATATCTGCCCTGCTGGCTGTACAGATCAGATCTAATAACAATCAAGCAGCAGGCTCGCATGTTTAACTAATGAAAACGCCCATGAGTTAGAATCTAAGAAATAAACTTATACACAAGGAGAGAAAATACAGTTTGTGCTTTGCTGAATCTGTTCCATCACTAACTGATTTGCTAACTATCAAGGTCCTGCTCCAAAGTGCTTGCAATCCACATTTTGCCAAAGGGCAAGACAAAAGCCTATTCTTGTTAGAGGCTTTGTTTGTTTTTCCATGTGACACAAGTGTCATGCAAGCTTCTCATGCCATTTAGGACCAGGAAAATGAGGGTTCTGAAAGGCGTTTACACCAGTAAAAAAAGAGGGAAAGGGTGGAGTGAATTTGCATTCTGCAAATTACAAAGTGGACAGCATAGACCAATTTTCAGTACCGGTAGTAGTAGTAGTGGTAGTAGTAGTAGTAATAATAATAATAATAATAATAATAATAATTTATTTATACCCCACCCTCCCCAGCCAAGGCCAGGCTCAGAGCAGCTAACACTAGATATAAAACAATTGATTAAAATACAACTTAAGAACAAGACTAAATACATTAAAAATTAAAAATGCAGCCTCATGCAGAAGGAAAAGGAAAAATGGGGGAGGGGATCAGGTTGGCTCCAGGCCAAATGCCAGGCGGAACAACTCTGTCTTACAGGCCCTGTGGAAAGAAATCAGGTCCTGTAGGGCCCTGGTCTCAGGAGACAGAGCGTTCCACCAGGTCGGAGCCAGTGTTGAGAAGGCCCTGGTTCTAGTTGAGGCTAATCTGATTTCCTTTGGGCCCAGGTGTTACTATTTGTGGACCATGGTAGCAACACAGGCATATCTTGTTGGATTTTTTGAATAGTCAAGTTACTTTAGAGCCAGTCTAATGTAAATACTGTCTGTTTAAGAGAAACAGGTGCCGGTGTTTCTGTTAATTGCTCACAGGCGTGGGCTCTGCTTCTTGTATATAAGGCTCTGCCAGAAAGCATTCTGTATCTCTTAGTTAGATCTTTCAGTTTGATTCATCTCGTAGTAGATCACTCTCTCAGTTGTTCTCAGTTTAAGAGATTCCTCAGTTGAATCTTGGTATGAGAGTTGCTTAGTTATAATGCTAGTTTGCTGTTAATTCTTGGGTAGTTTAATGGGAGTCATGTGGGAATTTTGTGGGAGGTTTGGAAAGTGGATAGATAACATTGCTAAGGGAGAAAGCATTTATCTTTAGTTTAAAGTCTCTTTAGAGTCTGTTTGTTTTTCAGTTAAAGAAACCCAACCGTTTGTATTTTCATCTGCATACTTTTACAAGTGTGCAGCTAGTAAGGGGTTTCATATAAGGGAGATAATTCCCTACGCTCTTGGTGGTGTTTTCTTAGCCAGGTCAACTTCTGACTGCATATACTCTGCGTGAAGCGTACTTTAAAGGGCCGCTGGAAACTGGGATATATGATTTGGGTTAAGCAAGTTTCAATACCCAGTTTTCTCCAATATTATTCTTTATATATATATATATATATATATATATATATATATATATATCCTCCTCCTTCGGCCCAATCCGCTGCTTGGATACAGGTGTATTTGGATTGGTGCCCCTGATAGGAAGTAGACAAAGTCCCATGGTGTTCAGAGGATCTTATTTCCTAGGTACTTGCTCCCACGGAGCGCTCTCCACATACTGCACAGAGAAAGCACGAACAGGGCGATTATTGGACAGGCATCAAGCAGCAGGCTTTGAGGTGGCTGGAATCACAGCCATTGTGATTAGGATTAAGGTGCCCCGAACCGCGGAGCTGCAATCAGCAGGTGGTAATCATTATATAACTTCCTCTGATATTGTTTCCTTTAATTAGTAGGGCTGAAATCCCAGCTGTCTGGAGAAAGGTTTTTGAGAGAACATTCGCGCATCTTCAGGCAACTGTTTTCACGATTAGCAAACCATAGCCATCCCTGCTAAATCCCCAGGCGTTCGAAGCAGCATATTAATGAGCACATCTCGCTCGAGTTGTCTGTGTTGAATTCAAGAGGGAAAGAAAGGTGCAGTGGGCTTGTATAGCGACCATCACCATTGCCGCTCAATGTAAGCTACCCATTCTAAGCCTAGGAACCCACAAAAGAGCTTCGACTATTTAAAAAGCATGATGGGAGTGCCCACAATATATGCATGCTTGGATGTGCATGCTTCTTCTTCTTGATAATTATAAACTGAGCCTGCATTCTGACTGGAAATTGCCATGCATTACTGAAAGGTGTTAAACAGCAACCGATCTCCGACAAGTCATTTCTCCTCAGGCATTTTAATGTTTGCTCAGGGCTCTTCATTAGGAAGTAAACAAGAGGCTCTGCTTTTTGACTGTTAGATGTAGGCCTGGGTTAAAAGTTTTAGGAGAATTTTGTGGCTTTGGAACACCTGGGATCTTCTACATGCAAACCCTACTTTTTGAGGGGATAGGGAATGTAGGGCCCTCTGCCCTCTGCAGAGGTGTGCCTGGAGACCTCTGCAATGTTTGTGAAAGATCCATTCCCATCTCGGGATTTGTACTAGACTGGTGGGACAGGGGAGCTCCCGGAAGAAAAATATCGGGAATCTGCTACGGTATATGCATGGAAGGAACCAGAACATGACACCATGCAAACTTAGACTGCATTCAGATTCTTATTTCTAAGTATGGCGGACCCTTTGCATAGCACAGTTGGTAGAGCTTGAGTCTCTTAATTTCAGGGTCATGGGTTCGAGCCCCATGTGGGGCAAGAGGTTCCTGCATTGCAGGGGGTTGGACTAGATGACCCTCATGGTCACCTCCACTGCTACAATTCTATGATTCTAAGAGTCACCAGCTGTCTACCACCATTCCCACCCATCCCCAAAGCCTGCAGAAACACACACACACACACACACACACACACACACACACACACACACTCCCCCTCCCAGAATGCCTTCCCTCTGGACCTGTTTGGTGCACATTGGTCTCAAGCAAGCAAGACAATTCACTGAGAGCCAGTGTGGTGTAGTGGTTAATAGCGGTAGACTCATAATCTGGGGAACCGGGTTCACATCTCCGCTCCTCCACATGCAGCTGCTGGGTGACCTTGGGCTAGTCACACTTCTTTGAAGTCTCTCAGCCCCACTCACTTCACAGAGTGTTTGTTGTGGGGGAGGAAGGGAAAGGAGAATGTTAGCCGCTTTGAGACTCCTTAAGGTAGTGATAAAGTAGGGTAACAAATTCAAACTCCTCCTCCTCCTCCTCCTCCTTCTTCTTGTAACTTTGCTCCAGTTCAGATGTCACATATTACTAGCCCAGAGAACATGCATTAAAGCAGGGGTGGGGAGCCTGTGTCTCTGCAGATGTTGTTGGACTACAACTCCCATCATCTTTAGGTCATGCCAACTGAAGCTGATGGAGTCTAACAGCATCTCTTACAATGACACATTTAATAGTAGATAAACTCTGGTGGTGTTGGCAAAAGACAGCACGTAGCACCATTCCTTGAGCATAATAGCCTGAGCCTCCTCAGCCAATCAACAACCCAAAATTTTCACAAACGCTCTCTTTCCTCGACAAGACACATTTCCCCTTTTTATGTTCAGGCACATTCCCGAAATCGCACCACATTCCAATGCTGACACCTGCTGGTACAGTGTGTTATGCCAAGCTATTTCTCATCCTAGAGAAGATACAATGACAGGCAAAAACCAGCCTGCTTTGCAGTTGCAACACTCAATTTACACAAGCCTGATCGCCTGTTTACTTATTATTATTTTTAACATCAATAGATAGTACTGTGGTGGTCTATTTGATTTTTTGAGAAAAGTGGTAAACAGCTTTGCAAATACTCAAATGCTTTTGCAATAGAGGTCAAATCCAATCAATGTTGGTGGAATAAATAAACTGGTAAAGCAAAATTGTGTATGTGTATTTTGTTTTTGTTTTTTAAATAAACCTGAAGGTCTTGTTAAATGACAGTCCTATCCTATGTTTACAGGTCATGTCCCAAGTTTTTGTTCTTTCTAAAACCCTTTCTCTTCCGTGCGTGCCTTTGGCATACATTGGAAAGGTTGGACAAATCAGTTCTAAATCTGTGAGCAAAGGGCAGGAGTGTGATTACTTGTCTGCCGTATATGACAAGCACTTTTCCAATTGCTCTGTGCCTCCTGTTTCATGTTTTGCTGACCCAGTTGGAAGGTTCAGTTCAGAGATAATGGGTGGATCAAACCAGAGGAGGAAACTGCGCTCAGCCAAAAGCAGTTTTTGCTGTAATCTCTCTCCATGCAGCTATTTTTTCAAAGCCTGCTTTGATTCTTTTCTTCCTAAATGACTGGAGCAGAAGAAAAGGCGGGGACAGATCATTTGGAACTATTTTTTTTCAAAATAGGTAGCTTTTAAAACAGAGTCTTTATATATCTGCTAAATACATTTTTGTCTCATCCATCCTTTTGTTGCATCCATCCTTTCTTCCCTCATCTAATTTTATAGCCTCCTCCATTGCTGCAATTCATATTATCAGGCTCTCAGGGCATATGTTGCACTCTTACAACATAGGCTTTTTCCGCTTGTGCAATTATTTAACTGAATACCGCCCAACACATTCAGAAGTTGCATTGTTTGCAGTAAATAAATGTGCATTTAGTGTATTAAGCAGTGAACAAATGTGTTGCTGCTCAATGGGGCTTAATCTGTACTGCATTTAGATTTGCAGCCTCAGGCACTGTATATATTAATAGTGCTACAGAAACAAGTAACACTTGATCCGAATTCTGTGGGGTTGCCATGTGAGGATATTAATTACAGTTTTACTATTTTTTATTATTGTTACGCTGCTGTGTTTTCAATAGGCAAGATGGGGTGAAAATTCTAGAAACCAGTCAAACTGATCTTTAGACAAGGATGCAAGCAGTTATTGTTACCTGCAGATATGGCATTAATAAAAGGTGGCAGGGATGTTGCAGTGCAGCTGCAAGACTTTAAATGGGTTGGAATGGGGTGCATATGCATGCAACAGAATCATAGTACTAGTTTAGCTCTAGTTAATGCATTATGGGGGTAAGGCCATACAGTAAGCAGTCCTGCCAAACTTGACTAGGTCACATCCCCTCACCTTGGGAGGGTTACCCAAGAGTTTGTTCATTCTCTTCCACCATGTGAATCCAGCCAGAATGGATGTCTGAGCTAATGCTCCGAGCTTAGACCACATGGCTTTAGCAAGCCATCTTTGTGTTTCTCTACAAACAATTTAGAAACTCTTACCTTTTTGAAACTAAGTTAAACTGCCTGTTTTTTCTTGCTGCCATATGGAAAAGCACATGAATTTGTCCTTGGGAAAGTTTGCAAGTAAACCATTTGTAACTTACCAAACATGTGGTCTCTTTTTCTATGCTAAGGGAGGCTTTGGAAGAAACTTAAAATGGGATATTTTAAAGATCTGACAGCCCATATTTCTACCCTTTACTTTCCTGCAAGTTTTGTGATTTTAAATCTCTGCTGGGGCACTGTCCAAGAGAGCATTTGCGCCAAACCTGGACCTAGTCATCCAGGGAATTCTTTCTTTATCCTTTAACCAAATTATAACAAAAAAAGAAAGGTACCTTGGTGGTCATCTAGTCCAACCTTCTGTGGTATGCTGGTTCTGCAGCACAGGATGCAACAACAACATCCCTGGCAGATGACTATCCAGCCTCTGCTCTCCAGCAAAGGAGAGCTCACTACCTTCTGAGGCAGTCTGTTCCAAGGGCCCAATTTGCCTATCACTTTAAACCCCTTAAAGTTTAGAGTTTAACTATAGTTAAGCTTAACTAGAGTTTAAAGGTGAACTGGGGCACAGGGAGGAAATTCCTGCCATTCCTGCTACACTACAGGGAGCTAAGCCACAGTTTGTAATAGTCTGAACCCAAAATCCTGGTTTCTTTCTCTCCAAACTAACAATGAGCTGCAACTAAGATTTCCTCATAGCTGGCCGCTTGCAGTTGGGGTGGGGGGGAGAAACCACAATGTAATCATCTCCTTATGCAAGAGCACACAGCAAACTCACCTTTAACTATGGTTTAACTACGGTTTAAAGTGAAGTGCAAATCGGCTAATTGCCAAGCAGCTTTTACCATTAAGATATTTTTCCTTATACTGTATTTACTCGACACCTTCTCCCTTGCCATTTCTACCGGTTGGTGATAACCCTGCCCTCTGTAGCAACAGAGGGAAAGTCTGCTTCATCTTCTTCATGACAGCTCTTCAGGTAAATGCACTTTGGGCAGCAACGAACTGGCCCTGAACTGTAAATCTGTGCTCCCATATAGAATACATGTAACAATGAGATTGCAGCAATGGACATACCTGCCTTATTTTGCACAGGATTTCTTTTCTGCGTTCTTCATTTCACAGTCCAGTGAAGAAAAGCGTGAAACAAGGGAAGAGGGAAGTGGAGTGTCAGCTTGGTTTTAACCAGCAGGTTCCCCAAAACTGGGGGAGCTCAAGGAAAAGCTGTGGTCAGGAGCGGGGAACCTTTGCATCCTGGTGACATGACTCCCCCACTTTCATGGGCCAACTCTGACAGGTAGGCAGGACTATCCACCTGACAATAATCTGGCACATGTCAGGTGCTTGACAAAGGTGCTAGCCTGCAAGTGGGGGAGCAGGGAGGGTATAGTTTAAAGGGATTGTTTAGCTCTGTGCACAGTGCTTCTCAAATACCCCCAAACCAGCTGATTTGTCAGGCATTTGGGAAGCACTCCACAAGCCCCTTTTGGCCAAGTCTTGCCCTCACCTGCTCCACACCTGGCCTTATAGATGATGTCAGGTGTAGGCAGAGGGGGATGGCTTTACAGAAATGGCGTCACGAGCCAGGTGAGGAGGCCTGGTGGTTCAAATTTGGCCCGAAGTGCTAGAGGCTCCGCACCCCTGGGCTAGGCCGAGGCCCATTGCAGAGCCCTCACGTGGCTACCGTGTTTCTCATATTATAAGACATGTCTTATATTTATTTTTTCCTCAAAAAAACACACTATGGCTTATTTTCAAGGGATGTCTTTTTTTTTTCTTCCTCCTCCTGCCGCGGCCGGCATTGCTGCTGCGCCTATCACTATGTCTTATTTTCGGGGTATGGCTTATATTCCTTGAATGCTTAAAAATCCTGCTATGGCTTATTTTATGGGTATGTCTTAAAATATGAGAAACAGGGTACCTACCTCAGAACTCATTTCATCTTCCCAATACTCCATTCAAATGAGAGAAGATAAGCATGGTATGTTGAGAGCCAGTGTTGTGCAGTGGTCAGAGTGTTGGACTAAGACCTGAGAGACCAGGGTTCAAATCTCCTTTGGCCGCTTAATTGTCTCCCAGCCTAACCTACCTCACAGGCTGTTGTGAAGATAAAAAGGGAGGAGGGAACTATGTCTCTCGCTTTTATCTCTTTGGTAGGAAAGATGGAACGATAAACGTCAGAATAAAATAAACCAAATGTTTGATGCGGCAATATATGCAGAATCATATATTCAAAGCCAAATGCACTTTTTTTGTTGTTGCAGATTTTCAAGAGGGGTTGAAACAGCGAATTCCTTAAGTTTTGGTAAACACTTGTCCAAATTCCCCCCCCCCCTTTTTTTAAATGCCTGGATCAGCAAGGTGTTTTGAAGCACTTCCAATAAGGGCCTCCATGCAGATCTGGCTTTGCTTCTGACAAGCCCCAAATTTCTCTGAGACGCTACACTTTGGTGACTCCAACACAGACCACTACTAGAATGTAGTTCTGACTCGCCATTTCAAGTGAGGGGTGGGGGTGTCCCGTGACCTTTCCGGACTGTCATGGAAGGCAGGTGAGACAAGGCAGGCGGGGTCATCATAGATGCATGACTGTTGATTGGTCAGCAGTTTCTACCACAGGTACAGGCCACCCCATTCCTTCCACCAGTAGGGGGTGTGGCCCTCCTTTTTGCCATTGACTGTGCTGTAGCAGCTCAGTACTAAGAAATATATTCAATGCGGTGCTTAAGGTGAGCACTCCATCAGTGCAAGAAGAGATTGCTCAGCTCTGGTGTGTTTCGTTTTTCTGAATCAACTTTTTAACTGAGAGGGTTTCTTCTCCCCCTACCCGCCCCCCAACAAGAAAACACACACATTTAGAAAACACACACACACACACACACACACACACATTTATAAAGTATACCCTTATTTATTATATTTGTTATCTGCCCTTCATCCATGAAGGCCACAGCAACAACAAATTTAAAATGCAGATTACTATCAAGACACTAAATATGTAGCTCAAGTGTAAAAAGGGAAAGAGATGCCCCTTCACCATGTGATGGAAACCACACAATGAAGGTGCCAGGACGAGCCTCAGTTGGGAGGCAATTCCACTACTTAGGGGGCTGCCACGCAATATACCCTCTCCCAGGCTGGCACCCCCAAACTTCTGAGGGCGGCGGAAATACCAAGAGGACACCACATCACCCTCCAGCTTAGAAACAGAAAAGAAGATACTACAACAAAAGAGAAGTTTTATTAGGGCAATTTAACTTTATTTGTTTATTTATTTATTTTCTCCATACAGCTAGGTCAACTATAGCAGTAATAATAAAATAAGCAGAAAAACAAATTGCGGCCCAGGACAGAGTACATAATTTGGAGCAACTACCAAGCAAATTTAAGTCTGTGATTACATAATAGTAAAAAACCAAGCACACCTGTCCTTTCAGCAGATGAAAGTTGCAGGGGTTGCCAGGAAGTGCAACGTGTTCTAATTCATCGGTGTGAATTATTACCAGAGAGAATCCAATCCAATCGTTTTCTCCCCAAACCCCACCCCACCCCAGCCCCTTCACTTTGGCTTCATATATATTACATGGTTTCTCAAGTGCTTTAGGTTAGAAATGGTTAATTTTGATAAGTTTTTTTTTCTTTCTTTCCACCTGCTAAAAGAACAGGATCACTACAGCAATAAAAATAATTACATAACAACTACAGCTATGATGTTTTGTTTTGGTTTGCCTGTTGACGAGTTTTTTATTTTTAAACATTTTTGTGAGCATGTGAAAGTCAATATCTGTTTCTGTTTGTGTGTGTGTGTGTGTATTTCTGTGTCGGTGTGTGAATAATAAAACTACTGAAATTTGTCAGAAACTGTTTTGAATAGAATATATATCTTTTATATATATCTATATCTATATATATTTTCTCTCTCTCTCTCTCTCTCTCTCTCTCTCTTTGATACTTTAAACATGCAGTAGTTGTCTTGAGTAATGTACGACATATCTGATCCATGATTTCCCTTTAATGGTTTGAAGTACCTGTTTGTTTGAAATTTTGTTTTCTAAAAAAATAATTTTTTATTTATTTAGTAATGATCTTCAGGCAGATTTGGACCAGTGCAGCTTTTTTTTTATTATTTAACTCGGACGTTTTGGCTCCCAAACGCCGCAAACCCGGAAGTGATCGTTCCGGTTTACAAACGTTCTTTGGAACCCGAACATTCCGACGGAGCTTCCGCGGCTTCCGATTGGCTGCAGGAGCTTCCTGCAGCCAATCGGAAGCCACGCTTTGGTTTCCGAATGTTTTGGATGTTGAGCGGACTTCCGGAATGGATTCCATTCAACTTCCAAGGTACGACTGCAGTTCGATACTGCTTTAATTGTACAGTGCAGAAGGGTCCTTAGTCATGAGAACTGGGAATGAGGGCCAATCTTTCCAGCAGAAAGAATCCTGGCAAACTAGAAGCTGTTCACATAAAGCAAAGCAACTTTTTTCCCCCCCAAGGGGTTTGGAGTGCTAACTCTGTGCCACTTTTTTTGCAAGCAATTTTGTTCAGCCTGTCTTTTTTTTTTTAATTAGCCTTAACAAAACTCCTTGTATTTATAGACATTTTTATTCAAAATAAGATCTTACTATTATACAGGTTTCTCTCTTTTATTTTTTTATTTTTGACTATATACAGAAGTGCAAAAGGTCAACCTTCTCTCTATACTTCCCCACATGCTAAATTGCAGCATAATCAACCCTCAGGAGTTTGCACACGCACTCATACATATTATAATTCTTGTTATACGTAAACTTTTGAGTATTTGGATTATCAACAAAAAGTCCCTTGATCTATTGATTATGCAGCTTATTTATAACAAGGCCTGATATTCAGGGATTTCAAAAAAATATTTAAACAATATTTTAACATTTGAAATGGATACAGTAGAAAATAAATTTTTATTCTGATATCTAGGAACTAGATTTTTTCTTTTATAATTAATTACAAACAAAATAAATCATCAAAATATTACTCAGTTGTCTGCCAGGATTGTTGCAATAGCAACAACTTAACTTCTTACTTAGCAATGATTATATAAGATATCCATATAAAAGATCTTTGTTCTTTTAATGAAAACTAGACAAGAACTAACAATGACTGATATTCTTACATTGTAATATTAAATCAGTAAAATATAAATCATTTAGTTAACAATAATACGAATATTCATGATACTACATGTAAATTCAAAACTGCATATGCTATGAAGAAAAAAAACTTTTTAATTTTTTTCTGTATTTTGAAAAATTCATTAGTTAAAATCTAATAAAACAAAATTCTATAAACTGAAATGGCATTCGTCTGGTAATAGAAAATGAAAATGATCTAATAAATGTTAAGAAATAAAAACTACTATTTTAACAAGGAAAAAAAATAAGTAGTATTCTCTAATGTAAGTAAACTACAATAACATGTGAAGTCACCTATACTTTCTTAACACGATTGAAATTACATTGGTATGGGTTTTAACCCGTAATGTAATAATCTAAGGCTTTAATAGATGTACAGTACAATCAGTAAAATCAACACATCATTCTTTTTTTTTTCTAGAAAGCATCTCTCAAGCATAAAAACCTGCAAGTAAACTTGGAAGTACGGAAAGTTCTAGAACTGAACTCTCTCCTCTTCCATTCCATAGACTACCAGTGACCTGGCCCTCACCTCAGCAACCCTTTAGCTTTGCTGAACAGAGCAAAATATATCCTTTACTAGCTGCAACAGCCAAACCACAAAAAAGATTTCCTTTGGATGAATCCATTCTTAAAAACTTGAATGCACATCTATGTTTTTGTTTCATTTTTGTAAAGGCTTTCTAAGGCTATAAGCAGTTAAATCTGAACAGAAGAAATCACATATAAAATTCATCCCAATATTTAACCCACCCGATACCTAGTTCTAATTAACATCTCCATTTATCTCATTGTTTTGGTTTCTTTTTTTAAAAAAAAATTCGTGCATCTGATGTCAGTGCTTCTCTCATGATTAGAGTCACTATTTTTTTTTTGAAGTGCGTGACTTTGAAGTGATGCATTTGAGAAGAAAGCGAAAATCTATCTCCTCCAACACTTTTAGAGTCTCTTGGACTTCTGACAGAGGTTAGAAATTCGAAGCGAAAGAAAATTCCTCAAATGTTTTTCAAACAGTGTCTCAGAAATGGCTTTTCCCTTTTTTTAAAAAGGTTTGGTTTTTTTTAAAAAAAAATATGTATATTGTCTATTATATGGTATAGTTTGCATAACTATTATTATGGATTATCATAATTTATATAGGTTTATATATCCAGTATGTGTAGGAATAACCTGGGTTTAAGACTGGTATTTGCTTATTTTAAAAATGTGCTGCCTACTGTTAACTAAGGTAAAACTGGCCATTTCTGAGACAGCTTTGGTTTAAAACAGAAGGGGTGCCCTTTGACTGATTAGCAACTAGGAAAACAAGCAAAATTAAAAACGTGGCTCTTAAAAGTAACACTGCAGAAATAATACTCTACTTTTGATTACAGTCTATGGCACTTCATGAACATCTTTAACAACATGGTACTTAAAGCCATTGATGTGCTTTAAAAATATACACAGTTGTGGTTTATACTTGGCACATTCATCTCTGTCAGATACCTCTTTTTACCACTTCTTACAATCTATTACATTTAAAAATATTAACTCTTAAAAGCGGAAAAAAAAACACGAAAGGAAAATAAAAATTATACTGTGCATGCACGCTGTCTTCTATAATGGCAATTTTAAATACAAGGTGCACCTTTCGTTATTTTATTTTGTAAACCTTGAAAGAAATAAACTTATTTTAAAAAATTATATCTTGGTCTACAGACGTACCAATACATAATGGATCTAGGGCTACATCACAGTCTGTCTTTTCAAGATGACGTACATGATTATGTAGGAACGAGTCTGCCAGCGCATACCTCTGGTGCGTAATGCGCTGCTTTACCTGTGTGCTAGAAAAGATAGACAATGCTGTAGTCTTTAGACAATATGATCACCCCAGCACAAATATCTATTCAATGTACAAAGTATATAGGCAACAGTGTGCAGTGGATTTCCGAGTTGTCATTTCGTCTTGTTAACATGCAATATGTGGATGTCTTACTGCTGAGGAAATTTGGGTGCTGTTATCTGACGGTATATACATTATGGCTAATGACCTGTTCCGTTTCTTCATTCAGTCACACTGTCCTCTTTTCTTTTATATGATCTGTGGAAAATAATAAAGAGGGTGGGAAAGGGGTCGCCTTCGTTTATTCGACAACTGCAGCTATTTCCCCCTCTACTTTACTTCCATGCAAGAAATACCACGACCACCACCTTCGATGCTATTCAAATATAACAATGACAGCCCCTGAACACTTCTAATCCAAATGCACTGAAATACGACATACACTACTAATTGATCAAGCATTTAAATCCACATTGATTGCAAAATCTGTCCTGAGTTAAAATGGGAAGCGATGTGCAAAGTTTTCCCTTTTTTGATTTATTTAGCTTTGACCGCATCAGCACTTGCTAAACACCTGAGCACAAACCAGGATATAACTAGTACTAATTATTATGTGCCATTTTTTGATCTCACGTTTCCCCCCATTCCACCCATACTTATCCTGGATGGCTTTACAAAGAGGAAGAAAATTCATGGATGACAAAGCTATCAATGGCTACCAGCTACAACGCCTTTGCTCTCTCCCTTCTCTGTAAGAGGCAGCATGCCTCTTTTGTACCAGTTGCTTAGAATCGCAGGTGGGGAGAGAGCTGCAGCTATCAGGTGCTGCTTGAATGTTTCCCATGGGCCTCTGGTTGGCCACTGTGAGAACAAGACTCTGGACTAGATGAGCCTTTGGCCAATCCGGTGGGGCTCTTCTTATCTTCTTAAGTGTTTGAACTGTAGCCAGACTGAGGAGCAACAGTGGCAGCCTCTACCCAGCTTGTAATATCCTTCTGAGCTGTGATGCAAAGTGGGCCCACAGGGAGAGTGCAAACAGGGAGAGTTTGCAAAGGTGCTTTGGGGCTCGGAGTGTTGTCTCACGGTGTACAAAGGACCAAGAGACATGGATGGTGAGGGAGCTGCTGCGGCAACCTGCAACACCAGTTCCATGTTGGTCTTCCTGCCTGAGAATGAGAGAAACTGCACCTGCAGCAAGTCTGACTGGAAGAGAAGGCGCAGCAACTTGAGGTCCATCTATCCAGACTTCGAACTACTGGGCAAAGTGAGGGGTTTCTCTATAGAGCAGAGTGGACTGTCTGGGAACAGCGACACAAGTGAGGCACCCCTAGGGAGAAGGAAGGCCGCCCTTGCAGGAGACAAACCCCTGGAGGAATGTGACACACAGAAGCAGGGCTGTCTGGAGCTATGCTGTGTTGCTACAGCTGCAAAATTCATAGAATCCTAGAGTTGGAAGAGTCCACAAGGGCCATCCAGTCCAATCCCTTGCCAAGCAGGAAACACCATCAAAGCACTCCTGACAGGTGGCTGTCAATTGACTCCATGCCATCACCCCAGATGACAGTTCTGGGCCAGAGGAGCAAGGATAGCAGTTGCAGACCTCAGAATACACCCAGGTGGCTTTGGAAGGTACAGTGTACAGAACGATTCCTGCCATTACCATTGCCTTTTATTTATTTATAGGTGGTAACCACACTGTCAGCCTTGACAGTGAAGTGTCCTGCATTTGAAAGGTCAATTTTCTTTGAATGGCACTTGAATTGCCACGGAGAATGCTGAGAAGTGTAGTTTTTTAAGGTTGTGGGAACTGTAGCTCTGTGAGGTCACTGCCACGGAAAAACGTCAGGATTATCCATGCCAGTTAAAGTGGCCTCACAGCACTGTCGTGTGAATGCATTTCATGTCAAGACAAAACTTAAAGCAGGAAGAGGGAAAAGTTCTGGAGAGACTTCCATTTCCACAGCAGGCGTTGCCCTTGAAACGGGGAGAGGAGATGGCAGAGGAGCTATTACCGGCAACTTAAAAATAGTCTTGTTGGATGAAGATTTGATGTCAGGCAGAACCAGTACTGAACACTCCAATCACAAATTTAAATTAAGTGCAGAAAAGAAAGAAAAAAACTCTCTTCCAAGCAGACAGGTGTAGTCAAGTGAAACCTTTTCTCACAGAGCAGAAGGTTAACTTATGAAGACCTGGCATTCAGTAGCTGGAGCTACAGTTCAAGATTAATTTATGTAACTGGATGAGTTTGTGGTCTTTACCTGATCTCTCCATACAGCTCTTGTCACAAAACACACACACACAAATTCAATATCATTTGGTAATTTGTGCTGGGGAGAGACTATCAGCTTGATGATTCCCAGTTCTGAGTCTCGCACAAAAGGAGACGAAGGCCTGCACCTACTGAAAGGACATGATGTTTTTTGGTGTGCTGACGGAGGCAACTTGACTTGCGGCTATTATGGACCACACAGGCTTAAACTGCATTGCATGACAACTTGAGAGTCATTCATGTGCTGCATGATCCACCTTGCCGATTGGATGCTTATACCTACAGAGACTTTGAGGCATCTGTGGCAGTGAAAGAAAAATCAAAGGCTCCTTGATATGAGCCATTTCCTTATGTAGTCATTAACCATCCTTATGTAATCGTTAAAAAATGACACCTGCATGGCACCTGGGATTTATGCAACATTCCTTTAGGACATACACACAAAATCTTTCGCAGTCTCCATATCTAGTAGTTAGACAGTAGGGCATAGTACATTATCTAGAGTATTATTTATGGGGTTTTATTGTGTTCCTCCCCCACCCCCCGCCCAATGATACTTTCAAATGCCACTTACAACTAGCCTGTGTATACAGTAGATGACAGGATTAAAAGTGTGAATGGACTTTTCCCTTCAGACTGCATGGGTGTGGGCATCAGGGGAAGGTGAGGTTTTTTTCCCTCCAAGTACAAAAATTACCTGTCCATGGTAAACCAGGGATGGAATCCTATGCACGTTTAGGAAAATGGGAAGCTACAGCACTTCCCGTTTACCTGGGTTGCCATTCAACTCATTTAGGTTTACTTTGAGTAGGCATGCATAGGACTGTGTTGCAGATACCACGGAGGAGTCCTAGCTTAGTGTGCTCTCTGGCCTGCTGTAGGTATTACATCCAAACTGGGCTGCTAACTTGGTTCTTGTTCCACGGAGGAGAAAATGCAAATCCAGAATAGCACTATATGCAAAATGCAATATAAAGCACACTTGAGAAACTTACTGTTTGATGATTATATGTCTACATCTGTGTAACATACTTGTGGCTAGTCAGATGTTCGGCAGATATTATGGGTATCTATTGAAGAACAAGAAAAGGAATGTAACCTGTGAATAATGCGTTCCACAAGTATGCAGTTTTTTTTTTTTTACTAACAGCTCAGGTGAAAGATGGTGGACTTCTACATCGGAACAGCAAGTTAACAAAAACACAGGTATCAATTTAAATTAAAATGTTCTGTCAAGTAGTATATCAACCAATGTTTAGTAATGATTACTGATTGTTTAGAAAGAAGGATAAAATAACAGTTAAAAGTTCATGCAGTGCAATAATTTCAAAAGTCCTTTTTGTTGGCTTACACATATTTATACGGTTTGGGGGGACTTTGCCCAACTCGCTGTGGAAAAATTTGGCAACCTTTTGGCCCATGCATTTTGTACACTCAGTTTTAAGATACTTTGAGCCAGATTTGTTTTGTTGCAAATCATTTCATTTTCTGGTTAAGCTGTGCTGATATTCAAGCGAAAGGCATATTGGAAGGCATAGCTGGAATCTTCAACACTCAGAATATCCACTCCAGAACTGAACTGGAATAAAAGCTCAAGTACATAAGCTATCATGCACCTAAGAATCATATACCGTACTTGTTTCCATCTTTGCATTGAAACACACAAACACACACAAACACATTTGGTGGGGAGGGGCACAAATTTAAGTATCTTCCCAAGAATAACCTAATGAGATTCTTGGATTTATTCCCAATATATTCTTCTCCCCAGCTGTGGTGGTGGTGGTGGGGCGGCAGTATGTCTTCCCCAGATTCCTAAAGACTCCATTTTGGGCAAGTAAACTTAGCAAAGCAAGAAAGAGAATCATCTACAGTGGTGCCCTGACTTACGAATTTAATCCGTTCCGAAGGCACCTTCAAAAGTCGAAAAATTCGTAAGTCGAAAAACGCCATTGGAAACGCTATTTCCCTGTTTTGAATTACTGATTATGACCTGCATTTTGTTTTTACTATAGCTGACACTGTCTGGATCTTTTTTATGAATGGCATTTCTGCTTTAAATTTTATAAATATTGCCCCAGGGGTCTTTGTGCAGGGGAAGTTATTTATAAAAATAAGGCTGCAATTTGAACCTGACTTACCTAGGAGTAAGCCCCAATGAATTCAACAGGACTTACTTCTGAGTAGACATGGTTAGGATCACACTGTCAAGTGTCTTTAAATTGTGGATTAAAAGTATAGAATTGTTAGTATCCATATTAAATTTTTCCCACAAGGGTCTAATTTTCCAAAATATGGAAAGTAAGGCTGCCTGGAGTGAAACGTAGCGTTTTGTTATGAAACGTAGCGTTTTGCACCATAAGATACAGTTCTTCTCTCTCTCTTTGCCATTTGAAAGAAAGTCTTCAAATGGTGCATAACTTGGAGTATTTTTTCTTCTAAAAATCAATACAGCGGAACCTCGGTTTAAGTACACAATTGGTTCCGGAAGTCTGTACTTAACCTGAAGCGAACTTTCCCATTGAAAGTAATGGAAAGTGGATTAATCCGTTCTAGACGGGTCCGCGGAGTACGTAAACTGAAGCGTACTTAACCTGAAGCGAACTTTCCCATTGAAAGTAATGGAAAGTGGATTTATCCGTTCCAGATGGGTCCACGGAGTACTTAAACTGAAAGTACTCAAACCGAAGTGTACTTAAACCGAGGTATGACTGTACTTTGAACTATAGTTGCAACAATTAAAACAAACTCAACTTGGTGGGATATGGATTGGTGATTATAACTGGGCCTTCTTCTTGTTGGTCATCATTAGCAAAATGTCTCACTGCAGGGATGAGGTGTGGCTCTTCTGCAGCTGGCAGTGGGAATCCTGCACAAACTGGGGGCCATAGCCACTGAATATAGGAATATGCAAACCACGAATGGCCTGGGCCTTCCCAAGATGTGGTCTGAACAAAGGAGTGTTTCTTTGCACTTCAAAGTTAGGAATGCAAGAAGCTGCCTTATCCTGAATCAGGACTTTGGTCCATTCAGCCGAGTATTGTCTACACTGGTAGACAGTGGCTTTCTAGGGCTTCAGATGCAAAGAAATAGCATCTGGGACTAAACCTGAGACAGAACTATTTCCCTTCTTTGAAATGAAGTCTGAATTGGCCCAGAAAGGATAAAGAAGGACCTACTCACCAGATGTAAGGTTCTGCATTACGATACAGTGGTACCTTGGTTGTCAAATTTAATCCGTCGGTTCGACTCCCGGAATGGTTCAAAAACCAAGGCTTTTGATTGATTGGCTGCAGGAGCTTCCTGCACTCAATCGGAAGCCGCAGAAGCCACGTTGGACGTTCTGCTTCCAAAAAACAGAACTCACACTTCCAGGTTTGCGGCGTTTGGGAGCCAAAACATCCAACTACCAAGACATTTGACAACCAAGGTATGACTGTACTTTGTTCAACTACTCCCTCAAGTCTGCAGTGTATACACTTCTCGTTGGCTGTTATTCAAGTATAAATGCTCTCCCCAGAGAAGTTCGCCTGGCGCCTTCATTATACACCTTTAGGCGCCAGGCAAAACCATTCATTTTTAAGCAGGCCTTTGGTCGATCTTCTTGACATCCAACACCCTTTTAGAATGCGACTTTTTGCGGTGGGTGGGTTATTGGGTTACGGCTTTTGGTTTGATTTTATATGTTGTGGTCTTGTTGTGAACCGCCCTGAGACCTCTGGGTATAGGGCGGTGTATAAGTTGAAATAATAATAATAATAATAATAATAATAATAATAATATCCACCAGACGGGTCAGGAGATGGGAGATGAAGAGATGTGGCACGTCTTGTAACTGAGCCCCCCATCCCACCCACCAAGCATGACTAACTGCCCCCTATCTATATACTTGTTCTTTAGGTGTACTGTATACATTTCTACAGCACATTTTTTGTGCGTGTGCACGGAAACATGTGCCAAGTGTAATCGAGCTTCTCATACCATTTGTTTTCTACGGCAGCAGGAGAGGATGTTGCACCCAGCTGTGTAGAAGCTTCAAGAGCAGTGCTGTTGAAACAGACCAAGGACCTTGAGCACTGGCAAGTGACGACAAAGGGGCCAGTTCTTTTAAAAAAACAAACAAACTTCTGCATGCATGCACATTGCGGGAGGTGGGGGCGGGCGGGCTATTTTTGGTGGCGTTACATTATGTCGACAATGCTTACATACTATATACATATATGGCTCATATATGCATATACTGAGGGTTGGCTGCGGAACTTGGCTGCAGTGCGTTATGAAGACCCAGAGAGATATGCATGAAATGGTCAGATTGAAACAACGAAAAGAGAATCTCCCAGAATCTGGCTTGGGAAAGGTATGGGGGTGGGCAGTGTCTTTTAAAAAGACGGAAAAGGTAAATTATCATCTGTGGGAGGGAAAGAGGATTTTGCCAGAGGTTTTACGTTAATGATCCTAAAAGATGTTGTTGTTTTTAAAAAACATTTTAATATGGCTGAACTGTTTATCAACTGATTCATACTAATTTTTTGGGGGGGGATTCCTGATATACAGTCCTTTGTTTTGTTGCTTATGAATCAATCATAATATTAGGATTTGGGGCCACTGCAATGGCTGTGGCAACAGTCCCATGTGGGGGCCTGTGGGGGCCCTTCAGAACAGGCCATAAGGGATGGGCAAGTCTATCAATTCCATTTTTTAAAATTCAGTTCTCCACATTTCCAGATCAGTTTGCTTTTTTTTTAAAAAAAAAAAATTCACCACCATTTTAGTGCAAATCTCTCCTAACATACATGTTTTTGTATATTGTATATTTTTTATATTTTCCATGCTGTAATGAATTCCCATCTGGTATTTTCATAAATATAAGCATTTTTATGCATGCTTCATCCTAGTATATGCATTTCTGTACACAATACTTGATGGGAACACCGCACTGCAAAATTCAGAGAAGGGTGAATTTTGAAGAGTGGTTGTCTATCAGTTTGCATACTGTCTGGAAATGTGCAATTTTGCCCAATCCCTCCTGGCTGCTGTTTTCCTTTTGGTCCTTAACCAACAGAAAGGGCACACACCCGAGGTGCAATTTCCTACCATTCCTCTTTCACTGACATTACTGTGTGGAGTCTTGATGAAGTTGGAAACAAGACATCTCACCCACCTATATGCTGGGGATCATCATACAGAAAAAAGAAACAACCATTTCCAGCCATTTCCAGAGCACATACGCAAGGAGGTGCCCTGTGCAGAGGTCTGTATTTGCGAGCCACGTATGCTGAACTTTGGCATAAGCAATACCCTATCTGCGAGAGGCTCATGGCCAGCCTTTCAAGCAATATTTGAGAGGAAAATGCTCCATCCTGGCTAAGTCAGTTCCCCCAAAAGGAGCATTTGCGGTGAGTGGCAGGGGTGAGATGGGACAAGGGGAAGACTTGCCCATATTCCAAACTCTGCTCAACAGGGTCGCATGACCATGTGACCCAGCTGATGTTACACTGTCAAATCAAAACTCCATTTTAAAAGCTTGTTCCCTCCCTGAGAACGCAGGCGGTGTTGTGGGTTAAACCACAGAGCCTAGGGCTTGCCGATCAGAAGGTCAGCGGTTCGAATCCCCACAATGGGGTGAGCTCCCGTTGCTCGGTCCCAGCTCCTGCCAACCTAGCAGTTCGAAAGCACGTCAAAAGTGCAAGTAGATAAATAGGTACTGCTACAGCAGGAAGGTAAACACAGTTTCCGTGTGCTGCTCTGGTTCGCCAGAAGCGGCTTTGTCATACTGGCCACATGACCTGGAAGCTGTACGCCGGCTCCCTCGGCCAATAACATGATGAGCACCACAACCCCAGAGTCGGTCACGACTGGACCTAATGGTCAGGGGTCTCTTTACCTTTACCTCCCTCTCTTTAAGGCCAGCTCACCTGACAGTAGCCCTGCTCCTGAATGGAGTCTGGACTACGGATAAGATACAGTTGCATAACTTACACCTAATTTGCATTGGCTTCCTATCGTTTGTACTGCTCTGTGAACTCTGTATCCCTATTCCGTTAATTCTCCTTCGTACAATGCCAACTGTGTGCGTGGGAGGGGGGGACATCAGGGGACCACTTAGTGGACTGACAGCCTTTGTCTTGCTTGACAGCAGACGTTTGCGGCAGGGACCTTGCACCGCATGCTATTGAGAACTCTGCATAATCAGTCTAAGCTGCACGAGAAACCAACACAAACAGAGCCAGTTCACCACAGACGTTTAGCATGGGGGGCTGCAGGAGTGGGTCGTCGGGAATGCAACATGGGCGGTTGGGCCCAACAAGCATACCACTGCCTTTTGCCCTTAAGATTGGAATTGTTCGATTGAGAATGTCTGAATAGGGCCGATCAGATCCTGCTTTCCTATACAGCAAATGTGAAGCTGCACAGGTGAGAGTGGGAGAGGAACCATTAGCAAATGTGCACGAATCTGTTGCCATAGCACCTACGGTCTTTGTAACCACTCTGTTTCAACTGAGGTATGAACTGCTTTCTGCAATCCCAAGGTTATGTTTGCTCTCATAGTTATTCAGCAGCGTCCAGTGCAAAGCTACGGTGAAGCTCATTCTAAGCAGGTGGGTTGCTGAACCCATGTTTTGGGAGATGAGGGGAAGGATCCCCAGGAATGCAAAAATGCAAAAAGTAACTCTTTCTACACATGTAAGGTTCAGGCATGGGGGTGGCAGAGCATGCTGGCCTGCCAGAGTTTCATGGATCATCAAGTGTTTTGGAAATGCTGTGGCCTCTCTTGATGATGATTCCCCTAGAAATCCTTTTATACAAACTCTCCTGTGCTCAGGTCCCAGTGTAGCTGCCGGTATGGTCTGCCTTGAATTTCCCACTTCCCACGCAATGCACTTATCAATGCAAGGTGCAATGCAAACTAATAATGCATTTAGGAAGAAAGTGAAAGCTGACTCATGTTCAAACACTCTAGTCTTAAAGGGTGATCCTTTAGTGTCTGAAAATGTTCACAGGCGTGTTATTTCACCAAAAAGGGGGAGGGGGCAGAAATAATGGGAATATATACACAGCACCATCAATGCAACCGATTCTTCTGCTGAGCACCTGTGGAGCAATGGATGGTGCAGTGGCAAAAGAGTAGAACATCTGCATTTATGCTGATTCATGCACAACAGTGGGGTCCTGCGCATATCAGGGCTGCAATTCTAAACTTACTATGGAGTAAGTACCCTGAATATTGCGGGTCTTCTTTCCAAGAAAAGATTAGCAGGATTGTGTTGCACACCATGTTCTGTGGCCCAAGAGAATACCCTTTGATTTTCTGGCTTGCCTATATGCAAGAAGTCCAGCATCTTTGTTCTTGCAGTGGTCAACCTTGGAAGCCTTGCAAGCAGGACCTGAGTGTAACAGCGCTTTGCTCACTTGTGTGGCAAACAGAATGGTATAATCAAATGTTGACGGTCTACCATTCACGACCTATGAACTGTGTGCTGTGTCTATTGAATAGCCAAGCATCTGCGCAGACTTTTGAATCTTTGGCTGTGTAATTGATGGTGGGATTAAGAGCCATGCAAATGGATAAACCACATACTTAAATTTGAGTCAGATTTGATCCGAGTTTGATATATGAAGCGCAGTAGTTTTATTACTTACTGGCTTGTTACCATGTTTCTGTTTGTTGTAATTATACTGTCCAGGCAGAGAGGCAATTGGGATAGATTTCTAAGAGTAAATATAATCTGGTTTGCAATGGACATGGCTGTCAATCCCCTGACTGATTTGAAAAGTGAAAGGAAAGCCACAGTGCTATAAAGGCTTAAGTATTCAGATTTTGATAGCTTCGGAACATTCCAGCCATCAATAGTAATGATTTTATGATTACTGCATCCCTGATCCTTTATTCCAGGGATGGGGGGGATGGGACCTGTGGCATTCTAGATTTGGTTGGACTCCAACTCCCAGAATTCCTGGTCACCGGCCATGCTGAGCGGGAGTTGGAGTCCTATCCAGACACTAATCCATCACTTAACCAATCCTGGTAAAATTCTACGTAAAACAAAGTACTGTTGCCTTGAACTTGAACTATTACCCAGCTCTCTGACTATTCTAAAAACAGGTGGGGAGGCAGTTTTTGCTTCCTATGCTGAGTAATTCATGAGAGGGACTGTGTCAAATATTTTAGTACTGGAAATGGGAGGAGCAGCACCTTTCTGAGCATGGGCAAAAGGCTAGTTAAGCTATGTGTAGGCCAACAAGAGGTACAAATGAACAAAAAAACGAAACAGAACAAAAAGGGGGGACGGACAAAACCCCATGCTTCTGAAAAGCACTGATTCTGAGTTATGTTTTAAGAAACAAAGCTGTAAATTAGCAAACCTGGTTGGCTGTGGCTGCTGTAGCGAAGGGGACGCTTGTGGCAGATGTTGCTGCTGCAGACACAGTGGTGGGCGTACCGCCGTGCACCATGGGAACTTTCGGGAGGAAAATCATATAAGCAAACATACAGGAGAGTGTAGCAGTATGGGAAACCATGGCAACAGGTGGCGGAATCGTCGAGTATGGTATTTATATCAGCAGATAAGCCGTGGGGACGAGATATCACCACCAGCAAAGTGACATGCAATCGCAGCGCAAAAAGCGGGACAACATTCCGGAGAGCGAGGAAGGAGGGGAGGGAGAGAGATGAAAGAGGAGGAGGAGGAGGAGAGAGGAGGAGAAACGCTCGTTACCATCAAATCACGGGAATCAACACAATCAAGCTCAATTATTTCAGTTCATAGTCAACCAACAAACTTGACGTAACCCCCTATCTTTAACGTCTCACGATAAATATTCCGCCACCACCACCCTTCCCCCCCTGTTTTTTTTTATTACCGCTGTTAACATTTCATAATCTCCTGGCTTGACATTCTAGTTCTGGATTAACTTGCACGAAGTATATAACTGAATGTTTTCTTTTCTTTTCAAAAGAAAGAAAGAAGACGTGCAACAGTTTCTAAAAAACTGGAACTCAGAGTCCAGTCAAAATCCACCAGAGCTGCTAAGAAGATTGTGGCATTGGGGGGGGGGTGTTGGCGGTGGCGGGGGGAGAGACAGGGCAAGTGGGGATGTGTCACACAGCCACCTGGTCTGCTAAACGGCTTCTAGGATTTCTGTGTCAATTAAATAGAAGCAAGTGCATTTAATTGACAAGTTGTTAGTGCAAGGGAAGGGGGGGATGGATTGGTACAATAGCTACACGTTAAAGACCCAGCAGTGGATTTTGAGAGTCTGTGAGCTGCTAAACAGATTTCTTTTAAAAAAAGGTAATCAAGAAACAAAGCTGGCACCTACCAACACTTGTAGCGGGTGTCATGCACAATATTGAGCCTGCCCATCATGCATTGCAACAGGAAGGTGGATTTGCAAAGGGAAAAGAATTAAAACAACCCATCACACGTGTAATTAGGAAAATCTCATTTGAACAAAGAAGAAAAAATTGGTTATTATGGGAAACAGTGGCATGTAACCATCAGCACAGTCAACTCAAACAGCAAGGTGGTGGTCAATTAGAACTAGTCTGACATGAGCAGGGCAGGAGGAAAAGCAGATTGAACTGTGTGCTGGCATTTTGATTAAAATGAGCTAGGGCAGTAAGGGTAATGAAGGCTCTAACAGCATGAGAAGAAGCTTGAGTTGTTGGTTTTTAATATCACCGATTTTAATTAATCTATTCCTTACTAAGTGCATAATGCCTGCTGGGTCCCGAATCCATTACCCTGAAAATTGACTTAAATTATTATTCTTGTTTTTAAACCTGCAGGACATTATTGGATCGTGGTACTTTTCACTTGTACTGAGATCTAGTGCCTTCATTTCAGATATTAAATCAGAACTAATGTTGTGGTTTGCAACATTGCGTATCAAGCAGGCGCCACCCTAAATACTGGTCCACGCAGGGTATCTTAGGATAATTTAGGGGCGCCATTGCACCCCTGTAATTCTCTACATATGAGGCTACATGCACACCTAAATTGCATGTAGCATTGCCCCTACCCTTCAATGGATGCACATTTAGTGTGATGTCTGCAAATGGAGAGCGACACACCCTTCAATATATGCAGATTCAAGAGTGATCCAGGCTTAATGGCATCTATGTGTTGACAACTAAACACACCAAGGTATTCTATGCTGCTGAGAGCCACACTAATTGTGGGTTCTGCATCTGGGACTGTGCAAAGAGAGCACTCTGTCAGGATGGAGGTCAATTGTTCTCAATGGGTGGACAAGAGCTACAAGAACCAGTCATTCTACAGGAAACACATTTCTGCAAAGGAAATGTGCAGGATGTTACTATAATGCCCTCTGCAGATTTTTCTAGCGGTTTTGCAACTAAAGAAGTCAGCGGAAACAAACACGTGCTGAAATTACGACAGTTATTGGTAAACTGGTTTTAAATTATATAATTATCTTGTATCTGTTGCATACAATTACCGTGTTTCTCCAAAAATAAGACACCGTCTTATATTTATTTTTCCTCAAAAAACAACAACAACACGGTGGCTTATTTTCAGGGGATGTCTTATTTTTTTTAATTAAGTATGGTACAAGTTTAACCTACAAGGTTAAACTGCCTCTCACTATGGCTTATTTTCGGGGTATGGCTTATTTTAGGAGAAACACGGTATCACTACCATACATATTAATTATGATATTCGAAGTTGCTTTTGAAATGTTAACTACTAAAAAAACTTTATAAATGATGAGTATAACGTGTGGCATTATTAGGACTGATCTATATTGAAGGCATTGGGCTGGATCCAGACTAAGTTGAGCAAAGATCCTATTGAAAGGAAGGGGACAAGTTTGTCTTGACTTAAATCCCACTGATTGCGCTGGGAACTAAGTCCGCTTAAGTTAGTCTGGATGCAACACAGGGTTAGCCAGTGATATGGGCCAGTTGGTTTTTCCGGATGGATATAGCTTAGCTGCTTTTCTCTGGACTTAGCGGGACAACATAACCCCTCTCCACTGTCTGTGTGCATGCAAACAGACATCTTCTGTGAGTGGGGTTTTGCTCATGGAGAGAGCACTCCTCGTTCCTGCTAATGAAAGAGAGGATAAAAAATTTGGCCAATACCCCTTCGCTTTGGGGCTCTGAAAACTGTTCCACAGCTTTTTTGGGGGGGGGAACCCTACCCCCCCTGGCCACTCTGACAGGTAGTACAGGTGACTGCAAAAGGGAGGCAGAATTGGAGAAATTAAGCTTCACCCCTTTTGTTAGTGGAGGTGTCCTCTGGGTCAAAGAACGTTGCAATCACAGAAGGAATATTTCTATGAACAAAGGGCATTGGGTTGAATCTATGTTAACTGAAAGGGCATATTTTTCCTGGCTCACCTCTGCCTCCACTTCCCTTGTGTTTATTCTTTAATTGTCCCTTGAGATTGAGGCCTATCTTCTTATTTTGATAAGCATAATGTGCACATATTATACATCATCAGCATTATCTGCATTATTATTGCTATTATTTTTATACCATTTTCACTACATATTATTAGTTCTATAATCTGTACATTTAATTTACTTGTACATATGTAATGAAAAGAGCATTTGCTTTTCTTTATCATTACTTCCTGAAATTTAACTACGCATGCTTTCGGTTTTAATCTGACATTTTAAACCAACACACATTCTTGCACAGGGTTTGCAGCAAATGAATGGAAGGCAGCAATGAAAACCTATGGTGCAAAAACTGGCAGGTATGGGGAAAAAAGACAGTTGTGTAGGACCCCTTTGTTTATCAGTGATTAAAAACAACAACCTTGCTATTACAATTATCACCTTGACTTCAAAAGGTTTAATTCACTAATCAAGGTGTAATTCAAAACTTGCTAATTCAAACTTTATCTTCCATTTTCCCCCAGCTCAAGACAAAGTTTGATTTAAAGTAGTAAATGGGGGAAGAAACCCATTAAGAGTCCCTCAATGTTTCTCTAGCAGAATTTAGCACACAAAGAGATATGTTCTCATTAGGATATGAAACAGTTCGTTTCACACAACGACATGCGAAATAGTGCCAACATACCATTCCATATATTTATTTCAATAAATGCAGTAAGAGACCAAGCAGGCCAGATCTTCCCAGAAGCTAATATTACTGTTTCACTCCTGCTGAAGCACTGGGAATCACTATGGAAACCTAAGCGAGTTTTTGCCATTGATTTTAGGTGGAGCAGAAATGGGTCTAGCAAGGACTCAGTACCTTTTAAAAGAGATCACGTATGACTTTGCCATCCTCACCTAAACACATAATCATCAGTTTTATGTGCAGCGTTTTGCCCAAAGCACCTGCTCTTGTGCGACTTTTTACATGAAGTCAATGGCGGCCCTGGGAACATCTTCTTAGCTCCTTCTCACGTGTTACTTGCGTGAAGGGGCAACACAAAATACAAAGGGGCTATGGAGCCATGTGTTTAGTCCTGCTCCTGGGGTCCCCTCCTATCCTCTCGTGTGTTTAGGGATAAAACATCTGCAGTGGCAAGCCTTTACTACCTGTGTAGCCCCTGGATCCCTGGAACTTAGAACCCTGTGTGACTTAGAACCCTGGAATAACTTTGGTTATTCCTTGGCATAGCTGTCAAGTTCTCCCTTTTTAAAAGGGAAATTCCCTTATGCTGAATAGGCTTCCTCGCGAGAAAAGGGAAAACTTGACAGCTATGTTCCTTGGCGTGTAGGCGTGCGAGGAGGCAAAGAACCCTTAAGTGGGATGTTATGGTCAACTTCGCAGTTTCTTTGTAGCCATGCTGCTCCTTAAAGTGGGCTTTAAATAAGCGTGGAAGTCAAGTCCATGGCATGTTAAGAGTGCCACCCTCCTTTGGGGGGGGGGATGGACTGGAAAGCAGGTGGCAGCGTCTCTATTAACAGCCAGCACAATGGGGCCCCCTGCTCTTGCCAAGGTACGCCACAAATCCATTGGCTGTGTCACAAGTGATATCTGTGACACTGGCCACGCTTGAGCATTCTTTCTCAGGTTCTGTCTCAACCTTCCTTTCCTGTTAGGTGAGGTGGCTGGGCGAGTGGATTAAGGGAAATTCGTATCTTGCTGTATATGATACAGTAGCCTGGACAAAGCAACCCAAATTCTGCCACTGATCCTTCTGGCAGGCATCTTCCGAATGGACCCTCCAGCTTAGTTCCGACTTGGGGATCTCGGGACATAAATTCCAGGAGCACAAAAGCACCCAAGTGGGTCTTCTTTCAGACTAAGTGGTGGTGGGATTTACATTCTGAATTTGACTTCCTTCAGCAAATGTTTTGTTCTGGATTGTTTTATTTGACGTTTCAATGTGCTGTAAGCCGCTTTGAGTTTTTTTCCCCTTAAAAAGATCAAGCGGTATAGAAATGGGCAATAATAATAGTTGGTCTCGCTCATAATAAAATCAACGGCAAAGCTTCAGAAGGTTTGTGTCCCCACCCCACCCCCGATAAACAATTAAAAGGTTAATGGGTCTTTTCTTCCATAACAGGCCTTAGAAAGCGGTTATGACATACAGGAATGATTTGTTACGCTGTCTAGAGCAAAGGGGTCTTACAGCAATTTTTTATATATATAAAAAAAGAACCATACCAAACAGCTGAAGAGAGGTGAAATGGAGGATTAGGCAAAAGAGGCACAAGGGGAAAGACTTCAAATGCTGTTTTTGAAACGTAAGATCACACACTTTGAAGATGCAGATTGTCACATTAGGCCAGAAAGCACCCAGACACCTTGCTTTCAAGACAAACATATGCAGAATCTGCAGTTTAGCAGCAAGACTGTCTTCCTTCCCTACTCACAAAGGGCCAACCCTGCGGGGAATCTCTTTCCCTTGGCTCTCTAGCTAGCGACTAATCCTTAGCCTCCGAGGTCTGCTAAGATATGGGAAAGTCCTCCTGTGACCTTGGCTTGTGCCTGGCTCCCGCGCGGGCAAGAGGGAAGCTGCGTCACTTACCTGGTGGAAGGAAGGCTGTATGCTGTTGCAACTGCATGTTTGCAAGAGCCTGCTGGTATTGGAAGATACCAGTATTAAAGACAGCGGTGGCACCATTGGTTTTTTCAAGCGCAGGCCTCTTTGGTAATGGGGGAAGTACAGCTTGAGGAATTCCCTAATGGAGGATGAGTATAAGATAGCCCAGTTTTTTAAAAAATAATAATAGTAATAATAATGAAGAAAATAAAAAGGAAGGTGGGGATGGAGCAGGGAGAGAGAAAAAGAGAGAAAAGAAACAGAAAAATCAGTAGGAGGAACAACCAACAGGCACCATCTTTTTAATATATATATATATCCTTGAGCAAGCAAGCAGCGGAGCGGACTTTACTATTCAAGGAAAGGGCAAGGCTGAAGATTTAAAGTAAGGAATATTTGCCCTCCAAAATATGGCATTGTGTAGTGACAGTGCTCGAGATCTATACACTAGCATATTTCCACAATATAAAGCTTCAGGTTTCTAGGAAGAAGGCAGCAATACCGGGGGTCGGGGTGGGGTGGGGTGTAAATAAAGAAAGCTGCACTGCTAGCTCCATGAGAATTGACAAGTAAAAGCCATGTTAAAGAGAAATCTTAACAGAGTGAATGAAACAGGTTAATATAATATTAGAAGCTTACTCCCGCAAACCCCAAAAGTCTCTACTACTCATGCAAAAATAAAAATAAAAATGTACCATTCCATGCTGGTACTTCCTTCTTCATTTTTTAACATTGCATTACAAATGTTAAATCTACTTTAAGAATACTGTTAAGCCATGCCAACCAAACCGATGCGAATATATATATATCTCATATATATTATATACATTTCTTTATATATATATATTTAAAAATCCCATCTTACTCCCTTTAGAAACTGCTACAAGGTAGTTCAACTGAATGTGGGGTTCCTACATCCTAGGGGACATGGGCTGAAAGAATAAACGGATTAATTTCCCCATGTATGGGATCAGGAAACCACACTCAGTTCTTTCCCCCCTTTGAGCTTCAGTTACTTTAATAACAGGAAATAAGGAATATTTACTAATAGAATTTAATTTTTTTAAAAACGCATCTACAGTAAAGCTACATGCCAAGCTAAAAGGTGAAAGGTCATAGTACCAGGTCAAAGGTTGCCTCGAGGGGTCGCTTCAGTGATTTGACAGCCGACTGAGTCTTAATTAGCAGGCAGCGAGCACATGATGGCAATGGCCAGTGGGGTTTCAAGCGCATTAACATAAACAGCAAGCAGAGGTGCATCATGGGGGCAGCAGTGCATTTTTGGGTAGGTGAGAAAAAAAACAAATAAAAAACAAATCATCGGAATGCCATATACAACGAATAACAAGACTAAGCATGCACAATAAAGGCACTACTGAGCTGTTATTGTGAGGATACACCTCTAATGTAGTTAATTACAAACAAGGTACTCTATAACAGGGGGAGAAAAGGGGTGAAGGAAGGAGAAGAGAGTGAGAAAGAGAGTCTGCCTTCTGTATTTTTGCTCAAGTATCCATAAACACAGGGGGGGGGGGAGGCCTCTCTCCTGTAGTCCGGCAGTGTGCTATGAAGATCACACAACAACGTTTCACATGAAGTAGTATTTTAATGGTCAAATCATGTAGCTATGTAGAAAAATATATAGGGCGACACTAACAGCTAAGCAAAGAACGGAGAAGGGGCCCATTAAAATAGCTATTTTGGCTTGACAACCCCGCCAACACATTTTTAAGCAGTGCGCGCACCGACTATTTCTGCTTCCCGCCCCAGTTATGCTGCAGTTTTTTGCTACTCCATGTCACGCTTAATTTCCCAGTTGTGCAATTATTCATTACACCATAGTTATGTTTAAGAGAAACACAGTAATAATAATAGTAATAATAAATGATTTCAGGCCCCTCAATTCAAGTTAACAGTCTCGTTGTTGGGTGTGCCTGCTCCTAAGTAGTTCCAGATCCTATTGCCACCCCCTCGTCAATTAAATAATATATTTTAAAGTTACTGTGAAACCTCAGACATGGAAAGAAGGCCCAAACCTGAGATATTTAATGCATATCAGTTCAGTGATGTGTACGTTTTAGACAAGCAATAACTGGAATATATTTCTCAGGGTGTGTCCAAACGAGCAGAACTCTGGGTGTTCCTTCTCTGCTACCAAGACTATTATTTGTGTGCCATCCATCTGAAACTCAGGCTTTGTGAGGGTTTGTTCTTCATGTGAAATGTTGTATTTGTGCCCCTGCAACAGAGGACCCACAACAGCTCCTAATAGATTTGTTTTCCCCCACCCCACCCAGCAAAAAAAGTTGGAGAGGGTTTGTGAAATAGTTGTGTTCTGGAATCGTGAAATAGCCAGTTATGACCCGTTATATTCAGGAAGGAATTAGCAGACAGCATTTACAAGGCAAATAAGATGCACAGGGAGGGTCGTGCAGATAGGTCATCAGGGAAACAGAAATAAAAAACTCCAATGAAGAAGATGGAGGAGGGGGGAGGAGGGGGCATATTGTGCAGGAAGTGAGGCAAAAAAAATATGTACCTCTTTATAAAGGCATATTATCTGTTGAACATAGCACAGGAAATGAAGCAAAAGGAAATGGCAGATCGCGAGATCTGATGAGGAATGCACCAACTGCTTGTGCAATTCTTACGTCTGAAATGCTGCAGAAAAACTGCCGATATGGACTGATCCTGACAAGCATATACATGCATATCAAAAGCTATAGCTGGCCAGGTATAAATGGATGTGCGTTACCATCACGCTAAATACCTGTCTCTTGGTATATTCACAGGCACATGGCTAATGTTATGTACATTTGGGTACATACGTATATACACAAGCCATGTACACACGGAAAAACTCTATGATAATTTCCTTTTTTTTCCTTTTTGGAGGAGAACCTGAAACTACTTAAGAGCAGAAGTGGCATCACATGCTTGGAAGCTTACTGGAATACGTAAGGAATGGGATACCTGAACAATCATATCTTCAGCAAGGAGAGTTAATACATGAATACTGTCCTGCAGCTGACAATGTCAAAGCTTTTGCAATCATTTCTTTCTTTGGACTCACCATGGCTGCTGCAGTAGCTGCTGCCTGAGCAGCTGCTGCTTGGTTGACCTGGTACTGGGCAGCTTTTATCTTAGCTTGCAGGTGTGCAGGAGGGTGGAAATATTTGCACTTTTCCCTTGAGCATCTCCCTTTGATGTAATCCATGCAGACGGTAACGGTGTTGTCATTGGTATCAATCATTGCACTGTCGGCAGGGTGGGCAAACCGGCAATCGTTTTCTCCTCGGTTACAATTGCCACGCTGGTACTCTCGGCATACCTGTGGAGGGATTCGAAAGCAAAACTGAGTGACTCCAACAAAGAAAACGACGCAGAACAGAACCTGATCTGGGGGAAGCGACCTAGATCACTTTGCAAGGAAACGTCAGGTGCACCCTGGCAATTGTGCATTGTCCCACCTTGTGGCTGTTTTAAAAGCAACTGAATCCTGTGCGTTTTAAGTCCTTATATTGTTCGAGCAGAAAAACAAGCATTTCTGAGGTTGGGTGGCCATCTGTCATGGATGCTTTAGCTGAGATTCCTGCAATGCAGGGGGTTGGACTAGATGGCCCTTGGGGTCCCTTCCAACTCTACGATTCTATGCTGCAAAACAAATCCCCTTATTGCGGCCATTATGCAGCTATTAAAATTTCAGTTTCTTTTGAGTGAGATTCTTTAGTTGCAATCAGAAGTCTAGCGTGCTGATTTGCCTTATGCAGGTTATAACCTTCCTAAATGCAAAAGCAGAGTTAACTATTTCTAATTCAGCCAACTGCTTTTAGTTCTAGCTTTGAAATGCATGACCACACATTTTTTTTGTTCCACCTAAAGCTTTGTCAGCATACATTAGCAAAATATGTTAACACTGCTATTCCATGATTTTACCACACGAGGGGGCGCAGACACATGAAATGCTTTTTCAGTGTCAACGTTCCCTCCTTCCCTGTCAAAGTGTGTTCTGTTTCTCACATCACTTTGCTGCTGCTGCTGCTGCTTTCTTTCACTAAGGCTGCACTCACGCATGCAGAAAGGCTTAATATTAAGAGAGAAGGACATAAGGCAATGAGAACACCTGAAACCTTTTCCCAATTACCCCAGGGACTTTTTTTTAAAACAACCTGTGAATTGTGAATTCGTTCTAGATGAAAGTCAAGCAGCCAAGGGGCAACAACATCTTTAAAAAGTGTGTTTTCCCACCTCGAGCCTTTTCATTTTAGAAGCAAAAAGAGCAATGGCTGGCCGCAAGGCACATAGCAGGCAGGCAGGAGCATGTCATCATTTAACTTCAAATGGTATCTGCCTTGGATAAATGGTATCTGGGGCTAGGATAAAAGCAAGCATGGCTGATGCCCGTCTCTTTTATTGCTGGAGTGGAAGGTGAAAAGGGACCTAAGGGGTTTCTCGTCACACGAAACATCTGAATAAATTCATGGGGAGCCAAAAGAATTTGAGAAGACCATGGAAGTTCTGCACATCTCTTGGTTCCTGCTGAATTTCACACCATGAAATTTTGGAGGCTTCTCCTCAGGTGGTAACATTCAGGGACTTCTGAGGAAGCCAGAAAAGCTTCAATAAGACCAGATATATTTCTTAGGGTGGGTTTTTTTTGGGGGGGGGGATTGGTTTGCAGAATCCACATGACCTTCCAGTTGGGAAGGTTTGGGTTGTTGTTAAGTTGTTGCTGCTATTATTATTATTATTATTATTATTATTATTATTATTATTATTCAAAGCTCTTCACCCTAAGGCCTCAGGATGAGTTACAACATCAAAACATAATCTTTAAAATGGTTTAAAACAATGAGAGGTGGGTTCTAAAAATATACACCTCATGTTTATAAAGCCATGGTAAAGTCTTTGGCAATCGTTGGAAGCTGTATAATGAAGGGGAGTTGAAGAGTTCCCCAATCTTGGGGCTGCCACTGAGAATGCCCTCTCCCCTCTTTTAATGTCGCTTGTGAGGGTAAATAAACTACTAAGAGGGCCTCCTCTGCTGATCTTAAAACCTGGGAGGGTCTGTAGGGAAGGAGTCAGGTCTGAGTCACCTAAATTCTATAGATATTGTGATTCAGCAGGATAATTATACCTGGAATGCTTCCCAGGTAGTCACATTCAACTGCTACAGAAGGGATTTACCAACGCTGCTTTTTATTTAATGCATACCTTGCTTTTCCTGCACGGATCTCAAGGTGGTATATGTGGAGTTCTCAGGTGGCCCTGACCTACTTAGCTTCAGCAAAGCTTTTACATCACATGACTTCTGAGTGTGTGGATGGCACATCTAGGGAGTGGGACCAGCCAGGCAAGCTCCTTTGCACATATGCTATCCACAGGTTATGAACAACAGAACAAGGTCTGTAGACTCTATGATTCTGTGACTCAGTTCACTCCTGTGAAATGGGAACAATAATGACACACCTCACAAGGCTGTTGTGAAGGTGGACTGGGCAAAGACTGCCCAGCGTTAATGTGACTGGGCAGGGGTGGGGTTGCTGAGGGGGCAATCGATCCAAAAATAAGAGCTGCTGCCTATTTATAGTGGGGAAAGAGTTTTATGACTGTTGACCAGACAGCGCTGATTCATAACCAAAACAACAGTTTTGAAAGGCTGGAAAGGGCTGGCAAAAAACAGCGGCAAAGATGCTGCAAAGACGTTTTGCCCTAGAAGGACAAAAAAAAAAACCCTCACTTAGCTGGTTGGCTGGCAGCAGTTTTGTCTTTGGGAGCTGCAAAAATGACAGCGGAGCCAGCGCAGTCCCACTTCGCCACTTAACACGCAGCAGAACAGGAGCCCCGCTCTGGAGAGAAAAAAGGCCCTCTGAACTCCGGCAAAACAAACAGCAGCAGATCGAAAGCCGCCTAATTGGCCTCGGAAAAAGAAAAGAAAACCACCCCTAGGTTTCTCTTTCATTGGAGCTCTTTCCTCCAAAGTCTGATCAGCGCACCTTTCCCTCCACAGGCCTGGCTCATACTTTCAGCTCTCTCAGTGCCCGATCAGCGCAGCTTGCCAACAGCAAGTCAATTAATTAATTAATTAATTAATTATTTTTTTAAAAAAACAGGGGCTGGTGTGGGAAGGGGAGAGATATGCACAAACGGAAATCAATTGGACTGACCTGGTTCAACACTGAATGTTTGAAACTACGCCACCTTACAAGAATGGCATTTACCACTTTTTCGTGAGTGGAAAGACTGTCGGTGGATTTTACGCTTTTCCTTGCAAGGTAGAATAGAAGCCTATTAAGGTTGTTGTGTTAAGAAGCATCTTAGGGCATCGAAGAAGATGGTACCGACTCCATCCTCTGTTATCTCTTTCTAGACCAGTGGTATTTTTTTTGTCCCTTTCTGTGTGTTTTAAAACCCGTATGTGCCATGTAAATCAGGCCTTTTTTTCTGGATCCTGGGTTCCGCCCCCATGCCCAGGCTCCAAATAGTCTTAAAAAGGCTGTGCAAATTCCACAGGGGAGTTCAGTGATGCAAACACATGCCTTGAGCGCAGAACACCCCAGGTTCAATCTCTGACATCACCATTTAAAATGCCTCCACCTGAGACGGTGGACAATTGCTGTGAGCCAGAACAGACCATACTAAGCGAGACAGACAAAGAGTCTGACAGGGGATAAGGCTGTTCCCTACATACACAGTGTTATTATTTTTATGTATGTTAAAAAGCGATTCTGACAGTCTCCTTTTGGCAGCAAGCAGAAGGTAATGATCTTACCCCAGAGCACAGGGAGACTTTATAGCTGAAATAGCACAGATTACAGATAAAGACCCAGACGTCCCATTTCCCCATGCAACTAGCCAATTTCTCCTCACAATTCACAAGTAATAAGGTGCTACTTTAGAGATTTTCCTTATGGGAATTTTTGAGAAATTGAAAGTTCCTTCACGCAAGCAACTTTAGCAAAAATCAGTTTTCCCCCTCTGGCTTTTTAATGTACGTTGTACAATTTTTCTTGCTATGTAAGAATCAACTTTTAGAAGCCAGGAGGAAAAGAAGAAACAAATGGGAACTCTGATGGGAGATGGAAGAAAGGGGAACTTCAGCAAACATCTGGGGCTACATAAAATGTGGATGTCGACTGCTTGTGCAGCAGGTAAAGGAGAGGATACAAACCAGGATCTGAAACCATGGTTTGAAGTGGTTTTGAAAAACTGTGGTTTGCACTGCCTAGGGAGGAGTGGACCCAGGTGGCGCTGTGGTTAAACCACTGACCCTAGGGCTTGCTGATCAGAAGGTTGGTGGTTCGAATCCCTGTGACGGGGTGAGCTCCCGTTGCTTGGTCCCAGCTCCTGCCAACCTAACAGTTCGAAAGCACGTCAAAATGCAAGTAGATAAACAGGAACCGCTACAGCGGGAAGGTAAACGGCGTTTCCATGTGCTGCTCTGGTTTGCCAGAAGCGGCTTTGTCATGCTGGCCACATGACCTGGAAGCTATACGCCGGCTCCCTCGGCCAATAATGCGAGATGAGCGCGCAACCCCAGAGTCGGTCACGACTGGACCTAATGGTCAGGGGTCCCTTTACCTTTAGGGAGGAGTGTAACCTTTCACCTCCACCGACAAAACCATGGTTTAAGCCAGTTTGCAAACCCTGCTTGCAATGTGACAGTGAATATGCCCACCATGGGGCAGGGTTCATAACTCAGAAAGATAAACTGCGATTTTTTTTGCTGCATTATGATTTTGTTTGCTATGTAAACGATGATTTCACTGGGATAGATTAAGCCAACAGACCATGGTTAGCACTAACCATGATTAAGCATTATGCCTGCATCCATTTAAGGGCAATTCAGATAGTGCCTAGACTAGCACAAAGAAGGCTTCATTTGTAACTCAGTTTTTTAGCGCAGTACCAAGCTGCAGCACAAGGCTGGCCGAGGGCCCACATCGCCACTGATGTCGGAAGATGCTGAAAAATCCTGTCAGGCTCCCTCAGATAAGGAATTGTTGAGGGCAAAGGAGAGTATCTGCTGTAGCAGAACAACATTTGTTAGGGATGTAGCAAAACCTGATAAATAAAAAATATGAGACCTCAAACAAGATTCTGGCAACAGGCGTAGAATGGAAATGAGAAAGTCTGTGGAAAATAAGCTGCCATCCTGATATGATGGCAATACTATTGATGCTCAGAAACTTTTACTTCCTCTAGACTGCAGTGTATGGGACTTAAGGAGGGGTTATATTCCACCCTTGTCAGCCATGAACTCCTGACAAATATTCCCATTTTACAGATGGGGTACTGAGGGTCAACAACAGTGACATGGTGAAAATATTTGAGGGAAGGAGTATAAAGTGATTTGCACCCTAAAACGTTTGGAGAGCTTGATAACAACCCCCCCTCCCCCAAAGTGCTAAATTTTCAATTCTGGATCATCATTGTTTGAAAAAGCATTACTTATTTTGTCAATTGCCAAAGATTAAGAAGGGGTAGTTGGTGTCTGCTCCTGCAGAAGTACTTCCCCAAACCCACCAGCCAAACAGAACAGCAGCAGGCTGCAAAACAAGCTCATAATATCGTTTGCAATTCCCCAAGTTATGCAGACACAGGGCTACATTATTACATCACCGTCTTTGCAAAGGATGTCCCCCAGGGTCACAGAGCGATGCCTTTCTCGTGCAAGGCGTGTTACCACTTCAAGACTAAACAATGCCGATCTGGGTGGTCGGAAGCTTTGCAAAGGGAAATCGTAGCGTGTCGTTTCCTACCTCCAGTCTGTCTGTCCTCATTAGCTTTTGTGCGGCTGCTGCAGCAGCAGCAGGAACTGGCATGCCAGGATTCCCCGCAACCAGCATTGGCCCTGACGGCAGAATCTCTGCTGGGACCAAACCAGGAGAGACAGGCCCCAAGTAGGGGTTAAAGGCTGTTGAAGCATTGGTGGCTAAGCTTGGTGCAACTGAAAACATTGGCTGGAGTGGGGGTGGGGGGTGGGGGAAGAGGAGAAAAAAGAAGTAAATATTAGTCAGACCACCACATCAATAACACTATACATACAAAACCATATTTGAGACAGCGAGCCTGCGTTCTTTATCATTATATTCAGAGTGACTTGCACACATTGGAGCCGTCGCCTCCATGAAGAGAAAAGCTGCTTCTGCTCGTGGAAGGCTTTCGATCCAGTGTTGATCCCCCTCACGGAAGTAGGCGGGGGGCTATTTTTGCTGAATCTCCCCTTCCCCTACAGAGACTCCACCCCCATTCTGGCTGGCTCTTCGGCTATTTTGGGTGGTGGACAAAGGACAAACCAGTCCATGGTCATGAGACCTGGAGCCTCCAGTGAGTGGAAGTGCTGGGAGATGTGTGCAGGATAGGCATTGAGCGCCAACGGCCATGGCACAGGTGCTGCGTTGGGAGAAATTTGCACTGCACCGACCGGAGGCGCTGGATTTGGGCCTGGTCTTTTAAGCCACTGTTTTTAGCCATGACTTTGGTTAAAATCGGGAAGAGGCCGGGAATGGAATGAGCACTGCCGCTAGGCCACATTCTCACCACTTAATGGCACCCACCTGTGGCACACAAGAGCCCTCATCTACCACTTCCCAGTGGAGTTTTGGTGGTGATGGGAACAATGGCAGACAAAGTGAGTGTTACAGGAATACTCACAGTGGCAACATATCACATCACAGCCCGCCCGCCCCCTCTTTTTAAGGGGGTCCTACCCCCACTATGATCCATAAGACCAAACAAAAAAAAAAAAACTGTGAAGAAAGTTGCAGTGCAGACAAGACCTTGTCCCATACTCTAATTTATTTATTACTCTATTAATGCACCCCTCTTCCTCCTGCTGGAGCCCAAAGCAGTGATATTTAAACACAATACAATTATCATAAAGGTAATTAAAATTTATCAACGGAACAATAACCTTTTCAGCGCCAAAAGGGTAGGCAACAAAAACCTTATCTGTTAAAACGAGCAGCTAACATTTTAAGTTGGTGCCTAAATGCTGGCCAATGTGGGGCAACCATATCTCAGGAAGGAGTTACACTGGGGAGCAGGGAGTGTATAGCTGACAAACAAGAACAGGGCATAATCCCTCCTCTCCTCCAGGGAACAGCTTAGAATTAGTATTCACGAGCAACACGCTCGCTCCTTCAGGGAAAATGCTATCCCATTCAGAAAGAGGTTGTTTCCTCAACTCCTGGACCCAGGAAGTGCCTAGCCACAGGGCCTCCATTTTATCAGAATTCAAACTGAGTTTGTTGGCCTCCATCCAGCCCATCACTCTCTCCAGATACTGGTCCAGCTCTTGAACACTCCCTCCTGATTCACATGTCATCTGCATATCGATGGCACCACACTCCAAATACCACCTCCCAGCAGTTTCATATAGAGATATCAAATATATGACAGGAGTGGGGCATGTGGGCATTTTTTAAAAAAATAAGAAAATGGCCTTGTGAGGCCAAGTAGAGCCATGTGTGTTTAGTTAGGTCCACAGGCTGGACATTTTCCACTACTGGTCTGGGCCATTGCTGTCTATTCTGATTGGCAATAGCTCTCAAAGGCAGAGAGGGAGTGAGATCTTTCCCAGCTCTGCTCCTTATTAATTGGAGATGCTGCAAATTGAACCTGAGACCTTCTACATGCATGCGCTTCATCCTTTGCTATGGCCCCTTAACATCATGCTGCTCTCAAGTAGTTCCTTCCTGAATATGCCATCTTCTCCTTGGGTAATCGACACTGCCCACTATTTAGGGCTGAAAGGGAACTATTCCCATCCCATCAAAAGTGTAGCGTTTTCTAGTGCTTGATGATAATCAGACCGAGGCTTAGGAGAAGTACGTGGGACAGGTATGGAGGAGGGAGCTTAATGTGAAGGATGGCAAAGCAGTGGTGTGAACAAAGGCTAAGTCAGGAATGGGTAGGCTAGCTCAGTCCCTGCCAGCAGAGCCAATGGCCAGGGTTTATGGCAGCTTCTGGCGCAACACCATTTGTAAGGTTTTCTCTTCCTGGGATATATGGAGAGGTAGAATGTGAACAAAGCTGCTGTTCTGTGACAAACCCCCACCCCCTGACCCAGCATGTCTCCTTAATGTTCAACATTATTCTCCCTACGAAATACAACAGCCTCGCTGCCTCAAGTTCTTCCTACTCCCCTCAGTGGAATGTTATACGAGCCCTGTTCGCATTGCCACATCCAGGGAGCGCAGGAGGAACGGCAACCAGCGCTGGGAAATTTTAAGAGGTGCCTTAAGGGCAAGGAATAGACTGATCAGCTAAGCTGCTAGCTCACTGGGTCACAGCCAATACATTCAAGAATCAACAGCTGTGCTTAACTGCTATCGATAGGACGTCCACAGATTTAAATTTGGGAAGCAGCACCCACCCATAAGAAATTGCAATATTTTGCTCTTAAAGGAGAAAGAAACCCTACCGGTTTCTCCTCTATTGTAAGCCAGCAATCTAGGCTACCTAGACCGGTCTCTGCTGCTGAGTCGCTATTTCTGCCACACTCCCTGGCTTCCTATTAACTGACTGAGTGGGCACTACCTTCTGGGATTGAGCCTCTGTCCTCCCATGTGTACCTGCCGTTCTCCCTGCAGTGAGGACAAAAGGCGTGGGAATTAATGGGAGGAGCCGGGGCTGCATGCATGCAATAAGGCTGAGGGACACATGTAGAAAATACTGTTGGCTACCCAAGCCCAACCACAATGTGTAGTCCGCTGAATAAGCCTTAGAGGAGGAGGAGGAGGAGGAAGAAGAAGAAACATGCTCCTAGACTTGGCTACATCCTTAGCACCCACCAAAAGCTACTGCTCAAGAATAAACAAAGAAGCATTCCTTGACAGCTACACCGACTCTCCCCAGCCCTCCATCTCTGGCTGTCAGTGAAGCTTCAAATGGACTAATAGGCAAAGTGAGATTTGGAAGCATTTGATTTAAGGTTTAGTAATCAAATAAAAAAGTTCAAGCAGGACTTGCAGGTAAAAATGGAAGTTTCCAATGGCCCAGGACAGCAGCTCAACAGCCTGACTAGCCCGGGGCGACAGCTGAAGGGAAGCAAACGCCTTGCAAAACCAGTAACCAGATGTGCTGTCAAAACATGCCTTCTCTATTTCCAGCCAAAGCTTTTGTAAATCTTCCCAGTTAGAAACTGGGAAGCACTGGTGCTTGTTCCATGAGCTGCGGCACCAGGATCTTAGGTTTTCCAAAGTTTGGCTGCCCGTACCAGCAGATCCAAGAAAGAAAGGCTTGTACTAGCACAGCATAGCACTGTAAAAAATTACACCCTAAAAATGAACTCAAGTTTGATGGAGAGAGAGAGAAAAAAAGTGTGTGTGTGTGTGAACAAAAAGGGGAATTCAAGTTGTTTGCATAAGCTGAAAAGCCAGCATTTCCAGTAATGCAGCATATGAAAGAAAACACTTACTGCCCATATTGACATCACTTCTCTTTCTCTGCACTGAGGAATATTTAATAATAATCTAAACATTTCCCTACGGTACACAGTCAGATGGATAGGGCACGATCAAGAAAGTTAGCGTGCTGCAAGAAACGCAGCGAAGAAATAGGAACTCATTCATTCCGGTTCCAATGTCCGCTGAGTCACTGTGTGCTTAGTGGCCAAATTGCTAGTTAAAATTCATGTCCTTCCGACTCCCTGGTGATAATGCAATGTCATCTTGCTTCATTTTGCATGGATGCTGCTCCAGTAAAAAGGATATTTTATTTTATTTTATTTGAAAAATTGATACCTTGGTCGTAGCAAAACCAGAAAGTCCTCCCTTTCTAGAAGAGATGTGCTGGTGGAGGAGACACAATGCCTAAACATTCTCTTCCTGGGTCCAGAGTAGTGTACATGTTTTATGCTTCTTTACTTAAGCCACCATTCCCAATATTCTTGGCCCAGGATTCTCGGGTTAGAAGCACACTCCTGCGAGTCGGGCACTGCAGGAGAATTCCCCAACTCAGCCCGGCAATGGTCTATGGTAGCAGCCAGTGCAATGCTATAGCTCAGAGGTGGGGGACCCTTTTCAGTCTGGGGGCTTCATTTCCTTCTGGGCAACCTTCTGGGTGTTGGATGGGATGGAGGCATAAGTGGGTCAAGCGATCAATGGAAAGTTTACCTTTGGATGGTAGCTTCAACACATCCCATTGTACCCTCCATTCAGAGAAAAAAAGAAGAATGGTCAAAGTTCCAAGGACACATTCCAGTCCGGGGGAGACAGTCAAGGGGGTGGGATACAAGGCAGGGCCAGCCAGTGATGAAACTGAGAAGGGTGTGTGACCTGGGAAGAGTCCCAAGGACCAGAGAGAAGCTTGGAGGGTCACATTTGGCCCCTAGGCCCGAGGTTCCCTAACTCTACGATACATGCATGCTCAGAAGTAATCTCCATAGAGTTCAGTGGGTCTTATTCCCAGGTGTGTATAGGACTGCAGCCTTATTAGACATTTCCTGCTGCCCCTGGATCCATAGTAAACAAAGCAGAAGGCCTAGGAGTCATCACAGTATGAGAGTTAGGGTAAGGGGGCAGTCACTAAACTCGCAAGCTGCAAATTCCTGTCGTTTAAAGATCTTGTGAAATGGAGACATTCATCCTACAGGATAGTCAGCCCGATCTTGAACACTATCTCAGGATAACAAACTGCACACAAACCTCTAGGGTAATAGTGACTTCTGTTCCCAGATCTGGGACACACCTGTAACCGAAACATACATTTGGGGACACTTTTTAAAAAAATTTGTTACCATATATTTGTATTGTGGTAGCGCTTCTGTTGCGACCCATCTTAGATCAGTCTGCGACCCGGTAGTGGGTCCCGACCCATCAGCTGAAGACCATTGGTCTAGGGCTCTCTAAAGTACAGGAAGTAGAAAAATGGACAATAATGATAACTTGCGTAAACAAAGGAAGATTTCCTCTAAGGGTTTATAGCAAAATTGGGAGATTTTAAAAAGTTGTTGTTGTTGTTGTTTTGGGGGGAAGTGGGGTGGTGATGTAAGGAACTTGTAAACTAAGTAGCTGGCGCCTATTTGAATCAATATGTTTGCAAGCTAGGTCTTTTCAGAGCTCATTGCCACCTCTTCCCTCCCAGTTAAGTAGCAGTGAAATGGCTGCTGGGAAACTGGGGTTATGGCTCTATCCCACTGGAAAAGCTGTTCCTGATGTGCTGGCAAGCTTTAAGTGGCTGTAGCAGAAATATTTCAATATGAGAATATGTGGCCCTTATTGGCCGGCCTTCTTTCCCAAAGCTTCATCTCCATGTACATCTGAACTTTGAACTTATCTGTTCGATCTGCCTTATTAGCTACCAAGATCCTATAAAAATCAATTCAGGGCCAAACCACATGTGCCACCATCAACATTTAATGTGCATGGTTTTTAATTCTTTAAATCTTAGCTGGGGGGAAGCAGTATTGGGTCCAACGCGTGCAAGGTGCATTCAAGATGCTACAAGGCGCAGGAAAGAAACCAACCAACAGCTGCTTGCTTCCTGGGGCTAATCCCAGTTTCAGAAGGTAGGTGGGAGGACCAGGGCAGTAGAGGTCCACATCATATCTTTTCCTCTGCATATGATGGCCCCAGTACTGTTTGCCATCTGCCCAACTGATAGTTAAAGGATATGCGCTTTAAATTATTGCATGTAGCTTTGCCCTCAATGCATGCGAACAATCAGTGCTCCATGTGCTACTATGTGCCATTTCAGCTTAGTATGAAGACTATAAGCACCAATGTTATTGCAGCTGCTCCTCGTAGTAAGGATATACTCTTGAGTTGTTTTGCAGGAGGTGAAAAACTTGGATTTTATTATAGTAGGAAAGAACAGCCCCACCCATTCCACAATGAGTCATGTTGGAATGCATCACTGCCTACGTGATTCAGGTTTAGAACATGACCTTTTCAACTTTCTAAAGCTATCTTCAGTGCTGTTGGACTTTAGGGCGCGAAGATGTGGTCCTTCTCAGTTTACACCCCAGCCGATCTCAGATTCATTGGCTGCCACCTTAGGAAGCTGAGAGTAACCCAGAGGTAACTCAAATGAGCAGGGACCAAGTCCTTAATACATAAGTAAATGCTAAATAAATGAAGAAACTCATGCAATACAGGACTCTGCACCATCTTGAATGCACATGCTAGGACCACTTATTTGAAGGCACCTCAACTTCAATATTTCCTTCCATGTAGAAAGCTTGCATGCCTGCAAAGTCTAGAAGAAACTTACATTGATGGGGCTTTCTTTCCATATGGAGGGAAGTTTGCATGTGGGAGTGCTTTCAAAGGAGGACTCTCTCCATGTGCACTGTGATCGTGAGTTCTTTATCTTAAATCAAAGTGGGGAATGGCAGAATGTTAGATGTATGGGCCCTAGAGAAATGGCCCAAGCAGGGGTCAGGCAGACTACAGGTGACCCAACTAAAGCCTACTTGCTTTTAAAAGACATATGAAGGCAGCCCTGTATAGGGAAGTTTTTAATGTTTAATGCTGTATTGTGTTTTTAATATTCAGTTGGGAGCCGCCCAGAGTGGCTGGGGAACATAGCTGCCAAGTTTTCCCTTTTCTCGCGAGGAAGCCTATTCAGCATAAGGGAAAATCCCTTAAAAAAAGGGATAACTTGGCAGCTATGCTGGGGAAACCCAGCCAGAAGGGCGAGATATAAATAACAAATTATTAATATTACAGTGGTACCTCGCAAGACGAATGCCCTGCAAGACGAAATTTTCACAAGATGAATGCGTCTTGCGATCTGATGGTAACTCGCAAGACGAATTCATTTTGCGAAAAATTCGTCTTGCGAATCGCGGTTTCCCATAGGAATGCATTGAAATTTAATTAATGCGTTCCTATGGGCAAAAAAAAGAAATTTCGATGCATTCCTATGGGAAACCGTGATTTGCAAGATGAATTTTTCGCAAAACGAATTGACTCGCGGAACGAATTAAATTCGTCCTGCGAGGCACCACTGTATTATTATTATACTAAGTGCTTTTGCAGTCAGAATCAGTGGTGAGCGGTGTCTCTTGGAACTGTAAGGGTGCAAGGTAGGAGGCCAGCAGGAGCCAGAGCCAATGAGCTCCATCCTCAACTATAAAAAATGGTTTGAATGTGACCTTGATCAGGCTGTAACAGAGACAAAGGGGTTAAGCCCCCGAGGCTGGCCACTTGCATAAAAACCCAGCTACTTAAAAGGCACAGCTAGATAGCTAACATGACCCTCCTACCTTCGTGGGGGGTGGATATGGGTATTTTTTTAAGTGAACGGGTCTTGTAGCTCTTCGATTTGTTTCCCTTTTTGCTGGAATAATCCGAAATCAAAATTTGGAGCCTGCCACTGGACAGGCAAGTAGGTACTACTTCGTCTCTCAGAATAGCATCCCGACCCCTTTGTTTGGTCCCTGTAAACCTACAGCTTCCCTGCAACTAAGGAGGTGGGGTTAGAGAGCCAGACTCCATATTGGCCGAGTATCTCTTTCATGATTGTTACAAATGTCAGAAACCCAAGAGGCAGGAAATGCTTCCAGAGACAGCAAGCAAGGCAAAAAAGCGAACAAGAGAAGCAGCTCAAGAGTTCAATATAGAAAACAGACACTTTGCAGAGACATCTAAGCAGCCCGGAACGGAAAGCATGCCTTATTGCATTTCTTTTCTAGTTTCTAGTGAGGTGTGGGGCTGTATGTGCTTCTAAGCACTCATGCTTCTTTCTCTTATGGTCTGAGGTTTGACTTCCTTTATAGATAATGCATTCACCCAATGCAGCGCCAAAAATAATTTGATTCCTTTTGCGGAAAAGGGGAGGCGGACGAAAAGCCTTGACTAAAACAATAATTACTTTTCAGCATTATCGAGGAGGAAAGGCAGAATGGCAAAAAAACCACAAACACGTTGGTATCTTATGAAAAACAATTGTACTTTCTGTACTTTCTAAGCAGCCCTTGAATAGATAAAAATATTATTTACTGCATGAAGTCAAGCACAAACAATGGGAGATCCAGGGGGTGCTGTTTGGATTGTATATGGGTGCACCATAAGGGGCTGCAGATAACAGGGTCTGGATTATGAAATCTCTCCTACATCTGCACAGTAATAAAATCAAACTGCTGTGGTACCAAGAGCCTCGCTGGAAATACACCAGGAGCAAAATGTAAATTAAGCAGATTTTAATTGCATGCAGCCAACATGATTTGCATATTATTTTCAGTCGTGAGTCAGATACCAAGCTGTACAAAGTGGACCTCCTGCATTTCTTCTTTACTCTTGTACTTAAACTTGCAGCCAACAGATGAGAAAAGTAAGGAAAGGGTTTTTACTGTTAAATTGCTATGGGATGTTGCAATTCATAAATGAAGCAAACAAGCCGGAAATAAATCAACTTTCTTTCTTTTTTTGCAACCTTGAAAACATGAGGCTTGCTTTAAAAATGAAACTGAAAGGGGGGGAATTCACGAGTTTCTAACATGTAACCTTTACACACGGACAACAGCTCTGAGCGTAGAGGCAAGCGACCTTCCGAAGGAAATGCTAAGGTTTTGGAACGGCGAGAGAAGGATGTACCACATAAATAATTGATACATTCCTCGGGCTATATATATATATGGCACAAACTGTCTCGGCACATGACTTAAGATGTTAGGAGACGCATCGCTGGCCCTGCTCCACGTCGCTTTTGCCACCCACCCAGCCCTGCCGACGGCGAGGAGAATCACATCTCAGCACGGTGTCCTGCCCTGCCTCGCGCCTCATTATCAAGGCTGGCAATGCTGCCCGTCTGGTGGACTCCCTGACTTTGTTTCTGTGCCTCTTGCCCACCCACTCCTCTCTCCTTCTCTGGCAAAGGGAAGGAGGAGGAGCCATTGCAGCCCAGTGGTCCAATCCGCAGCATCTCCAGGGAGGACTGGGAAAGGACTCCCTTGGATGAAATCTGGGAGAGCTGCTGCCAGTCAGTGTAGACGAGCTAGGGGGACTAATGGCCTCTGACTTGGTATAACGCAGGTTCCTATGTTCCCCTTTCCTTCTGGGTGGCAGTGGGGCCCGGAGGTGAGAGGGAAAGCGATTAGGCAGAAGGGAGGTGTGGGGAGCAGGACCGCGGTTCCTATCTGCACAGAGAAGGCAAGGAGGGAGCACGGTGCTCTCTCTAGCCACCCCGTGGGCTACAGGGCGCCCATATGCAGCAGAACCCTGCCCTGCTCATCTGTTTGTGCTCCCCAAGTATGGTAGAACCCTGAATTTAGGTGTGTCTGCAGAGGGATGAACACACAGCATAAGATGAGCACAAAGGGATGCATCGCAAGCCCTTGGGACTCTGCCATCAGTCATTCTCCTAATGGAATGGCCCAGACATCAAGCTGGGGGGCTGCCGTGCATCCCTTTGCGGGCATCCTACTAACAGTCCTATCACTTCTCTGGGAGCCAGTGTAGTGTAGCGGTTAGAGTGCCGGACTAAGACCCGGGAGACCAGGGTTCAAATCCCTACTTGGCCATGAAGCTCACTGGGTGACCTTGGGCCAGGCGTTGCCTCTCGGCCTAACCTGCTTCAAAGGGTTGTTGTGTGGGGGTGAAATGAGGTAGGGGGCAGAGAACCATGTTTGCCACCTTGAGCTCCTTGGAGGAAAAAGTTGGGATATAAATAAAAACAACTGGCTAAGAGGTGACTTGCCCCCATCCCTGCCCAGGGCATGTGAGGCAGCGGTTAACACCCAGCCAGGTCCCCTGGAGCTCCACTTGCTGCCCACCTCCAATCCTCAAGATTTCCGGGAGAAGACTTTGTTTTGTCCATTTATCTTCGTTGGGATAGAAATCTTTCTGCTCCAACAAATCTCATAAGTGAAAAGCAGAAGCTGACATGTCGCAGAAGCTGCGACTGGCTCTGAGGCCCCGACTGCCCTCTTGCTGCTTTCATGCCAGGGCGCGGAGTCCCGACTGGGTACGGCTGAAGCTTTGCAGTCTTGACACAGATGCAGGGAGATTGGGGTTAAAACATCACCCCCTTGCTGTAACAGGGACTTTGCGAACAGAAAACCAGCTTCCCTCCCAACAGCCCTGTTAATGGAGCAAGTGCAGGGGGGTGGGGTGGGGTTTAAACCAGCCTCTCGCTGCATCTAACACTTTGCCTTCTGTCCATCTTCAGTGCTTTTGCCACCTAAAGGCCATATCTCCTTTCTCCCACTCCTGATAGGTTTTTAATAAATGTTCAGGGCTTGGCCTTTAAGGACTTTGCTTCCCAAATTCTGTCCTATCTTTCCCTGTATTCAGATTGCATTTGTGTTTCAAGGTGCTGTCTAATTTCCTCCTCTTGGTTGGCACTGCACTGTTTTGTCGACTCTGCTGTTCAACCGCACTGGCATCGGCTAAGGCTCAATATGGCTCTCCAGACTCTGCCCTTTCAACCAATCTCTTCGTTTGGGGGTATTCCTTCTTCTGAAATTTTCACACATTGAACTTTCTAAGCAATTTTCATATAGATTGAATTTCAGGAATGCTTCGCTTTCTAAACAGATCCTGGGCAACTCTGAGCATTAAATCAAAGGTGACACCCCACCCCACCCCTTATTGTTGGGTTTGCAATGAACTGTTCTAAGACAAATCAATCACCATAGCTAGAAATTCTGGCTCTTTGTCACGATATGAACGCACATTAAACCCGTCAGTATGAACAACTAACATTCTAATCGGCAGGAAAACCCTCATAAAGCACAAAGAAAACCCCAAATCATAACATTTTCTCACCTTTAGTGTTTGGTATTGATAAATGGAATCAGTGTCGATGAAATATGGAGATCCCTCCCCCCCTCTTTTTTGGAATGTCTGAGGCATATGGTTCTATGAAAAAATAATAACAGTATCGAGTTAACTAATTAAAACAATTAAACTAAGTCATCAACAGCCATATTCGGTAAAATAGTAAAGATAAATGACTGATACTTTAGATCTAAAAAGTGATGGAAAGTTATAACTGTGCAATAAAACAATAGTACCATTCCTTGAATGCAGGTATAATTCACAGATTATTTAAAATGCTCCGATGACAACGAAAATGTTGTGCAGCCCTTTTTATTTGGAGTAGCAGTTATGCAAGTCAATACAAACCATGGGAACAGAGAAAAAAAAACTGTGGGAGGGTTTGGACTCAGCCCCGCTTTCTATAGGTTGCTAATCTTTTCTCTATACTTTAAAAGTGCCCTGGTTGCTTTTTCATGACTGCCTAGATCTGACGTTTCGTAGTCAAGTGACGCCAGCCGCTGAAAAGTGTGTATTTGCTTACACACACTTGCACCTTGCAAGCAGCTTGCATGCGATTCCGGGGTCACTTCCAAATGACCTGTTTGCTGAGCATTTGCTCTGATTTGTTTGCAGGGAGGGTTATAAGTAAGCAATGGTTCTCACCACTTTCCTTATTTCAAAAAGTCAGGTTTCTTTTGTTTGTTTTTTGATAAGTGGGCTTGTAGCGCTAGAACACCAAATCCAATTTAATTGGACAAATCCACTATAATTGCCATTAGGCTCTTGAATCGCTCTTGCAAAACAGCAGCAGCTTGGAAGTGGCCTTGGCCTACTCCCCGGGACACCCCTCTCCCTTTTTAAATTTGCATTTTGCAGCATTCCGCATTATCCAGGGAAGGGCAGTCTGCGATCCCCCAGGTGCCCAGCAGCGGTAGATCCCAGATGTTGTGGCAAAACTCCATGATGGGAGCTGGACTCCAACAACAGCTGGAGGAGTAGAGATCATCCACCCCTGGAATAATCTATGATCAATGCTTTATGCCTCTATGAATTTTAGCAGAAATGTATGACAAAGTTATGCAGGAGCTTTCGGCAAGGAATCATTACCAAATTTTAAAATACTGTTGTACATTTTGCTTGGATTATTTTGTAAACCACCCTGGGGTGTTGTTGTTTGCAACCAAGCAGAATATACATTTTATGAAATCAAATTAATACTGCAAGGTAACATCCCTCCACCCAGCAATAGTCCTATGGCTTCTTTGGAATATGTTCAGTATCCAACGATACTTTTAAACTTAAAAGTAATGCCATGGTTGTCATTAGGGTAACTTTGGTAGTGATTCTACATTAAGCAGTTTTATATCCGACAACATGTCCTATCCGGATTTCTATATTTCTTTATATACAGTGGTGCCTCACTAGATGAATTTAATTCGTTCCACGGGTCTATTCTTATAACGAAAAATTCATCTAGCGAATCCCATAGGAATGCATTGATTTTTTTTTGTTTTTTGCCCATAGGAACACATTAATTGAATTTCAATGCATTCCTATGGGAAACCGCGATTGGCTAGACGAATTTTTTATAAAATGAATTCATCTAGCGAGGCAACCTCCGCTAGAAAAATCCTTTCTTTAAGCGAAAATTTCGTCTTACAGGGCGTTCATTAAGCGAGGCACCACTGTAATGGGCTGAGGAGGCTTTTCAATCCTGTTCTCTGTTGCAATGTAAACAATATGGAGGTGGGCTTGTGGGCTCAGCGGCAGAGCACATTTGGGCTGCCCCAGAGACAATCCCCCCACATCTCCTCTCTTGGGTAGGAGGGCTAGGGGAAACCACTTCCCAAGACCTTGGAGAGAGCCTGCCAGTCAAAACAGGGCAGTTTTCGACCAGGTGGACCAAAGATCTACTTCAGCATAAGGTAACTTTGAACATTCAAATTTTGCGGTGTGTCGGAACCTCACTATAGAAACGCCACGATGATCTCCAGTTAACGACAACCTTTAGTTAACTAAACACTCTCTTTAGAGACAACACTATTTTTAGTTGGCAAAACCAAACATGGCCCATTTTATTATCAATCAGGCTGTGCTCCAGTCACAGTGCAGATTTCTGTTAGGTTCTCTTTATTATCACTTTAAGGAAAACATGATTCAATTCACTGGTCCTGCCCCAGCTAATCTGTTGATCCTGCATTATTTATTTATTTATTATTATTATTATTATTATTATTATTATTATTATTATTAAACACAGAGGACTAAAACCAGGCTTTCAAATTTGTCTCTTTAAGTTGACCGTGCTGCTGCCTGTTTGTGAGCATTCAGTGCTGGAAAACATGAAGCATTTATTGCTCGGCCCACAAATCAGATAAATTGAGGGTACTTAAACTGAAACTGGTTTGTAGGTGAGAGCTCCGGATAGTTATTTTCTACTTTTTCCCTCCAATGCCTGATAGCTCAATCTCATACATGTTTATTCAGAAGTAAATTGCACTGTGCACAGCGGTAAATGTGCAGAGCGCTGCCGGCTTCCTAAAGCTCAGTGGGCGGCTTGAAAGCATTTTCAAGGTGGAGCTGTTAAAACTTACGATATCTAAGTCACACCAGACAACCAAAGAGAAGATTATGAGCTGACATCAGCGTATGGGACTGAAATGAAACAGGAAATTGGGGACTCACCCTCCCCAAGTACCCTCTTCCCAAAGGAAGAGGTAGCGCTATGGATTAGAACCTGTCACTTGAGAAGTTGCCCCTTGACAAGCACCGGGGCTGCAAATTGCGACACGGACCCTCCAACTGTGGCCTCTGCCCTTGTTAACTGATGTTCAAAGCCCAAGATGTACAATATGGCACTATGGTGGTTAAATGGCAGGTATGTTCTTTATCTCTTCTTCTGCCTGGGGAAGCGCTGTAGCTCAGTGTCAGAGAATCTACTTTGCATGCAGAAGGTCCCAGGTTCAATCTTTTGGCATCTCCTGGACAGCCGCTGCCAGTTAGTGTAGACAGCACTAAGCTACATGGGCCAGTGGTCTGACTCAGTATGAGGCAGCTTCTCATGTGGATCCTGGCCTGGGTCCTGTATACCTGAAGGAGCGTCTCCACCCTCGTTGTTCTGCCTGGACACTGAGATCCAGCGCCGAGGGCCTTCTGGCGGTTCCCTCATTGCAAAAAGTGAAGTTACAGGGAACTAGACAGAGGGCCTTCTCGGTAGTGGTGCCCACCCTGAGGAACGCCCTCCTATCAGATGTCAAAGGAAAAAACAACTACCTGACATTTAGAAGACATCTGAAGGCAGCCCTGTTTAGGGAAGCAAAATAAAAAAATTCCTTCAGTAGCACCTTAAAGACCAACTAAGTTTTTATCTGACGAAGTGTGCATGCACACGAAAGCTCATACCAAAATAAAAACTTAGTTGGTCTTTAAGGTGCTACTGAAGGAATTTTTTTATTTTGCCTCGACTCAGACCAACACGGCTACCTACCTGTTTAGGGAAGTTTTTAATAACTGATGTTTTAATGTATTTTTAACCTTCTGTTGGCAGCCGTCCAGAGTGGCTGGGGAGACCCAGCCGGATGGGCGGGGTAGAAATGATAAATTAAAATTATTATTATCATGTTCCCGTGCTTGCAGAGCAAGATACAGTGGTGCCTCGCTAGACGAATTTAATTCGTTCCACGGGTCTTTTCTTATAACGAAAAATTTGTCTAGCGAATCCCATAGGAATGCATTGAAAAAAAATGCATAGGAACGCATTAATTGAATTTCAATGCATTCCTATGGGAAACCGCGATTCGCTAGACAAATTTTTCATAAAACGAATTCGTCTAGTGAGGCAACCTCCGCTCGAAAAATCCTTTTGTTAAGCGGAAATTTCATTAAGCAGGGCATTCGTTAAGCGAGGCACCACTGTAGCATGGTATTCCACCACGGGAAAATCAGTGGCGGAGTTATAAAAGTTTAGGATCTTCTCAAAAGATGCTGTATTTCAGGTGTGGGAAAAATTAGTTCCTCTATCCCTTTGTGCAAACCACCAGAGGGTTATCTTGAGTAAATGAGGTTCAACCTGCTTGGAGCTACAGCTGTTTGAAGTTCAGGGGCTCAGTTTTGATGGAGCTACGTGCCAGAAAAACATCACACCATGTGAGCAGGGCCCACAGCTGCAGGTGGGCAAGGTAGGTCTTTGTGCTCACCCAGTTAACTCTCCAGATATTGTGGGCACCAGCTCCCACCATCGCTGATCATTGGCCATTGGGATGATGGGAGCTGTCATTTGTAGTATTTGGAGGGCACCAGTTTGGCTGGCCTGGTTCTACATATTGCAGGTGCACCACACTGAAGTCTATCAGCTAATTTAACCTATACTGAGTGCACACAACTGCTTCTGTAACCGGCAGAGAGTAGAGACTAGAGCACAGACAGTGCACTGGGACACAAGAAAAGAACGGTCCAAACGATGCTCACCACTGGTTGTAACGGGGCACCAGGCATCATGGCATTGGCTAGTTGCATCTGCTGGGCCAGCATGGCCATGTTCTTCTGCTGAATCAGGTTATTGCGTCCATTGATCTCCAACTGTGTTTTTAAGTGTGGCGGCGGGTGAAGGTATTTGCAATTCTCCCTTGAGCATCGTCCCTGGAACACAGCAAAAGAGAAGAAGACTAATTAGGTTTGTCTGCTATTGATTAACACATTTAATTATTCCGGGTGAGCTATTTGGAGGCACAAAAACAGCTGGAGGAACCTGGGGCCCTTCAGACGTTCTTGAACTCCAACCCACGTCAGCCTCAGCCCAGCATGGCCAGTGGTCAGAGATGATTTAGGCAGTAGTCCGATGACATAGGAAGGGTCAGAGGTTCCTCACCTCTGCCTCAAAGTGCTGTTTTCCAGCACACTTTGTTTTATATATTAAAAAAATAGCAGCCGTATACCACAACTAATTGAGCAGAGTTCCCAGACGTCAACATCACCATGGAAAACAACCTAACATTGGCGTACAACCAGCAATTATATTTTCCATCCAACATGTACCGCCTCCATCTGGGAGAATAGGGCAGATCATGTCAGATGTCCAGTTGAATCATTTTCTACTAGATGATATGGATCTGTTTAGAAAGGAGACGATCACTACGTTCCTATTATGATTTAAAGCTGCACCACTGTGATGCATCCTGAAGATGCCTAGGACATTTCAAACAAACCGTATGTGCCTCCACCACTCAGGCACAGCCCTTCTTAAATAAACGGGCATATTTGTATAGACATAGAAAAATTTAGATTTGGTGTCCTGCCTCTCAAAGTTACTTCCTAATAATGCTGGTGACAAGACTTCATGGAAAGGTAAGGGAGAAAACATCTTTCGAAGCGCATTGAGGTAATGTCAAATTTGGATTCCTTCTAAGTCTGTCATGGCCATAGGTGCCAACTCCCAGATTGAAAAATCCGGGATCGGCGTGGCACCGGAAGTTGCGCTGCGGCCATTTTGGAACTGGACAGAGTGGCACCGGAAGTTGCTTCTACACATGCTCTGCCTAGTTCCAAAATGGCCGCGGCGCCGGAAGTCGCGCTGCGGCCATTTTGGAGCTGGGCAGAGCAGCACCAGAAGTCGCTTCTACGCATGCTCTGCCCATTTCCAAAATGGCCACAGCGCCAGAAATTGCTTCTGCGCATGTCCAGAGACTCCAGACATGCACAGAAGGAGCCTCTCCAGGGGATTTACGGTGTTTTTAAAAATCCGGGCTGCCAGCGGGAAACGGCTGGAAAAACGGGGTTTTTCCAGGGAATACGGGAGACTTGGCAGCTATGGTCATGGCCAAACTTGGCCCTCCAGATGTTTTGGGACTGCAATTCCCACCACCCCTGACCACTGGTCCTGTTAGCTAGGGATGATGGGAGTTGTAATCCCAAAACAGCTGGAGGGCCAAGTTTGGCCATGCCTGTTCTAAGTCCTAGGCATTACCCTTGTCTTTTAACAGATTAGCTCAATACACAACACTGCCTCAGCATGCACAACTAGGAGAAGGACAACAGCCTAAATTTTTGAGTGGTGCATAGCACTGCGTGTTGTTCGTGTGCAGATTTTGTCTGAATTAAAAGGACAGTACCCAGGACACTACAGAGAATGATGAAACCTTGAATAATATTAGCAGCAGCAATTAGCCATTGACTCTCTTGAGTTTAAACATGACACAGCCAAAGAAAATCCCCTACCCACAAGCACAAGTTTCAGGTTTAAATTTAACTGTTCTTCTGGGTAGTGCCTCTCTTTCGTAAATGAAATAAAGTATTCTTCTCATTCAGCTAAGAACAACGCCTTAGAACAGAATGTCCAAGTCCCACCTACAATTCCGAAAACCTTTCAGAAAATAAAAATAAAAATAGAGCAACATAGGACCGATAAAAATTAATTGTATACAGAACCTTCCATTGAATTTAATGGTCAGTTTCATACCTTCCATTTATTGTAACGAGATCATCTCTGTACTAGATCTTCTTGCAGATAAGTAACACCACATGCCACTGATCCTATTTTCTGTGACCTTTCTAAGGATACAGCAGAGCAGAATGGCTTATATGGCCCAATCCTGCACAAAGAATTATTGAACCTCGTGGGACTTGCTTCCCCAGCAGACTGCACAAACAACAAGACTCAGTCCCAGATAAGAATCCACGTCAGCGTAGTCTAAAGCAGATGTCATGTCACAACTGTCAATAGTTTTCCGGAGACCACATGCTAGATACCGCCCAATGCAAAATGAAGAGAAACGTCCCCACTCCTGAAGGCCGCTATGCTTCTATGGGCTGAGGCCTGCCCTAACCCATACTGAACCCGGGGTGGGGGGGTGGGGTTGTTACATCAAAATGGGTGTGGCCAACGTGCAAACGTGGGCGTGGACAATCACCTTTATATATAAAAAGCATACATTTGGTCCTTCACGACCCAAACTTGGGGCCACAGAGACATTTGGGCACTCATACATGCGCACCCACCAGTATGTACACGAATGGGTGCGCATGTATGAGTGTGTGTGCATGTGGTGGGTGAAATTCAGCATCACACTCTTCCCATCGTTTTGCTGATGCAAGCATCCCAGCTTTCCAGGTAGAATGATAACCTAAACACTGTTCTGGGGGTTCTTCCAATACCATTCCTGAGCCAATTTCAGTGAGCAGGGGTTTTCTTGAGGGGGTGGGGGTGGGGGGAGGCAGCCCCATTGCACAAATGAAAGTTCTGTACCTGGGGCTTCCATGGAGGGGGCTGGTTAAGGGGGCCTCGTTCCATAGTTTCAAAAGAATTTAAACAGATAAATTCTGTGGGGCCTTGGCAGGGACACAAAACCCTTTGCCATTCAAGCAGAAGAGTGGGCAACCTATGAGATGAGTCAGTAAAAGGAGAGGGGGGGGAAGTGCAGGGGTAAAATATGGATTATGTGTGTGGTGGCCTGGGATTTGGACTCGGATGCTGAACCTGAGGGATCCCAGCCTGCACAGGATTCCCTGCCTCCGGATCCAGCTGAGCCGGGGCTAGGGCAGAAGCCTGAAGGGCCCTCACCTGTGCTGGATCCTCAGGTGCAGGCATCAGCTGAGTCTGCTCTGGTCCCAGATGTAATGGAGGACCCATTGTCTGCAGGCGTCCCACTCTCAGCCCTGTCAGAGGAAGCTGAGGCTACCCCTGGGTCCGGTAACCCACCAGCCTCTCCTGAGCTTCAGAGGCTCAGGGCAGAGAGGCGAAGGGAACTAAGTTCCTGCAGGAGGAGTGCTCACCTCCAGGCCAGAAGGAGAGGCGAGTCACCGGAGGATCGGGGCCACCCTATGCCTCGGGACAGATAAAGGCTGGCCAGCCCCAGCCCCAAGTTGCGTGAGTAACGCAGTTGCTAGCGTGTGCCTGCCTGTGACCACGTGCCTCCTCCTGACCTGGACCTTGCTCTGCTTTCTGCTTTGCTCCCTGCCGGACTGACCCCCTGTAGGACTCCTGGGCCTTGGACTGGACTTTGGCCCTGCCTCACGGATTAGCCCTGTCGTGTTCCTGGCCTTTGGCTACCCGGCTAGACCCACAGACTGTTTACTGGCCCTGCTGCCGCCTCGCCACTGCACATTGTTCCTCGTTGGTCCTGTCCCTGTAGTCAGGGACTGCCGTCCGCAGACCCGGTCGGTCCCGGGTGAGTACCTGGACTCCCCACCTGGCGGCCTCTTGGCTGGGCACAATGTGTGATGTAACATTGCCTATTCCATACTGACACCACCCTTCAGCGTTACAGTTCTGCCCCTGCCTGCCCCATGGTCTCCCTCATTTCCACGGCAGGCACAGACCCTCGTCCACAAGTCAAATAGGGACCTGAGCTCAGGTCCCTATTTGACTTGTGGGGAGTGGCAGAGCTGAATGAGCACATCTGGTCCCTGAAACAAGCCCCCTTCAGACGCACGCTCATCTTGAAAAACAGCAATTAGTCAACAAAATTAATGTTTCCAATGATCACGGCTAAATGTGTAACAGTAGAGTCTATTCTCCCAGGGACACGCAAAAAACAAAGATATAAAGAGGCACAAATTTCTCCTTGGCAGAACAAATGGCTTAATCTGAAAGGTTCCAATTCCCTTCTTTTCCGTAGTAATCAATCCAAAAGCAGCCGTGGCAGTGAAAAACAGAACCTTAATTTAAGGCAAAGGGCTGCCTGCATCAAGCTTTGCTTTGCTCTCCCCCACCCCACCCCCTTTTCTTAAAAAGAACAAATTAATGCAGTACAACATGCCCTTATGCCGCACTTTTGCACAGAAAGCTACAAAGCTTCTCCTTGTTATAGGTCTGCCAGTGATCCAACCCAAAGCTCTCTTGTGTCAGTGTATATGATTTATTTCAACCCATCTGCCTCTGCTCTCGGCAGCCAAGCACATATGACTCTCATTTCTGCAGCTAGCCAGTTGGCATTTGCATAACACAGTATGTTTGATGACAGGATTTTACATAATTCTCGAGATCTTGTTGGGGGTTAAGCAGCAGCAGCAGCAGTAGAACAAGTCAATCAAACCGACTGACTATGCCGATAGGCCTTTCAAAACACATTCTCATCATTACATTGGAAACCCCAGTCTGGCTCAACCCAAGGCCGTGAGATGCGTCAAATATGGAGGAGGTTTACCTAACATCATAGAAGAAATACAGGATGGCCACAGCATACTGAGGCAGAGAATGCGGGAGGTCAATAGACACCGCACTTAAAAAAAAAGCAGACTCTCTGTTTAGGGTTGAATATGCAGCGTGGGGGGGGGGGAAGTGTACTAGACATTGAGCTAAACAGGCTTAGTGTGTGCAAAATGGGAAACCTGAATTAACAGGTGAATGAAGCAATTAACTTTCCAACAACAGGATTTACTGTAGAGTTCTACAGATAGTCATTTCTCTACCCTAAGATACCAAACACAATTTCCTTGCCAGGTCAACTCACACACTTTTAAACCTAATGCATTTTCATGCATTCTTACTAACAATTACTCATGATGGTTTGTTGTCAGTGTGTGTGCGCGCGCGTGTTTAAGCCCATTTTCCATCCCCCATGTGTACCGTTAGCCTATTTAAATCAATGCAGATCTCTGGCAGAGAATGCATCTCTTCTAGAATTCATCCACTTTGGCACAAAATCTATGCAATTCCTGCAGTGCCCCTCCAGTGGCAATAAAAAAAAATGGCCTAATTAGCTAAATATATCATCTAAATAAGACAGGAACAAATATACAAGTTGATCCCAGGGAGATAGGATACAGTCTGGACCGGTAAAGTAAAATAATCTCCTTTCAGCATGAAACTCATTAGAGAAGTTGGTCGGATGAAAGATAGTCCACACCTGGTTCTGATGCCCGATTCTCTGTTTCTGTAAGATACAACAGCCCTATCAGGGCACTGCACTCATTGTTAGCACCAAGACGCAAGACAGAAGTGAAGCCATGCTGAGTAGCCCCTCCTTCTGGCATCCACATCTGTAATGCAAATGTCTGGAGCGAGGGGGGGCTGGCCTGTACACATATAGAGTTCCATGCATTTATGGAGTTCTGATGGCTCAGTTACAGAACCAAGTGGAAACTTGTATGTGCAACCGCAGAGGATCAGTGCACGGCTTGATAGCAAAGATGGTTACAGTTAATAGTGCCAAGTTGCAAGTTTGATCCCCGTATGGGACAGCTGCATTTTCTTGCACTGCAGGGGGTTGGGCTAGACAATTCACAGGGTCCCTTTCAATGCGACAGTTCTATGAAAATCACAAAAAGGGGGGAGGAGTAACTTTCAGCAGCGGTTTTGCTTTCCACCACTGGAGGGCGCTCTAGGCCCATCTGAGGACACCTCTCCAGGCATAAAGGAGTGAATCATATCTGCAAGTTTGGATTCCATGCATAGGCCCCAGGGGGAGGGGCTACTTGGTGAGGATGAGGAACCTGCAGCTCTCCAGGTGCTGTCGGGCTCTAACTCCCTTTATTCCTGACCATTGGACCATGGCTGCCTGGGACTGGTAGAGATTGGGAGTCCAGCAATAACTAGAGGGGCGCAGGTTCCCCATCCCTGACCATAGGTAACAGCTGCATTGTAGCTGATGAGCGAACAGTTGAAATCCAGGTATGTGTGTCGTCAACTGAGGTTTGCAGAATTTGACAAGTTCCACTTTTATGTATGGAGATCGATTTCTTCTGCTGAGCATCTTGCACATATGCAATGGGTGGCTATTTAGACCACACACTGAGACTGTGTGTGTGTGGCAGGGGGTGCCCTGAGTCAAGCATAAACTGGACAGAGCTTGGGAACCTGAGAACAGTGGCCGTCTGAAGAATTTGGGGCAGTTTTCTCTTCAGGCCAGATAAGTTTGCACGAGCCTTGAAAAAGCAAGTACCTTTACAAGCTTTTCTGATTCAACGTGTTTGGAATTCGCAGGGAGGTTGGGGTGGGGTGGGGTGGGGTGGGGTGGGGTGGGGTGGGGTATAACACCCTTCTGAAGAATATGCATTAACCGGTTTTGAGCTTTTTCCTACATCTTGGCAAAGAATTCGGCACAACCCCACAATTACTCCAGTGAATGCAAAACCTACCCAAGGCTAAGCACTTTCAGACCATACGCACTGTTGATTTTTCTCTTTCAACCTCAGGTGATTCAGACTTGAAATCAGTGTGATTTAACTTTACCTGGAACTTATATGCCCTTTCTGCATTGTAAAACATGGCTAAATGTGCCAGATACAAGTTTTAGGTCCACAAACACACACACTTTCTAGGTCTCCTAAGAACAACAGGACTAGGCAGGGGACATTTGCTACTGAAGCCCCCCCCCCCAACTCCATCAAACCCACATTTGCATTTGGAAAAGCCAGGAGCTGTAGAATGACCACTTGCAAAGATGAGGAGATGCATTGGGGTGGGACGGACTGCTGGTACATCCTTAACCTGGGTTGCTAGGTAACAGAAAACTTAAGGTGAGTGTGGCTACATGTTCTCCACGGAAAGGGCAGAAGTTGAAACAGCCCCAGGAGCATCAACAACAGCATCTAAAGCTTGGGCAGAGGGCATTTGCCACCAACAAACAATGGACCAATCTGTCAATTTCAGTTTCTCCCATTTTTTTTTCTAGTTCACTCCATTTCGGCATCAGTATGCAAACTTCTCTACAAAGGGGGAAAAAATCATGTGAAAATTTGTGTACATTCTTGTGTGCATTTCTCCCAATATGTGCAATTCTACAAGCATTTTCACTTAATGGAATCCATTTGGATATACCATTTTCGCTAATCTATGCGCTTGTGTGCACGCTTACCCCCAATATTGCAGTGCAAAATTGGGAGAAATTCTGAGGGCCGATTCTGGAGGCTAGCTGTATTTTAGTTTGTTCCGTGTGTGAATTAAGTAGGTTCTGCAAAAATGTGCGCTGAACGAATTTATCCCTACCACCAACATCCACCCCATCAAAGAATCTTACTATTGTGTTACTACTACCTTTCAATTTTCAGTTATTGTCATCGGAGCCTGTTGTCAATACATGAATACTGCAGGCAGGCAAGTACGTAAAAATGTACACATACAATTGGGGAAAACTATGCAGCAACAGAGCTCTACTGGCATAATCGTATGACTGGATAACAGCAGCCAGAGTACTGAAAACATCACATGATGTGCAATATTTGCGGATGGAAAGTATCAATTAGAGAGGCCTGTTACTTTCCCCACACTTAGATATAACCATCAAAGAGCCATCAGCAACAAAACCCCTCCTGCGCTCATACTGGTTCTGCTATGCTTTTGCAATTATAACTTTTCTGTACTAAAGGATCTGAAAAGACTGCCCCAGATCTCCACATCAGGCAACAGGCTCTGCTCAAGGGGCTTGAACTCTACAGATGCTGGGATCTGCTGTGTTCATATGGACGCCACCCTGGGCTCTGACTAGGCAGGCACTTGGGAGTGCAAGCATGGCCGCAATGGATAGACAGCAAGGACGGGAGCTATGGGAAGAGTAGACATAGAGGTAGCTTCCAGGTTCTGAATCTGCCGCACATCTCATTCTAAACCAGACTTCCCCAACATGGTTCCCCCTCCAGAGGCTTTGGATTGCAATTGCCATTAGACTCAGCCAGCAGATCCAATGGTCAGGGTGATGGGAGAGGTCACCTTCTAGTACTGGCTCCAGGTGGAGGAAAAGCAGCTCTAAACAGGATACACATCTAAGTAGCTAAAATCCTCAGACACTATTTTTGGGCGGATTCAGGCGGCGACCATTTTGCACATGCCCCATTGGCGCATGACCTCTAATGCGCAGGTCCTTCCAGACCTGGAAGAGGTTAGAAGGAGGGCGAGGGGGAGTGGTTTATTGTGTGCTCTGCCAACGCACACAGGAACCCCCACTTGAAATGGTCACCACCTATAATACCCACCTCTGTATCAGTGAATAAAAAGTACTGGCAATGCGTGCGGGAAATACATTTATTTGCTTCCCTCCTATTTCTTAACCAACTTCCCACCAGTTTGGAAAAACCCCCCCCCAGGTGTTTCAGAAACAAATCGGCAAAAATGTATTAGCAGCACTTCAGAACACATAATATAATCAGGTCTATAAATAAAACGCCGGCATGCAAAAGCAGCGTCGGCAACAAAATGCTTGTCTAAATCAGGCATCCCCAAACTGCGGCCCTCCAGATGTTTTGGCCTACAGCTCCCATGATCCCTAGCTAACAGAACCAGTGGTTGGGGAAGATGGGAATTGTAGTCCAAAACATCTGGAGGGCAGAAGTTTGGGGATGCCTGGTTTAAATAAATGTTTTAACTCGGTTTTCTTCTGGATTTCACAAAAAAAAACAGAACGAAAACACAAAATACAAAACAAACCGAAAACAAACCAATAACATGCCCCCTACCACAAACACACTTAGAAAGCTGTAGAATGCTCATCAGTCAAAGGCCTGGTTGAAGAGAAATGTTTTCGCCTGGCGCCTAAATATATTTAATGAAGGTGCCAGACGAGCCTCCCTGGGAAGAATATTCCACAAATGGGGAGCCACTGAAGAAAAGGCCTGCTCTCGTGTTGCCACCTCGGAGGAGGTAGGCAAAGAGCCTCAGATGATGATTGCAGGGTCTGGGTTGGTTCATAGGAGGAGAGGAGGCCCTTGGAAGTATTGCAGTTCTGAGCCATTTAAGGTTACCTTTTTAAGGTCAAAACCAGCACTTTGAATTGGGCCCTGGAATCAATTGGCAGCCAGTACAGTCAGGTCAGGATTGGTGTAATATGCTCAAACCGTCTTAGCTCCGCGAGCAACTTGGCTGCCAAATCCCATACCAGATGAAGATTCCAAACTGCCTTCAGATGGTTGCAGTAATCTAAACTAATCCATGGATCGCTGGATCCAATCCACTGAACTATTCTAGCTTCACTCACATTTCCTCCCGGAAGGCACTTTTAATTCCAATTTGACTCTTGCTTTGATGAAATCTGGATTCAGCTGGGGGAGGGGGACACACACACGATGAAACACATATCGCTATACCGATGCATTTCAAGCAACCTTGAGCATCCCTCAGATGACCTTCTTCAAAAAGCAGCTAGCCTTCAGTGTTCAGTTTAATACAGTCCAGAAGAGCAGGGTTTGACTGGGAAATCTATTTTGCAGTGCATTATTCGAGAAAAGGGAAGGTAGGGGCAGGGTTGGAAAGGAAGGGCAGCTTTTTTTAAGTAAAGCAGCTGCAAAAACAAAATAAAAAATAAAAAACTCCCCCCTATCCCAGCACATTTAAATTCCACCTTTATATTACATTAATTAAAATAATTAATTGGAATTACACATGACAATCTAGAATCTGGATGACAAAAATAATATAAAGGAAGTGCAGAATTTGTTAAGAAGGAAAAAGCTGCTGTGGTCTAATGGATGGCAGTCTATTTTTATCCTGCAGAGAAGCTATCACACTGCAGGTGCATTAGCAAGTTAACATTTCTTTCTGGGCTGCAGCCACTGCAGAGAGACGCAAGTGGCCCCCGAACCTCAGCCGTGTCACGTAGGCAGGTTTTTATTATTATTACAGCACGCTCACATAATATAGTTCCGGAGTCGTTAAAATCCCCCAAGATTTGCTGCTTGACCTTGTTGGGTTGTAGGTTTCAACCTTGACTTTTAATAATGCAGTGGTTTGGTTTTGCTTTTTGCTTTTTTGCAACGAACAAGTAAATCAAATGCAAATAAGAAACTTTTTTTAAAAAAAGTCTTAATTCTCCAATATATCAATCGATTTTTTTTTTATAAAAAAAGGTTACAAATAGATTGTATGTTGTTGTTTGCCAACAGTTTAGAAGTAAAGAACTCAGTCAGGCAAGGTGAAATGAATGTTTTGTTCTATGGAACTCCAATAAATAAGCTTAAACGGGAAAAGGAACAAACATATACAGTGGACCCTCTAGTTACGTACCGCTCTAGATACGTAACTTTCGGGTTACTAACGCGGCAAACCTGGAAGTGTATACTTCCGGGTTTCGTTGCATGCGTGCGCAGAAGCGCTCAGTCGTGCCTCGTACATGCGTGCGCAGAAGCAGCGCCTCTGCCTATGAAATTTTTGAGTTGCGGACGGACCACCGGAACGAATTTAATTCGTATCCGGAGAGTCCACTGTACCTGAAAAGGATATAATGCGTAGAGTGGGAATATATGGGCAGGGCCCCCCAATTCAGAGCTCAGAAGCACCTTAACACCCTCAGAGATAAACCCCCAATGCCCCCGTGAAACTCTCCACTGCCTTGTCCCTCTTCTCAGGGGATCGCAGCAGTTGTGAGGAAGGAGAAAAAAAGGATGTGTTTATCTTTCTCCTTCACTTCCTCTTCCTAAATGGGACAAAGAGGAAGTACAGAAGAAGCAGAATACCTAATTGCCACTGCCAGTAAGCTAAACAAGCATGTCCCATCTAATGTAAATTGGCCCATGTGTTTCAGAAGTGGCTATTGAGAAATCGGTTGGATGTTTAGAAGTATGTCTACGTGCTTTGCTTTTACGAAGGCATTCACTGAGTTGATCTGGAGAAGATCAAGTAGAACTCCATTTTGTGCTATAAGGCTTGATTCCCACCCCCCACTACAGCCCTCTTTAAGGGTCGACACTCCCCATCCCTGGAATGGAAGGAGATGGAGCACAGAGAGTCGCAGCAGGAAAGTTAAATGGGGAGAATTTGGCAGTTCTCCTTTGTGCGGAAGTGCTTTTCTGTTTGTACAAGCCATCTTTGAACCCAAGCCGTATATTTCTCACATTGGCACGCAACCCTAGGAAGAAAATTTTTTAGAACTGCCCTTAGATTCAACCGACTCACATTATTTTATTATCTGCTGGTTTCATAAAACTGATAGACTGCTTGACTGTAGAGGGGGGGGGGGAGAGACCTCAAAGCGGTTTACAAAAATAATAATAAAATGATCACTAAAATTTTTTACAACCATAGTTTAAAACATACGGGAAGTTTAAAGCGTAATAGAATATACTAAAACAAATTAAAACTCACACGAACTTTCTAAACATCTGGGTCAGCTTGTCTGAACAAGAATGTCTTCGGTAGGCACCAGGAAAAAAAAATGCTGTGAAGGCATCTGCCTGATTTCAATAGGCAGGGAGTTCCAAACAGTAAAATTTAGCGGTGCGGGTATTATGTGGCACTTGTAGCAGTGCCAATTCTGCTGACTGAAGCGGCTGGGTGGGCACATTTGGAGTAAGCTGATCTTGTAGGTAAACTGGTCCCAAGTTGTGAAGGGCTTTATCACCACTGTTCAACCAGTCTCTCTCTCTCTCTCTCTCTCTCTCTCTCTCTCTTATTCACAAGGCAGTCAAAGCTTATTGGTTGAAATGCTTGGCAAGATTTCAGGCAGAGAAATACTGCCTTCATCTGTAAGAAACAGCATGCCATTTTGTCGTACATAAAGCAAGGCTTACTTCTGCGTTATGTAATTGGGCTCCCTTATGGCAGATCGTAATTGCCCCCTTTTTATTACACCACTTTATAACACTCCCAAGTGCTTGACTCTCTGCAACAGGGCTACACAGATAGCGCTGTGCTTGATACTGCAATTAGCCTCTGTGCACAGACTATTCATAAATATATACTGGGGGGGGGGGAGAGAGAAATATGGAGTCGTTATGAACTCCATTCATGCCAGCCGTGGCCGTTCCATATGTCTTCATAAGAAGGAACGTGAAAAAAAGGAGAGGGGAAAGGGCAGATGGCTATCATACAATGTTTTGCTTCTGCTGCCATATCAACAAAGTTCGGGCCGAAAGCCGAGGATCTGCTAAACAGCTATCCTGGGCAACCATTTTATTAGAGCACTGTGACCTCTGCAAGTATTTCAGATTGTTTTCTGCTGGGTGGAAGAAATAATTTATTGCAATACTTCCTCCGGCCTGCTATGACAGTAGTTTCCCCTCATACATATATACAGTATATATATATATATATCTGTAAATAAGCACAGCCTTAAAGAGTCACATTTAAGGGCATCAGCCTACTAGTACCCACTTTGTAACTACTTCTGTATTTGTAGCATTTTTATCATTGTTGTTGCTGTCCTTACTTTATTCAAAACAGGAGCCAGTCTCTCAGCAGTTCACACCGGTCCATTGTGGGATTTATGTCTCATAATTGTGGGTGAAACACTTATTTTAAAGGACACAAAATCACCAACGTCTGAACATGAACCTCGTAACACAGATGTGGCAATGCAAGAGCAGAGGAAGGCTGCAATCCTGTACACTAGGGATATGTAAGTGTACAGCAAAAGAAGGATGTGCCTCTCTCTCTCTCTCTCCATCCCCCTTTTCTCATTTGTCTTTCGCTCCTAGCAAAAACCACCCCCTGCAGCTAAATGTTTTATGGGTATTTCTTTCCCCCCCATTGGCATCCTATATTAACCATTCCCTCCCTACGCAGCTGTGTCTCCCGCCCCAGCAAAAGTTTTTATTGTAAGCCTAATAAGGGATGTACCAGAATTCCAAGAGAAAAGGGAGCAGAATTTGCCGCTGTTCACTTATTCATCCTGTGATTGATATTTTGCTATTGTTCTCAGTCTACAAGCCGTTACTTATTTAATGGCATTTCCCCCATTTGCATTGAAATTAATGGTCTGGAACAATTAATCACTTAAAATCAAGCCAAGAGCTGAATAATGTAGTTTTTGTCGGAAGCTGAACTGCAGTGGAGCAGAAACAGTGTTGCATGCAGTGAACATGGGTCAGAATGGAAATTAATGCCTTCTTACATGCAAGAGCCAGTCACCTCAGGCCAAATCCATGCGGGGGGTGGGGGGAATGAATTACTGCCATATCCACGTACCTGGGAGTAAGCGCCACTGAAAACATAACTTTTACATGTACAGGGCTGAATGCTGTTAGGTCTTTTTGGAGAGAGCAGCCACAGATAAAGGTAAGTCTTTAACTTAGACGAATAAAGGCTGTAAAACTGCTTTCACTTTGCAATATTATACTGCAGCTGCACTCCTTTAAACTTCTAAGCCAGGCTGTTGAGAACTCAGCTCTATAAGAGGAATGTTATTATTCCCAAAGATCAAAGTTATTGGGTGTCATTTTGTAAACACTGTGGAGCATGGAGCGCATAACATTATTGCAAGCTTCGTACGAGGTTATGATCCTTACAGTGGTATAAAAATAGCTAAAATAAACAGTCCCAGCAAGCAGGTACAGCATAAACTCTGAAAACTTCAAAAAACAGCGCCACTCATTCTTTTTAAGAGGGACAACTTGATTATCCCAAAGTGAAGTATTTCCTGGCTGAACTATGCTTCATTCAAATGTAGCTCAGATGTATATATTTGAAGAAACTCTGCGGCTGAATTAGGTGGGGGAATATCTTAAAATTAAACAGCTTCAGCATACTGTGGCTGCTTATCCCCACTGCAGCCCCATTTTTATGACACTGCAGGGGCATTACCAGACTTACAGAATATTCGCTATACAGTTTTGGACTGTGTTTACACAAAACAAACTGAGGGTTTTTGTTTTTTAAGTTTCAAAAAGGCAATTGTATAGAATCTTGTTTTCCATAAACCAACTGCGTCCTTGCCATTATAGTATCTCTGTGGATTTTCACACACACGGCAGAACTGCCAGAATAAACATGTTGTTTATTAAAAGAGGTGAAACATTATTTGAATAAATCTTTCTTCTTCTTACCCTAGGGTAACAAATTCAACCTCTTTGCTCAAACAGAGTAACACAATTAGCCACTAATATCATTTTAGGGATCTGTCTGGGATGCCTGCATTAATTCTGCAATTCTTTTAAAATTATATGGTCTGGTGCTCCAAAACGTTTCAGCCGTTTGAATTAAATTTACCTAAACCTGCATACGTATTCCCACTGTAATTAATGTGATTGTTGCTGCTGATGATTCTGTTGTTTCTATGAAAGAAGGGTCGTAGTTCAGTGATAAGAACATCTGCATTGAATGAAGAGGGTCCCAAATCTAATCCCTGGCTTCTCCAGCTAGAGTTGGGAAAGACCTGGGCTTGGCCATGACTCTCCAGGACTTCCATCAATGTTGACAATACCATGCGAGAGAAACCAAGTGTCTAATTCAGTAAGGTAAGGTAAAGGTAAAGGACCCCGGACGGTTGAGTCCAATCAAAGGTCACCATGGGGTTGTGGCGCTCATTTCGCTTCAGGCTGAGGGTGGTGGTGTTTCTCCACAGACGGCTTTCCGGGTCATGTGGTTAGCATGGCTAAACCGCTTCTGGTGCCACGAGACGGAAAACAGAGCGCATGGAAAAGCCATTTACCTTCCCGCAGCAGTGGTACCTATTTATCTACTTGCACTGGCGTGCTTTCGAACTGCTAGGTTGGCAGGAGCTGGGACAGAGCCACGGGAGCTCACCCCGTCGCGGGGATTAGAACCACCAGCCTTCTGACTGGCAAGCCCAAGAAGCTCAGTGGTTTAAACCACAGCGCCACCCACGTCAGTACATGGTCCTGGCTCACCAACCAGGACAACACCGCATTCAAGAATTAGAAACTTCAGTGGCAGAACAAAAAATTTAAAAAAAAATCCTTCCAGTAGCACCTTAGAGACCAACTAAGTTTGTCATAGGTATGAGCTTTCGTGTGCATGCACACTTCTTCAGATACACTGAAACAGAAGTCACCAGACCCTTATATATAGTCAGAGGGTGGGGAGGGGTATTACTCAGAAGGGTGGTGGGAATGGGTGATTGGCTGATAAGAGTGGTAAACCTGTTGGCAACTGTTGATGACTATTAACGACTTCAATTGGTCTTGCAGGAAAAAGCAAGGGGTGAGATGGCTAAAGAAAGCTTTATCATGTATAATGAGATAAGAATCCAATGTCCTTATTCAGACCAGGTCTCTCCATGGTTTTAAGCTTGGTAATGAGTTGCAATTCAGCAACTTCTCTTTCCAGTCTGTTTCTGAATTTTTTCTGTAATAAGACAGCTACTTTGAGGTCTTGTATAGAATGTCCTGGGAGATTGAAGTGTTCTCCTACTGGTTTCTCTGTCTTGCGATTCCTGATGTCAGAATTATGTCCTACCTGTAACAAGTTCATTGGCAGAGTTATAGGTGGGACATTGGGGTTTAGTACATGTGTTCAAATGACTGTAGTCTACAGCTGAAAATAAGCTTCAGGAGACTCGCAAGGATATAGGTGTACTATTATGCTGTGAGTGATTATTACGGTAAACAATTAGATGGACCTATCTATTAGGGATGCATGGCGATGACTGAAGTCTTTTTACACCAAGAACGGGAGGTACTTGTGTCTTGCTTTGACAAGCTTGAAAAAGTGGCTGCTTTTTGAAAAAACTACTGCGAACAATGGAAAGCAATTCCTCATTCACTCATATATATTTTTTCAGCCGAGAGGGCTTGCAAAGAGGCAGGGAGAATTATTCTGCAGGCAGGGGAGAAGCATTGCTCTCACTCTGAACTGGCTTTCTCTTTATGATATACTAGTCTGCTTATTTATATGATAGTGCATCATCAGCATGTAAGCTACCCCCCCGATTGGATGGGTTCACATAGTTAGCAAAAGGAGACCAACTTTAAAGTAGCGGTGCCAAAGCTGCAGCAAATTAGGCGGGGAAGGGCATTAAAATAGGAAGCAATACAAAAAGTAAGGGAGCTGAATTTTGGTGGAAAGGTGGTTTATAGATCCAATAAAACAGACAAATAGACTTTCCTCCACCAGCAACAAAATTTTGCCAAAATATTCTTTTGCGAACATTCAGTAAAAATATAGAAATAATAACAACAAATGCTTTTAAAACACCCTATTGTTTTAAACATTGACCTTCAGTGTTCACATCCCTTTAAATGTGAGCCCTGTTGGCACCATAGCTAAGACAGTGCCCCGGTTTAAAGCAACACACAGTGCTTTCAAATAAGTATATAATGTAGAACAAATCTAAAACCAACCAGGAATAAAATAAGTATTTTGTATTTCAACAGTTTCAAAAGCATTTCTTGCTGTTTCACCAAGCAATGCTTACAGGGAAGAGGAGCCTTTTACAAACCTCCTGCTAAACCATACTGCCTTAGCAACAAACTTCAATATATGTACATAGATAACATAAGCTGTCTAGGATAATAATTCTGTCATTTACATTTTAATATCAGAACTAGAAAAGTGCATTGTTTATAGGCAGCCGGGATTACTGAGCCAGATACTATGCCTTCAGCTGAAATCAATGGAGCTATGCTGAGCTACACGAGTCAAAGATATGGCTCATTGATTTCATCCTTTTCTGACTGCATTAAATCAAGTAGTCGGAGTCTCAGACTCTCTGCTTGAAATCTAAATAGCTCCAGTGAAATAAGTGTTGCTTCAAATCAGAAATGCACTTCAAGCTTAAATGTTCTGCTGGTGAATCTGCCTGCAACCAGCACAATATCCAAGATAGGGATGCGGGTGGCGCTGTGGTCTAAACTATTGAGCCTCTTGGGCTTGCTGATCAGAAGGTCAGCGGTTCAAATCCATGCAACGGGGTGAGCTCCCGTTGCTCTGTCCCAGCTCCTGCCAACCTAGCAGTTCAACAGCATACCAGTGCAAGTAGATAAATAGGTACCATTCGCAACGGGAAGGTAAACACCGTTTCCATGCGCTCTGGTTTCTGTCAGGGTGTTCTGTTGCGCCAGAAGCGGTTTAGTCATGATGGCCACATGACCTGTAAAGCTGTCTGTGGACAAACGGCGGCTCCCTCGGCATGAAGCGAGATGAGCACCACAATCCCAGTCGCCTTTGACTGGACGTAACCGTCCAGGTGTCCTTTTACCTATTTACTTTATCTGCTGAAATGTTTGGTATAATTCACTACACGGACTGGGGCGACCACAGAATCATTTCCCCCACTCCTAGCACCAAGTATCATTGACCTGGATCGCAAGAGAGCGAATTCGCAACACGTTGGCTTGCTTTACGTAATGGTACAGTTCAGGGCGCAAACTCCCCAAAGGTGTGTCCAATCCAGTGGAGAGTGTCATATACAGACACGCCCCCAGTGACCCTCCACGGGAAGAATGTAATGTATCTGCTGGGCAGCTGCAAAGAACACCCGTCCACTTCCACTCTTCTTATGGCTGCTGTATTTTATTTAGATTTTAGCTTACCCTGTACTGAAGTCTCAAAATGGGTTGACTTTAAAAAAACACAAAGCATTCTAACAGTTCTGGTGACTAACGCATACAAAACTTCTAGCTATCCCACTGAGACTAAAGCAACAGCCATAATTATGCCAGATACTAACTGTCCATTTTCACTTCACGCTTTATGCATATGCCATTATTTTCATTTCCCCTGTTCTTTTTATTGAGGCAATGAAGAGGGGAATTTCCCAGTGGAAAGAAGCAAACACACACACACACACACATTTGGGTGGTGCCATCTAATCAATGCATCAAATTTGTCAGCTTTGCACCCTCAAAGCAGTATTGGAAAATATGTGTCATATCAGACTGTACTCCCCCCCCCTGCAAATAATAAAGTAACACACATGGATCAGTGGTTCAGCTGAGGTGGAAGCAATGCTTTAAAACCTGTTGTTTTTTTTAAAAAAAGATGTTTGAATGAGTATACATACAAAAGTAAACAGATTGTGTAACCCCTGTGCCACAATGAACGACTGTAAAACACCAACACCAACTTTTTTTTGTATGGTGCTTCAGTGCCAAGTGGCTTCTGGCTACCATATTTAATTTTGTATTTGCCACGTTTTCCTTCCTGCAATGCTGTGGAGCCCCACAACTTCTAGGGCATTGGGGGAGGCAAATGTAATAGAGTGGCATGAAGCTACTTGGTCCTGGTAGGGATTGGGTGTGTGTGTAGAATACTGAAGTCCAAGGCCAGCAACAGGTGTTGGAACACCTTGTTGGAAGGAGCCAGCGGAAAGCCCCTAAATAGGTCGTTTGAAGGGCGCAGCAGGGTGGGACTGAGCTGGCCTAGGATCTTCTGCGTCCTTAGTCAGTCTCACTGCCATCATCACCGGTTGGTATTGGGTTTACTGTTGCTGTGGCTGCAGCAGTGGGTCTTCAGTGCCCTGTGGGTAGGAGGGGTGAGTTTGAATTGTGCCCTTATTTAAGCTGATATGGCAATGAGTTTACGTGTGCCAGTAAATTTGTAGGGATTTATGCAGGACAATGAAATGCCATTGGCTTGTGATAGGAAAAAGGCATTGTTTGTCTTCACCTAACAGTTAATGTCTTTTTCTTATACAGTGGTACCTTGGTTCTTGGACGTAATCCGTTCCGGAAGTCTGTTTGACTTCCGAAACCAAGGCATGGTTTCCAATTGGTGCAGGCGCCCCAGAAACAATAGCCAACAACTGCACCAGACATTCGGCTTCCAAAAAATATTCCAAAACCGGAACACTTTCTTCCAGGTTTTTGGCATTCAGGAGCCCATTTGTTCGTCAACTAAGCCGTTCGAGAATCAAGGTTCAACTGTATTTCTTTTTATTGTTTTGGGAGAACAATCAAATGTGGCCAACGAACTCTTAGTACCTTCACTGTCTCTTAAGCCATGGGAAACATTGGCAGTATGTTCTACTGTCTGCCAGCAGAAGGCAATTAAAACTAGCTTTAAGGAAATAGAAATACTTTGGCAGCATCCTTTTTGATCAATTCAATGCGATTGTAAATGTGTCTTAGTATTGCAGCCTGGAGCAATCATACAGCAGCAGGCAACTAAAGCAAAATACTGGCAGTGGCCGAGAGCACCAACCTGCTTGAAAGGTCAGTGGAACTACCAGCGAACTCCCAATATTGAGAGTGCTGTTTCTGGAGATTTGCCTTCCTTTGGAGTCACAAGAAATGCCATGTGATCCAGGATGAGTGGAATTTATATGCCTAACATCAAGCCGACATTGCTGAAATAAATTCAGATAATTCTGTTTGTTTAGCATTAAATAAACACCATTGCAAATGTGCTCTCAGTAGACCCAAGGGCATTGCTGCAGTCATCAGAACAAAATAAGTGATAGATGGGAAGAAGAACAGCCGTCTCAAATTCACATCGAAAGACTCGCAGCATGCATACAGATGCATATCTTCAGGAATGACTGTTTTTTCTTGCTTCCCCACCCCCCAACCCCCCAATGGCTTCACAGCATATTTGACTGGCATATTTAGTAATTGTTTTTATACTGATTTCTTACTTTCCTACACCTCCGCAAATCTTCACATTATATCAGGGCTGATTCCAGAGTTGATGATGTCACTCCATGTCATTCCAGTGGTGAGCAGAGGAACACCTTTGCCAGGCGTTGGTGTAATGGTGGTTTGGGTTGCTCAGCAAGACATTGCAAATAAACTGTTCAGGATAGACTAGTGGCTGGCAACAGGAAAGCTTTAGATCAAAGAAAGCCCTTGAATATGCTCACTTACACCCTTCAAGCGGTTAAAAGGACCTTTTAAGCCTCAGCCAACCATAGACAGGTTAATGGGGGAATTGGATTATTGCATCCACTCATTTTAAGCCTTTGAAAAGTCATGACACTGCTCTAAGACGATGATCACTCTGACAATGGCAGATGCGTACTCTGTGCTCTGCTTTAGATCAGCCTATCAGTCAACTAAACAGCCCTAAACAGAGAAGTTAATACTTTTATTGCTATTTAGGCCCTAAGCATTAGTACCTGCAAATAACAACAACAACAACAACAACAACAACAACAACAACAACAACAACAACAACAACAACAACAACACGATAATGAGACACATCAGTTCTAGGACATGTGAGAGACAGGCCTGGTAATTCCCAGTGGCTCAAACTGGAAAAGCACAAATCAACATTTCTTGGAAGATCTTTAGAAAATCCCACTAGGATGCATGAGCAATGCAAGCATATTCACCTAGCCGGGCAGTTTTTCATCTTTGCATATGGGCTGTATCTTCCGTTCTCCAACCCAAAGGAAGCTTCCTTCCCAGATGACCCACTGTTTACACTCTTATCTCCATGCTAACCTTATCAAATCTACTATAAAATACATTTCCCCAAACCCTCTCCCTGTTCTCCTCCTCAGACACATTATACAACTTCACTCTGCTTTGTGGAGTTAAGCTTTTAAGAGGCTTGGGGTTGTGGTAAAAAAATATATATATCGAGGTGTTTTTTTCTTTTCTTCCCTGGAGTATTAATTTGATATCCTGCAAGTATAAGTGATGGACTTAAATCTCATTACCAACTACCTAGTGACCTAATTACCTGATCGCTACTGCAAAAATCTATGGCTGGGCTAAAGATTTCAGGAGGCAACTGTCCAAATTAAAAACAACAACACAGGAATCCTATCAACTGCCCTGTAACAGCACAGAACAAAACAGCCTTCCTGGAATCATGAACAAATGCACCCAGAGAAGCAAGCGAGAATATGGATTGAATATGGATTGAATGCAGGGAGGCAGTGGAAGAAAGGACCTTCGCAATTGTGGCATACGCTCCCCAGAGAGATGTGCTTGGCACCATCATTATCAACTTTTAGGCACTAGGCAAAGATGTTCCTGTTTAGCCTGGCATTTGGTTCTTAACTGTGGATCATGGCTGTGGATAGGATTTAGAAGATTGATTGCACTGCCCTCTGTATGCCTTCCGAGAAAGAAACTGTTATCTTGTGTCCAATGCAGCAGGTGGACTATACAGGACATAGGCGTCCACCTATTTAGGTGGCAACCATTTTGTGCAGGGCTTCCAATCCTGGCCCCCATGGACATTGGCAGAGCTTGCACAAGCCTGCTCCAACCCCCGTTCTGCCCTCTTCCAGTCCAAAAGGACCCATGCGCCAGCAGGCACATGTCAATTGGGCATACACAAAATCAGGCTTCCTCAACCTGGGCCCTCCAGATGTTTTTGGCCTACAACTCCCATGATCCCTAGCTAGCAGGACCAGTGGTCAGGGATGATGGGAATTGTAGTCTCAAAACATCTGGAGGGCCGAGGTTGAGGAAGCCTGCACAAAATAGTCACCGCTTGCAATTCATCAGAGGTTTTTAAACAGAGGTTGGATGGACATCTCCCAGTGATTCTTTAGATGTGATTCCTGCACTGCAGAGGGTTGGCTAGATGACCCTTGGCGTCCCTTCCAACTCTATGATTCTATTAAATACTTGTTATCTGATGGATATGGGTATATATCCTATCAAGCTGCACTATTTTCAACCGCAGCAAAAGGAAAACCAAGTGAGGGAGCAGCACATAAAACTCAGCTGAGTTCCAAATCAGCTGCCATTACAGGCTACATAGCACGCATGAGGAATACAGTCCAGCTTGCAAAAACTGTGGCAAAATAATTAGAATAATGTCACCTTGGTGGCTCAGGAAATAAAGCCGCTCAATGGCCTGGTTCAGTGTACATCCACAAGCTGCTATGAGTTGTCTCAGCATTAGGTGATCCAGAGCAAAGCTGGTACGTTTATACACTTGCATGAACAGTTTAGGGAATATAGTGAACTTGTCCTTTAAGAAAAGTCCTAGGAGCATAGATAGATAACACCGGCTATTTCACAATGTACGCCATAAATGTCTGAGGGCTGTCATGCGGTAGCACACCTGTGATAATTGCTCCTTTCAAATCTGGGCAGAATTATAAGAGTTTACATTTTTCTCCCTCTTATAATTCTAAAAACCAGGGCTACCCAATGAAGTTGATTATTGGAAGTTCCAGGGCACACGGTTAAATAAGCAGCTGCCCCATATGGGAATCAAACCTACGACCTTGGTGTGACCAGCACCATGCTTTAACCAACTGAGCTAGCCAAGTAGTAGACGCCAGGAACACCAGAGTCCAGCAATAAAAGACCGAATTGCAGTTAGCCAGTGCCTAGCTGCGCTCCAACAGATTACAGCATCCAGTTCTGACTCTGATTTTTAAAACCGAAAACTATACATTTTCCAGGACAGTTTATTCTGCTGTTTTGTGCCGTGTCCTCCATGGCTTCCCACAGCTTAGTGATCTTGTCCCATACCGTGGCAAACCTTCCACCCGATGTTCTCTAGATGGCCATCTGTTTGAAGTTCCCCTTTCATCTCCCTTCCCCGCCGTTCTGTTGGGTTTTGTTTTTTTGCCTAGCATTTTCGTTCTTGTTTAACTTATCACATTTCATGGGCACTAGTGAAAATTGAGGCATTCTTTCATCTGCTCCATTCACAGCTCCACCAAGCATAATGTTATTGCAATCGCCCCCCAAAGAAAGGCACCATTCTAGCCGTGCTCTAGCGGTAATCGTGTGGGCGTGTTGGCATGTAATTTAATTTGTTCAAATCAATTTCAGCTGAAGGGCACTTGGGGGGGGGAGGAAACAATGCATGAGCCTCTGTTGTTAAATTCTTTGTAGACCGTGGAGGAGAGAGGGAGGATGTCTAATTTGGGAGGAGAAAAGCCTTTGACCAATCATTGAAGCCATGGTGGTGTAAAGATTCTATTAGATTTCTCTAAGCAGAAAGAAGAATTCTCAGGTAGTTTTGTTTAGAAATGTGTTGCACCTCTCTCTGTTCCCCAGGAAACCTTGGGGACAACCCCTTTGTCTCATATGCAGCTATAACTAAGGCTCTGTAACACAAATAAAGGCATGCCACCCCTACCCCCACCAATCCTGTCCCCATCTCCTTCCTTCTGCCAAATGGAACAAACCTCACCTCTTTTACTTTGGAAAGTACCATGGATCCAGATGGAACTATATACCGGTAAATAATAAAATGATAACTATAAACTGGAGTAGGAAGACAAGAGAGAATTTGTAAGGGGCTTAAACTCTTCTCTTTGAATTGTTTTTCATGCCACAGGCTACCAATATGGCTTTCTGTCTGAAATTGTGAATACAGTCCCACAAAACTCCTTCCATGTGTGGCTTGAAGGGTCTGGAAGTTAGTACAGTGGTACCTCAGGTTAAGAACTTAAATTCGTTCTAGAGGTCCGTTCCTAACCTGAAACTGTTCTTAACCTGAGGTACCACTTGAGCTAATGGGGCCTCCTGCTGCCGCCGTGCCACCGCTGCGCGATTTCTGTTCTCATCCTGAAGCAAAGTTCTTAACCCGAGATACTATTTCTGGGTTAGCGGAGTCCATAACCTGAAGAGTCTGTAACCTGAAGTGTCTGTGACCTGAGGTACCACTGTGTAAGTTGTACTAGTAGACTGGGGCTGTAGATGAGGATAAATATATAAATTAAGGCAATTAGCGGAGCATCAGTTTAGAAGATATTCAGGGTCTTCTTGGTTTATTTGAATAATTTGCATCCCACCTTTTAAAAACACCTCACTGCTCCCCGCAAGATGGCTAACATACATTGAAAAAAGTCAACGTCATAAACCATGGTTTGATGTTGGTTTATGTCAAACAAACCACAATTTATGTTAACCACAAATATTCAGGGTCTTCTTGGTTTATTTGAATAATTTGCACCCCACCTTTTAAAAACACCTCCCTGCTCCCCGCAAGATGGCTAACATACATTGCAAAAAGTCAACATCATAAACCATGGTTTGATGTTGGTTTATGTGAAACAAACCACAATTTACATTAACCACAGTTTGTTGGATTTGGACCACACAATAAGCCATGGTTAATTTTTTTAAAAAATGGAAAGGCTGGAGCTGAATTAGAAGGCAAGAGGAGCGGAGGAGTTTGCAAGTCTGAGTTGAGGCACGGCCTATTCCTGTGATGATAAGCTATGTTCTAAATGCTGTGATTAACATGCACACAAAGGAGATGAGGTGGCAGGTACATCATGGGAGGTACTCTGCCCATCATCATGGCACAATACATGCAAATTTTTACATGCAAGCAGTTGGAATTTTAACCCAATTCCAACACTATCAGCATTCAGTATCATAGCTGCCAAGTTCTCCCTTTTTTTAAGGGAAATTCCATTATGCTGAATAGGCTTCCTCGTGAGAAAAGGGAAAACTTGGCAGCTATGTTCAGTATTTAAAACAAGATTCGGCACCTGACAAGATCTGTGCTAAGGTAGCTTTTGTGAGATTACATCTTGGCATCTTGGCACCAAAGTTGCAGTGTGGTTGCTCTGGTAACCAGGGATGAGGTAAAGGAAGCAGAGATTCTAGGTGAGGACGGCAGCAGGCATGAAGAAAAGTCAGTGGGGTGGGGTGGGGGAATGGGATGGTTAAAAAGAACACCTTCTAATTCTCCCTTGAGGTGGAACGCATGTGGGAGAAATGTGAAAAGGCCAAATTATATCATCGAACAGAAAATATACTTTAAGGTTTCCTACTAGAGAAAACAAATGGATTTTTTAAACTGTGCACTTAATATATTTTGTATTTACTTCCAGGGCATTGATCAAGGCGATAATGGTGAGTCTGGAAAATGTCACTGCTTGTGGAGAAAAATAAAACGCTTATGTTCTCTTATTGTGGAGTCTTTGTGCTTTGACTGTCAAAACAAGACAACCATACTCCCTAAAGACCAATCTCCTTCACCTGGTCTTCTGAAAGAGACTGAAAAATGTTTAGACAAAGATATTATCAAGCCGAAGTACATTCCAAGAACAGCAAACTTTAGAATTATGAGGCCCTATGTTTATTGCATTTTGAAAAATGATGTTGAAAACTCCTTTTTTCTTTTTGCCAATATTACATTTTCCTCAATGTGATTTTTAAAGAGATCCACAAGCAGAAGCCAACCGGCATCTAGTAGTCCTTGCAGATCTGTCATTCAAAACTTCAGAAAATACTCCCCCCCCCAGTATAAACCTTCTCATAACTTTGTGTATAAATACTGTAATAGTGTGTATAAAATGGCTGGCTGGATCGATAGATAGAGAGCTAGAAAGCTAGATACATTCTTGCATACATACATACATGCATGCAATGGTTTGGACTCAACCTAAGGTAGTTGACATCTCTTCAAAATAAATAATGACTAATATCCCATTGATTTCAATGGGGCCTTAGTTCAACTAACTTTGGAAGCACTTCTAAGCCCCTGGTGATGATGGCAGGGGTGGCAGTAGGATGAAGTGCAGGCCTTTAGTCACTGCCCTCCACAGAGGAACACCACAGATAGGTGCTCATGTTAGGTCCAGAATGCATTGAAACAGGGCACTGTGGGGGCAGGGGCAAAACTGGGCAAGCCAAGGAGCCCCTTGCCAGGTGAAGGGTCCAATCTGAGCTCAGCCTGGAGCTGGTGCAGCCCAACCCCACAAGAGCCCCAGATGCCCCCTTTCCACCCCGAATAGGAGCACAGGGGCTTCAAATGCAGCGGGGGTCCCACCTGACCTATGACGCAGAGGCCCATGATCTGTGCAATGTATTCATAGGGCGATAAGGCTTCAGCTCTGTTTGGGAGAGCTGCCAGAACTATCTTCAGGGCCCTCACAGCTCGTCTGATTCAGAGAAGGTTTCCCACAGTACCCTTACGTCTTCACAAACCCAAAGCCAGTGGAACAAGAAGTCAACCCTTTACAGGCTTATGTTGGTTCCTCCAGGAAGGAGGGCTGACTGCAACATGGTCCTGCCAAAGCATAGAAGGCTTTGATGGGCGCTAAGCGCTTGAAAGGACAACAGCTCGTGAAGCTAAACGCAGGGTTCTTGCCAAGGTTCTGTAGGTGCCTTGCATGCCTGCAGGAACACAACTGGATTTCCGCTGAGCACCTTGAGCTCACAGAACACCTTGCCATACCACACTTTGCGTTTGGCTGGGACTAGTCCTTCACTTGCACTGTAGGGCAAATAAGACCACAGCATACCCAGACCGTGGAGATGGGACTCCAAAGCCTACGCCAGCAACAGTTTTGCAACCGACAAGTGCTTTGCTGAAGAAGATTATTTACAAAGGCAGAGCATGCAGAAATACCTGAGTCGGCTGGAGCCAGCTCCTGCTTATTTAATGCAAATCAGCATTATTTACACCAATTAAGCAAGCGCAGAGATAATTGGTGTGGTCTGATTAGGATCCAGGAGGCCTGTCTCCAGTTTGCAATTGCAGATAGGGTTCCCCCTTGGCAATAATAATAATAATCTCCAAATGCAAAATTGGAGTCCTCAATGAAACCCCCCTTGTTTTCTAGCCGAAGGCAATCCTGTTTTCAACCGTTCCGGGCTGTGGGGTGGGAAGGAACAGCTTAGACGCAGGAAAGCGGTGGGAAGTGAATGAAGATACGTGTGGCAATTCATGTCCTGGTTGTCTTGTAAGCAATTGAAGCTGCCCTTCTAGACAACCTGCTGTTCCGCCCTCTCCCGCCTACTCATTATTGCCATACCACACACACACACACACACACACACACACACACACACACACACCCCTCCCTCTTGTTTGGTGCATTGTATCTAAATTACCCAGTAACTGACAGATCAATTTCACGTCCCTGACAATCGCATCCTGCACATTTTCAGCCTATTTCCTCTGACCACGAGCTGACACCAGAGCTTGGCCCCGGCAAATAAGGGAGCTTGCCAGCATCCCGTATGTCAGCCGGGCGGTTCAGACAGACTGCAGCGGCTGCTGTCTAATAACGTGTAATACAGCTTGAGAAGGGGTAGAAGAAAGAAAGGGGGGGACACACAACAACACTGTGTGTGATGCTGCAGACAAGCGCTTCAGATATCCATGTCTGACACAGCTTGCAGAAAGCTGCACAGATGTTTTGCAGATTTAAAAAAAATGCCCCCAAGCATCTTTGTTTTCTACCAGTCTAAGTGCAAGAGAGCATACGTGCAGATCATGTCTGTCCAGTAGCCGAGCGGGAATAGGGAAAGAACATGACATTCTAGGCAGTAGCGTTTACTGTTAGCAACCGCGCTGAGACCAGTTTCCTGTGTGTAATTGGGTCGGATTTGAATTCTATGAAGCACAGTGACATATATTACCCGAATCCAGCATCTCGCCAAAAACAACAACAGCCCCAGGACAGAACCAAGCACCTTTCCGCATCCTCCTCCTTTAATCGGATTCAGCGAATGGAGCTGCTAATAGCTTTTAAGATTTTATTCGCAGGCTTTAAGGGGGACCTGTCTGTGACTTCTCACCTCCTTCCTAGTCTACTCCAAATCTAAAATGCAACTTGGGGGGAGGGGGGTGGGAATGCAAAGTAAACCATGCCAACATGTAGGGAGGATTGAACTGAACGGTGCAATCCTATGCATGCTCACCCTGAAGTACCATTCACTTCAATGGGGCCTGCTCCCAGGCAAATGTGTATAGGATGGCAGCCATGATTACCTTTCACAATGTCCAGTACACCTAAAATGGCTGCCTCGGACACAGCTGCCGTCTCTAAAAATAGGAAGCATCGCAGTGTTTCTGTTAATTAAGGGCAGAAATAGGACCCTCTCTGCCTGACGATTGTTTTGCATTAAAACTCACATAGAAGATAACTGATATCCAAAAATAATGGATATTGTTTCTTTAAGTAAGAGGCAGGAAAGCTACCAATCACCAGTAGAAGTCATTAAAGCAATTACAGTACGTACAAACTTTCCCCACGGATTACAATATTTTGTACTGTTGTTGTTGTTGTTCACAAGTTTCATTTTACTTCACATCTTCAGTGTAATCTGCAATTACATCAACTCTTGACATTTATCAGTGATAAATTTTTGCAGGCTGCAAAAAGTAACTCCTGCCCTAAACTGTGATGCATAGCCCCATTAAATAAAAGATATGTTATACTATGGTGCCATTTTGCTGTACTGAGTGAATACTAGAATTTGGGAGAGAAGCTTTGTTTGCTCGCCCATTAGTAGTTTTTAATGAATACTGTATCTTCCTGCGTATAAGACTACTTTTTAACCCAGGAAAATCTTCTCAAAAGTCGGGGGTCATCTTATACGCCGGGTCGTGTTTTACGGCGAGTGTATCCCAAACTCTATATTTTAACTGGAAAAGTTGGGGGGTCGTCTTATACGCCCAGTCGCCTTATACGCTGGAATATACGGTATATTGAAATATTAAGTTTTGCAGAAAGGTTTTTATTCGGGGCTTTGCACGAAACACTGACGACATTATAGCCTGGCAACACACAAGTTGTCAACAAACATCTCTTTTAGGTAGTTGCATTTTGACCACAACAACCAAAGAGTTGTGAGAAATCAGACTTTGAGAATGTTCTACCTAAAGAAAAGGAAAGGGTCGAGGATAGCACAAGGAAAATAGATGCTTTCTGCTTTCTATCACCAGCTTTTTCAGGCACCGAACCTTATAAGTTATTTTAAAATGTGTAGTGGGGCATTTCAGCAGCTAGACTCCATGGAAGCAGCTCTGCGCCTGTCCTACATCCCTATAAAGTGTTATCCTATAATTTAACCTGTACATTTCCATTGGTAATTCTGAAGGGTATGGAGAATTCTTACCACAGACACCTCAGGACAGATCTGAGACTTGCCACGTATCTGTCTATCATATGCTGAAGACAAGGTGAATATATACTCTCAAACGGATAAGTAAACTTCAGTAAGCTTTGAATAAGTCCCAAAATGCCCTGGAACATATCTCTTTCCATTTTAAACACACAAAGTAATGGGAGAACAGAATGCCTGAGTGAGCTATTTGCATGCCGTCAAAAGATAAACAAGACTTTGGTCTCCCGATTCCCAGTCCTGTGCCTAAATTGCAAGATAAATATTCGTCATCCACGTCACAAAAGAGAAATACAAAGACATGTACAGAAGGAGAGAACACGTATCCCAGCCCCCCCACAAATATAGGTATATAATACTTGGGAACTGAGACAAAAGGCAAATATAAATGTCTCTTGATTGATTGCTGCTCAAGCTGTACACATATATATTTCAAATATTGAAAAGCCACTTTCCTACAAAAAAAAGCCTTTAGGTTTTGCATGCTTATTCAGATGCAAGTCTCACTGAGTGCAGCCCAGACTGCTCAACAAAAATAGTACAGTTCAATGATTATGATTTGACTCACTAGTCCTTATTAGTTGCTTTACGCGGAAGTCACATAGCAGCTTACGAAATAAAATGCAATACTGGTAAATGTTTCAAAATCAATACCATGCAGCATGGAGATTAACAATTGAATTCTTGGGAGAAAAGGGATGCCATTGCCTGGAGCCAAAAAGATGTTAGTGTTGGGACCACACAAAACTCCCAAGGGTAGGTTTGTGCAGGATCAGAACCTAAATAAGTTATTTATGGTTACTGCAGGCATAGGCCAGGCATAGGCAAACTCCAGCCCTCCAGATGATTTGGGACTACAACTCCCATCATCCCTAGCTAACAGGACCAGTGGTCAGGGATGATGGAAATTGTAGTCCCAAACATCTGGAGGGCCAGAGTTTGCCTATGCCTGGGTTAATGCATTAGCTATGATACGGAGGATTTTAAGTAACGTCTGGAACGTAACAAAACCCCTGATTCCCAACATGGATGTTTTAAATTTAATCTGAGGGGTGAATCTACACATTATAAAAGGAATAAAGGGTTGCTGACCTCATGTTTTCCTGGCAAGTGCAAAGACTGTTACGGGGGCAATTAAGGGGAAGAATGGGCAGGAAGAAGGGGAATGTCTAACCCTGATTTAACCCCACCTGCTAAATGCATGGACTCAGCTATACAGCTGCAAAACTTTTAAAGTGTGTTGCAAAGTGCATTATACAAATGCGACACTAGATGGCAATGGTGAGGTATGGCACATTCAATATATTTTTTTGGAACTTTTTTAAAAAGCATTTTCACAATGGTTTTTTGTATGTGTCTAGATTCCACCTGTCTCCTCTCAAGCTGCTTTTTAAATCCCCTCCCTAGCTGAATGCCAACCCACCTGGGGAAGGGGCTAATTTCAGCGAGGCCTTTTACAGGAGACAACTGTTGAGCATGAAAGGGGATAAGCATTTCTCCCATGGGTCCTCCCTTGCTAGTGTAGCCTATCCTCTGTTCAGGCTAGCTCAGCCAACACAGGTTTGAGAACCCAGGTCTGCTGAGACAATGCAGAAACCATGTGTCAGAAAGCTAAACTTCAGGTAACCACGTCAAGCAAGGCAGCTCCCAGGTTATGCTTTCATTTGCAAGAAGCCTTAGAAATAATCATTCCAAATCATGCACATCATCCATGTGAACAAGGAAGTACGAGCGGCACAACCAAACACCGTGCAGTTCAAAAATAAGTCATGATGGTATCAAAATCACTAAGAAAGAGACTTTTCCTCTGACTGTATGGAACATGAATGGAATCAGGAGCAGAGCGCTTTAAGCAGCTCTGCTCACCGAATGCTTGGCTTGGGTTTGGAAGCCGCCCACGATCAACCACTTCTTTGCACTAACAGTCATTTGCTCCTAATAGCTGTTGGATGACTAGCGTGAAATGAGTTGGACAGGTGTCCCTCGGAAAAGAAAACGAACGTCACAATTGCCATCGATTGGAGCTGCTCTTTGGCAGCCTGTACGGTGGGAACTATTTAGTTACCCGGGCCAGCTATGGATACCAGATTCCCTATCTAAAAAGCCATAGGCATGTTGTCGAAAGGAAAGACGTGCGCTCTCTTAACAAGGCAATGAATGAAAATGGAGGCACGCGGCTGCATTCGCAAGGTGCAACACCCAGAGAGAAGGACAATTTTAAAAGATCTGCATGTGAGAAATCGAAAGCTAACCCAGTTATTGTGCCAGGAGTTTCCAGATTCAGAAAGACAGCTTAGAGGCCGGTTGAGGAACATCAGTCCTGCAGGGCAAATGTAGTACTTCAACCCACTCTATTCAGCCATCTTGCCTTTCCCCCAAACCATGTCTTTTTCCTGGACCATGATCTCTACACTTCTGAAGGGCTTTTGCCTGGCTGAAAGATGTCATTGAACTGGCTAACATCTTTTGCATGCCTAGATGAAGAATGAAGAGGTGTATTGGGGGCAAGCGGTACAGAAATGCATTTGCTCTGCCCATATCATCATCATCATCATTTACTATTTATTGTATTCCTTACTTGCCCTTCACACCATGAGGTCCCAGAGTGGGTTACAACAATTTAAAATACAGTATTAAAATCAGTTAAACAGCCTGGGTGAGTTTGACTATGGATGATGGGAGTTGTAGTCCAAAAACAGCTGGAGAGCCAAGTTTGGGAAAGCCTGATCTAGTCCAACGTCCTGCAATGCAGGGATATGCAGCTGTCCCATATGGGGATCAAACCCTGGACTAGATGTTCCTGCCTAGTGTTGGACTTAGTTATTCAATTAACTGCCTAACACTTGCTTAATTTTGGGGCACCTCACTGAAGTCCATGGAAGTGCTCTGCTGCTATTGGGTCCCTAGCAAAACAGAGGCGTGGATTCAGAAAAGGAAAGAAACTGATAACCCTTACTTAATTTATTTTCCTAACAGATATAGCAACAACTACAAAGAGACAAGCTAGTTCCACGCTGCTGTTAAGAGAAAGTGGGTTTATTAGATTAAAAGAAGCCCAGGCACTATAATTAGAAATACATCTCTCCCAACCAGCGATCGGTATGTAAAAGGTGTTCCTACTCAGCAAAGTCATGTTCTACCAGTGAAATTAGAAGGATCTAATCAGTGGAAACATGACAGTAATGGTTGAGATTTCCCGATTGATGTAATGTTTCTCATTTATAAAAATCAATTTAAGTCAGATTGACTTGCAGATTGCTTGAGTTCTGGTGTAGCATCTATGCTGTTCCTAGGTCTCTGCTTCTCTGCAGATACCCAGCGGGCCCAGAAGGCATTTAAGTTCCCTTAAGTCCTCAGATTATACCGTTTTATGAAGGTTCCAGTCAGCCATATCATTCCAAAGATCTCTGTGTAACAGTGGTTACTATTCCCTGGCAACTGAACCACTTCTTCACTGATCATGTACATAATGGAGAAAATACTGATAAATGGAGAGCTACATTGTGGTTTCATTTTGCTCTTCCCATTACTCTGGCACCTTTCAGAAGGCTGACAGGACATGCTGCAGAACCCATTTGCAAAGGGTCAGCAAACTTAAAAGCACAGCTTTGAGTCAATATAGCCTCAGAATTCATTGCCAAGAATCCCAAGTCCTTTATTCTCTCTAGAATGTCAGATACTAAGGCATACACAGAATATATTCTATAATAATATATTATAGAATATATTGCTGCCTTTGACAGGAGGGCTGTTTCTTCTAGAAACTTTTCCTGACCCCCCCAAAAGTACTTGTATAAATTCTTATTTTGCGCCCGAGTCCTGCGAACTTTTACACAGAAGTCCAACTGAGTTTAAGAGGACTCAGGCTACATATATATTAACCCATTTGTAGCAAAAAATATATATAAGTACCATAGCTCTTATCAGTTTTGAATTGTTCGTGCTTGTCCTCAACATGCTACTTAAAATCTAGGTTGGTTCTAGATCCTGACACCCACAAGGGTGGGTGTAGTTGCTTGTGATGTGCTTGAAAACTCTCCCTTTGATTATTCAAGCCTTTTATTCCCTGCACATGCGCCCTAGGTAAAGGAAGAAGGAAATGGTGATGGCGATCTTGGTATACACCCACCCACAACTTCACTGGGCAGGTGCGGTTACATCTTCTCTGTTTCCAGGTCTGTCAAAATGGGCACACTGTGGGATAATGTGGAATTTACACTGAGCTTCTTATTTTTGGAATGAAACCAATTTCTCAAAAAGTACAAGCTGAGGCTCCAATACTTCGGCCACCTCATGAGAAGAGAAGACTCCCTGGAAAAGACCCTGATGTTGGGAAAGATGGAGGACACAAGGAGAAGCGGGCGACAGAGGACAAGATGGTTGGACAGTGTTCACGAAGCCACCAACATGAGTCTGACCAAACTGCGGGAGGCAGTGGAAGACAGGAGTGCCTGGCGTGCTCTGGTCCATGGGGTCACAAAGAGTCAGACACGACTAAATAACAACAACATTCTAGACCAGGCTTTCCCAAACGTGGTCTCCAGCTGTTGTTGGACTACAACTCCCATCAACCCTGACCACTGGTCCTTCTAAGCTAGGGATGATGGGAGTTGTAGTCCAACAACAGCTGGAGACCCTAGTTAATAAAATGCCGTATGTACACAGCCTTACTTACTTACTTACTTACTAGGACTGCAACCTCAGTGATATTTTTCTCACTTCTTGATTTATGCCCTCATTTGGTGTGAGTATTGGCAGGGTTACAGCTGTATTTTCTAAAGCATGAATAATTGAACATTGCCCATTGCAACCATGCCAAAAAAAGAAAATAAAAAATTAGATATAACAGCAGGACGTGTGGGCTTCCTACGGGTAGCAAGGCTACATTATATTTCATTTTGAAAACACATAAGTATTTCAGCGCATCAAAGCCTTCAGTATATCATGAACTCACTATTTGTACTAGTAAGGTTTTCTTTTAAATTGCAAATTAGCCAAACCGATCTATCAGAGTCTCCTTTCTGGCACACTGTTTTCACTGCAGTAATTATTACGCTGATTTAGCTATGAGGTTTATGTTTTCTAATCATTTTGTTGCATTCGTTCAGATCCAATATAATCATAAAATACACTAAACTGACCGCCTAATGACATCTTTGAGTTCTTGTAGTATCTCCCTCATTTAGAAGTATTCCAGTTATTTACTGTTTGCAGAGTGTTCTATGATAATTTCTGAACAGCAGAAATACAGTTCTGCCGTTCTGAGACATTACTAGTACAATCTTACCACATCACTCAAAAGTAATCCCCAGTAAATTCAATGGGTCTTACTCCTAGGAAGTAGGCTCAGTGTTTCAAAAATAAAACACAGCTGCTCCAGTGAACCCTTTAAAGAGTTACTTGAAGAAAACACAACGTTCTTCACAAGGAGGAATTTTATTTTCCACTTCCGTATCAGAAAGTTTTTTGCACATGCAAGTGAATGGTCAGTCCCTATCCAAATCCAATCTGTGTGTGTTTGGATCAGGGCAAAGTTTTCTCGACTGTAGGCTCAAGTTGAGCTAGAACTAGTTCCTTTTAAAATGAACTTTCCAAGCTCTGATTTCATTTAATACAAGTATATTATTTTATTAAATCCAAACCATACAACCGCCTTGGGAAGCGTAGTTTGTTAGGGGTGCTGAGAGTAGTTAAGAGACCCCCATTCCTGTCCCAGAGCTACAATTCCCAGGGTGGTTTAACTGTCAACCATTCTTGCACTTGGGGTAAGGCTGGTGCTCAGCAGTCATTTCTGATATTTTGAATCATGTACTGAATGTTATTGTTTGAAAGATTTGTTAGGTTTTTTTGCCTTATTTATACACTATTGTGCTTTTGGTATGGTTATAATGATGACAATGGTTGCAATTTTAATGCTATTATCATTTTGAGACATTTTGAGCTCAACTTTGTTGTTGGAAAAAGTGGAAAACAAATATTAAAAGAAATCAAACCCAACCAAACTCTGCGAACTGTTGTTCTGGGAAGGGAATAGGGGCCTCCTAGCAACTCCCAACACCCTTAACAAACTACAGTTCCCAGGATCCTTTGGGGCAAATCCATGATTGTGACAGTGATATAATTGTGCTTTAAATGTATGGTGCAAGTGTGGCCACAGAATATAGGATCGGAGGGTAGCTTATGGTCTAATCCAACTCTTCGTTTGATGCTGGAGGCTAAGAACTTACAGCATCTTCAACCTGACTTTCCAGGTCAGCACCCACCACCCCTTAGACCAGGCATAGGCAACCTTGGCTCTCCAGATGTTTTGGAACTACAACTCCCATGATCCCAGACCACTGGCCCTGTTAGCTAGGGATCATGGGAGTTGTAGTTCCAAAACATCTGGAGAGCCAAGGTTGCCTATGCCTGCCTTAGACCCTTGGTTCCAAGAAGTTTCTGCTAAATGCTCAGCTGGAATCTGCTGTAACTTAAGCACATTATATATAAAATCCTGCCATCTGGGGCAGCAGAGAACAAGTCTTCTAGGTGACTGCCCTACAAGTATTTAAAGTAATAATAATAATTTAATTATTTATACCCTGGCCATCTGGCTGGGTTTCCCCAGCCAGTCTGGGCGGCTCCCAACAGGATATTAAAACACAATAAAAGGTCAAACATTAAAAACTTCCCTAAAAAGGTCTGCCTTCAGATGTCTTCTAAAAGTCAGATACAGTGGTACATCTACTTACGAATTTAATGCGTTCTGAACACACATTTGTAAGTCGAAAAAAATTGTAAGTCGAATCCCATAGGAATGCATTGGGAGAAAAAATTCGTAAGTCGAAGCAACCCTATCCAAAAATTCGTAAGTAGAAAAAATCCTATCTAAACCGCATCCAAGATGGCGGACGGAGCTCCATTCGTAAGTAGAAAAAATTGTAAGTAGAGTTATTTGTAAGTAGAGGTACCACTGTATTTGTTTATTTCCTTGACATTTGACGGGAGGGTGTTCCACACGGTGGGCGCCACTACTGAGAAGGCCTTCTGCCTGGTTCCCTATAACCTCACATCTTGGAGTGAGGAAACCACCAGAAGACCATTGAAGCTGGACCTCAGTGTCCGGGCTGAATGATGGTGGTGGAGACCATAGCTGTCAAGTTTTCCCTTTTCTCGCGAGGAAGCCTATTCAGCATAAGGGAATTTCCCTTTTAAAAAGGGAGAATTTGACAGCTATGGTGGAGACGCTCCTTCAGGTATAATGGGCCAAAGCCATTTCGGGCTTTAAAGTTCAGCACCAACACTATTTTGTCATCACCATCACTTTCCTCCCCTGATTTTATGAGATTTACTGTTTGGCTATTTTCCAAACATCCTACAGACTGCTAACGTTTTGATAAAAAACAGCTCCCTCTTTGAGCATTGATTTAAAAACCAACCAAAAAAAAAACCCATTGGGGGATTATGCAGAGCTCTGCACTCGGCAACCCAAAAAAAGAAAATCTAGAACCATGAAGTTCAATGGCTAACGACCTGCGTTAATCTATATGAACCTTACCCGGAGCATGTAAGAACTAACAGTTTAATAGTAAAAACAGTCACTCGGCTTCCAGATCAAGCAAAAGGACATGGCAAATTTGATTCATTTATCATTAAAGCTTCGTACGGGTCAGGCCAGCGAGAAGCAGTGAACAAAGAAATACTGTTAAAGGCCCAGCCAGCTGCAGGTAGTGATCAGCCCTCTTTTATCAACAATTCTACCCACTGTCTACAGTTTAGCTGTAAATTACTTCACTCATTTAATGGTCCAACAGCCAGCTGTTTCTATTTAGGTTGTTGCTGCTGCTGCTGTTGTTGCTTTCAATTTATAAGTCAAGTCACATTTATTGAATTTAGCCGTGGGCTGTTACAACATGCCTTTATTTCACAAATCTTTTAATTCACCCGTTTTTAAAAGAATCCTTTTACCAGTGCAAGGAGGATCGCAGTAAAAACTGACAGCCATTATTTCTGCTTCTGAAGCAGTTTTGCTACTTGCTCTTTTCAGAACATCAGTAAAGGGAGACAGAAGCTACAGGTGGGAGATTGGATAAAGGAAGATACAAGTTATATAACGGCATTCGTTGCAAGAACTGGCGTGCTGGGCTTTTTCGTGTCATTTTGGCAGATCCACATCTTCATTTGCTCTCCGTCCTTATTCCACTTGAATCTTGGAAGCCTTTTTTAACTGCAAATTTTGCCAAGTTGGATTTTGATTCCTCGTGACTGGTCATGTCATGTGATGCATACATTTTATTATTCCTCCCAACAGGGCCATTATTTTATGATGTGTCAAACAGCAGCAATACAGTTGTACCTTGGAAGTGGAACAGAATCCGTTCCGGAAGTCTGTTCGACTTCCAAAACGTTCGGAAACCAAAGTGCGGCTTCTGATTGGCTGCAGAAAGCTCCTGCAGCCAAACGGAAGCCACGGAAGCCCCGTTGAATGTTAGGCTTCCAAAAAAAAGTTCGCAAACCGAACTTCCGGGTTTGCGGCGTTCAGGAGCCAAAACATTCGAGAACTAAGCTGTTCAAAAACCAAGGTACGACTGTACAGTACATAGACATTGTCTTACGGATTTTCTAGCATTCTACTATGGTGGGCTTGATGTGTGGCATTGTTAAGACTTTCAGTTCTCAGATATTACTGCCCTAAAGGGGCAAGAAAACTGGGAAGAAAAAAGCAGGAACAGGTTACAAAATAACTAGCAGGCTTTTATTGGCATCCCTGTGAGCACTGATTCGATTCCCTGGCAAAACTTCAGATGTGCTAGTCATACTGCAGATTAGTATCTAACAACCCTTCTATATTTGTGTCACAAGATCTATTGCATGTGCATATTGAGCACTGCAATGTTGCACAGGGGTCTTCTCATCACACAGCTGCCAGATATGATCTGAAATCCAGAAAACTGCCAGTAAAATTGGGGCTGGGTCCTACTGTAAAAAAAAAAATCCAAAATGCAAGCCGTTCCATAGATGGCAATGGGAATGTGACTCGTGATCCGTGGCTGATATTATAAACGTATGAAATCCAGAAAAATATCTGTACAAGGCATTTGAGCAACTTAGCATTCAGCATCAGAGCTGCTAGACTGGGGTTGTGGGGTTTAACCTATCAAGCAGCCAAATCAAATCATAGCCACATATGTATGGATTATGGCTGAATTTAAAAATGGCTGTCTCTAATATGAGATACTGCAATACCAACATTCACAAGCCCCCAAACAAAACAGAACATTCGCTGTCCTTTTAGGCATTCCTTGCTAAAATGGAACACTTTAAACTCAAAAATTCAGCTCTGTGAAACAGTGCCAACAAAATACGAATACATTGTAAGGTCATTACAGTAGCAAAATGTGCTGCTCCCTGTAGCTTGGAATGATTTGATTAATTTAGTCCTGGAATATGTTAATGACAAAAAGGGCAAATAAATATATTGTAATAATTTAATAAGCCAAATAAACTTTTTAGCATAAACTGTCTTTTTTTAAACTATACAAAATTAATTTCCTTCTTTAAAGTTTGCATCTTATTAACTTTGTTGTTTCAACAGATGTCTGTGTTGTAACCAACCTCACAGCTGTGTTTGGCTATCTTTCTAGTAGGTCTGTGAAATGCTTTTTGTGTGTAAAAAAAGAGTGACTTGAAATCAGTTTTTTTGGATAATACTCTGTAATCATCTGTATTTTGTATCCCAAAGCTCCAAAAGAGCTGAACAAAAGACGATGTAAGCAGATCCTCATTTTTCAATTGTTCTTGCCGTAACACATTTATGGGCCTGAAACTCTTCTAATGAAGCACAAAGGATGTCGCTAGTAGAGAAGGACTAGTAAAAGAAATGCGTGTTCACAATAAGTGAATTAAATTTGCAAAGCCTAATCATCATCAACAACAAAATTGCATATCTATATCTACATAGATAAATGAATCTCTACATGTATGGGCAGTAAATTAAAAGCAATGATGAACTGCAGTTGGCTGCAGACTCATAAGTGTATGATCTACACATCGAAAGCACTTATTTTCCAACTCAGGGTCTTTCTTTGTTGGGTTTGATTAACATGCAACACTGCAGTCCGTGCATGCTCATTCTCTGTTCATGTTCAAAATCCCTGGTCCCAGATAAGGTGCTAGTGCTGTTGAGGCGTTCGGTTGTGTTGCCTCTAGATAGCTTAGTAAGATGTGTGGTTATCCTTATTTATGAGAATGGCCAAATTCATTGGCCCACACGATGCCTTTCGACGCAGCGACCACAGAAAAATACTGATTACAGAGGGACTTCAAAATGCCAAGACAGGGATCGCCACCGAGATATCAAGCCAAGGAAGCAATGCAAAGTTCTCTTATTAATGCTTTGCAGCTAGAGTTTGTAAAACTTGCTCAGCATTTGATAGCATCAATTCATTGTACTCAGCAGTGCAGTAACTCAGGTATATCATCAGATGATTCAAAAGCTCTCTCACACTAGTTTTTTGTTTTTTTTTAATGGAACATTAAATACTGTCCTGGCACTTTATATGCTTGCCTTTATGTTACTCACGTAGTAAATTTTTAGCTGACATATTCCAAAGCCGTCCAAAAGTGTTTGTTCTGGAACATGGTCCTAACAAAAAGCTCCAACCCAATTAGGGGCTCTTTGTGAAGTTCATGGAGTTCCACATAGCCTAAGCTGTAATTCTAGCCTTCGTTTATTTTTGGGATCACCCATGAATGTGATGAACGCCTGTTCTACCACACTATACGTACAAAAAGCACATGCCCTAAAGCAGAGGCAGCCAACACAGTGCCTTCCTTATGTTGATGGACTGCAACTCCCATCATCCTTGACCACCAGGCTGCATTGGCTGGAGCCGAGAGTCCAACAATATCACTTTGCCTAGCCCTTACCCTAGAGATACTTTGTCCCTGGGTGGGCTATATATTCAGCAGGGGGCTGGTCCACTGTCCCCAGACCTTGTGGAAGGCCGGACTATATTTGGGGGGGGGTGTGTGAACGAATTCCTATGCCCCACAAATAACCCAGAGATGCATTTTAAATAAAAGGACATGTAAAAACACGCTGATTCCTCGACCGTCCGCAGACCAGATTTAGAAGACGATTGGGCCGGATCAGGCCCCCGGGCTTTAGTTTGCCTACCCATAGGCTATATGAATTCTGGCCTCTTTTCTCCGAAAGCTTCCAACCGACCAACATTTAATGCATTTATGTACGACACATCAACAACTGCATGTCCTAAAGCTTCACCAATCTTCAGGTCTCCATTCTCAGAGAAAGGAGGTGGTGTTTCTTGAAGAGTCTTTCCAACCCAGTAATGAGTAGAAGGCTCCTTATAAGGAAGCTGCCTTGTTTTGAGTAGCTCAGTGTTCTCTACACCGACTGGCAATTGCCCTTCACAGTTTTAGATGAGAGTCTTTCCCAGTCCTGCCTGAAGATGCCAGGGACTGAACTTTTCACTTGCAAAGCATGTATTCTACCACTGAGTTACGGCAACGAGTCCCTGTTGGGGGAAAGAGAGAATAAAGCTATCTTTTCTACAATCCCTCAAAATTCAGCTCTGGACTCATAGAATTGTAGAGTTGGAAGGGACCCTGAGGATCATCTAGTCCAACCCCCTGCAACCCAGGAATATGCAGCTGTCCCATACTTGCATCCTTGGCATTATCAGCACCACGCTCTAACCAACTGAGCTATCCTGAGAGTTTGTTCATCCATCTCCAAGCAACTCTCCTGGGATACATTCCAGACCAGAACGCAGTATCACAACGGAAAGGATGTCATCAACCTAGTTTTTCCACTGAATGAACAGGCCTACAGTTCTGAGCTCACCGTGCAAATTTTGTTAGGGTCCAGTTTAGCTTTGGGAGTGGGCATGCACAGGAGATTATTATGATTTCTACAGTGCTATTAATATACATGGTGCTTTAGAGAGAGCAGGTTTGACAGGTCCCTGCCCCAAGAGGCTTCCGATCTAAAAATATACACAGAGGAAGGGGAGAGCAATGGCAGAAGGAGTGACAAGACAGTTTTATCTTTTCACACGGACAAAAAAAAGATACTACGAACTAAATGTCCTAGAATTATTCGTCGTTGTTTATTTATGCCTTTTAAAATATAACTAAGGACTAATGCACACAAGGTTTTGCTATATATGAATCAGAAGACAGGTCATGATTTCTTGGGAGATTTTAGAACAATGGAGCGGGGAGAGACCTAGTGTGGGATCACTTTTAGTTTTGCTTACTGTATTTTAAACCTGTATGTTGTGTTTGTACTATAGTTTTGCTGTAAGTTGCCATGAAACTGTTCTCAGTAAAAGTAATGAATAAAGGAAGAATAACCATTATTACTACTTTTCGTGGTTACGGCGAGGCCATGCACAAACCACACATTTTTATTTTTTTATTTTTTAAAGGAATTGATTGAACAAACTTAATTAAGCTCAAGACTATATTGCCAGGTTCAGATCCCAAAGCACTGTATGAATTTCTTGAACACTATGCAGAAGAATACAGTGGTACCTCGGTTTAAGTACACAATTGGTTCCGGAAGTCTGTACCTAACCTGAAGCGTACTTAACCTGAAGTGAACTTTCCCATTGAAAGTAATGGAAAGTGGGTTAATCCGTTCCAAACGGGTCCGCAGAGTACTTAAACTGAAAGTACTCAAACCGAAGCGTACTTAAACCGAGGTATGACTGTACATTGCATTCTCCTTTAGAATTCACGTGCACACAAAAATCCTTCTCATCCAAACAGTTGCGCCACAACACTGCTCGATGCAGATGGTAGTTCTCAGCTAGAAGGATCAACTGTTCCCTTCTGTAAAGGCAGGGTCTTGCTGAGAGGTGAAAGTATACAATTTAGCATGCGTCAACAGGAGAAGGCTAAAATAATCACTTTTAGCAGCTACGTAACTGCAGTGGCAGCCCTAGGCTTACAGAGTCTAATGCTAGGGATTTGATCTGGCGTGGCTTCACACTATAGGGTGGTCTGAAATTGCTCCACATATGTGCATCGTTCTTGTTCTCATCTGCTCAAAGTATGATGCAGTAAAGCCAAGGCTCTCTGAACCTCCTGCCCCTACTGCTGACTTTTGGACCTGCAACCATGTCAAACTACCATCTTGCAGGAGAACAAAACCCTATTATAAGCATTTTCAATGGAAAAGAGCTGAAAGGAGACAAAAATGTGAGGGACACAATCTACATTACTCTCGGAGAAAGAAAGAGAGACAACGAGAGAGAGAAAGAGTTGAGTGGGTACATACAGCTAATCTACACTGAGGAATGGCCTTAACTCAACATGCTTTGAATACTCGCCAGGTCCAGAATTCAGTCCCTGACATCTTCAGCCAAAAGGATCTGTTTGAGGTGACATGCAAGGTCCTCCTCTGCCCGAGACCTTACAGAACCATTACCAGTCAACACTGGTCTCCAGATGAACTAATAGTTCCAACCTGGTATTTAGTTCTATTTATTATAAATTTTATAGGCCACTTTTCTTCTCCAGCTTGAGTTGATCCTAGTTTTTCATTGCCTCCATGCATCAGAGCCCCCACATGCAGCAACACAGGAAGAGCAATTGGCTATACCAAGGAACACAGCGCCATCACTGGCCAGACATCCATAGCATTGCTGCGGACGCACAGCTATAATGGCAAAGACTTCTGCACAACTTGCAATTCTGCCTGAAAATATCCCTGCACGTGAAGGCCCCTTCCCTGTAGACAGTTTGGTTGTTTGTGCAGATGGTGGAGGTCCACTACGAGGTCCAACTCTGCTTTCTGCTCAGGTGGTGTTCTGCATTGGAGTTTCAATGCCTGAAACAGGTTTCTGTCATTGCCATCATTGCAAGCGTATGTCAATTGCTTGTCCCCACAGAACCCCACACTGACCACTTGCCCCCTGCCCAACCTGTTTCATTTTCATAAAGAGTGTGTGTCTCTCCTACACACACTCTTCTTTTAGATGCACTTATGTGCTGGGATATAGCTAATATCTGGTAACTAATGTGCTGGGAATAGTCCATCGCCATGATCCATGTAATAGACAACTCAGGTCATTTGCAAACTTTAATGTCTTGGGAGATTTAAATTCTGACGGCATTTTCCATTTTTACCTCCAACACCAAGGGCTATCAGACAATTAGCCTCATTCACATATATTTTGTCTCAGCGACAACAGTAAAACCGAAAACCTAGCGTTGGAAGCAAAAAACATGCCCGGAAATTCATAGTGCCTCCTCTTAATAACAACAGCTGCGAGAATTATTCAAAAAAGCCCGCAGCAAAACTTAGAAAGAATGCATGTGCTATTGTTCCTATTACAGGTAATTCAAAAAGCTGTCATTCTTCCGATTTCCCAATAACCAGGGAACAATTGGCACTCCTTCAAGAAAGGAGATATTGGATACCTGAGTGAGCACTGGAACTACAGAGAAGAAATGGGAAAATAATACCATTTAGTATTTGCATAGTACACTTAAGCATTCGAAGTATGCCTTCACGCGAATAATCATAATCTCAGCAATCTTTTATAAGGCAGTCTTGTATTCTTATCCTTGTAAGGCAAGGATAGGAAAACAAGAGGCCCTCTAAATGTTGTTGGACTCCAACTCCCATCAGCCCCAATCAATGGTCAAGGATGATGGGGGCTGTAGTCCACCAGCAATATCTGGGGGCCACAGACTCCCCATCCCTGTCTTAAAACAAATTCAAGGCTGAGAAAACAGCAGTTTCCTTGAGGACACTGCATTGCTGAAGTAAATTTGAACTGGGCTTCTCCTGCCTTTCAATCAGCACTACATCCTGGTAATTTCTGAACTTGCAGAAATGGTGCTAGTATTAAATATTTAACAACAACAACAACAACAACCCTTCCTAAAGTCTTGGAAATTAAAGTGTTTTTTAAATGGGATTTTGACAAAAGAGAAGAAAAGTTTTAATAATAAAAAACACGCAATTCTGTATAACTTTGCAATGTTGTAGGAGTATACAGATTTATTTCAGCCAGAATCCAAAGAATTGTACAACTAATTGTACACACCCAAAAAGGCTTTTGGCTCATGTTTCTCTACAAGCAGTTACCAATACTCTTTTCTGATCTCTTTTTGGAGGTCTGCTATTCAAAAATAAAAATCCCACTGGACCCAGTGGATTTGCCAAAAGCAGCTCTTTAAACAGGCTATTTTTTATTTAATGTATAATCTGCTTTGGATGGCATGGAGGTAATGAGAACATTGTATACTTCAGTATCACCAGAATGTAACCAACTGGCCCCAAGACAACACAGAGTTATAAGTGTGCTTGAAGCTGCTTAACCCTTTGTTGGATTATGGTCCTGGTTTTTGTTTTGGGTTTTTTTTTGGGGGGGGGGTTATGACTGGGTTGTAAACCAAACTCCGACCAGATGTCTGGAAATGCACATCTGTTAGGAATTGTGCAATAAAGCCAACTTTCTGAACCGAAAACATATTGCTTCAATAACAACCAAAGGTTGCTACCTAACTATAAGTCACACACAGTATATTGCCAAAGTAAATTGAAAGCAGCAGCTATGTAGGAAACAGAACATCAGGGGACCAACAGGCGCTATCTCAGGCATGGTGTGGAAGAAAATCTCTGCTTCTGTGTCTGCAGGAAAAGCCAAGTAAATAACATTCATAGATGTAGAGCCATGGAAATATATATTCTTACACTGAACATGCTATAAAGCATATTTGTACCCTGTATTTTTCAGTAATACAACACCCTGCCCCTCCCCCAAAAAAGCTAACTTTTATGGTAGCTTACTTAGTTCATTATAGCCATTTCCGTTCACCCAGTAAAAATGACACAAGATTTATAATTCACATTACGCAGCCACATGTATAAAGCCCTTAAGGTCCATGAAACATTTGGAGGAGCAAATGTACTGCTGGTACAAGTCAACAGTGGGCTACAAACCTCAACTCTCTCCTTTTAGCCCATTGTTATTTCTGTAGGAAATAATTTGTGCAAAATTGTTATTATGCACATTGTCTCGATTGTTCTATCTCACGCGGAAAAGAACAAAATAAATGAGCATTTTGGATCCTATTTTCCCCCATGGAAACATAGGGGTGTTGGGCCCTTTTAAATTGCCAGTGATTTCAACAGGAAAGCAGAGCCCGTGTTTTCATCTCCGCTACTGAAATCAAAGAGACTTAAGAATTGGTTTGGCTGGACAGCACCCTGGAATTTTAATAGAAAATTTCAGAAACTGAAAGTTTCAAAAGCTATTAAGGCTGCAATCCTACGCACACTTGCCTGGGACAAGCACCATTGAACACAATGGCATATGGGTAAATATACCTAAGGATACCCTAAAATAACACAGTTTCTATATAGTTTAATGAGATTCCCCCCCCCCCCAGGAACCTTGTGTCTAGAATTGGAGCCTGTTTCATTTATTTCAATAGGGCAGCTTTAGGCACGGACTAAAATCAACGGGATTTAATGGTATTGAAACTTTAACTAGATAGTGCTCCGAATAAGCAGGCATCCGAGTGAAACAAAACTTTAAATGCTGTCCCCATGACCAATTATTTATGCTTTATATGCATTTAGATCCATAAAAGCTTTCAGTTCTGTACCCTTTTTCTTGCCCAGTGTAAGCATTTGTACATTGATAAAATTAAAAATTGATAAAATTGATAAAAAATAAATTTGCTCTATTTTTTGCTCACTAGGGACAACCTTTGCACACCGAGATCACTTCTATGTTATTCCGATTTATATCAATAGTTAAGTTTTCCTGCGGTACCCCAACCGAGAAACGCTAGAAAAATTGCCGTAAATCTTTCCAGGCTGCAAATTAACTGTCTGCTTTAATATTCTTTTTTAAAAGGCCTCAATTTTAATTTTATTTCATAACAAAAAATGGCAATGCCAATAGGACAGCTGACAAAGCATTGACTTTAGAGAAAATCCGCAGCAGCCCTATGGCTATCTTTGCTTTAAACTTCAGGTTTTTATTTATTTCATTTATTTAATAAGGTTTGTTTTACCTACTCGATTGTAAAACAAGCAAACCCTCAACGCAGCTTTCGAAAATATAAAACAAGAAAATAAAGAAAAAATGACAACCACACTTTAAAACATACAAAAGTAAAAACACTAAAAGAAATAAACTGCTAGCTGATTCCATGTTGGAATACAAAGTTTGTTGGTCGTTTTTGCTATGTTTTCTTTCAATTCAGCAGTAGATTTCTCCCAATTTTTACCCCCTTTTCCCTTTTCCAAGAAAGTTGAGGAAACCTAGCTCAAAGCATGCAACTACTTCTGTGTTTATATGTGTGGACCCTGAGACATCATCAGGGAAGGAAGACTTTCTTAGCAGAAAACTGCAATCATATTACCACCAGAAGTCTGTGTACAAATAATGTAACTTAAGCCTGGAATCATGAAAACAAAACTAGGGAGTAAATGTCACTGGGACTTACTTCCAAGCTAACAAACATATCGTTGTATTGCATGCCTGCGAAGTACTACAGAAGGCTTCTCTAACCAGGCGCTCTCCCATTGTTCTAGACTACATCTCCCATCAGCCCCGGCCAAGGAGTTGTAGTCCAAAACATCTGGAAAGCACCAAGCTGCTTTACACCCTTCCCTGGATGTAATCCCCAATGAACACAGAGACCTATGTCCAAAATTACACTGCAGAATACCATTCACCAGCCACCAAGCATTACGGTGCAATTCTGCACTCTGGTGGCAATCTACTATTGGAAACCTGTGGGATATGCATATTAACATATGGTATAAAGTAGGAGGGGGAGAGGTCATGGAAATTAAACGAATGCATCCTTGCAGCTGGCTTTGAGAAGTGATGCTTCGAGTGCAGCAATGTCAACAGAAGTCTGAAGCACGACTCTATGTAGCTCTTCCTGATTTTAATGGAATGAGGATGGAGAAAGGCAAAACTATGAAGTGGCCTTCATCCCCTTTGGTGGGTGCACACTTATCCTACGGTGTTGTGCTTCAGAAACCTGCAGCTGTTTCAACTTAAGGCTTTGTGGCTGAAGGATACTAGCACACACTTGCCTTTCTTTACCAGATGCTGCACATGGAATCCTGTAAAAAAGGGTTCTGTACAAATACAGGAGGGTATCATGGTCCTTTTCACTAGATATGATACCAGCCTTGGCGCTTTCCTTCAGTGAGGAAAAGATGATTTGACCAGATATGAGAATCTGTCAGTGCATCAGATTGTGCCAAAGACCCACACCTTGAATCTTACAGTAAATTGAGCTGAAATACCATTATCTGAGAAGGTAATGGTGAAATGCTGTAGTCACTGAGAGTTGGCCCTGTGTCACCTAAACACACTAAGGTTTATTTATTCTTATTTCAAATACTTGAAATAATTCCAGTAAATTGCTCTTGGAAGTGGCAGGGGCAACCCAAGCTAACGGTGCTCTCATGTTGTAGGAACAGTCCAGCTGGAATCTACCTCTCACCTTTGAAAGAGTTAGATCATTATTCTTATTTTACTATTATATGCAGAATAAAGGCAAGGTTATAAAATCAACCATTTTCACTTGGTTGTATGTACACGGTACCTTTGTGCAGAAAAAATCCCGAAGCAGCTTTACAAAGTCGGAACGACTAATTTTAAACCAAACACTCATTAAAAAACAAACAAGAAGCATTCAATGTCAAAGAAATGCATTAAATAAAAATATATTGTAGATGTGGTGGTGCCGTGACTTCAATTTGTCTGCTGATGAATATGTAAAAGTTGTTGAAATAAATCAGCACTTAATATTCTTGTAACCCAAGGCTTATTTAAGTTCTTCCAGCCAGTAGGATATTCCCTGGCCAGCTTCATTCCTTACCTTTGACAGGGAGGACAAGGCTCCTTGCTCTGGTAAAAATCCAGAAGACAGTCGTAACTCACGTCTTGACTCTTTTCAGTACAGCCAGCTGCAAAGGATGCCCAGGTCAGCACCTTTCCTTGGTCAGCCAGAGGATAAGCAGCAACAGCAGCAGCAAACTCAATAGAGGGGGCTCCTTGCACGCAGAAGGCTTGCCAAAGCATTCTTGGTTACTATGCACACTGATAGAAGCTATTTGTGTGTTTACAGTCTAAGCTCTTCGCTCTCCCGAAGGGTTGATGGTAGAAGCCTGCAAACCCACATTTCTTCTACACTGGCTGAACTCCCTTGAAGAAGAGCAAATTGCGTTTAAATGAACGGCAAAGGCAATGCGCGTATGCATGTAGCATTAGCACATTGGTGATGGATCAAGGGCACACGTGGTACATGCTTTTCAACGTAAGCAGAACAGATGCCTTAATTACATGGGCAAATGCACCGTATTATGAATGAATTGGACCTAACATATATTGTTTCATAAGAGTCGCTTAAGGCAGACTTCGGTTAGATTTGCAAAAAGTCAAAGGGCGGTGAACACTATCTTGTAATACATACACACTACTCCGCAGAGTGTGCTATAAAACTCAAGTTATTTTTAAGTCTTGGGAATGACTGCTTAGCTCATCAGCGTCAAAGCAGACCTGTGAGTCACTTCTGCATGGTCACCCTTAGCATGCAAAAATAACTTGTTTACGCTGGTGTTATATTATACCCCTGACATTACTGCTCAGCTAGGTGGTTAGCAAGGGCCTCTCCGAAAATAAATACAAATTATGAAGAAATGGGTCACTTTTTTATCCCCTTGGTCAACACGTGGAGAAGAAATATAGGTCACCAAGATCCAAGTATAGCTATCAAATCAATCTTTGTGCTTTTTCACACGCTTCACTTCCACTAAAACGCGAACAACAAAAACCCCGATACTGTAGATGGCAGGCTAGAAGCAGCAGACAAACGTTACCATGCTATTTGTGTAATTTTTGGCAAAGACAGTGTGGCCGTTCTTAAGAGTGTTATTAGCTGAGGCGGGTATAATTCTAAGCCATAGTTTAGTCGTGGGTGGGGCCTGCCAGTTGCTTTTGGGCTCCAACTCCCATCAACTCCCAGCCAGCATTGTCAATGGTCAAGGATGATGGGAGTTGCAGTTCAACACTATCTGGAAGGCCACAGGCACTTCCTGGTTTAGGCCGAGGGAATGTGAATTAACACTGGAAAGTTACAGGTAGGTAGCCATGTTGGTCTGCCGTAGTCGAAACAAAACAAAAAATCCTTCCAGTAGCACTTTAGAGACCAACTAAGTTTGGCATTAGTATGAGCTTTCGTGTGCATGCACAATTCTTCAGATAAGATACTTCACTATCTGAAGAAGTGTGCATGCACACGAAAGCTCATACCAGTAACAAACTTAGTTGGTCTCTAAGGTGCTACTGGAAGGAATTTTTTTTATTTTTTGTTTTAACACCGGACAGATTAGGGAAAGGAAATCACTGGCGGAGGAATGGGGTGCAGGGGGTGCGGTCCGCCCCAGCTGTCATCCCTGAGGGGGGTGACTTTGCCACGCAGCCCCCCTGGGATGCTCGCCGCGGGCCCCCCTCCCCCGTGCTCGCCGCACCGCCCTTGTGAGATGATCACCGTGAGCGCCCCCCCCCCGGGTGCACCGCATGTGTGCCGCTCCATGTGCCAGAGAAGCTAGCTCTGCCTCTGAAGGAAGTGTGTTCATTTCTGATTTAAAAAGCATTTTATGTGCCATGGGTAGTTTCTACCAACTATACACCCTGCTATCCCATACATACATACATATAGCATTTGCCCTATTTGTGTTTGCGACAGGGCTTCTTCTTCTTCTTTTTTTCAGCCAAACTCTAGGAGAACGAAGGAGGTGTTCATGGTGACTTTCTACACCTCTTTTTCTAGAAAAAAATAGCACCGGTTTGGGTGGTATGTGCTTGTCCTTGATAAGCGCGAGAGAATGGGAAACACTTTTCAAGCAGTTCTGAGTCTATGCTCCATTGTCCCATTGGAGCCATTTCTACATGATACACAAACAGAAAGAGTATATAAAACTGTGGAAATGATAAATATGAGGTATTAACTTCCAAAGTTTAATAATCTCTTCAGGGGACTGGGCGTTTGATTTTTTTTTCCCCTCAGCGCCCCCCCCCCCTTCTGCAGACTGAATTTATATAGAAAAATGGTTTCAGCTGAAGACGTATGTAGAGGAATCACTTCAGCTAAATCACACATGGGTGGACGAAAAGTCTGCTACCAATAAAATTAACTGATGGAGGAAGCTTGCAGAAATACAAAGGAGAAATAGCAGGGGAACTCTGAAGAAATCTGCTGGCAAACAAATTTGACTCAACATGAAAAGAATATTGGGGGAAAATCTGACGGAGTGGAATAACAGGAAGTTTAGTCAGTTCTGGAAGAAACAAAAAATAAAGAGTGTGTTCTTTTGTGAGACAGAAGTAGGAAGGGAGACTACTGTACTTTAAACAAATCGGAGGGATTGGCAGCCACAGTGCTTGAAAAAAGAGATTATGAACTCAATGGGATGGTGACCATATTAAAGTAAAATGGGTATCTGGCTGGAATATGATATGAAACCACAGAGCCCAAAGAGTACAGCTGGTATAAACAAGAAAACAAAACTTGAGGAAGTGTGTCCATAAGAAAATAATAAATAAACTAGATGGACTGATCTCAACAGAAAAAAATTCCCCAAACCACTCTAAAAATCCACAATTAATCATTCATTCCGTTTTTTCTTCTTCTTCCTACTTTGTTTAATTTTCTAAAAGGACACAAGGAAGCGTTTGACAAAATTAAAACGATGTTTGGAAGCAGATCAAAATGCTAATTTAAATAATAAATAAATAAATACTTAACCTTTGTTTAGCCTGCAATTGAGTGGGGAATGAGTTTATTTCTGCGGCAGTTACAAAATGCCACCCTCACACACGTTAATAGGAATGGAAATAGAGAGTCCCTTTCCAAAGATTAATCAGATATCAGTGAGATCTTAATTAATATCGCAATTCTTTCGGCATGCAAGCTTCTAGATAGAGAAAGAGGTTAGTCTTCCAACAAAATGTGATTCTAAATTATCTCATCCTTCTCAAATAGATCCATTGTGCCAGAGATGGGGAACATGTGGTCTCCTGGGGTTCCTGGACTCCAACTGCCATCAGCCTCAGCATGCATAAGCAATGGTCAGGGATGATGACCACTGCCTATGCATGCTCTCTACATGGGTTCTATGCTATGGGATTCCTTTCTAAGGGAAATTCCTCCCTGCTGGTTTTCTCCAAACTTGTCAGGACTATGGGCAGGAGTCAGGCTGTGGAGCCTGTAGTGCTTTGCAGGACTGGGGCCTGCCTCAGCTTGTGCTGGAGAGGCAAGGAGTGGCCACTCAGGTGAGGCCACTTGATACCTCACTGCACCTGGTGGCAGGAGCTAGGAAGGATAAAAGCTCAGCATTTGCCTCCAGCTCTTTGCCACAGCAACGCTATCCCTGCCTGGTTGCCTCTGGCCTCTTGCTCCTTGGACCCTTGCCTTGCCGCTGCCTTGTTCCTTGGACCCTTGCCTTGCCGATGCCTTGTTCCTTGGACCCTTGCCTTGCCGACGCCTTGTTCCTTGGACCCTTGCCTTGCCGACGCCTTGCTCCTTGGACCCTCGCCTTGCCGACGCCTTGATCCTCGACCCTTGGACCTTTGCCTGGTAAGAATGCCCTATTTAATTACGGTTTTTTCCCCTGAAACCTGAAGCTGACCACTGTATCCCACTTTGGGGGGCTGTTTGCTGTGATCATGCTTTAGCCATGTGTTTAAATTTTTAAACCACTGGAAACACTCTCTCTATATATATGTGTGTGTGTGTGTGTGTGTAAACTGGGCATGTGGGTTATTATCCACTTTTCTCCGAAACCGCTTCACTGATTGCGTTCAAATTTGAACACAACGTCCAAAGCGAATGCCCGGAGGCTCTTATAAGGTTTTCAAAGACTGGTGCCACACCTCCGCCAGGTGAAACCCCCCCAAAAACCCTGTTCAGAACACACTACTCAGCCGAAAGTGCATGCTGGGAAAAGAACCAGGTTGCAAACCAGCGCCCTCTAGCGGCGGCTACACTGGTACTACACCTATAGAACCTTCCCTCTCAACAGCACCTCAGCTGCCGTTTACATACTAGGCCGAAGCCTTTACAGACTAGGCCGAATGGAGGTACTGACTCGCCTGGGTGGGGGTGGGGGGGAAGAGGGGACGGGATAGGTCAGGACATGGCCAGTCACAGGGATGACCCGGAGGTGGAGGAAGAGGGGGTGTGATACGTCATGGGACGGGACAAGTTGGGGGGAATCACAGGGGAATCTTGGGGGTGGGGGGAGGGGTGGGATACGTCATGGATCGACACAGGGTGGTGGCAGTCACATGGATTAGCCACGGCAATGTGTGGCAGGGCCAGCTAGTGTGTGTGTGTATCACATAAACTTCTCAGATTGATTCAAATATATAACTGGATTTTTTAAAAGTATTTTGTTTGTTTGTGACCTTCACTGCATGCACCAATGCAAACTGTGAATTCACTGGGGTTGACACAGGAGGAAAATATTCAAAGTATTTCCTCCTGTATTTTCCACAAAAATTGGAAGAAAATAAAATAGTGGTTGAGATCCATAGTACTCTGAGGACAAGTGGAAAGCACCTCCACTCAAAGAAGGAATAACTGCAGATTTCGCGCTCCAGCGACATCCCTCTGTGCCTACTCTGGCTTTCAGGAACAGCTTTTTAGGGGAATGCAAAGTGCCACAGAATGGATGGATGGGAAGGGAATAAGCTCTGCAGCACTTGAGGAACTCTGTGTGTGGAACTTTGGATCTAGACCAACAGCAACACTGGTGGCAGAGCAAAGAAGCAAACAGCATTTCAGCATCAGTCATTAAAGGTGCAAAGATCAGTGCTCGTTAGGGCATAAAATACATAGAAATAATTCATAGGAAATGGCAAGGGGCGGGGGAGACTCGGAGATGAGCTAATGCATTAAAAATTTGACTCTCTTTGGTAAACAGGAGTTGGGAACATTTCAACAACCCAGAGTTAATGGCAGAATGAAGCATAAAGATTAAAAACAAAACAAAAAAACATTGGAAAACAATGAAAGAAAGATGTAAACTGTATATTAATGGGGTGTTGTTCCTTTATGGCTGCTGAGGAAACAACAGTAGGGCTTTAATGAAGGGAGGGGAGTTGATGGTCTTATCTAGGCTTGTGAGTGCTGAGTGAATTATATTTATTAGTTGCTATACATTGCCCATCAGAGGCACTGAGGGTCCTAAAGAATGAACCCAGGTTATGGTCGAAAAGTACACTGGGCCACCACCTTGCTGAAACTAAGCAGGTCTGGGTCTGGTTGACTGGCTTCCTGGGAACCACATTCAGATTGTGTTGGGTTCCATGACAGGAAAAACCCCGACAAGGTATAAATACTGGGCTCTATTGCATCGCACCCTGAAGATTTCTCAGACTGTTTGCGGAAATGGTCTATCTGAGAGAATGGAGAGCAATGTGGTCAATGGCCTTAACAGGGGCAGGGGCGACACAGCCTGTCATTCTGCCATCCGGTTCTCATTCAAAGTGGAAGCTAGAGATATTGTCAGGCTTGATCTCTGCATTATTCCAGGTACTCCACATAACTCAACAGGTTTCAGGTGCTGGAGCATCAGAGGCTTAAATGATGCTTGAGATTAGCAACCTTAGTTTCATGCATCTCTGCCACATGTGATGGTAGGGATGAAAGAGGAGAACAGGATAATTTCTCACACATAAATGAGATTAGTAGTACCTGAACATTTCGGCTCTTACCTCACCTTCCAGATGGACTATCGCCATCCAGTGATGACATGTAGAGAGCCACAGATTGCCCACCCCTGATGTACTGAATCTCGGTCCCTCCCCATGAGCTGAAAGAGTCCTTCCATACACCATGTATACTAGGTGGAGCAGAGAGAGAGAAAGGAACTTCTGGTTCCAATCTAAACCAAAGGCGGTTTATTCATAACTAGGCACTCCAGGTGTACAGATAACTTGCAGGAACCTTGTGACTGAGTAGTCAAGTTGCAAGCATTGCAAGTGAGTGAGTAAGTGAGTGACAGACAGACAGAGGGGGGAGGGGACTTCACTATGTGTGAAACTATTGATAAGGGTGTGAGAGAGACGTTTATAGATTTGCTGCTCTTGTTCAGCTGTTAGAACGGAAATAATCCTTTTGTTTTGCTGGAAGTGTGGGATATGCTGAAAAGTTGTCATCCACGTGCAAACATGTAATACTCAGATTCTGTGAAGATTTATTTATGAAATGCATGATGCTTGCTTTTCCTAGATTTTATTCCGAACACAGTATGTTTATACCGTAGGAGACACTGTCCAGACATTACACACTTTTTATAAGGTGCTGGGAATCATTTCTATACAGCAAAGGTGTCGGTGGCCTTGTGCACAGGCGTTGTTTTATTGAACATTTACATTTTATAAACTAACTGGTTAAAAGTCTGAAGGGCCTTTTTACTTGTTTATTACATTGTTACATTCTGTTAATTTTTGTTACCCATCTTGATTTTCTAAGTCAAAAGTAGGAGAGCTTAGTTTTTTTAAAAAAAAACACAGGCAAAGCACAAAAGCTCGTACCAATGACAAACTTAGTTGGTCTCTAAGGTGCTACCGGAAGGAATTTTTTTATTTTGTTTTTACTGTACCGTTAGCTGCCTTGAGTATAATATGGAGAATGACAGACTATAAAATGAAATAATGGCAACATAGGCAATGCCATAGGCACCTGACCTTCCAAGCAGTTATTTCAAAAGATATCCGTTTAGCTTCAGCGACACAGTTCTGAAGTAACTTTTTTTAAAACTGGGCTATAAAACCCAGAACTGGATTTTCCATTGCATTCTGGTGTCAGGATTTCCAAACCCTTTAAACCATAGTTTGTAGGATCAGAAGTAAGCCAACATACCGTACATAGGATTCAAATAAATAAGATCCAGGCAAGGGCAGGATCAGAATCTCACATTCTAAGATCAACTTACTTATTCAATTTTAATGTAATAGGGCTAATCCTGTTTTTGTTGCAGATTCGTAATACTGAGTGGGTTTCATTCAGCTAATTACCCTGGCTTTCTGCCTAACATAAGGTGCAAAATATCACTCAACATAACTTTTTCAAAGAAGCCATTTTTTTTAACTTTATAGGCTAACAAACTGTACAAATAATTAAGTTTTATACACAATCCCACTGGTGACTCCCATACATCCCTGCAGGCATTCAACCGAGACTCCAGGCAACTAAGACTTCTTAGTGACTTAATACAGGAGTATCTTCATAGTGTAGGTGTTAATAACCACGCTGCAAACATATCACATGTGTGATCAAATCCATCAAAATTTTAAAAAATAAAATAGAGGCTCATTGCCTCTATTAGTCTAAGCCAGGGGTCAGCAAACGTTTTCATCAGGGGGCCGGTCCACTGTCCCTCAGACCTTGCGTGGGGCCGGACTATATTTTGAAAAAAAAATATGAACGAATTCCTATGCCCCACAAATAACCCAGAGATGCATTTTAAATAAAAGGACACATTCTACTCATGTAAAAACATGCTGTTCCTGTACCGTCCGTGGGCCGGATTTAGAAGGCGATTGGGCCGCATCCGGCCCCTAGTTTGGGGACCCTTGGTCTAAGCCTTCTAGCTGCGCAGGCTATTTTCACCAAGAATGCAGCTGGCAGGGATGGGTAGTGGATACAACTGCAGGCCGGATAACAATTTCTCTGACTGCCATCTCCGCTTGTAAATAATTACAGAAAATCTGGATATGTCGGTACCTACTACGCATTAAGCATAACATGTAGTCGGGCTGCAATAACAGCTGCTGAGGGACAAGGAAAGGCGAGCCCTAAAACATTCAATCCCTGCTTGTGGGGCTCCCAGCGGCATCTAAAGGGCTGCAGTGGGAAGCAAAATATTGGACTCGGTGAACCTCTGGTCTGATCCAGCCAGGCTCTACTTATGTTCACATGAGATCATTAGCCAGCAGCACAATGTTTGCTTTGGATGGAAAACTAATATCCTATTAACATTCGAAAATTCTACACGTATTGGAATAAAAGCAACGGCATATTACCGGTAAGTATATAGCCCCGCTTGGTTTAAAACATAAATTAGCTTTTCATTATCAACTTGTAACTCACAAGCCATGGCGGTACCCTGGATAAGCTCCTGTGCAATTACAATTATTGGTATAAATTCAATAGCAACGGCCAAGTCATTCACATCTGAAAATTGGCTACAGAGCTCTGCACTCAATTGCAGCCACTGCTCCCATTATTGGCTGTGCCTATCGGCGTTTTCATTACAATGACTTCACACAAGAGAGTGACAGGATATCTGGTAAAGAGGATTAATAAATCACGTCAGAGATGCATGAAATGGCAAGTTTGCCAAAGCTTCCCACTCACTCACCACTGAGAGCCAGTGTGGTGTAGTGGTTAAGAGCGGTAGACTCGTAATCTGGTGAACGGGGTTCACTTCCCTGCTCCTCCACATGCAGCTGCCTTGGGCTAGTCACACTTCTCTGAAGTCTCTCAGCCCCACTCACCTCACAGAGTGTTTGTTGTGTGGGAGGAAGGGAAAGGAGAATGTTAGCCGCTTTGAGACTCCTTCGGGTAGTGATAAAGCGGGATATCAAATCCAAATCCAAACTCTTCCCACTCCTCCACATGGTGCAAGGGCCACAAACCGAAACTAGGAAATGCAGTATAGAGACACTCTTAAAAGTGTTCAGAAAACCCAAGGCAGGGAAAAAGAAAAGAAAAAGAGCTTGCATCTGTAAACCCAAGGCACTTCTGCTGCATACTTTAACCCAGTTATACATTTTCCCTAGAAACGGTGCCCCATGTTTCTAGACACGTGTTAATTGCTTGATGCTTGCAACAAAAGAATTTCCACATCTTATCCTATCCTCTCCATTACAACACTTTCCAACGGAGCCAGCTGCAAGTACGTATAGTGGTGCCTCGGTTTAAGTACACAATTGGTTCCGGAAGTCTGTACTTAACCTGAAGAGTACTTAACCTGAAGTGAACTTTCCCATCGAAAGTAATGGAAAGTGAATTTATCCGTTCCAGACGGGTCCGCGGAGTACTTAAACTGAAAGTACTCAAAATGAAGCGTACTTAAACCGAGGTATGACTGTATGATAATCAAATGCAAAACTATCAAGTGATGTACATGGCGTGCGAGAGCTGCTGCTAACAGCAGTGTCATACAACCAATAGCAGAACGAAACCCAGCACTAGGCTAGCCAGCCATGGGATTCATTTTAAGAGTCCTGTATATTCCTTAAAAATCAGGTGTGGGGAAACTTTGGCCCTCCAGATGTTGCTGAACTACAGCTCCCATCAGCCCCTGCAAACATAACCAGTGGCTAGAGATGATGGGAGTTGTAGTCAATTGTCAGTTTGATATCTTCTCCCCACATGAATGACTCTTACTGTGAGGTGTGAACCATCATAGAATCACAGAAACCTAGAATTATGGACCAAAAGCATCATCTAGTCCAACCCTCCGCAATCCAGGAATCTTTTGTCTAATATGGTGCTCGAACCCAAAATCCACAATCAAGAATCTCATGCTCTACTGACTGAGCCATCCCTCTATTGCCACTGGCATGTCCTCTCTCACCCTCTCTAATGTATAAGCAACATTTCATCTGTACAAGAAGGGTTGTCATACATTCACTCATCACGATATTCTGGATCAATTAAGGGTGCTTTTCTCTTTGATGCAGGAAAGAGCAACAGTCTTGCCAGACGCAGTCTCACTGCATTTTGAAGATTCTCAGATCGCCTATAAGTCTATGCACAACAAGGACAAGACTCTGAATTGAAGAGGGGGACCTGAAAGATTTCCTGCATATGTACTGTAAACTTTTGATAGCCTTGCAAGTTCAGTATGATGACAGAGACAAGACCTTTCTCCTTTCCCCTCAGGGTAGGGTCACTGCCACATCCAAATTAGGCCTGTGAAGACAGGAGTGCTATGGTCAATGGGGTCACGAAGAGTCAGACACGACTAAACAACAACAGCAGGGCCTGTGCATAAGGCCGTAAAGTGTAGCTGCTTTACTGTGTCCGACTGAAGGGGCTGTGGCCAAAACTACAACACCATCATATGTTTCTCTGTAGTATTCAGGGCTTGCAGCTAATCACAGTACCAAATTATATACAACTATTTGCTGGTGCGGTGCCTAAAAAGAACTAAACTACTTGAAATACAGGGTGAATGAATGTAAACGTTAGAACAGGTTACTACAGTGTAATGGGATTTGTCCCAGCAAGGGCTAAAGCAATGATTAACATATTGAAGGATGCCTTCCTTCAGGAATCAGAGGTTCCTGAGTATTATGCTTATTAGAGGGACAAGGGTGGCGCGACGTGGTGAGCTCCCATTGTTCAATCCCAGCTTCTGCCAACCTAGCAGTTCAAAAGCAAGTCAAAGTGCAAGTAGATAAATAGGTACCGCTCCGGCTGGAAAGTAAACGGTGTTCCCGTGCGCTGCTCTGGTTCGCCAGAAGCGGCTTAGTCATGCTGGCCACATGACCTGGAAGCTGTCTGCGGACAAACGCTGGCTCCCTCAACCTATAGAGCGAGATGAGCGAACAACCCCCGAGTCATCCGCGACAGGACCTAATGGTCAGGGGTACCTATGCTTATTAGAACATTTCTAATGTTTGTTTTCTTTTTTTAAAAAAAAATCCCTTTATCATACATTCTTACGATCGGATCCTATGTGTTTACTTGGAAATTGGCCCCACTGAGTTTATCAAACATCTTGGGCTTGCTGACTGGAAGGTCGGCAGTTCGAATCTGTGCAACGGGGTGAGCTCCTGTTGCTCTGTCCCAGCTTCTGCGAACCTAGCAGCTCGAAAGCATGCCAGTGCATGTCAATAAATAGGTGGGAAGGTAAATGGCATTTCCGTGTGCTCTGATTTCCTTTGCACCAGAAGCGGTTTAGTCATAGCTGCCAAGTTATCCCTTTTTTACAGGGATTTTCCCTTATGCTGAATAGGCTTCCTCGTGAGAAAAGGGAAAACTTGGCAGCTATGGGTTTAGTAATACTGGCCACATGACCCAGAAAGCTGTCTATGGACAAATACCAGCTCCTTCGGCCTAAAGCGAGATGAGCTCCATATCCCATAGTCACCTTTTACTGGACTTAACCATCCAGGGGTCCTTTACCTTTTTACGTTACCTAAGTTTAGGACCACTGTTATCTCTTGCCATCTACAAACCTCTCAGCCAAGGGCACAGAATTTTAATGGATAATGCTACAGATAAATATATTTTAAACACTAGTGGAAATGAGTGAATTGCATTTTGCTGTCAATCGACTGACAAGCAGAGAACTGAGTTAGAACTGCCTTTCCACACAAAGCGGTTTCCCAAGCCTTATTGCCCATTTTGTAGATCAATATTTCACAGAGACAGCCATGCACTACAGATAACTGTCTAATCAGACTCTTATCTGGTGAGTAAGCACACTTTTCAGCTCCACTGAAAAGGCCTGCAAAAACTGCTTATCGCATGAACCGGTGAGATAATATAATAATAACGGAACAGAACAGCACCAGTAGGCTGGAATACAAAATTGAAATAAAGATAAGATTTAAACAATTCCCAAGACTGTGATCCACACCTCTGTAAATCTGGAGCAGCTGCATAAAAAAAAAATCAGGCATGCTACTGTAGAGTATGCTGCTTCATGACGACATCCATGCCAAAAGATGTTGTTTTAAAAAAATACTAAAGGTATAAATATAGCATGCAATGTTTTGTCTCTTTACCAACAAGAGTGAAATGGAATATTCATGCTCATCTCTAACTCCACAGTGAGTTGATGAGAATGTTATGCTCCATGGTCTCTTAGGGTTGGGCCTCTAAAACAATACATGCCAATATACCCAGCCCTATTTCCAGTGCTGAGGAACACAATAAACAGCCTCTGGCATCTTCTGCTTCAATCATCCACCCAGTGCCAAACCAGACACAACCAAGGAAGCCGTTTTTGTCCCTCTTAATGTCGGTCACCCCTCACATATAACGCAGAGGTGGGATCTATTTGTTTATTTTTTTATACTCAGCAGTGCGGACAGAGAGCTGAACCCTCCCACCTACAGGAGAGGGGTCATCATAGCTCAGTGGCTTTGCAAGGGGAAGCCCCCAGATTCAATACAAACTATGCTGAGATGGAAGGACCTGTGTTCTGACTGTATAAGGCTGCTTCCTATAACCTCTCCTGCCCCCTGTTGCACGCGGGTGCTTTTTCATTACAAATTGCAGGAAGGCTTTTAAGTAGGGTTGCCAGGCTCAATAGAGGACAGGACTTCTGTGCCTTTAATTGCCCTGCTCTCTTTTGAGTCTGGAAACCTTAAAGAGAAACCAGCAGACCCTTTGCTTGGAAATTAAACAAAAGGGTCTGCTGGTTTCTCTCAAAAGAGAGCAGAGCAATTAAAGGCACAGAAGTCCTGTCCTCTATTGAGTCTGGCAACCCTACTTTTAAGTGTGTTCAACTGAGCACATTCAGAAAGACCTAGAGTAGGTAGAGGCAGGTTTTGCTTGCCACACCACGACACCTCTCCACTTTCAGCCCTCATGCATCCAGGGGAATGCCTGAAAAAAAGCTATTAGTAGTAGTACTCATGTTTTTATTTATTAATTTATGGCAAAGCTTTTGCATATACAGTACCTCAAGGTGATTTCCCCATCCCTGCCCTAAGGCACGTTGCTGAATATGTGCATAGACTGCACTAGAGCAGCACACCTCACTTTATGATAGAATCCTAGAACGGCAGAGTTGGAAGGGACCTTGAAAACCATCTCATCCAACCCCCTGCAATGCAGGAATGTGCAGGTTCCCTATACAGGGATCAAACCTGAGACCTTGAAGTGGTATTTGGTGAGCTATGAATGGGTTGATACATAAATAAGAGGAAACTCGAGTATTGAGGTAAATGAAATATTGCTGGCCCTTGCAACAGATAAAAGGAGAACTGGGAATTGCTTAACGCCACATGCTATTGCAGAGTCTGCCAAACGGTTGGGACACTTGAAATTTTGAGAAAGTGCCATTGGGTGCCTGTCACAAAATGGTTGCTGTGAGGAGTGGATGTAACACAAAATGGCTGTCATACCTCCAAAGTGCATAAAAAGAGACAGGGCCCCCCCAAGACAGTGCAGGCATGCCCCCTGCATCAGCCCCCCCCCCATCAGCAGAAAAAGGCAACGGCATCAGCCCCCCCATGCACTCACAGAGAGAAGCTCTTCCCAACCCACATCTGTTCAGAAAAGAAGGGAAGGTGGCTGTTCAGTCCTAATATCCAATGAAATGTTCAAGGTGATGTGTTCACTGTAGTAGAGGCTGAGCCAGTGCAAACAGGTACAGAGCAGGGACAGCAAACTGCCTCTTGCACATTGTGAACTTCCGAGGGGATACTGACTCTTTGCAGGCCCACAGGTGCTGCTCTGGCAACTATTATATTTATTGAGAACGCTTGGTCAGGGTGGAGCTGCTCCATGGGTATAAACAGGGAACTAAAAGAGCTGTTTATCTGCAAGGATCATGCTTGCAAAATTTTCTTCGGCGGTTAACCAGGGGACAAAGAGTGCTGTGTAAAAGCTGTAACATGCGCAGCAACCTAAACAGAAGCATCCCTACAGAGAAAGACATCTGCCTGAAATTTGGTTAAGCAAATTTCCTTTTTTTCAAGGGCTGCTTGAGGAGATGAAGAGACACATTAACCCTAGACCAAACCTGGTCACAGATGCCCAGAAGATGCAAAGGCAAGAGGAAGAGCTGTTGCTTTGGTAATTTGATGTTCGGAATTTTAAAAACTCACAATGCTCTTTGTAGTCTTTTCAAAACGGGAGTGGAACAAGCATAATCCACAGGGAAGAAGAGGAGTTTGGATTTGATATCCCGCTTTATCACTACCCGAAGGAGTCTCAAAGTGGCTAACATTCTCCTTTCCCTTCCTCCCCCACAACAAACACTCTGTGAGGTGACAGGTAGGTAGCCGTGTTGGTCTGGATCGAAGTAAAATAAAAAAATTCCTTCAGTAGCACCTTAAAGACCAACTAAGTTTTTATTTTGGTATGAGCTTTCGTGTGCATGCACACTTCTTCAGATGCGTGTGCATCTGAAGAAGTGTGCATGCACACGAAAGCTCATACCAAAATAAAAACTTAGTTGGTCTTTAAGGTGCTACTGAAGGAATTTTTTTATTTTCTGCGAGGTGAGTGAGGCTGAGAGACTTCAGAGAAGTGTGACTAGCCCAAGGTCACCCAACAGCTGCATGTGGAGGAGCGGAGACACGAACCCGGTTCCCCAGATTATGAGTCTACCGCTCTTAACCACTACATCACACTGACTCTGTGACCATTTGGGGGGGGACATGCATGGCCACAGGAAGACTGTGTAGACCAGGCATTCCCAAACTTTGGCCCTCCAGATGTTTTGGACTACAATTCCCATCTTATTAGTCCTTATTAGTTGCTTTACACGGAAATCACATAGCAGCTTACAAAATAAAATACAATACTGGTAAATGTTTCAAAATCAATACCATGCAGCATGGAGATTAACAATTGAATTCTCAGGAGAAAAGGGATGCCATTGCCTGGAGCCAAAAAGATGTTAGTGTTGGGACCACACAAAATTCCCAAGGGTGGTTGTTCCATAGACGGTAAGTTTGTGCAGGATCAGTACCTAAATAAGTTATTTATGGTTACTGCAGGCATAGGCCAGGCATAGGCAAACTCCGGCCCTCCAGATGTTTTGGACTACAATTCCCATCTTCCCCAACCACTGGTTCTGTTAGCTAGGGATCATGGGAGTTGTAGGCCAAAACACCCGGAGGGCCACAGTTTGGGGATGCCTGGTGTAGACTTTCCATTTATCCCTCTGAAGGCTTACCAATGGGGCATTATGAAATGCAGTTCTTGTATAAGACACTCAAGTATTATGGCTAGGGAGATGTGTTAGCCTATAGGCAAACACTACAGGAGAGGGGGGAGAAGTATATGCCAGTAGAACCCCAGAGTGCTGTGAAATGGTAGATTCCAAGTGACTCATTGATGATTGCATTACCTTTCATCCTGGAGAACCCCAGGGCCGTGCACAACATGATAAAAATTACAACCAGCCCCCCCCCTGCAAAAAACCCATACTCAACTAAAGAAACAGCACAACATAGTAAGCACAATACCAAAGACTGCTACAACCTAGGGCAAATCTATATCCCAAAATCATGCATGAACAATTTTTTGTAAAGTAACAGTTTGGAATACTTCATAATTATGCTACTCAACATCATAATAAAAACATGAAAATGTTTTACCTATAAGGGAAGCTATAGTAGTAGATTTCCTGTATTGACAGGAAGTTGGGTTAGATCACCTTGGAGGCCTCTTACAACCCCATGAGTCTAAGCAGAAAATAATTTGTTGCTTCTTCTTTATATACTATTAATAGTAAGCAAAATATCTAGCCAAAATCCATCACCTTTAAGTCCTACAGATGTTAAACAGAAAATTGAGCACATGCTTGTATCTCTTCAATTGAAAACAATGGGAGTTATAAGTGGTGTGTCGTCCCCTCTCATACCTCCACCCCATTATTTTTTGGGGTATTCCATTTACACGGACATGAGAACTAAATAATTGGACCAACTAATAGCTCAAGCCAAATTATGGTCTATTCAACCCAAAGCAAAGAATTTACTTGCTGGCAGAAACAGAGAAACAATTGCAAAAGAAGACTCGTTTCCATTTACAGCAACAACACGGTGCCAAAAATATCTAAATAAAAATGTGGTAGATTCTCACAATGATAACTAAGGGTACTGACTGTTCTTAAGCACGGTTTAGTCTCCAGGGTCATGAAGCACTGAAAACTGTTTTCATCTTACTTGTGCTAGTTATAACATATGGTCTTGACTTTGAACAAACTTTGAACTGAACTACAAGTGGGTTAATTTTGGCTGGACTGTGCCCAGTATTTATTGCCAGCTGGTAGTTAAGCCCAATGACTGCATGTCTGAAAATGGGAGACAATAAAATTGATACACTGCTGCCATGGGTATCTTATGCGATTGAGAAGCAAAACGGCCTGAACCAAATTTTAACCTGGTTCTTTTTTTGGTGTATATGCCGTAATGTTATCACATTAGCCAAACAGGAAGCCTCCTTCTGGCTGAGCCAGTAGGACCAGACTGAAAACACCTCTCAAATTCAAGTTAATCTCTCTTCCCCCCCCCCTCTCAATATCCTAGCCAAGGCTAAGTATAAAGATTCAGAAGGAACATGAGGCCCTCGAAGGTAACTATTTATGGGACAAATGTGCCCAGTTCAGGAGGAGGGGTAGTAAAAGGGCAGATTCAAACCCTCATGTTGAAGCTAGTTGAAAACCTGAAGGAACAACCCACTTATTTCATAAATATATCCCTTATATTTTAACAACAACAATAAATGTTCCAATTTTGCAATTACAAAAATGATTGAAACCCTAACTTAGCAGATACAACATGCAGAAAAGCAGCATGCAATAAGCTAAATATGTGAATATTCAGTAAAAACTGTCTTTTTTGACAGTTTTGAAGTAAGACATTTTGCCACTGTGAGATTGAGGGGGAAATAGCTTTCCTTTGTGAAGTATCCAACTGAGCTGATGAAATGAAATGTAACATTCAAACTAAGTGACAAGGATTAATAAAGAGACATACTCTAGATACCAATAGTGGCAAGTATTCTTTGGGTCCGGTCGTTGGGCAGTACACAGAAAGACCAGCAGTAGGTGGAGCCAGATCCAAAGACTGGCGGAGCTGCAACCTAATTGGTTGTAAGTAAGAAGCGCGGGTGGCGCTGTGGTCTAAACCACAGAGCCTAGGTCTTGCCGATTGGGAGGCTGGCGGTTCAAATCCCCGCACGGGGTGAGCTCCCATTGCTCTGTCCCAGCTCCTGCCAACCTAGCAGTTCAAAAGCACATCAAGTGCAAGTAGATAAATAGATACCACTCCAGCGGGAAGGTAAACGGCGTTTCCGTGCGCTGCTCTGGTTTGCCAGAAGCGGCTTAGTCATGGTGACCACATGACCCGGAAAAACTGTCTGCGGACAAACGTCGGCTGCCTCGGCAGTAAAGCGAGATGAGCGCCGCAACCCCTGAGTCGTTTGTGACTGGACTTAACTGTCCAGGGGTCCCTTTACCTTTTTAAGAAGGCAGGCAGGTGGGACTGGCTGGGGACAGACTGGGATTGATGGAGCAATGCCCCACTGGCTCTAACGGACCAGCCTCCACAGCTAGATACTGAAATTAAAGCAGAAATAGAAAATCAGTTCACACGTGACTTCAAGCCAGGCTCAATCCTAGTTTCCAAACACGGTTTGTACGGCAAGTATAAACCATACTTTGCCAGTTCATGTGAAACTGCAAACTTTGATTAGTCTCAAGGAGGAAATTACAAAATATGAGCACAACAATGCGAAGTTTGGCATTACATGTGAACCAGCTCTCTAAGAAGTTATGGAGAATATTACCAATGAATAGAAGCCAATGTGATCCTGCTACACTTGGATAACTTCAACCGGGTAACTTGAGAAGCATTGTTTCAGAAAGTTGAAATTTGGTAGGTTTGCCTTTAAATGTGAGCTAATTCAGATTTCTACCCCAGCCCCAATGCTCACTTGTGTGCTTTGCGTAGTAGATGCGGCGTAGTTTGTGTTGTGGAGAACATGATAAAATGGGGACTGGACACAACAATTTGTTAGGTGGATTTGTAGCTGGTTGACTGAACAAACCCAAAAAGTGCTCACTAACAGTTCCTCAACATCCAGGGAAAAGTGACAAGTGGGATAACACAGGGTTCTGTCATGGGCACTGAAAGGATTCTTTCAGTGTTGCTACGCAAGCTACTTTCTATTGCTATCATTCTTTATTTTGCATTTGCTGAAGAGGTAGCAACTAGCTCCGGCATAATACTTGCTTATGTGATGGGAGACACAGGATTAGTCTGTAAGAAAATGTGCAAAGTGTTTTGAGCAATGAGCAAAGTCCAAATGGGACGACGGGAGATTCATAGAGCTCCTGGTATTTATAGGTTGCAATCCTATTCCTACTTAAACCTACTTCTAAGTAGATATGTAATGGGCTGCACTGTATGTTTGAGTTACAGAAGACATGGGCAGCTTCAGATTGGTTCAGGGTAACAATGCTAAAATGGCAAGGAGGTGGCAATTAAGCCTTCCTCCTCCCCTCACATGTATCTACATCACATCCCGCAAATCTACTATTTGCCCCAATTCAGATTTAGGAAAAGGAAAAGGCAGAGGATTAAATTCCTCTTTTCCTAGCACCATTGCTTCAATCCCATTTAGTGTCATGCACAAACCAGTTGCTATTAAACAAAAATTAAAACACTGGGCAATCACGGATCTGCCACATTGCATTTATATGGCTCTCAGTACCATCATCATTATCATCGTTATTTTGTAGCTTATTACTTATCAGAGATTACATAATTGTTACTTGAAAATTAGAACGAGGCAACTCCACACCATGGAATAACAAAACTGCTGTTCAGTCCAGGGCAAGCATGGATATAGACAACTCTGAGATCCTCAGAGGAAGTTGATACTTGACTTTCAAGAACCACAAAGGCCACATTCTGATGTTACTTAATGTGGTGTGTATTTAATTGCATTTTTTATTGCAAGGAAAGGAACTGCTGCAGGCTTTTCGTTAATGAAAACAGCTGCAGAAATCAGCTGTTTCTGTGTTGGGAATTCGGATTGTGTCAAAATAATAGAAAGAGAAGAATTACTGACCACACAAACACAAAACAAAAAGATTTACATGCTCAATTCCAAGGTATTATTGGATGCGGGGGGGGGGGGAGAGTGCTGAAATTGTAAAAAAAAAATTATTAAAATGGCACCACTGCCCTTCAATTTTTTCTACCAAAAAAGAAAATTGAGGATAGAAGACAAACGATATATCTTAGAAGCCATGCATAACACCAAATGTAGGAAAATATGTAGGGAAATGCTTTTCAGAATAAATTTCTAACAGATGTCTGCAGGAACACTTTTCCATTTCACAGAACATGTGAAAAAGATTAAAAGGTTCATGAGGTTAACACACGGAGGGAGGGGGGCAGACAAGATACAACTGAACTGCTACCCTGATTTATCAACGATATTCAAAACAAAACTACCAAGAAACTAAAGCTATAGCATGACAAGTATATAGATGTGTGTGTTTCTGTTCGTGTAGATACACACACACACACACACACTTGCGGTTTTCATGTTCAGCAACACAGTACAAATTCTAAACCAATTAAGGCCCTGTACAACACAACAAAGCTAATGAAAATAAATGCAGCCATCTATTTAGTTCTGTCTGTGCCTGCCTCTGCAATGCGATTTGCAAGCTACTGTGTCACTGACCTCCATTCTGCTCTGAATGCCTCAGAGAGAAGGAAGGACAATGTGGTCTGCATTCAACCAACATCACTGGCTTTCTGCCACGCATGCAAAATAATTTCAGGAGGAATCGCATAGCATTATGTACCAGGTACTTTATGAGTTGGAGCGCACCACCTCCAGAAACTATTTCTTTTTCACTGTAACTTCTGGATCTTTGCTTTTTTCTGGAGCCACCATGCCAAAAGTACCTATTGGGGGGGGGGTACAAAAATATCTATATTCTACTTGGGAGCAGAATATTGTTAACAGCTGATTCTGAACATCTTAAGCCTCTGGTGATTTGGTGTGACACCTACATTAAAAATAAATAAATTCTTTAATGAGCTGAGCATATCAAACTTGTTATTTATTACAGAAGGGGTTTGTTCATTTTGGAGACTGATGGACAAAGGCCTAATGTGGAAATATGTGCATACGGAGAGTACTGCTCGGTGGTAGAGGGCATAACTATCGAGGTAAATTCCTGTTGATTTCTATCCTGCTATGAAATATACCGTTGATGCTTTATTACTACGATTATTCATTATGTCCAGCGCCTATCAGTAGAGGGAAAGAGGCAGGTTCGGACTTCTCTATATGTCATCAGAAGTGTCACAGCAGGCGGCCCAAATCAAATCTTCATTGGGCAAGACCCCCATGTGAAACAACGTTTGTGCAACAAGTTTGGGGCTGGGGCCAACCATCTCCTATAGAGAGGAAACAGGCAGGGTGGAAAATGGAAGGCTGACCTTCCACCATCTCTCCCTGGTGAACTATTGACTGAAACTTGATGAAGGGTGGAGAAAATAAAGGAGAGGAGAAAGTAGAAAAGCCATAACGCTTTCAGTTATTTATTTCTTGAGTGTTTGTGGTGCCAGGTCAGGGTGGATAAAAATCAATGATTTTTTTAAAAAAATCAAAAAAATCGGATTTTTTTGATTTAAATCGGATTTTTTTGATTTAAATCGATTTTTTTGATTTAAATCGGATTTTTTAAAATAAAATGCTTTTTGAGGAAAATATATTACCATCCAAAGGTTATTCCATCATGAAATAAAGATTAGTTTTTTAATTATGTAGAATAAGGTTGTATATGTTTATTTTTGGGGGTAAATAAATGCCATTAATCCATTCACAATGTCATGCTCTTCCAGAGGTTTTTGTAAGATTATTGGGCAGATTCTCTGCCTACAAGATATTATCACAGATACTTGGTTTACTTTTGCAGTTCTCAAAACTGAATTTGACTCAACAGAGATCACATGCCTCTTCTTCACAGCAAAAATGTTATAACATGAACAGAGTTGAGAAAAAGACCTTAATCCTATTGTTCTACAAACCTATGAATACAGAAACAACCCCTTCAGTGCTAAGTTTCAAAAAGTTCAGTGAATAGAATAGAAACAATATTTTTCTGATTGTTTGGAGTGGACAGTATTTAAGTTTTTCATGTGATTTAAATCGACTATGATTTAAATCAAGCCTTACTGACTAGTGATTTAAATCGTGATTTAAATCATGATTTAAATCAGTTTGATTTAAATCAAATCCACCCTGTGCCAGGTTAACTCATTCCATTAGCACAAGGATTTAGAGTTGTGTGATGGAACTGTCTCCCTCTCTCCCCACTGTGTACCCCCTAAATCTGTCTGCCCTGGGGCTTCACCAAACCTTCCAGAGCAGGTTTAAGGAGGCTGGAGGGGGGTAGAAAGGAATTCTGTTGCACTAAGCATAATCCTTTCACTGACTGAACAAGTGCATCAGATACTGCCCAAAACTTCCCCTCCCATTCCTGCCCCCACCACATTTTTTTTTCTTAAGAAAAAATCTGCTCTAGGAGTTCTCAGATACCATCCGGTTCTACCCTATACATTCAAGATGAAGGCTGTTCTGCAAACTAGGCAAAAGCCAAAGCATGTGTGTAATTGCAATGTATGTGATTCATATTAATGTGCAAAATGTAAGTTAAAGTTAAGAAAATCCCTGTTTTTAAATTTAAAAAATAATCCTGGGCATAGGAAAATTTAATTCAGGCTATAACAGATATGGGGTAGAACAACAGGAGATTTGGGGGGGGGGTGGGGGAAACAGCTTTTTGCTGGACTCAGATAAGCATACAACTCTGAGGATGTTTATCTGACATTTATCACCAAGGGATAGATCTGGAAATCACAAGGACCAGGCTTCCTTGTAAGGTTTATGGGGCTTCCTGTTCTCGCTCAGAAAAGGAAACTTTTCATTATGGAAATCAGTTTCTCTCTTTCTCAAGGGGGAAATTTCACCCTGGTACAAATAAAATCTGCCCCACTTAGATGATGCTTGAAGCATTTATGAGGCAGGCCTGCCCCCATAACAACAACAAAATGTACCTCATGGTTTTTTTTATATTCTTCCGCTTCAACAGTCAACTTCTACTGTCATAGAACACTTTTTACTAACTACTCAATCTTTGGGTGTGCAAGCAAGGTTTAACTTTTCTGTTTTGTAAGTGTTTTATGCACTTTGGGGGGGCTCTGGTTGAAAAGGGGGATATAAATCTATAAAATAAATACAATGAACGTATTAATAAAATAATGCAATTACGAGGAACATTTCTATTGCCTCAGTCTAGGTAAAAAATGATACTATTTTCCCAAGCTTCTGGTTTATTGACATGCTGGTCTTTAGTTTAATTTTGCTGCTGGTAGTTACATTTAACTGTTTGCTATTTTATCTGTTGCTGTGTTGGTGTTTGATAGTGATTTAAGTAAATGGATAGATACTAATTCAAAGCTGCTTTGAATACATTTTGGGGGAAAGAAGAATTTCTACTATAAAAAGTACATGTGTGGTCTAATGGAGCAGCTAAAAGCCAACAGGGAAATTCTCACTTCTCAGAAACTCATCTCTGTCATGAATTATCTATGTGTCCTTTAGAGAACAATCCTCAACATGTCTACTTATATACATTTCACCTTAAAGAGCTATTATAAGTAAGAACGGCAATAAGGCAATACACATAAAGTGTTTCGAACATTTACAAATGCTCTAATGTACAAATAAAAACATCAATTTTGATTGCATTTGAATCATATTGGTTTTTTAAAAGAATATGTGAACCGCCCAGAGAACTTGGTTAATTGCGCGCGATACAAATGTCAATAAATACAATAAACAAACATCTTTATTAACTATCATCACCACAGGTTCAACGAAAGTACCGCAAAGCAGGAGCATAATGATTTTCAGCCAGGTCACGTCAAGCATCTTTCCTACCCTGCATCTCAACTGGTGTCAGATGGATAATAGGCCACAGATAAAGTCTAGTTAGCTGAACAAGATTGAGATAATGCATATCAGGGGAAACAGCTAGAGGACATGACAGGAACTAGGCCCATGTGCCGCTTAATGGGCACATCTGTCATCTGTTTCATAACCCTTAGGTATTGTTGGCTCCCTGGCGACTGCTGCAGTCCCAGAGAGAAGCAGCTGTCGTGATTGTTTCCATCATTTATTTGCACTTGGGAAGCAGGTTAAAGCATATTGCCTTCTTTTGTCTCGAACTTCCCCATTCTTATCCTGTCTTTTGAGACTCTGCAAGCGGATTTGCGTCGGCACCCTTCTCCAAAAGGCTGCACCTTTAAATTGCTAGCAAAATAAAATAAAAAAACAGAACCCCTGTAGATTATCGGCGCTGCCAGTCAAAACGGGAATCGCAGCTCCACGGACAAATAAAAATAAATCAGAGCCTTCTGAGGCACAAGAGCTGGCAATCTGAAGGAGGGAGCTTCCCTGGCAAGGGAATTTTAGCTGGAAGTATTTGGTGGTGGTGAAGGAGAGGGAAGGAATCTGATCCATCATCAGATCCAAATGCTTCCGCTCCAGTAAGGTGAATCAGGCATTTCAGATCCTATAGAACAACCACCACCTGCAACAGGCTTGAAAAGCAGTTATGAGGCCTTGCTGTATTCATTACAGAACTATTCCACCTTTAGTAGGGTGCACTGAACAGCTTTCAAAATTAGCATCGCGGGAAAAGCTGTGCCTTTACTGACCAGTCATGAAAGAAAATTTGTGTATGAGAGAGAAGAGAAGAGAAGAGAGAAATCTCATGTAGCAGCCACACTGTTATTCTATGTTTCCGCAGCTGGGGAAGGACCGCTATAACTGTCCATAGTTGCTCTTACGAACAGATTTATACAAGATACAGGTCACTGGAAAAGCTCAACTGGGGTTTAGGAATCTGAGGCTCAGGAGCCCAATGCAGCTACCAGATCTTTCTCTACCCGACTCACATGTCTCTCTCCAGGCCACACGCACCCCTTGTTTTTGCCTGTCTGGAATGTGTCCCTGAACTCTGATATTGCATCTTACGTCTCTCGATGGAAGATAGAGAAGGATGTCTCTCTGTGTGTACAAACTAGCCTAGTGTACAAAGGTTTTGTTTTGTTTTTTACATTCATTTCGCCTCCCACTTTTGGACTTTCTTTGTATTTTCCGCTCCCCTCCCTCTTTCATTTCACAATCCTCGAGAAATGCTGCCATAAAAATAAGAAATAAAAATTGCTCCAAGTGTGAATATTCCTTCTAACACCTTCTGCAGTGGAGGCTGCTGCAAATCATTCAAACAGAAGTGAAATCACACTTTGTGGTTACTGTCAAATGTTCTTCCCAAAGTCTCATGTGAGCTCAGTATGGGAAGCGGAGAGGCTGGCTCTTGAAAGTGGAGAATATCAATACACTACTACAGGGTAAAATTCATTCATTTTATTCGCAGTTTCTTTTTTCCTTTACATTTAACAGTCACATTGTTTCATTTATGGATTCCTCTCTCTCTGATGTACTTACATTTTTTATTTATTTACTTATTTTTTAGTTTTGTTGCTGCAGATTTTGGTATGGTTTGTCAGAGTTGTTGATCTTATTAAATAAAAAATAAAAACTTAATTCAGCAAGAAGTTTGGTTATTTAAAGTTAGCTTAAGTGTTACTATTAAATTCAGTAAAACCTCATAATCTTTGTTTTCCTCTGAAAATGTAGCTTATTTTGAAAGGCTTATGCAGCCACCCAGCAATGCATTCCTTGTACTATCAATCACTGCACTTGCAGGAAAACATCTTTAGAAGCCTAATGTCTCGCTGAACTTGCAATTCAACATTAAAAAGCTACTAAAAGGACAGGATTAAAAAGCAAAGGTCCGTATAGTTAAAGCTATGGTTTTCCCAGTAGTGATGTATGGAAGCGAGAGCTGGACCATAAAGAAGGCTGATCGCTGAAGAATTGATGCTTTTGAATTATGGTGCTGGAGGAGACTCTTGAGAGTCCCATGGACTGCAAGAAGATCAAACCTATCCATTCTGAAGGAAATCAGCCCTGAGTGCTCACTGGAAGGACAGATCCTGAAGCTGAGGCTCCAATACTTTGGCCACCTCATGAGAAGAGAAGAATCCTTGGAAAAGACCCTGATGTTGGGAAAGACTGAGGGCACTAGGAGAAGGGGACGACAGAGGACGAGATGGTTGGACAGTGTTCTCGGAGCTACAAACATGAGTTTGACCAAACTGCGGGAGGCAGTGGATGACAGGAATGCCTAGCGTGCTCTGGTCCATAAAGTCACGAAGAGTCGGACACGACTAAACGACTAAACAACAACAACAACAAAAGGACAGGACATTAGGTGCAATATTATTATTATTATTATTTTAAAAAAAACTGGAACAGCTCTTGGATGGTTTTCCAAACTTATGCTGTATATTCCTGCATATAAGACTACTTTTTAACCCAGGAAAATCTTCTCAAAAGTCAGGGGTCATCTTATACGCCGGGTCGTATTTCTTATACAGCGAGTATATCCCAAACTCTAGATTTTAACTGGAAAAGTTGGGGGTCGTCTTATGCGCCCAGTCGTCTTATACGCCGTAATATACTGATAACTATGAGGAAATCTCCACACAGAAGATAAAATGAAGATTGAAGAGGAAATGTGGAGAGGGCAGGGGGGGAAATAGCCTCTCTCTCAAACTGAACAGAGGCTAACTTAATAGGGACTACAACTGGCCTAGGCTAGGTATACCGTGGTAACCTGGAATTTCTAAAGTAGGTATTGTAGTTGTGCTGGAGGAGATAGGTGATTCTCCTAAACCTGCTTTCAGTCTGTTTCTTGGGTGTGTGTTGGGGGGGTGGGATTTATTGGTGATTGGATGCACAAGGGGTTAAGAATGGGAATGAACATCTGCATTTGGATGTGCATCTCACTGAAAGTTATACCCAACATGCAGGACTGGATGTTCATTCTGATGGGCATGATTTATTCCCATTCATTCCTAAATGCAAGACACTTCAGTTGCCTTGGTGGCCAAAGAAGACACAATAGGCTCCTGGTTCTAACTTTGTGTTGGTTCATGTCTTCACAGAATACGACAGACTCCAAATCAGACGCAATTTTCAGTTTACCCTCTCCAGAAAACCCAGAACAAGGAGCAACATGCATTTCTCAATCAAGCACTTTAGTGCCAATTCTTAAGACTTGCACAATGTCAAAATCCGACGGATTTCCCCTTCTGTCAGGGGGTCAGTTGGGCTTTTTGTCAGTTTGTGTGGTCTTGCAAGTGGAGCTTTCAGTTCTACTTTTGCAAATTTGCTTGAAGTGGTTGGGTTTCACTTTTGCTAATTTCATTTTTAGCCTGGGTAAACTGCCCTCAATTTGAAACTATGGAGGGCTGGCGAAGGTTACATTTGATTCATTCTGTTTAGTTTCCCCTTTGTACTAAGAATATTTTCTCAAGTGATGCTCCAGTAATGTGAGGCCTTACAGAGTTCCCATTCCACTAGTCATGCCTTTCCCTGCAAACAGATCTGGGTTATCATAAACATTGGTAAAAGGAACGGTTCTGAGGAGGAGGAGGAGGAGGAGGAGGAGGAGGAGGAGGAGGAGGAGGAGGAGACAGTATGTGCCCAATTACATACAAATTAATCAGATTTTATAAATATTAGAACCACAAAGGCTTCAGATGTATAAAGAAGCTCACAGGACTGTTGAAAACTGCCTTATAATGTGTCAGACCATTGGTCCATCTAGCTTAGTATTGTCCACACTAACTGGCTGCTGCTTTCCAACAGAGATATCTCCCAGACCAACCTAGATATCCCAGGAATTGAACCTGTGGCCTCCTGGCTCTATCACTGAGCTATGACCCTTCCCATATTTATCTTACACAATGTTTATCTTATACAGTGGTACCTCGGTTTATGAACACAATTGGTTCCGGAAGTCTGTTCATAAACTGAAGCGTTCATAAACTGAAGCGAACTTTCCCATTGAAAGTAATGGAAAGTGGATTAATCCGTTCCAGGGGTACTTAAACTGAAGCGTTCATAAACTGAAGCGAACTTTCCCATTGAAAGTAATGGAAAGTGGATTAATCCGTTCCAGACGGGTCCGCAGAGTACTTAAACTGAAGTGTTCATAAACTGAAGCATGGGTGTAATTGGTTCCGGAAGTCTGTTCATAAACTGAAGCGTTCATAAACTGAAGCGAACTTTCCCATTGAAAGTAATGGAAAATGAATTAATCCGTTCCAGATGGGTCCACGGTGTTCATAAACTGAAAATTCATAAACCGAGGTGTTCATAAACCGAGGTTCCACTGTACTATCCAAAAATGCTTTTTTTAAAAAAAAATCTGGCTTATCTTGATCCAAAATTTACAAATTGTAAGGGCCACTTCAGGCACTCATGGAATCAGCGACTTGTAGAGTTGAAAGGGACCCTGGGGACTATCTAGTTCAACTCCCTGCAGTGCCGGAATATGCAGCTATCCCAAAGGCGGATCGAACCTGCAACCTTGGTGTTATCAGAACCAAACTCTAACCAACTTCCACCATGGATTTATAGCATGGCTGGGTGAAATCACAACCACAGTCCTGCTCCTGCTATCAACTGGGAATAACCTCAGAATATGTCGAGGAAACAGGTGTGAATTAACAAGACAATCCTATACATATGTCTACTCAGAAATATGTGGGGCTACTGCAAGGTAAGTAGGTAAGTAAGTATCAGATTCAACTATATGAAGGGGGGGATGGGGAACCTCTAGTCCAGCAAATGTTCTAGACCAGGGGTTGTCAACCTGGTCCCTCCCGCCCCCTAGTGGGCATTTCAGGATTGTAGGTGAGCGGTAGCACTGGTGGGTGGTAAGGAAATTTTACCATCAAGAAAGATGCATTAGTGGGCGGTAGGTATAAAAAGGTTGACTACCCCCGTTCTAGACTATACATGCCATCATCTCTGAACATTGCACGCTGGCTCAGGTTGCTGGGAGTTGAGAATCCCAACACCTTTGCAGAAACAAAGGAAGAACATTGATCTGATGGTAGGATTTGAATAAACATTCACAACTTTATGGACAGGGAATAGGTAATGTAATAAAAGGAAAAAGTATGATATTTGTAGAAGAATATATAAGCAGAATATATAAGGAGGTAAATAAATCAGAAACGGAAGCCGAGGGGAGTCCAAAAGGGGGGAGGGAGGGAGGTTTATGTAATTTGTATGTTATAAGAATATTTGTAATGAGAGAAAAGAAAAATTAATAAGATACATAGATAGATAGATTAGATAGAAGAGAGAGAATCCCAACACCTGAAGGCCATAGTTTGTAGCCATGTGTGGCTTGGGCCCAGGTTACCTGAAAGATAGTATTTCGCTATGCACATTGCCTGGGTGTTAAGATCCTTGGGTGAGCACCTTCTCTTGGGCTCATTGACAACAGAGGCACAGTTGCTGGCGACACGAAAAAGAAACTTTTCTGTGGCTGCTTCCGTATTGCTGAATTCACAACCAAGAGAGGTTAGACTGCCTCCCTCTTTTTATCCTTCAGCCAGAAGGCTAAGACTGCCTTATTCAAGCAGGCCTCTGAAACCTAAGGTGCAGACAATAGCTAATGACCACTGGGCTGCTGTCAGGGCAAAATGTACATTAATGCTGGTTTAAATATGTTTTAATGTATTTTAACTATCATTCTTAACTAGTTCTTATTACATCATGGTTTATAAGGATGTTTTTAAATGTTGTGAACTGCCTTGAATCCCCGTTTGGCAGAAAGGCAGATTATAAATACATTTAATTAATTAATAATAATAATAATAATAATAATAATAGGTACTCCATTCCAGATATCAGTAATAAAGAGCAGCAGTACTGACATGGCTCCTGACAGCCAGATATCTGTGTATGTGGTCAGTGAATATTTTTAGAGCAATTTTTTTTATAAAAAAAAAAAACCCAACACCCAATGTTCGAATTTAACTACTGGAGTGTTTGACATTATGCTCCTCTCTAAAGTCATACCAGGTGGTTTGACAGGATGGATTGGGCAATAACTTCTATTTTAAGCTTATCTTGCCGTTTCTGTTTCTCAGAACTGTGCCACCCGCCACAGAAATAGCAAAAAAACGAGGGGGGGGGGCCCTTTCCCATCTCACTTCAGAACTGCATGGGTTAACAGGCTATTGAGCTAATATTATTTGCAAGTCTGCTTTCTCCACAAAGACAGCCATGGTCTGACCCTGAACCCAAGTAAGTGTTTATTGTTGTACCTCTTCTGATTGTAAATCAAGAGAGCATAAAATAGGACTTCATGGGGAAAACACAACATTAGAGAGTGTAGGTAGCCTTGAACCTACCTTGATTTAAACCCAACCACCAAGTAATAGTGGAGAGCACTGAACTCCCTTGTGGGGAGAGAATGTCCTCCCTAAAGGAAATTTAAGAGTCTACATTTGCTCTAAAGAGACCTCTTTAAGCTTATGTGCCGTTTCCCCCGCAAAGGAGTGGAACGAAATGCATGTCCTCAATTAATTGCTGTTTGCTCTATATTTTGCACCAGGTTGGGGTTGGATTCAACCACCTTCCCCAACTGTTTTTCCTCTCTCAGATCTTCTATCTAGTGTAATTACATTAATAATAATAATAGTTTTATTATCATCATTCTCACCGCTTGCAAAAGACAACAAATGCATAGATGAATTAGTGCAATATTACAACTGCCTATGGGCACTTAATTGAGCATCAGTCTCACTGAACTCGGTGTGACTTGTTTCTAAGTAAACCTGAATAAGATTGCAATGTAGTTCTGATTTTCTTTTGCAAAAAAAAGGGAGGCAAACCTACCATGACAGTTGTACCCATGTTTGCTTATGCACTGTGGGGTAGCGGTTAGAGTACAGGACTAGGGCATGGGAGACCCTGGTTCAAATCCCCACTCAGTCATGAAACTCACAGGGTAACCTTGGGCCCAGTCGTTGTCTCTCAGCCCAACATACCTCTCAAGATTGTTGTGAGGGCATGAGGTGAACCACGCAGGTCACCTTGAGCTCTATGAGGAAAGGTGACAAATAATTGTACCAATAACTACATAAAATACGCCTGCCCCATTCACATATAAAATGATGGGTGACCGTAGGGAGTCTAATACTACCAAAATCTGAAACCACTCAAGGAAAAGGGCTGACAATGATAGAAGCAAAGGAAAGAACTTGGAGAAGGGAACAAAGTTAAGCTCCCCTCACCTGAGCTAGCCATTTTTTGTGGTCATTTAAAAAAAAAAAAGATGACTCCCCCCCCACACACACACACACAGGCACACACAAAACCTGGTTCATATATGAACAGAGTGCAAATGGTGAAACATTAATTTATTCAGGAAAATAGGATTAAGGGATATAAAAATCATATTTCTTCTCTCATCTTTCTCCAGTTTTTAGAGTCCTCATTTTAGTAACTCTGTGGCACAGAAAAGTATTTAAGATTATATTGGCACCACATCCGATCTGGCATTCAGTCCCTGAAACATTGGTTTGTGCAGGAATATAGGTTTAAGGAACGTGAAAATCTGATTTCCTCTCTTTCACTCGCACTTTCATCTTCTCTAATTCTCAGAGTCCTCATTTGAATAACTCTATGACCTAGAAAGCTAGATGAAATTATCTTGGTACCTGCCCTATGAAACCCACTCAGCACAAGTGGCTTAATTACTTACAACCATTTCCTTTTTAACAATCTATCTGCAACGTGGGTCGTAAATTAATAGAGCTGTCAGCCCTGACAAGCCACCCAAGGATTACAATCTTGCCATGGCATTATGAGTGGCTCTCACTGGACTGAATACAACGGTAGACTTATCTTTTAAAAACATGTCTGGAACGGATTAGTTTTGCACATGGCAAGTAGATAAAGCGTTACAACAGAGTGTGCATCACTCCGAGATCTCTGACCACTCCGCATTTAACAGAATTAATCTGACTATGAGTGTGACCAATTTGGCTTCAGAGGATGATAACATTAAGGGCTTTGGAAAGAACATCTAAAAAATTCTAGTCTGGAATATAAAACTAAATGCCCAATTCAACTAAATGCCCAATTCAACTAAATCAGGGTATCTGAAAAAACAACATGCTGTATTTTTCGAATCAGTTTTTATATTTAAAGGGAAACTTTAAGGAGTCGCAATCCCCTTGACTTGGAACACAATTATATGCCAGACCAATATATGCTCTTAGCTCCCTGTTTTGTCACCATGCCCTTCAGCTCTTCCTTCATTACAAGCCATCTTAATATCTTAAAGGCAGAACCGTTTGTCTTACCCATCCCTCATTCTTTAAAAACCCTCCTGCTTTCATTTTTCTCCTAGTTTTTAACTGTGTCAGCTTTGCAGTGTCATTTTGTTCGGAGGTTCAATCTATAACAGCAGGGAATGCTGTTTGTAACAAAACTGCTAATGTTTTCAAATGTAAGTGCTTAACATCCAGTCACAAGGAAGATAAACAACTTCTGTGATTATTATATATAACCAGTGTGGTACAAATAGTAGTATTCTAGGGAAGCACAGAAAACAAAAAAACAAAATGCATTAGCCACAGAATACAGTATCCTATGAATTTCACATTTTCATTTTTTTCAAAAAATGTTACTAGTCCTTGTGACTGTCAAATATGCTTATATGTGTGTGGTCAATGCCTGGTGAAAACCTCAGAACCTGTAGGGGTTGTTGAGTGAGATTTCCAGGAGTCACGAGGTCAGGGCTCCAGTCTTTCAGGAATCTCCATTTTCAGTAGAAATATTCCACTAAAGAATAGGGAAAGAGTTCCATAAACCGGGTGCTACTACGGAAAAGTCCCTGCCTCACTTAGCCATCTTCTCCACTTCTGAAGGTGGAGGCACCTGAAGATCACATGAAGATGCTCTTAACACGAGTGCTAGTCATGATGGCTATATACTACCTCCAGATTCAATAGCCTGTTTCTAAGGACCAGTCACTGGGAAATAACAGCAGAAGAAGGCCCTTGCCCTCAGGAGCCCTTGCATCTCTAGGTTATTTGGGGGGCATAGGAATTTGTTCATTATTATATTTCCAAAATATAGTCCAGCCCACCACATGGTCTGAGGGATGGTGGACCTGCCCACGGCTGAAAAAGGTTGCTGACCCCTGAGATAGACGTTTGGTTTGATCCAACAGCATTCCATTTATAATCCCTTCTTGCACCTCTCTGTGACACAGAAGAGATCTTGGAATAGGAATAATTTCTACATGTCAAAGAACCGTGCCATCCTTGCAGCAGGATTTATATGCATATATTACACAGCGTTTACAAACTTTTATTATTTCTAATAAATAAATTAATGCAGCATTTGAAATTCATTCAGTTCGGAACAATTAATGGATCTATTTTGTCACTGAACCGTTGTATTTTTATAACATTCCAAGTGCAGTTAACTCGCTATTGCTACAATTTTGTTGCTGATCATATTTTTTACAACATTTCTCCTGGAGTCCCTTGATGACTTACACAACATTCTGCGCTTCCAGATTTCAAGGAATGAAATCTGCTCCTATAACAACGCTCCCAACTCCAGCTCAGAACAGGTTGGAGAAAAGAAAGGGGGTAGGAAGTAATTTTTGGGGAGGAGGTATCCAGATCAGACTCAAATGTGGTGAGTGGAGCTTCAACGTCGCAACTGGGAATATTAACTCTGAAAATGGAATGTAGCAATTCTTAGGCTGGGTAAGTCACTGCAAAATTCATGTTCTAATTCTAATGAAAATGTGTACCCTTTGGCAACAGAACTGTGCAATGGCATAAGAGCGCGCATGCTTGGATCCCAATGAATTTGATCTGAAAGATTATCAGGGATTTAATAACACCCACCCTCCAAAAATAGCAAAAGGTGTCTGTTCCTCCCTTTACAATTATTTTAACCTTACCTAGGCTAGAAATCCTGCGCTGCTGAACATCTTTAAAGAGTTCACACAGAGAAGCTACTCGCAAATTACCATAAGGTTTCATTCTAGCTGCATGATTATTAGTCCAGCACTAGTGATCTGATGAAAGGCACCAAAGCTTATTAATCAATTCACAAAGGCATCTGTTTGGCTACTGTGAGAACAGGATGCTGAACGAGATGGGCCTTTGGCACGATCCAGCAGCGCTTTTCTTATGCTGTTATCTATCACTCAGCTGGGGAACGCCATATTAGCTATTAGTAGCGATGGGGGAGAAATTTGATTATGTTCACATTTAAAGGCAAATCTATCTAGCTCACACTTTCCGAAATAATACATGAACCGGAACAAGGCTTTGTTCCTTTGAAATTCTCACTCCTCCAGCCAAGGAATGTGTATGGAAATACATCTATTAAGGGTAGAGTGTACATTTAAATGCAGATATTTGTTAAAATATACAAAAATGAATTGTTTTAGGGGAAATTGTTTTGCAAGTATGTGCATATTAAGCAAAGCTGCTTACAAAAAAAGTGTGTATTACAAGAAATTCACATTAAAATATGGATGGTATAAAAACCTCACGGTTGTTTACAAAATGAAAACTATTTAAAAATGATAATTTATCTGATGAAAGTGTGCATGCACACGAAAGCTCATACCAAAATAAAAACTTAGTTGGTCTTTAAGGTGCTACTGAAGGAATTTTTTTATTTTGTTTCGACTCAGATCAACATGGCTACCTACCTGTATTTAAAAATGAAATAGTGTATGTATATATGCACACACAAATTAATTGAAACAGCAAGTAATTACTTAAAACAGCATTAAAATTGGTTTTTTTTATTTTTTATTTTAATTAAATTTCTATACCGCTCTTCATTCAAAGATCACAGGGTGGTTTACAATATAAAATATGTTTCAGTTTCATCAGAGTGAGGTTACGGACTGTGTTGCCCTAGCTCCATTTAAGAAGTACATCTGATTTACAAATGGATTTATGGAATTTCTCTTGAGTTCAAATCAGTCCGATCAGACTAAGACAATGTTTTCAATTCATAGGGAAACTGTTACATTTTAATAAAAAAATTCCTTCAGTAGCACCTTAAAGACCAACTAAGTTTTTATTTTGGTATGAGCTTTCATGTGCATGCACACTTCTTCAGTTACATTTTAAGTATCTCTTTTGAAAGTTATGAGCACGTCCTTCTTTATTCGAGTTCATTGGAGAGCAATTTTAGCAAGAATATGGAGTTAAAAGGGGGGTGCTTGCATCCTTATGCTTAAATCGCACTTGACAGAAAAGAAACATTTAAAGAAAAAGACAATGTATCAATATGTGCTCTCTTTTTTCCATTTAAAGGAAACAGTAAATGAAGTGGAACCGATTCTTATTCTGTTCCAGAAAATTATTTCAACATGTGTCTGAAAACCTCAGGAGACTAACCTAACAGTTTCAATGAAAATTTGCTTGATATTGTAGGAAGCAATATTTGCATAGGCAAACTGGTAAAGAAATCTCTAATTTACCTGAGCTGGTTCATACTATATCCTTTAACTCGAGAAGCATCCTATTCCTTTAACCACTGCATTTGACAAACAAGTAATATGGTTGACTTAGCCCTGCACACAGAGCCCTTATTATATTCCACTAGACAAAACGGATAGGAAAAAAACTTGCATTAATCATACTCAAGAGTGAAAGCAAAGGAATTAAAAGTCGTTATTATTTAAGTTACTTGTCTATTCATTTCGTTCGGCCTATTCTGAGTATGACTTCGGCTGGATATCACTCTAAAGTTCTAGCAATGTGATCCATGCATTTTATTTCATGCCTGGAATAATACCCCACAACATTCCCTGTATAAAAAGTAGAAAAGCAGCTATCTGGTTTGAATCAGGGCTACAACATGTATTTATGTGGGTGGGTGACTTGGGGGGGGGGGCTTAACCCTTTCCCCCATGCTGCTTTCTCACTGGGAGAAAAAAACCACACACACACTTGCTGAGCTGTTATCTGCTGCTAAAACTGCTGTGTGAAGAAAATAACAGCTTCTGGGGGCATAGGGCAATTGAAGATTGAAGGGCTGGGGTAATGTTCAGTGGTGAAATGATGAGAGTGGATTTGATCTAAATCAAATCGATTTAAATCATGGGTCAGTAAGACTTGATATAAATCATTTTTTTACAGATAAGACTCCTTCTTGCTGGTATAATCTTAATATTTACAACCAGATAAAGGTATCATTTTTGGAATAATAAATTTTCAGAGTAGTTTTTACAGTTATATCAAAAATTACTGATTTGGTTATCCCATTAGAAATACATAGACAGATAATTGTGAAATTATTGTGAGGTTTAATAAGTTAACTGTTTGCATCTGGACAACTTTTCTGCTTACCTTATTGAAAGGAGAAAAATAAGCATTTCCTTAATAACAATTTAAACAATTTGTTTAACTAAAACAATAACATGATGTATCCATGTTTGTTAACTGATGTGGTTAAACGTGTTAAAAAAAACTTAAATCTCATGAAAAACTTAAAACAAATCCTTTATTTCCTAATGAATAACCTTTGGACTATATTGCAACTTAAATAGAAACTATCTTTAGAAAGATTTTTCCTCCAAAAGCATTTTATTTTAAAAATCCAATTTAAATTTGAAAAATCTGATTTAAATAAAAAAAATCAAATCAAACTTTATTTGCGTAGTCGACAGGCCATAGCATCAAAAGGATAAACACCAACAAAAATACATTACAAATATGGTTACCAATAAAACCTATTAAAACCCATGGTAAAAGCTAGGTTATCATTCAATTGATGTCCCTCTGTCCCATGGGCGGCGACCTTCTCTCTGGTAGATTGTTCCTGGCCGGTTAAGTATAGAGTCCAGCCAAACTGAAAGATTGTGATTATAGCCTCAGGAGGATGGTCAGGACAAGGAGAAAGATAATAATAACCAAATAAGCAGGGGATAAAAATTAAAAATAAGTTAATAATCTCATTTTAAATTTAAAAAAAATCTGATTTGTATTTTATAAAATCCAATTTTTAAAAATATTTGTATTTTTTAAAATTGATTTTTATCCACCCTGGAAATGATAGAAGCACAGTCCCATAGAATTGTAGAGTTGGAAGGGACCCCGAGAGTCAACCCCCTTGCAATGCAGGAATCCTGCCCGCAGCCGTCCCTGAGTCAGGGATGAATCCCTATTACATCTGCCCCAAACCTAGATCAAGCCCCCCCCCCGGTTGCTTTTTTAAAAAATGAGAAATATGCAGAAAATCCCAAGCACATGATTCAAGCACATATTAAACCTAGCATATTATTTGACTGAAGAACTGTCTTTAGTGCTTTGTTTTGGCCAACTTGTTTGTTTGAAGACAGTCTAGGTGGAATTTCAGGGCCTTGCCCACCCCAAAGAAATGTTTGCAGACTTTAAGTGGCTTAATTTTGGGATGGATCCAACCTTATCGCAGTGATTAGCCTTTGGCAGATTTTGAATTTCTCCTGTTAAAGGAAACAGCATTTTTATTATTATTTAAAAGCCAACAAGCGGGGGGGGGGACTGCACTCCATATCTGGCATTCATCCACCTACGTGACTAATTGATTTGGCTTAAGCGTTGTGTCTTTGAGATGCAGCACAAATTAAAAATAGATCTATTTCTATAGGGTCAGGTTACAGATATCAACTTTGCTCTTTGGTACTGATGGACTGGGAGTTCCCATTTCAGCACAAATGCCACCACAGAGCACACTGGGATGTTGTTCTGCCTGCCCAAAATGAGAGTATATGCTTCCGATTCGACAAGTTTTACTCCAACAAAATTACTTGCCAGTGATGGCTCCTTCTCCAAAATTAAAGAGAGTGAACCCAAACATATCACTGGCCTTCAGCAAAATCAAACTGCTGATGATTTTGGGCTACGTAAACTCAGAACCAAACTCTTAGAAGGGCAGTAAGTTACTATACAGAGTTAGTATAAAATGTCCCTCATAAGCAGTAACATTTGAGTATGGTGTTATCTCTATTAATGGCTGTCCTAAAGCTCTTTGGCTGATTTAAGGACTCATGTCTCACATACAGTATTCCAAGCTGAAGAAGCACTTGTTTATCTTTCAATGGGGGTGATCAGACAGCAGACTGAAACATACAGTACTTCCAGATATTTGGGTGAATTGCAGGAGATTAGTGAGGATTCCTGACTCCTCCAGTAGATTAACAACAGCAAAGGAAAATCCAAGGCAAAATAATAAATTCAAACTACAAGAAAGAAGATTCCACCTAAACATTAGGAAGAACTTCCTGACAGTAAGAGCTGTTCGGCAGTGGAATTTGCTGCCAAGGAGTGTGGTGGAGTCTCCTTCTTTGGAGGTCTTTAAGCAGAGGCTTGACAGGCATATGTCAAGAATGCATTGATGGTGTTTCCTGCTCGGCAGGGGGTTGGACTGGATGGCCCTTGTGGTCTCTTCCAGCTCTATGATTCTATGATTCTAATAATAATCAGCCATGGCTAACACTTTACCAACTGTGAAGACTCAAGCTCTGCTTACCTGTAAAATATGAGCATTTAAATAGTCATCTTGGCCAAGTCTTTGTGCAACTCTGCTGGCCGGTTTTGTTTTGTTTTATTTATGAAATTTATATCTTGTATTTCATCACAGATGATCTCAGGGCTGGTAACAATAATACCATTGCAAAACAACAACAACAACAACAACAACAACAACAACAACAACAACAACAACAACAACAGGGGAGGGAACCATTATGAAAACAGTAAAATTACAGAACATTGCTTTGTCTCACCTATCTGTCCCAACACAGGTCAAAAATAATCACGTTGAAATGCAGAGAGAGGAAAAGGCCGTAAGGTAGACAACATTGCAACCAGGCCATTGGGGAGGTGACTGTATTCCAGGGGGGGGGGGCAATGCCAAAAGGTCCTGTAACTTCACGCAATTATGGTGTCATCAAAACAAACTCCATAACTGATCTTAAAATACAGACAGGGAAATACAGGCAGAGGCATTCCTTCAGGTAATCAGGTCCAAAACTGTTCAGAGTTTTATACGTCAAAACTAGCACACTGAATTAATCTCTATAATGAACAGGCAGCCAGTATTTGGTGTCATAAAAAAGGTAAAAGGTAAAGGACCCATGACAGTTAAGTCCAGTTGCGAACGACTCTGGGGTTGCAGCGCTCATCTCGCTTTACTGACCGAGGGAGCTGTTGTTTGTCCACAGACAGTTTTTCCGGGTCATGTGGCCAGCATGACTAAGCTGCTTCTGGCGAAACCAGAGCAGTGCACGGAAACGCCGTTTACCTTCCTGCCGGAGTGGTACCTATTTATCTACTTGCATTTTTGGTGTGCTTTCGAACTGCTAGGTTGGCAGGAGCTGGGACCGAACAACGGGATCTCACCACGTCGCGGGGATTCGAACCACCGACCTTCCGTTCGGCAAGCCCAAGTCTCAGTGGTTTAGACCACAGCACCACCCACGTCGCTTATTTGGTGTCATAAGGACAGGCTAATATGGCTCTGTGCAAAAAGGTTCAACAGCACTCTAGCCACTGCATTTTGTACCAGCTGCAATATCTGAATGGTATTCAAGGATAGATTGGTATTCAAGGGTAGACCCACCATACAGAAATTGACATAAGCTGAACCGAAAATATTCATGTGTCATAGGAATCTTGGCCAGGGCAAGATAAGGAACAGGCTTTGACTTGATGCTACCAATACGATGCATGGAGGAGATGCAAGCTGGCAGCAGTCATGACATGTAGCTAAACTCACAGGGCAATAGAAGTTAATACAACTCACTTATGCTTGATGGCTTGACATTGCAACCCTAAAGAGAGTTGCTTGGAAGCGTGTCTTACTGGAATCAATGGGACTTAACTTATGACTGAACACAACTAAAGACTGTGCTGCTAATCAGATTTCCCTTCCCTTTATTTGCTCAGTGTGGCGCAATAGCCCAAGTAACACCTGTAGGTCATGCTAAACGAGACCTATTTGAAAACAGATCACTGTGAAACAGCATCAAAAATTGATGTTACACAAACATCTTGTGTTAACTACGTATCGGTTCCTGTTTTCCTTTTCTCTTCATCACAATTTGTATCTGAGATCCAGCAAAATAATAATAAGAGTGTCATTTGTTTGCCGGAATTTCTGTTATTTAGGTTCCTACCATTTTAAGTGTATTTGCTATAAGTGATATATGCGGGATTAATATCCTGGGGGGAAACACCTCCCCCCCTTTTTCGCTCTGAGTTGGCTCACTATATGTCTCTTTGCTTTTCGCCCTGGGGAAGTTCACACTTTAAAATAATTCTGTCCTAAAACTTGACAGCAAGTATGCTACCATAAGCTCAGCCTTTGTATTTTTGTAATGATGTGGACACTGAGAACTTAAGAGTCGACAAGCTTATTTCACGCCTGCAGTGTGTGACATAGTTTGGGGGTGGGGGTGGGGGAGAGATAAAGGAACAGCTTAAAAACTCAGCTGACCATGTTTAGTTTGAAGGAAGTGGGTGAAGGAAGCTCTATACACTCAGCTGATTACCCATCACAGTGTGTTTATCTTCTCTCTTTAATGCACTTTTGGAGCAGAAAGGACTCGCAAGATGTAAACAGAAAAACAACAGGCAGAGACGCCAATATGCTGACTGCTGGTGCATGCTGTAAATTATGGAATCTAGCTGTCAGCACAGTACCCAACATGTCCTTTAGATTCCAGATTAGTCATTGTTTTGTTTTGTCTGAAACTGATAACTAACCCGTATGAACTTTTACCATGCCTTTCTTCCGCATAAGGCAGCGGTAGCGGAGCCCCTACACAGACTCCTAGATAAAAGGGCACACTTCGACGAGAGGCTGCCAGTGGTGCTGGCATGCGACGCCTCTCCCTATGGCATCGGCGCTGTCCTGGGACACCAACTCCCGGATGGAAGAGAGGTGCCGGTGGCATACTTCTCCCAGACGCTTGCTGCAGCCGAACGAAACTACTCACAGATTGACAAGGAGGGTCTGGCAATCGTGAAGGGCGTAAAAAAATTCCATGATTTCTTGTACGGGCGGCCCTTTACCATAGTGACTGACCACAAGCCGTTGCTTGGCCTGTTTGCCCCCGAGAAGCAGACCCCCCAAGTGTTGTCTCCACGTGTCCTCAGGTGGTCAATTTTCCTTGCCGGCTACCAGTATGCACTAATCCACCGCCCTGGGAAGGCGATGGGCCACGCAGACGCCCTCAGCAGGCTACCACTACCAGAAACAGGCCCCGACCCAGCGCCTGCGCAAGAGGTTATGACCCTGGAGCTGCTTCCCGACCGACCCATTCAGGCACAAGAAGTTGCGCACCATTCCACAAAAGATAGGGTCATCTCCCGGGTCCTGGACTGGGTGTGGCGAGGATGGCCCAGCAGCAGCCCCGGGCCAGAATTCGCTGGCTACACAAACCGCAAACATGAACTGTCGGCCCACAAGGGGTGCCTGTTATGGGGAAGCAGGGTTGTTGTTCCCCAGCCCCTCCGCAAAAGGGTCCTCACAGCCCTACACGAGACACACCCAGGGGTAGTGAGGATGAAGGCCCTTGCCAGGAGTTATGTGTGGTGGCCGGGGATTGACAGAGAGATAGAGGCCTGGGTCCAACACTGCCAGACCTGCCAAGAATCCCGCCCGGATCCCCCAAGGGCCCCAGTCCAGCCCTGGGAGTCCGCCCGACATCCATGGTCACGCTTGCACGTGGACTTCGCTGGCCCCTTCCAGGGAAAAACATTCTTCATAGTGGTGGATTCCTACACCAAATGGCTGGAGGTCGCACTGGTACCGTCCACTTCTACGGCGGCAGCCATCCGGGTACTACGTAAGCTTTTTGCAACCCACGGGCTCCCTGACACCCTCGTCTCGGACAATGGAACCGCATTCACGTCAGAGGAGTTCCAGACCTTCACAGCGCAGAACGCCATCCGCCACATCCGCTCAGCACCATTCCACCCTGCCACCAATGGCCAAGCGGAGCGCATGGTGCGGACCACCAAGGACAGCCTCCGCCACATGACACAAGGGGACTGGGAATACCGCCTTGCCGCATTTCTTCTAGCACAGCACAGCACCCCAAGCACAACGACGGGCCGGAGCCCAGCTGAACTACTAATGGGCCGGCGCCTTGCAACTAGACTGGACCGACTTCACCCCGACAGAGCTCAGGATGAGGTAGTGGTGGGGAAAGGCAGGAACCCCCGGACATTTGTGGCCCAGGACGCAGTGTACGCAAAGAATTTTGGGGCAGGCCCAGCATGGGTACCCGCCACAGTCACCAAGGTGACCGGTCCCGTGTCGTACGAGGTACTAACGGAAGGGGGGCAATGTTGGCGCCGCCACTGCGACCAGCTACGGCGACGATTCCCAGGAGGAACCCGGGAGGAGAGCGGGACAGAGGGGTCCCAAGGGGACAGCAGGGCAGTGAGGCCTGTAGAGCGAGAGGGGTGGGCAGGGGAAGCAGAAGCAGTAGGCACAGAGGGGCGCCCCGAGGCTGGAAGGACACCGGAACCAGAGCCACAACCTAGTGGTTCAGTGGCGCCAGACCAGACAGCCCCGGCACAGCCAGCAGCCTCGGAACACGAGCCAGAACCAGAACCCCTGACCAAGGAACACCCCAGGCCACAACGCACACGGAGGCGGCCAGCAGACCTTGGGGACTACGAATGCAACTTCCCGGGCAGGACTGGAACTTAGAGGGGAGGGGTGTTATGTACTGAGCTGAATCCTAGAACAATAGGATTCAGAAACAGCGGGAGCTACCCAATCCAACTCCAGGTGGAAGTGAATCCGCAACCTGATTGGCCTGCTGGAGCAGCCAATCAGGCGGCTGGCAGAAGTGAATCTGCTACCTGATTGGCCTGTAGGAGCAGCCAATCAGGCTGCAGGCAGAAGTCAATCCACGATATAATTGGCCCACAGGTGTAGCCCTGAAGCAGCCAATCACGCAAGGCCCATTGTGTAAATAATGTATATAAGCAGATGGTTTTGGGAAAAGAGCCATTCTTCTTCTCCTCTTCTCCTTGATGACTATGAGCTGAATAAAGAGCATGAAATTCACTCTCGACTCCGAGTACATTTCACTGCCCTTCCTCCAAGGACTTAGGGTGCCATACACACAGGTCTTGCTCCCCTTCTATCCTGTAAGGTAGGTTAAGATGAGAAATTGTGACTAGGCCAAGGTCACCTAGCAAGCTTTACAGCTAAATGTGAACCTGGATTATAGTTTAACCGCTATAACACACTGCCTCCTCTCTGAGACACAACAAAGACATGGAAATTATTTCCAGTGGCTAAAGGCCTTTTTGCGTCTCACTTGTACCTCAATATCCCATAAAAACCCATCTCTCCCTTCCTGCCATATGCACTTGTTTGGACAAATGCCCTTCCCTGGGAGCAAACCACACTCAAAATAATGGCACTTATTTCTCAGTAGACATCAACAGGATTGAACTGTTTATCTTGTGCAGGTGCTAAGGAGGAACCGAAAAAGTGGACAAAGAATATGGATACCCCCCCCCCGGAGTTTATTTTATGTACAATGCTCAGAGCAAGTTGCTGATAAGAACTACACAACTTTTAGAAGACATCTGAAGGCAACCATGTATCGGGAAGTTTTTTATGTTTGACATTTTTTTATGTTTTTATATGTGCTGGAAGCCGCCCAGAGAGGCTGGGGGAACCCCACCAAATGGGCGGGGTATATACAATAAAAGTAATAATAATAGTACACATACAAACACCTTTTTGAGCCTCCCAGTGCAACTGTTATACACTTCTGATTCCTTTCTGTGTAGAGCCTAGGAGAAGCAAAAATGAACTTAAAGCTAAAGGGCAAGGCTGGTCAGGAAGTTACTTGCACTTTTAACCAAATAGGGCAGTGTCAATCTCCACGCCCCAGTTATGTAGTCTATTCCATTCCTAAAGTGGAATAATAACAGCAATTTTATCTGAGATGCTGGAAGCTCCCAACCAAAATGGTGCCACCTAGTTAAGACTTTTAAAGTAGCTACTACATGACTCCCCAATTTGTCTGATGCCGTTCTCAATTCAACTTTTGCATACACAGTATGATAGCCATCATGTGGTGAAAATCGCAGAGACTTCAATAAAATTCAAGCATAGGTAACAAAGGTTTAGCAGTTTAGTCCTAGCAAGAAATAATTTGAGGTCCGTAAGTAAAAGTGTTCCTGCACATCGGAACAGAAAAGAGCAGTTAGTCCCCTGGGAAGTAACAAGGTAGACCTTAGAGTGAATGAAGCTGTAGAATGTTTTAAGCTGAGGCAAGCTGAGTTTTAACGGGAAGCAATTCCTGCTGCAGTTCAAAGAAACAAAATCGCGCTTCCACAATTTGTTTCGTGACCAACAACCAAATAAAGCTTACGCTGCCATGAAATTAGGCAAAATCAAATTGTTCAAAATTGTTGCTTCTTTTCATCCCACAAAACTTGCATGATTTGAAATGACATTTTAAAATTGATCTTCCTTTGAGAGGCTGAATGTGAATATTATACAAGCTGACCTCAGGAATTTATTGTGCTAGATGGAATTTTCTACCCCATAGAAAACCCTTAGCTCCTTCACTGGGGGTAACCAACGTGAGGCCTTTCTACATGTTGTTGGGACTACAATTCCCATCAGTCCCTGCAAGCATGACATTGGCTACCCCTGCACTATGCCATACCAGCCAGTTCAGCTACAGAAACTAAACCAGGCACCCCCCAAACTCGGCCCTCCAGATGTTTTGGAACTACAACTCCCATCACCCCTAGCTAACAGAACCAGTGGTCAGGGATGATGGGAATTGTAGTCCCAAAACATCTGGAGGGCTGAGTTTGGGGAAGCCTGAACTAAACCAATTAGCAGTGCCACAGGAATAGGTCTTTTCTATCGGTCGAACCTGGCACCTTCTACATGCAAAACATCTGTTCTACCATCAAGATAGATTCCCTCCCTGTTGTTGTTTTTTAAAGAGGCCCCATGGATACAGAGTACACATGTTCCACGGGGCCTCTCTTAAAAGACTCACCGTGTGTGTGTGTGTGTGTGTGTGTGTGTGTGTGTGTGTGTGTAATTTCAGCAGGTTGCCATCTAAAAAACTGTATTTTTATCTTTGAAACAAATGTCCCTGGTCCATAGAGAATATGAAATGCAGTGGTACCCGGGAGCATAGCCAAAGACTGAAACAGCACAGCTGAAGGTTCTGCTATTTCACAGGGTCTCCTCAGAAAGTGTTTGCTTTGCCTGCTACAATATTCTAAAAATAGCAAAAGCATATTGGGCGATATCCATCTTGCACTCAAATGCGGCTGCTAGACAAGAACTACAAACGTTCTGCCTTACCTTGACCACCTTTTATCAGACCGGAGAGCTTGCTAAATGTTTTTTTTTTTTTAACCTAAACAAATCACTTTTTAATATATAAATATATATATACTCTCTGAGTAATAACTGGTTTCCCCCCTATTAACACCCTCATAACATAGGCACCCTCAAACCTTCAATGTCCTTTCCAAAATGAAAGGCTGCTAGCCTTTAGAACTAATTTACTATTATTTTCATATGCATTTTAGAGGTGGTTAAATGTTTTTATAACTGTTTAGATTAACAGTTTTGTAACTGTTTTTCCTACAGTGGTGTTTGTACAGAAAATAAACCTCACATAAATGTAATCATCACCAAACTTTTTAGTTCATGATATACAACGTATAGCTTATTTTGCAATATACATCTTATTTTTACAGAAACGTTTTACTTGCTGTTCATTTTCAACAGTTTAAGTTTGTAATTTTTTATTTTTATTTTGCCATGAGGCAAAAAAGACCTGACTGACCTCAGAATACAACTTCATTTTTTCCCCTTTAATTGCCCGAAAGGACAAAGAATAGACTGTAAAATATTAAAATGTTTACTTCTTAAAAGCTTGGCATTGCCCGCTTTCGACTCCCATATGTCAGACATCTCAAGGTGCATGCTAGCAATGTTTCGGCCAACGCCATTCATGCTTTAGCAATGTTCAGATTAGACTACTGTGATACCCTCTACATGGGGCTACCTTTGAAAACAGTTCAGAAATTTCAGCTTGTGGCGAGAATATGGCAGCCTGCCTGCTGAAAGACACAGAGAGGATCTCTCATATTTCACCTATTCTGAGACAGCTGCACCGGCTGCCAATTCGTTTCTAAGCCCAATTTGAAGTGTAAGTCCTGACCTTTACAGACCTAAACAGCTTAGGTCCCGATTATCCCGGGCAACATCTTCTCCTATTACAAACTTACACACACACACAAACACGCACTTAACATCTTCTGAGGGTGTACTGCTCCAGATTCTCTCTTACAGAGAGGCTAGGTTAAGCCTCTACAAGGAACAGAGCCTTCTTGGTGGTAGCTTCGATGCTCAAATGTTCTTCCAAGAGAGGTCAATTTATCCTCTCCACTGCTATCCTTTTCAGAACAACAGTAAACTTTAGTTTTTATTGTGGTTTATTAGGATGTTGTTATATTTGTTTTATTTGCTGATTACCTTCAATTTTTTTCGTGAATCATGCATCACTATAATCAATATGCATATGAAGACATATAACTTGGTACAGGTTACTGCACTACTACCTTGTTCCATTTGGTGGAAAACCTGTTCTGCTAAACTGTTATGGAGTCATATAAATTATATGAGTCTGCTGAGGTTATCGGTGTCAGATAACCACTGATTCCTCTAGTCATGGTGCCTACATATTTTGCTGACTTACAGGCCTGGTCACTAAGGTATTGTCCTGTTTAGGGAAGTTTTTAATCTGTGATATTTTAATGTATTTTGGTATTTGCTGGAAGCCGCCCAGAGTGGTGGGGAAAACCCAGCCAGATGGGCGGGGTATAAATAAATAAATAAATAAATAAATAAATAAATAAATAAATAAATATTGGCCAGATGCCGCGGACTGAACTTAGGACCTTCTCTATATACAGCATGGGCTCAACCACTGAGCTCTGGAGCTTTCTGCATAAATTATGGGACCCTGGCCACAGGGAGGAGACAAAGGGCTCTACAATTTAATCCAGTGACCTGAGATTGATAGCCGCATGGATCAACCCAAGAGACAATTCTTAAGCTTTAACATTTCAAAATATCCTGCATCAAGATGGAAACTCCGATTTGTAATGTGCTTGAAAGAAATCTTCTGATTCTGTTCCATCGTTTGAAAGTATACTCAGGCTTAATTAACATTTGTGTTAGCACATTTGCCAAGCTTTTCATTCCCTCTCCCGGATATATATATATATATATATGTGCATGCCAGTAGGGAGTCATATATGTGATGCACTAAGCAAATGAGTGAAAGTCATTTGCTACGGTGTTAAAATGGGAAATATCTGGGGATCGCATCTGTCTTCAGGATTTTGAGTCTTCCAATAATGAGTAATCTCCAAGGGCCTGTGTTCATTACCAATTTATGCCAGAATATGCTGGTCGAGGTTAAATGATAATCTTATTTATGTGATAGTAACGATGCACAAACACACATCTGTTGGATTCACAGCTTTTCTGTATTATAGCACAGTTGGTTTGAGGTTGGTGTTGATAATGCCAACGTTGCAGGTTCGATCCCTTTTATGGGACAGCTGCATATTCCTGCATTGGTGCGGGTTGGACTAGATGATCCTCAGGGTCCCTTCCAACTCTACAATTCTGTGATTCCATTTGTATTACATTTGCAACACATCTTTTAGGAAAACGTCTTAGAAGGCGGCTTGCAAAACACTGAAAAAACAAAATTTTGTATGGTCAATCAAAACAAAAATAAAGTCACACCATATTGCCGTGTGCGTGGATTTTCAATTTCACCAGACTCTGCATTCTGGGCACGACGACTCTATCATTGCCCACTGGGTGCTAGGTCTAGGGTGGTGGTGGAGCCTCGAGCAAGATACCGCATCAACTTCCATGCATGGTGGGAGCTCGAAAACCAGAACCCACTCCAAGGAGTCGAAGCTGAGGTCTCCTTTGCAATTCCTCCTCACAACAGCACACTTGTTCCCATGAGTAGACAACTCCCATAAGCATTTAAACCAGCCTTGTGAAAAGTTCCATAAAAAGCAAAATTTTGTGATCAAGGGACATAAAATGTTTAATTATAGTTTGCCTGCAGCTGCACACCATTTGTGGCCTAACATCCTATTCATTTTGTGTCCTATTCAACATTTTAAAGCAGGTGTGAGGAACCTTTGGCCCTCCAGATGTTGCTGAGCTACAGTTTCCACCATCCCTAGCCACCGATTATACTTGCTGGCGCCGATGGGAGTTACAGTTCCTCAACATCTGGTGGGTCAGGTCTTCCCCACACTAGTTTTAAAGTTTCCATGCTTAGGCATTGAGACACCATCCATAGTTGCCACAGAAGACTGAAGTCCCCTTCAGGCTCAACCGGGGAGCAGGCAGAAGGGATGCAGTTATCTGAACTAGCCAGATGTTTAACTGATATTCAATCACAGTCAGTCCATTATTTAGAGCTGTCCTGGCCAAAAATGACAACTAGACATTTCGTTTTGTTGACTGTAACCTTGATTTAAGGAGCCATTTGGAGCCTGGCTTATAAATCTGAGTTTCTAACATTGATCTCATCCCTTCCCTGCATAGTTTGTTGCTTTGTTTCATTTTGTATTGAAAATCCACGTTTTTAAATGGCTGAGAGTATTATCCGAAGGCACTTACCTTGCTGGTGCTACGAACGTCTGAGCCTGGGGCAAAGGAAGTTACCTTATATAAAGTCAGCGCAATGCTCCACCTAGCTCAGTACTGGCTACACTAACTGGCAGCAGCTCTCCAAGGTTTCAGGCAAGAGTCTCTCCCAGCTCTAACTGGGGATGCCAGGGATTGAACTGGGGGTCTTCTGCATGAAAAGCAGGTGCTCTACCACTGAGCTACAGCCTTTCCCCATTCCGGAACTCCGAATGAATGGAAGACACCCCAGAAACCACACATTTCACCTTGGGTTCCATAATGGATGAGAAGTAGGATACAAATATGAGAAAACAAATCACTTGTTTTATTCCACCACTATAAGTTGCTCCAAGAGTTTGAGCAGAACTGAAAGGAGGATATACAATTTTTATAAACAAATAAAATGTTTGGGGGTGGGGAGGAAAAGAACAATCTCTCTCGTAGTTTGCAAAAGCTTCCAGTCAAGCAAAAGCTCTTGAAACGGGTTTGGAGCAGGGCTGGTGAGAGGTGGCAAGGCAGAGTCACAAAGACCCAGATGGAGAAGCTTGGAGGGCCACATCTGGCCAAGGGAGCTGGCACTCTTTACCCATGGCCTATGGCTAAAGTGTAGTATTGGGTGTCTTTCATCTGCCCTTTGTGCTGCATCCCTCAGTCATTGCAACAGCACTTGCACGATGGTCCCCTTAATCAAATGAATGGAAGTTACCTAGCAGCAACGCTTAATGGAGAGCTTTCCTAATCCTTAAGAATGGCTATGGTTGCCAAGCAGCAGAATGAAACGACAAATCCTTGGTTCACTAGCTTTGGCGACCAAGGTTCCCGGGGCCAACAGAAATTTGTGCGCTAGCTATGGAGCATCTGAAAACAGCAACAGACAGATAGAAAGGCAGGCAGGCAGATGATCATCACTCCAACATGACCTATGTGACTGAAAAGTGGTATTACAACATTATTCTACAGCAAAAAAAAATCTAAGCTGTCCTTGAGTGTGATATGGCCAAATGGCAAGTCACAACCCACAACATGCCTTCAGCCGCCAAAGCAAACACAGAGCATAGAATTTACTTTTCTCACAGTTCTGGCAACTGCTGTCCAGTTAGTCAGTATGAACAAGTCCAGTCATAAACGAGGCAGAGTTGAACATTTGCCCCTTTGCAGATTAATTCCAAGTCCAAATATTTGGCTGGAATGGCAGCCCTATTTCGTTTTAAAACAAGCAAACATACATTTCTCCTTCAACTTCCACTTTGTCCAGCCATAGCTTCATCAATTACAGGCATCACTTCTTTAGACATTACACCAGAGGCAGGAAAAGTGTGTGTGTGTGTGTGTGTGTGTGTGTGTGTGTGTACGTGTGTACCACGTATCGATTTCTCACTGCTCTGTAACATGCAAAAGCCATCCTGGCTCTCAACCAGATTCAGAACCCTAAATGAAGCCTAAATGCTTGCATTTAAATCAGTTCAGTTCCATTTAAGTCAATCAGACTAAGCAATTTGAAATTCAAGGCCTTTACCTGCATGGACAGTGGAATGCTGAGGTCAAGGTGCATTGAGCATAAGCCTATGCATTTTTACTTGGAAGTAAATTCCACCATGTTCAATGGGGATTACTCCCGGGTAAGTGCATGCTAGACTGAAGCCCTAATCTGTAGGCTCAAAGGAACATATGCCTTATGCCAGACTGCTGGTATATCTAGCTCAGTATTTCCAATGCTGAATGGCAGAGACGCTACAGGGTTTCAGACAAGGAACAATTCCAGCCATACAGATGCCAGGGGGTGAACTTGAAACCTCCTGCATGCAAAGCAGATGCTCTACCACTTAGCTACAACCTGTCCCCCAAATAAACAAGTCTGGGATTTCAAGCATGGTAAACTAGGGCAGAGGATAAGTCTCACGCCTGACTGATGAAAGCAGAAATATATTTGAAAACAGCAATTCTAGACATCATCCATTTTCTTGAAGCAGTAATATATCCATAGAGCATTAGCTATAGTTCTCTTTTCATAAGTGGACTAACATGCTTTTCAAATCCGATATTTAAACAGGCGATCCTTTCATAAGCTGAGACTGATACAAGTGATCTTTTAATTAAGGATTTTAGTGAAATGTTAATGAAGGAAATTCTCAGACTTTGTGATTGCTGACACATGACAACTATCTAGGTATGCTCTCAGCACCAAGCAATTGTTCAGAAGACATGGGATTTAGTTTGAGGATTCTAATTTTTTCGCTTTAAACACAGAGAGAAAAAGCAGAACCCTTTCATGTCCTAATGACTAACAAATTTATTGCAGTAAGAGCTTTCAGAGTAGATAATCCCAGCCTTTAACAGTTCAGACCTGAGTCCATCTTTCAGTCTAAACGTGAAATGTATTTGCTTTTTGCAGTACTGTGGACTAACACTCTTCTGAGGTTCACAAATGGTGCTTCTTAACATTCCAACTTAAAGATACTGTACACTGTAATTCTAAGGTAAGGATGAAGGAACTACAATAAACTGCAAGAAAACAGAGCCTAGCCCTTCTGAAAATCCCCAACTTTCTCCCTGCCTTAAAGCAAATTATTAAAACCACAACCTCATTAATAAGATGAAAAAATAGCATCCCTTAAAACTCAATTGCTTCAGTGATTACAACTGTCTCAGTCATTATTTTTGTCTTAGCTTTGAAAAGAATGATAATATTTACTCACTTTCAATGAATCAAAGCAGGCGATTACTCGTCCATTTTCAACTTGGCAGCTTTTCGATGGATGTGCAAACTTACATTCCGAATCTGGACGTGAGCAAGTCCCTCTTTGGAACTCGCGACACACTTCCAGTGTTAGCCATTTCGTGTCCCGGATTGGTGTGACACTTACAGCCATGTTTAGATTTATTTATTTTTACAGGTAGTTAAAATTGTCAATGAAACAAACAAATTTTAAAAAAAAGGAGAGAGAGAAGAGGCCAAACTGATAAGACTGGAAACGATGAAAAATGCCACCTCCAAAATGCTTCCCCCAAAGCCCCAAAGCCCAACGTTAAAAGATGTCAAGTTGTGTTGTCGCAACAGCAAGGAATAGATTTCCCACTAGAAAGTCACAGCGCGAAACTGTCAATCAGAAGAGGGGGGTGGTTTTGGAACTTAAGGTCGTCAGAAAAATGAGCATTTAAAAGTGTGGCCTGCAATGAGCCTTGTGCTCTCAGTAAACCATTCCCGAGTGCCAAATTGGGAGGCCAAAACGCAAGCAGCAAGGAGGCCCTTCAGCAGAGGATTTCCAAGCTGCTCTCAGGGAAAGTTGCCTGGAAGGGGAATCTCCACACGGCTGAATTTGCAATGGTTATTATTAATTTCACTATTGAGATTTTGATTTATTCAATTTTTTTTTTTTTTGGTGTGGCGCAATTGGTATCGATTAGTTTGGCACAGACAGTCGCAGCAGTTTAAAGAGATAAATGAAGGAACGGTTTGTTTTGCTCCTCCTCTCTTCGATTTTTTTTCCCCTTTCTGGCAGAAGATTATCTCACTTTTCCAGCAAACTTTTGTTGTTGTCGTTATGCTTAATATTTCTAAAAGAATAACTAAAAGCAGCCTAGGGCAACGCCTGATGCTTAAGAGCTTTTCTCTCTCTCTCTCTTTCTCTTGATTATAAGTAGAAATGAGGGGAGGGGTGGCTGGGCTAGAGGTGGAGAGTGGATGAGCTGTCGTCGCAGTCTAGCTGGCAGCAAGCAAGGCAAAAAGCAGAGTCTGCTCTAGAAGCGGTTCCAAGCAGCAGAGACGTCAGGAAAGGCACTTCTTAGTACCAACCTGTAGAAAAAACAGATACGTTAACATTTACCAAGCAGCATTTCACTGATGTCTCACAGCATAATCACGTCGCCATGTGCTCCTTTCCGTCTTACTACTCTCTACACAGCATGATTCCTCCTCCCCCCGGCTTCTCGGTCTCAAAACAAAACAAAAATTACTTACAGTGCAGCATATTGCAGCCGGCCATCGTGGGCTTATTAAAAAGGGGGCCGATCTCCCTTTCTGAAGCAAGGCATGATGATAGGGAGATAACCAATCACAGACAGTGTTGCAGCAATATTCTGGGCAGAAAGCCAGTCGTGTGGGCTGTCTTATGAAAGGTCGCGCCTGTCAGACGTTCATTGCTATGCTATAAGCAGAGAGGACGTCCATCAGATGCGACTTTATTCCACTGCAAGAGGACGACCATGTGGGTTTCGAAATTTACCCAACATGCAGCGAGTGGAATAAACCATGTTAGGGTTTTTTTTTTCCTTCCCTCCAAACAGCTTCCAACTCCAGCAGTGTCCAGGCAGAGGAAAGGGGTGGGCTGCAGAGCAAGGGGGGGGGAAGGTGGATAAAAAGGAAAGCGGGGAAAGCAGCAAGCTTCCCAACTGCAGATCACATTTAGGCTGCTTTTCTCCCTGCTTTGCATCGAAGCCCAGCAAGCCCAGAGCACGCCTACTGTATCTGACAGATGAATATAAAAGGGAAAGGGGTGTTCACAAATGGTACAGTCTCCTGACCTATCCAGTTCACTTCCTTCTAAACCATAAGCCCTGCCTCCTCTACAGAAAGGAGCACGGCTTCTCTCTCTCTCTTTTTAAAGTGCTGGGGAACTATTCCGTTCAGTCAGCACAGAGCCTGCCAGTAGATCCCAGGCAGGTTAGGAAAGATCAAAAATACCTTCCCGGGGCACAAGCCTAGGTCATTGGAGGGGGTGGGTGGGAGCGGTGGGTATCTTCAGCCTGCCCGGCCACCTCCAAAGCCAATCTGGGAGGGGGATAAAGTGACTCCACCACAGTCACCTTAAATATTAAGCAGGCAATCTGGTTTTAAGCAACACGATACGCTTCGGGTTGACACTTCCGACTTAAAGCGATAGCGCCCACAAATGGCCTACAGTTTTCTGAGGCTCGTGTTCACACCAGAACTCAGCTTCCCCAGGGGCTCACGTCTTAAAATGGCTTCTTTAAGAAAAGAGTTTGCTTTGCACTATACTAGTCAGGATATTCTCCGCCAGAAAGAGAGAGAAAAAGATGGAGAGAGAGAGAGAGAGAGAGAGAGAGAGAGAGAGAGAGAGAGAGAGAGAGAGAGAGAGAGAAAGAAAGAAAGAAAGAAAGAGAGAGATATGAAGATGGTAATGATTATTATTCAGAGAGGCAAACAACTGCGGTATTTTTCGGCCCGTGGGAGAGAGAAGAGCTGTTGTAAATTTCATAAACCAAATTAATCTGATGGGACTTTCACAAGATTGCACGGTTTTGTTCCAGTTTAGTTAACTCTGAAAAGCAGAGGGTGTTTTCACAAGTGCTGAATTTGTTCCTTAGGATTTGTTCTCTCTCTCTCTCAGAAAGCTTGGAGCACCCTTTGCCTGCCCGATTAAATTCTCTAAGCATGGGGGGAAAGCATAGTGATTTCTACTTGCGGGTGCGTATTTTATTCCTTTGCAGGTATGCTTGCAACAGCCTATTTGCATCAGAACCTAAAGATGAGATCAGCAAGAGGCAAGCCCAGAACAACGTCCAACCACCTGAGGAATACCACTGGCCATCTGCAGCCAATTCACAGGCATGAGAAATATATGAAAGGGCAGCTCTTAGCCACACACCTGAAAAGTACAGTAGTAGCAGAATCCTGGCCTGAAGAACTGGCTTGCCATGTGAGCCACTACACTAGCTTCCTGGGAGGTGGGTCACTGTTGCATGCTGGGAGGAACAGGGACGAGGCATTGTGGAAGTCTGCGTGGTGTAAACACACTGGCAAAGCCCATCCTGTGTTCCTGCTGGTGCATTTGCACCATGCTGGCCTTACTGCCCCTTCCTGTTTCCCCGCTTGTATGCAGCAGCAACCCGCCTCCTGGAAAGCTACCATTGTGCCTCCAAACCGCCCATCTCCCATCTCCCGCTCTTCTTCAAGGGGCCCCTCCAGTAAAACGAGTTAAGGACTATTCTAATAAAAATGAATTGCCACGCCATCTTTCCCCCAGTACATCTACACAACCAAGAAAACGATGAGCATACTAGTCTTGCCTGATGCATCAGGCGATATTCAAATTTCTTCCACCATTCCAGCCCTCAGACATTTCAGTACAGTGCTAATACGTAGCTCAGTTGGTTAAAGCATGATGCTGATAATGCCAAGGTTGTAAGTTCGATCCTCGTAAGGGGCAGCTGCATATTCCTGCATTGAAGGCGATTGGACTAGACGATCCTCGGGGTCCCTTCCAACTCTACCACTGTATGATTCTATTTCTGCTCAAAAGGAAGTCCCACTGAGTTCAGTGGGGACCACTGCCAGGGAAGAGGGCAAAAGACTGCAGCTTTGCAGTGCAGTTTTATACATGCCTACTAAGTAGTAAGATTTATGAAGTTCAAGGTGCTTAAGTACACTCTTCCCCAAGTCCCGCTGAACTCAATGGGGCTTACTTCTAAGTTAACACATATGGGATTCTGCTCCTAACCTCCTATAAAGACAAGGAATCAAAAAGATAAAACAGTGAGACTGGGAGATTTTTAACCTTGCTGTCTTTAGTATTTTGATTTCCTGGAGCAAAGTAACATGAGGAATGTTGGCCTCTCCTACAGTGGTGTCCCACCCCCCATTTAAAAGCCATAATTGCAGCACTAACCAGCTAGGACACAGAAATCCTCTGTGATTAGGTGCAGAGCATGCCGCAATCAGTCTTGGCATGTTATTGGAATTCGGTCTGTGAAAACACCACCCCAGTTCCAGATTCATCAATCCAGAAACCTCCTTCAGTCATTCATCAGTGGAATCACCATGCCACTTTATAAATGCTCTTTGGAAGAGGAGATAAAAATCCATCTTTTCCCAAAGTTACAGTGTGCAAAGTCACAAGTGATCAATATTACACGATGTGAGCAAGAGGTTGCTAAACGAATAGCAATTTCTGGATATATATATATATATATATATATATATATAAACTTTTTCTAGCAATCCTTTCTTGTTCATTATGTCTACTGCTGTGGAAATCATTACTTTCTCTTTATCCCAAAATAAAACACATACAATGCTCTTCAGAAAGACAGATATGCTGAAAAGATAAAATATACCATAAATGGTTGGTCACAAGAAACTATGTATGTTGTTATCCATTTAATAATGATCTCCAACATTTCCGTAGCATGATTCTGAATACTAAAATTAACAATGCACAACCTTCTACTTTGGTATTTACCCACTGCCAAGTATTTCACGCAACAAATGGATACATACTGCATGGATATATGCAGCTATGGCAAAGAATTATAGGGCAAAACTCTCCAACCTGTTCTTTGAACAGCACAGCACATTGTCATTGATCTGTCAATTCAAGGTGCTGGTGTCAACCTTTAAAACCCCTAAACATATAAAGATAAAACACAATGTTATGTTATATTGCTTGCTTGTTTAATGTATTGGTCACAATATAGCAAAATGGTAACAACGTTGTTATTAGTTGGTGAAGTCGTTTCAAAGAATGGTGGTGTGATTATTTATTTTTGCATCGGGGATGTTCGCTATCCATAATAGCAGTAGGGTTTTTAAAAATAAAAATATATTCCTAAAGAAATCTATCCCTTGTTCAACTGGGTAAAGGTAAAAAAAGGTAAAGGACCCCTGGATGGTTAAGTCCAGTCAAAGGCGACTATGGGGTGAGGTGCTCATCTCGCTTCAGGCCGAGGGAGCCGGCATTTGTCCACAGACAGCTTTCCGGGTCATGTGGCCAGCAGGACTAAACCGCTTCTGGCGCAACAGGACACCATGACGGAAACTGGGACCCCCCAGGAAATACAGCTAGGGCCTCTAACCTGTTCAATATTTCTTCACATGAGGTACATCATGCACCACTAACAGACAGGGTGGATGTTTGTTTTTTCCAGCTATTACCTGATTGTTCTCTTTTTGCTGGCGTATCTTTTATGCCAGGCATCCCCAAACTTCGGCCCCCCAGATGTTTTGGACTACAATTCCCATCTTCCCCGACCACTGGTCCTGTTAGCTAGGGATCATGGGAGTTGTAGGCCAAAACATCTGGAGGGCCGCAGTTTGGGGATGCCTGTTTTATGCCTTCATTTCATTAGCTATCTTGGGATTTTGTTTGGGGTTTTGGGTTTGATGGCCCCATCTGTAGTTTGTAATGGGGATTGCCATATATTTCATTATTGTCAACCTGATTTTGTAAGCCGCCACCCTGAATTTTCTTTGAAAAGGAGGGAAGGTATAAGATTTCAATAAACATAAATGTTAAACAGTGACAGTAATAGAGATAACGGTCTGAACCCGTCCATTGAGGTTCGTTGACATTTAGTGCTCAATCCCATATGCCTAAGAATACACGAAAAGAACTATACTAAGCAGATTTAGGGTCTAACCCAGGATTGAGTAGCATGTGGCTGTGGATGCTGTTCGATTCCAGCCCCCATACTCCTCAACCAGTCTGGCCAACGATTGGAGATGAATGGAATAGTAGTTCAAAAACCTGGATGGCTGCAAGATAGCATCCCCTGCCTGTTCTAGCCTAATATTCTGTTCTCAACACTCATCAACCTCCAGGGTGCCTACAACCATTAAAATTGAAATTGATTTCAAACATTCAGCTACATTATATATATATATATATATATATATATATATATATATATATATCCTTAGTACTCAGAGTGTGAGGAGCTTGCACTATTTTATAAGCCACTCCTCCTTGACCATATCCCAACTTTCTAGTTTTTAGACCATGTCTCTTTTTTTGCCTTCTACATCTGAGCTTGTTGCACTGATTGGTTGTGCCGGTGGACAACGATACAATTCCCTCTTTATTTCTGCACTTTTGGCAAGCACTGGCCCTTTTGCCATGGATCCACTGCTGTGTAGCCTCCCCCTATCCCTTCTAGGTTCATTTAACCTGCCCATTCCCTCAACCTGGGAGGAAAATGATCATCTGGCATTTACGCTGTCTCCCCTTGCCTTGCCTTTATCATCCCTGCGATGATTTGAACACATTCCACCCTCCCCGTCCCCAAGTCTCACTGGGGCAAAGTTTGAAAACCCTTGGACTGCAAATATTTAACAGACATCACTGAGAAGTAAGTTCAAGGTTCTGTTACAGGGAAGATCTACTTCCAGGCTCATTCTGGCCTCAGTTTAGCAATTTCGGTGAAAGGCACCAAGAATTCTGAAGAGCTTAACAAAGCCCAAGCAGAATATTTAAAACAAGTCTAAATAAGCAGGATAAAGGGCAGTGATTCACAAACTTGCCTTAATCTGTATGAAGCAACTGTCTGCTCCTTGCATGCTCCAAGTGGCTGCAATGTTTTGATTATTTCCACCCTCCCCGCTCCTACGGCTATAAGCTGAGCTTCTGGGGTTGCAAGGAGGAAGACGTAAATAAACATTAACTTGGAGGAATATGAGCCGGGTAGAGGAGAATTAAAGAGGGTCATGTGGAAATGGCATGAAATTATACTAGATATACTTCACAAAGCCAATTTCACAAACTGGCCCTGGTTTTTTTTTCCCCATCTGCCCTTAACCTATCTTCCCGTTTTTTTAAAAAAAAAAGAGAGAGAGAGAGAGAGAGAGAGAGAGAGAGAGAGAGAGAGAGAGAGAGAGAGAACACCAAGGCAAAATACTTCCATTTAAAGAGCATTTTAGCCCTAAAAATATGGGCACGGACACTGCATTATTCTGATGAATATCTTGACTAAGCATCCGGTGACATTTTTATATCAGTTTCTTAAATCAAAACACAATACTTTATGGGCAGTATGTCATAACAAATATTTTGCTCCCCTGTTATATGTAGGAGTAAGGCTTAAATGCTTGAACCGGAATGATTATGGGCTGAAGATTATGAGACTCTGCAAGTTATGTGGGAAATCGTGACAGAGCCTGGAGAATGAATTCGCTAATAATCACCTTTTCAGGCATATAATATTTTCCACCAAAAGAAAAAGAAAAAAAGCTCCAGATCATAAAACTTTAAATTACCAAATTTGTTGTCAATATCACACCCCAAAATATCAGAATACAATGGAAGTAAAATAGGAATCTATGTAAACCAATGATTGCTCTCTCTAGGTTTTCTACTGTTCTGTTTTTTTGGGGGGACTGAGCAGTGAAGGAACCAACAATCTGTTTAAATCAGGTGCTAAAATGGTAAAGATAAGCTTGCCCACAACTCAATGGTTCAAACTATATACCCATTATTCCTTCACAGATGTCTACATGCTCCCATCCTGTTAAAAATCTAAATCAGGGGTGAGGAACCTATTGGCTCTTCAGATGTTCACTGAACTACAACTCCCATAATTCCTAGCCTTTGCTCATGCATGCTTATGGGATTTGTAATCCAGCAAACATCTGAAGGATCAACAGTTCCCCCACCTGTGATCTAAATGCGCAGCCCCAACCATAATCAAGATAGGTCTCAATATCGGAAATTACAAGCTTTATCAAAGTAGTAACTGCAGGGCATGGGGACTGAACTAAGAATAACACTTAGCAATTTTTCATTATTTTAATATTTTCCAATGAATTGTATGCATTTTCACTATTTGCTTATGCATTCTTCTATTTAACGCTAGTAGAAAAAGACTTTATCCCAAGTAATCTCAAGAGATGGGCATGGTTGAATGGAGACAACAGTTCTCTTTCTTGCCAAATTCTAGAATATTTGGAGCTAAACAGGAAATATCACAAGGATATGCGGGAAGAGGGGAGTAGGCAGAAAGTGAAGCTGGTGGGTAATCAAAATTCAACCCACAATCTACGGATGGGGGATGAATTTGATTCTGTTCGCTTTAAAGTCACATTGATCAAATTCACACTTTCTGAAACAATATGAGAACTGAAATACTGCCATCTTCAAAATTCACACTTATCCAGATTTTGCAATGCAGCTGTCCAACCATTCAATATTTACAAAAATACATATATGAGAAGGACGTGTGCATGAAAAATGAATATATTAGTGAAAATAATATTATATGCATTAGACTGGCAAGCATGTGCACATTTGTCAAAATTGCACATACAACATGCAGTTACCATGAGACATTTACACAAAATTGCTGAATAGTTTTCATGAAGATTTTTTAAAAAGGAAATAAAAAATTCGCTGCAGAGATTTGGGGAGCCGAATTTAGGAGTGGGAAAGTGAGAGGAAGCCAAAGAATTTCAGAATCTACCATCCCTACTCCAGTCATGTATAAGAGGCCTACCTGACCAACCAGTATTGTTGTTGTTTATAGTCCCAGACATACAGCAAATGTAGGAAGCCAATGGAGACCTCCATGGGCCACCATACATGGCTACGTCTATCCTGCAAGAGTGGCAAGCAGAAGCAGCTCATCGGTGGGGAGGAGCCACTACACCAACTTCCTGGAAATAGTGCCACTGCTGCTTGCTTGCAAGGAAGGCATGAGGTGGGAGGCAGGAAGGCGGTAAGGGCTTTGCAGGCACACCGGAAGGAGCACCATCTTGGTTCTGACTACCCAGCCCTGACCTCCTAGTTGTCTCACCCTTACCCTGCTCCCTCCCGGTCCAGGGATGCCGCTGCTACAAAGCTAGCATTGCGTTTTCCACCCCGCCAGGCAATCCACTTCTGGTGGGAAGCTGTACAGCATGGGTAGGCAAACTTAAGGTCCGGGGGCTGGATGCGGCCCAATCGCCTTCTAAAACCGGCCCGCGGACGGTCCGGGAATCAGCGTGGTTTTACATGAGTAGAATGTGTCCTTTTATTTAAAATGTATCTCTGGCTTATTTGTGGAGCCTGCCTGGTGTTTTTACATGAGTAGAATGTTTGCTTTTATTTAAAAGGCAACTCTGGGTTATTTGTGGGGCATAGGAATTTGTTCATTTCCCCCCCAAAAAATATAGTCCGCCCCCCCCCCAAAGGTCTGAGGGACAGTGGACCAGCCCCCTGCTGAAAAAGTTTGCTGACCCTTGCTGTACAGCCTGTGTCAGGGCATCTCAGAAAGAATGTTGTCCCTAAACTATACAAGAAAATAGAAATAATCTTGCTCTCTGGGGCTTCAAATGAGTAAGGAACATAACTGAAACTTGTATCCAGATTTTTCCAGCCATTCAATTAATCAATTATTCAGAGGTTTACTAAATGGGGAGGCTAAAGAATTAGCATTGAAGAAATTACAAACATCAGCTACAAACGGAAGATTTCAGTTTAAACTACGTTCTATTATTGCACCAAAGAAATGGATTCATTTTCATATTCTCATTACACTTGTCATCAAAGGAAAAACACATTTGAGTAGGAACCCTCTGTTTATGCTTCGTATACATGCATCCACGGTTCTGTAATTGATTTAGCAGAATACTGGTTGTTTTGCTCCATGGGAAGTCAAAACACACATGCAAGGAAATGTACAAACAGCAATCGTTTAATGTACATTAATCAGCCTTAAAAATTAGAAAAGTGAGGAACAAAAAGAAGTCGAAAGTCATGAACTGAATTGCAGATAAAAAGAAAAATGTGTGGAGTGTTTATTAGCCTAGATAATGCCTGGATTCCTAATATATAGCTGGTGGGCCTGATACTGGCTTTCGAAAATGCATTATGCTACTGTTGCAGTATCACATTGGGACTGCACTTCATAATCAGCTAGTAGAAAATACTGGTCGGCTAGCATCCAGCCCGAATCTGTAAAGTCCTGCTATTTACCGGGGACTAAAACCCAGGGTGCCCACTTTGCACGGGGCTGCTGGGAAAGAGGGGTGGGAGTATTACAGAGTTTCCCGTTCCATCTGTCAAACATGTGGGAAAGTCCGGAAACAGGGAGTTCTAGGGTGGGGAAGGAGAAGAGCAGAGCTGGTCCAGGATCCACTGGATCCCAAGCTGGCCCCACTGCCATCACACAATTCAGGAAGGTGGAGTGATTTTCCCCATGTCCCACTTTCTGACCCAGCCAGCATGAGTGGCAGGGCTGCAGACAGTGGTCTTGGTGCTCCATTAAGCAGTGGCCAGGGTTTGAATCCCACCCTTTCACATTAAGGGCAGGGAGCGGGAAGCCTGGGAACCAAAAATATATTTGCTCCTTAATTTTCTATCCCCAAAGCAAAACCAAAACAAAAAAAAACAGCCCAACTGTGCTGTGTTTTCACCCCGGTTGACTGGCAGCCCTGCACAGAGTTGTAATGAGATACTGCAGTTTTTATGCATGCATTTCAAATGCTTTCTAAAAGGCTCTAAGCTTCGGTGGTAGCTTCGGTGGTAGCGTGAGCTAAAGTTCCAATCAGATAAATAAAGTGTGCGGTAATTACTTCACCAACCAGCAAGAACGCAGTCAAGAGATAGGTGACAAGATAAAATTAAACCATGAACCACGGGGGCAGATCACTAGGCTTGGAACTTTAAATATTAAACTTGGAACTTGGAATATTAAAAAAAAAACATACTAGGTGAAAACCATCTAGCACCGTATTCTGATTATCAAGCTGGCAAACAAACAGGAAACGACAAGGTTCATCTCTCTTCCGTTTTTTGAAGCCATGAAGTTCGCAATTGCCTAGTTTGGTAGACAAATTGTCAAGCTAAAACACCATTTCCACCGGAAGTTGTTCTCTGGTCCAGTATGCTAAATGAGATCTTGTGCATGCACAATTAGCATTCGTCAGACCCAAGCCAGGTGCTCAGACTTTTTAAAATGCTAACCTTTTATTTTTCATGGATTATGTTTTTATCTGGGATATACATAATTCTGTGGCAAAATAATACTGAGAAAACTGATCTAGCAACTTCACTAAGCCACCAAGATTCTATGCCCCCGAATACGATTTTTAAAAAACATACAGAGAGGGGGGGTGCTCTCTATTGCTTTGTTGCTTGCCCTCTGGTCTACAGTTTACTAGCAATTTTGTGCACCTCCAACATGTTGCTTGGATGACGCACTGATGCAGCAAAGTGGTATGGTTCTACAGTCAACACCTGCAAAAATATCGACGCCACACTGGCTACTGCTGTTCTACATGAGCATTTGACATTCAGCATTTGATTTTTCTGTGGACATGCAATGTTTTTCAGTATCTGACAGATGACGTGTAACTGCAGCAGCATTTGACAAAAGAAGCCAGGAAAAGTTTAAATGTTGTTGTAAAGGTTTAATATCAAATGTTGATGCAAAAATTCAAAATCGAAAATTGTGGTTGAACATTTTGAACATTTTGATTTTCCCCCTCCCTCAAAATTACATTTCAGCACTCATCTTGTACAGTCAAGACGTGATATGCACATTTTAGTTACGGAACGTTGACAATAGGCTCCAAAATTGGGTAATTTGTCCCCCTACCTTCCAAAATAAATAAATCACAGTTCAGTACTGATCAGGTACAGTAAAGTACTGCCACACAACAGGATTATTGAAAGTGAGCTCAGTGGAGTAAACTCACCAGACTAGAGGGTTCGCATCTTGGCAGGGCAACTTTAGCAGGCAGCGCATGACTCCGACAAACAGTAAAAATATTTTAAGAATGTTTTGAATACACTTGGGACTTTCTAGCTAAAGTTTTGTTCTACAGATGTTCAAAACCCAAAGGGCTCATTAGCAGAGTTTGTAAATTAGTCAGGCCTAATCTGCAGTGTGAAAAAAATCCATAGAAGCTATGTGAATGTCTGGAGTGCGACATTCTCACAACATATAGTGAGTAATTCCAAAATTGTTCACCAACTGAACACAATGTGTTCTTGTATTATACAATGCTACATAAACCAAGCAAGCTTTTAGGCCGAGCTGTTCATGAGACACAGAAGTCACGGAAAAGGCACTGAGGAAGTGAAATAAATTTGTTATATACTTTCACAGGCAAAACCTTGTTTGGCTAAACACACGTCTGAATCACCTGAATCCTAGAGGAACAACCTCTTAAGTAATCCGTAATACATTTGGTTGAATCCAGACTAAGTAAATTGCGCTGATCTCCAACTATGTCATTTTCATGTAAATAGACTTGATATACTATACATTATGAAAGTACAGATTATAAATATTTGAGTGATGCCTCACCTGCCTTTTTACATGTGTTATTCTGTATTTTACTGAAGCTTTAATCAATTTCATTATATTTTATCCACTGCAATTGTATTATTATCATTATCCGCCTTAAAAACAATTTAGCGGATGCGGGGGTATAAATATAATAAATCAAGGAACGTCAAAAGTAAACTTGCATAATTTATAAATGTCATATGTCATTCACAAGCCATGCTGCCTAATTCTGCGTCACTGCATTATATTAACACAAATTTTGCTGACTCACCCTCAAGGATGCATTTAAAAGCCATTACTGATCTTCTAACTTAAGGCCCCAATAACTGCCCAATGATCCCTCAAAATGAAGCTTAAAAACCATTGCAGACTTTACGTATAATTCAAATGCCGTCTGACTATAAAACTTTACACTGGTGGGGCCCAACATAGAGACATCCTACTTCTCTGTGTTCTGTTAAACTTGCTCATATTGGCAAAGATAGTGCATCTTGTCAGTTGCTGCATATTACAAAACTCCCATCTTACAGAAATTGCCAGAGCCCTCAAAAACAATAGGAATGCAATCCATTTAAGGAGGCACTACGGGGCCCAGTTTAGAAATACGCTAGTCTCTTGCATTTATATCCTTGCCTTCCTGCCATGATAGAACCCAAGGCAATTCAAGCATGCGTAAGCCTCATGCCTTTGCAATTCGTTCTCACAATGCCCCTTTTCTGCTTCCAACTTGGGACACTACGGCTGAATTTCCCTCTCCCATTTCTCCTGAACCAGAAATCCACGGTGACGGGGATCAGAGCACATCTGACCAGCTCTTAAACCAACTTCAAGATCCTAGTTTGCCCCAGCCCTGGCAAACTATGGAATTAGATCTAGTAAACCCAGGCAAGACTAGAGCAGAAGAGAGAAAGAACAGAACACATGGGCAAAAGGCTTATGCACTTCTCAATTTAATAAGTCGTGTATACCTGAAGGAGCATCTCCACCCCAGTCTTTAAGCCCGGACACTAAGGTCCAGCTCTGAGTGTCTTCTGCTGGTTCCCTTACTGCGACAATAGAAGTTACAGGGAGCCAGGCAGAGATGTTTTTTGTGTTTTTGTTGGGAGCCGCCCAGAGTGGCTGGGGCAACAGTAAATAATTATTATCATTAATTATTATGTACAATCCAGTGACTAAGGTTAAGCCATCTTGAACTTTTTACTTTAATTGCAAGGCAGAATATGCTTTGTTTAAATAACTAAGTGAATAAATAAGGTGTAGATTTGTTATAATGCGGCATAGTTTGTTTTAGTTTTAATTAAGTGTTGGGATTTGCCCCAAAGCTACATAATATACTTTTAAAATAATGCAGTGGCAGTAATCCATTGCAGGGCTGGGACTCGCAGCTATGTCTCAAAAGTCCTACAACTGGGATTCCCCCCCCCCATTTGCACTTAGAGGGAGGTGTAATTTTTCCTTCCTCATCCCTGACCAGAAAATGAAACACTCTGAAAAATGTCAGCACCGAGTGCTGGGTGGGTGAAAGACTTGTCATTTTGTAAAACCGCCAAGATAGGCAGACAGCATGTAGGAAACTGCCAAGTCAAGGCACAGGGCTCAGCTTAGCCCTCTCTTTGACATGCTATAATCCTGACGGAGCTTGAGGCTTTTCCGCATTCGGATCTGGTCTACACACAGAGCAGAATGAGGTGGGAATGAATGGATAGGTGTCAGGAGTTGTTCTGGCTACTCTTGAGTAATGGCTCTCCACATCTGCTTGTCTTTAAGATGTTTTTATTTGTGCATATTATTTACAGTACAAAGTGTCCGTAAATCATGTCTGCTCAGTCTGAGTCAGAACCTCGCAATGGCTGCTTTCTGTTTCGCGCCCAACCTAACAGCCTGGGAACCCCAAAGCACCTCTCCTTGGTCCCACGGGGAGCCGTTCGTCTCAATTCAGCCGTTGGGGGGAAGGGCCTTCCTTCTGACTGTTTGCCGGTCCCTTCTTCCCCAGCTCTCTCCCCCTCCCCTCAGAGTAGGGGCTGTCTGAGGCTGCCAGAGCCTTGGGTCTCCCTTTCTGTTTCCTGACTCCTTTAATCTGATCCGCTGCTGGACTTACTGCTCTGTGAGGAACTCGGCCTGATGAGAGGGGGGGGGCTGTTCCCTATAAGCCTTCCCCCTTACAATAGGCTTCAAAGGTAGCACCAGGGTTCAGGTGGGAATCAAGTTTTAGGTCTCCCCTACATCACAAACTCCCTGTAAGTAGAACACTAGCACAACAGGAACCAGGGCAGATGAGAACCGCTTTTCCTGATGTTCTAGTGTTGGTTATCTGAAGGGTTTTTTTAAAAAAATAAAAAATAGTAATAATGGGAGAGTGTGCAAAAATGGCATTATTATTATTATTTTTATTATTATTATTATTATTATTATTATTATTATTATTATTATTATTATTCCCCACCCATCTGGCTGGGTTTAAAAACTTAATAAAAACATCAAGCATTAAGAACCTCCCGATATAGGGCTGCCTTCAGGTGTCTTCTAAAAGTTATGTAGTTCTTTATCTCCTTGACATCTGAAGGGAGGGCGTTCCACAAGGAGGGAACCACTACCGAGAAGGCCCTCTGCCTGGCTCCCTGAAGCTTCACTTCTCGCGGTGAGGGAACCAGCAGAAGACCCTCGGAGGGGAACTCAGTGTCTAGGCTGAAGAATGGGAATGGAGACACTCTTTCATGTATACTGTGCTGAGGCTGTTGAGGCCTTTAAAGGTCAGCACCAACACTTTGAATTGAGCTCGGAAATGTACTGGGGTCCAGTGAAGATCCTGGGTGGGGAGTCTAGCTGCCGCATTCTGGATCAGTTGTAGTTTCTGAATCACCTTCATTCTAGCCTATTCTGGACCCTCCCGACATTTTGGACTAAAATGCCCATCAGCCATGGGCAATAGTCAGAGATGATGGGAGTTGTAGTCTACACTATCTAGAAAGCACCATGATAGCTACCATGAGCTCATTCTCCTGCCTGTGCAGATCAGACCTCTTCCCATGCAAAATATCCTCTCCCGCTCCACTGCATCCTGAACTGGCACCGTCCAGGTAGAAGAGAATGCTTTACCATTTGAGTCATTGATGGGAATTCAAACAGACACCTAGCGACAGAATCTGAAGATTTTGGGTGCCCAACAAATTATTTTGGATCAGTGATATTCTGCACATGCAGCCAGAAATAATCCAACACTTACAAGTGATTGAACTATTCTGGTCACTTTTCATGCTTGGGTGAATCCAAGTGCTTAGATACTCTTCCTTGGCGTATTTAAGTGTTTTGAGAAGCTTGTTTCCAATGGTGGTTCAAATTAATTGTTAAAAATAACATTGCACCCTTTCCAATCTGTTATTGTCACTAGATGTAATTACAATAAGTTTGGGGAAACGGCAAACATGTCTCAGCAGCCATAATATCATTACTATGGAAACACTAACAAGGAATAACAGTCTTGGAGGCTTTTTTAATGCATACTAATTTAACTACCCATTATCTGCAATGGAAACTTGTGCAAGTCGATATTTTCATGATACTGAGTTTCAGAATGTTTGCTCCCGCAATGCACACTTACTAAGGAGCATGTGCTAACTTCTGGTGCTTACTTCACAGTGGAACTATGAGTGACTTAGTGGAGAATTGCATATCACAGCCAGGATCCAAAGAATTAAAACTAGCACCTCGGCCCCAATTCAACTTCAGACATGTGTCCCTCAAATGCAAGGTCCTTGGTGTCGCAAACAGTTCGTGTTTTGCAAATCGTTTTGAAACTCAGGAGTAGTTTCAAAAGCAGCTTTGTGATATGTCATGGGAGCAGATATTGTTCAAAGTGGAAAAAGCAGGGAGAAAAACACAACTCCCTAGGAATGCCAAGAGAGGCTCCCTGCCTTTACTGTGATGGGTGTGGGAGTAAGCGATTCAAGTTTACTACAAGTCAGACTCATGCATCAAGAATTACACTGCACTGTTGTTGCATCTGCATTACGATACATACAGCTGATAAACTCAATATTTTGCAGAAATGTTGTAAGCCAATGGAGTACAAAGTCCATCCCTTGGTCCCACTGTAGTTCTGGATGACACAGTCCATGATGTGTGGGGTAGCCCCTTCCCAACCCTCTGAAAAGGCTTTTGGGGATATACTGGGGACTATATGGGGAGACGGGGAACAGAACAATCCATCTGCTTGCACAACATTAGATCATCAGGAAGGTTTCCCTTTTTCCAGATCTGGGTATAGCAGACAAATGAGCAAACATTAGGAAAGCAAACTGTCTAGGATGATGCTGAGATGTGTGGAGCTAAGGATAAGGTGCAAATCTGCAAGGGCTTGCAATGGAATTTTTGTGGAGGATGACCTGGCTTATCCTGTAATTCTGCTATCATGCACCCAATTTGTAGGAGGACATTTTGGACAAGGATCAGGCTTATTAGCCATTTATAGACCCAACAAAACCCATGAAGATATACTTGGGGAGGCTGTAATCTTTATTTGTGAAAGGCTTACGATGAGACTATGATGATAGGAAGCTTTTGATGAGAGAAGGTTTAATGACACAGTTATTCACACAAAGCCAGGCCAAAGTTTGTTGGAATATGCTGATTTCCACTGGAACCGGATTAAAGTGGCAGGCAAGGAAGCTGATCCTTAAAGCTTTTTTGGAAAATGTATAACTCTTCCTTCTGAAAGCACATATGAGTCGCTCTAACGCATGGGATTCCGCTCCCCCCCCCCCATACAATACCTGCTGGGTGGTGTTATAGCTTTTCTGGCTGAAACAATAAATATTTAGCAACCCGTACGGGGCCATGGAAAGATGAGTCAAGTATAAAATTGCTTTAAAACCTAAATGTAAATTAACAAAAGGCCCCAAGGACCTGAATCAGAAGTGGGTAAATGTGGCACGTCTTTCATATATATTACAAAGGCAATATTTGCAGACGTATAACTTAAGCAATTTACCATTCAATGTAGAAAACAGCAATGGCAATTTATCTAAACGCTGCTTTTAGAAAACCCAATTGCATATTCACAATAAGTTAATAGCACAAATCGCATATGTGAGGAAAGGTACATTTCAGAGATCTGCTGTCCTGGGACCACTTATGTGAGGTTAATCCTGTACTTAATGATGTGTAGCTGGGAGATGACTTTCCAGAGCTTGATGTGGAATATTTCCCCTCCTGCGATTCTATAATGCTCTGAGTTCACTAGCAGCAGGAGGACAATTTGGTAATTTTTTTGATCCAGGGACAAGAAAGCACTATGTAGACAAGCATGAACTAGTCAGCGCCTCAGTCATGCCACAACACTGAGTTAAGAGAACATTAGTGAGCGGTGTCTGACTAGTTCAGATATAAGCAGAATTTGGTTTCATGTGCTGCAATAAGGCTTGGGTTCACCCTTTCCCAGTCTACCATTGAAGATCAGAAACAAACCACAGTTCTCTGTGAAGCCCAAACACAAGAAACTGTGGTTTGTTTGGTTTTTTTTACCCAGCCTTCCATATGTTCTGAACTGCAGCTGCATTAGCCCTGACCACTGCCTATGCCAGTGGTGGCCAAACGTGGTCCTCCAGCTGTTTTTGGACTACAACTAACATCATCCCTAGCCAACAGGACCAGTGGTCAGGGATGGTGGGAACTGTAGTCCCAAAACAGCTGGAGGGCCAGGTTTGGCCAGCACTGGCCTATGCTGACCAAGGCAGCTGGGAGTTTTAATCCAAAAACATATGGGGGGCACCCAGTTGGGGAGAGCTGATTTAAACTCCAGTTAACGAAAGCACACTAGGAATAAACCATAGTTCCAGATCCTGGCTTGTCCTCTCTAACCATGGTAATAAACCAACCACAGTTATCCAAGTTCACATGCAATAGGATACCACAAGGGAGGAGGAGAGAGGAGCATGTGAGTCCAAGATTTGCTGTAGCCCTTTCACACGGTAGGAAACCGTGGTTTCTTGTTACATGTGAACCAGGCCAAAAAGCCAAAGTTGCCAACGCACCTTGCAGTCTAATAACTGAGGCACGAAGACACTCAGCTGTACCTCGCCACTTTTGTACTTATTGGATAATAATGATGGCTTGCTCTACAGGGTTGTTGTAAGGGATATTTAGTTAAATAATATTAAACAAGAAGAGTAGACTTTTTACAGCAAAACCCAGGTACTGTTGCTTCAAAAATAGTATCCCCCCCCCCGAAAGTCTGCATGAGTCACCAGGCTTCGGATATTCTGCAGCATCTCCCCTGGAAAACAATACACAAACTATGAAGCACCCAGATGCAATTAATTCAAATAACTTTTCCTTCTCCTGCAGCAGTTTTATTAAGAGGAAGAACTAGATTTTCTTCCATATCTGAGCTTGTGGGCGTCACTTGCCTCCTCACTTTACGCAGCAAAGGCATATCTATTGTTATACTAAAAGGAGAAGCTATTTATAGCCGAGTTATCCAATGCTCTTAGCATGTTCTTCTATCTTCACAAAAGTGTTCACATTTAATAGAAAAGTGCTGCAGTTCCTACGTAAATTATTTCCTTTATGAAAGCAAGGCTTCCCTTCCATACCTAACGCAAAATGGGTTTATTTTTAAGCATAAGGGCCAAGCTCCAAAGGAGTACGCAGAAACCAAGGTACTGCAGTTTTTCTTCTTCTTGGTCAAATAACCCCGAATAGGAACACTTTGTTGAATGTTCTCCTTGCCCGCTTCTATTTTGCAAAGCAATTGGGATACCATGCCCAAACCTGCCAGGGCTACGACTGATTCCCACAAGCTGCTTTCCCTGCAGAGTGAAATGTCTCTAGGTAGGGACATGACCTTCCTGAGCTGCCTGATGAATCCCCCTGATCTGCTTGGGATTGGCCGCCGGGACCACATAACACCGGTCCTGAAAGATCTACACTGGCTCCCAGTACGTTTCCGAGCACAATTCAAAGTGTTGGTACTGACCTTTAAAGCCCTAAACGGCCTCGGTCCTGTATACCTCGGTCCTCTACCCCCACCATTCAGCCCGGACACTGAGATCCAGCACCGAGGGCCTTCTGGCGGTTCCCTCATTGCGAGAAGTGAGGTTACAGGGAACCAGACAGAGGGCCTTCTTGGTAGTGGCACCCACCCTGTGGAACGCCCTCCCATCAGATGTCAAACAGAAAAACAACTACCAGACTTTTAGAAGACATCTGAAGGCAGCCCTGTTTAGGGAGGCTTTTAATGTTTAATAGATCACTGTGTTCTATTTTTCTGTTGGAAGCCGCCCAGAGTGGCTGGGGAAACCCAGCCAGATGGGCGGGGTATAAATAATAAATTATTATTATTATTATTATTATTATTATTATTATTATTATTATTAGGGCTTGAGCTGCTCCAGCACGACAAGAAAAAAATTTGCATCGTCAGTACACCTTGATCACCTCCACATCAAACGTTTAAAGCACTTGTACAGTGGTACCTCGACTTACGAACGACTCGACAACCGAATTTTCCGACTTACGAGTGGGGCAAATGGCCGCACGCTTATGAATTTCTCGACATCCGAACGGAAACCGCGGCGGTTTTAGATAGGGTTTTTTGCGACTTGCGAATTTTTAGATAGACTTATGAATTTTTCTGTTTCCAATGCATTCCTATGGGAAATCGCATTTTCGACCTACGAAGGTGCCTTCGGAACGGATTAAATTTGTAAGTCGGGGCACCACTGTACACCCCTTTAACATGGCTTCCACCCGAGAACTCTAGGAACTTGTGGTTCATGAATGGTGCTGAGAGTTGTAAGAAGGCCCCTCGCAGAGCTAGAATTCCCAGCACCCTTGTTGTTGTTGTTGTTGTTGTTGTTGTTTAGTCGTTTAGTCGTGTCCGACTCTTCGTGACCCCATGGACCATAGCACGCCAGGCACTCCTGTCTTGCACTGCCTCCCGCAGTTTGGTCAAACTCATGTTCGTAGCTTTGAGAACACTGTCCAACCATCTTGTCTTCTGACGTCCCCTTCTCCTAGTGCCCTCAATCTTTCCCAACATCAGGGTCTTTTCCAAGGATTCTTCTCTTCTCATGAGGTGGCCAAAGTATTGGAGCCTCAGCTTCACGATCTGTCCTTCCAGGGAGCACTCAGGGCTGATTTCCTTAAGAATGGATAGGTTTGATCTTCTTGCAGTCCATGGGACTCTCAAGAGTCTCCTCCAGCACCACAATTCAAAAGCATCAATTCTTCGGCGATCAGCCTTCTTTATGGTCCAGCTCAAACTTCCATACATCACTACTGGGAAAACCATAGCTTTAACTATACGGACCTTTGTCGGCAAGGTGATGTCTCTGCTTTTTAAGATGCTTTTCTCCCAAGAAGCAGGCGTCTTTTAATTTCGTGACTGCTGTCACCATCTGCAGTGATCAAGGAGCCCAAGAAGGTGAAATCTCTCACTGCCTCCATTTCTTCCCCTTCTATTTGCCAGGAGGTGATGGGACCAGTGGCCATGATCTTGGTTTTTTTGATGTTGAGCTTCAGACCATATTTTGCGCTCTCCTCTTTCACCCTCATTAAAAGGTTCTTTAATTCCTCCTCGCTTTCTGCCATCAAGGTTGTGTCATCTGCATATCTGAGGTTGTTGATATTTAACAAACTACATTTCTCAAGAGTCTCTGGGGAAGGTCCATAACTCAGTGGTAGAGCATCTGCCTTGCACACAGAAGGTCTTGGGTTCTTGGAGAGTTGCAATCAGTGAGTGTGGGCAATCCTGAGCCAGATGAACCAATGGTCTAACTCCGTTTAAGGCAGCTTCCTATGTTCCTATGAACGCTTTCAATGTACGCTGTGGATGTTTAAGCTGAGACTTTGCCAGCAATAGTATCTCCTCACTGCCTCCCGGTTTATGGCTCTCTTTCAATAGGCACTTTAGGCTCAGTGCAGATACTTCCAGTCTTGCAAACAAGAATATCAAAATTACTAGCCCACCTACCCATGCAAACCTATTTTAGTCATTTGTGGCTCTAAAAGTTTTTAACTTTTACCAATCTGATCACTCAGAACCAGTTCTTGCTCAGAAGGCAACCAAAATGACCAAGGGGATGGAGTGACTCCCCTATGGAGAATGGTCGCCGCCTTTGGGACTTTTTAGTTTAGAGGAAAGGCGAGCAAAAGGTGACGTTTATAAAGTTACACGGGGCTTGGAGGAAGTTGATGAAGGAAAGTCGTCCTCCCTCTCTCATAGGATCTTCATGGATGTACAATGAAGATGAATGTTGGGACGCTTCAGGACTGATTGAAACAGGTACTCCTTCATGCAGCGCATAGTGAAGCTATGGAAGTCTCTCCTCCAGGGGACAGTGATGGCCACCAACCTAGATGGCTTTAAAAGAGGATCAGACAATTTCATGGAAAAGAGGAACATAGCTGTGCTCTGCCTTGACTATCTGAGGTGGTCTCCATCTGAATGCCAGTTTCTAGAACAGTGTTTCCCAACCGGTGTGCCTCCAGATGTTTTGGGACTACAACTCCCATCATTCCTGACCACTGGTCTTGCTAGCTAGGGATGATGGGAGTTGTAGTCCCAAAACATCTGGAGGCACACTGGTTGGGAAACACTGTTCTAGAAACCACAGGATGAGAGAATGCTGCTGTGCTCAAGTCTTGCTTCCTGCAGGCACCTTGTTGACCACCATGAAAACAGGATGAGTCCTCTGGCCTGATCCAGCAGGCTCTTCTTATGAACTCATAGGTACTCAGATCACTAGCTGTTTACAAGCCTGGCAGTGACACTTCTCCACAGGCTAAAAAGGAAATTATGACTTCTCTTCAGTGACATGTGCAAACATAACATTGGAACCTATCGTGAAGCAATGAAGCCACGTGAGCCGCTAGCATTGTACAAACTTTCCCTACCCAACTATTTCCTGCTTGCATGCCTTCCATAAGCACTTGGCACTCTACCTAAGTCTTCTGCATTATCGCCCTTCAGGCAACCCCTCCCTTTATTATATAATTAAATAATCGCCATTAACATCACTACTGGCATTGCATCAGACAGACGTTCCAACTGCTAATTAAATCCAACTTCTAAAAGGTAGGATACAGAGGAAAGCAAAATGTTATATTGTCAGCATGTGACAATAACGTAAGTGGGTCTCATCGTTACATGACGTATCCTTAAGGATCATCTAGAAAGCAATTTGTTGAATTACACAGTTCAGACAATCTTCCGTATGCACGCAGAATATTATTTTTTTCAGTTTGCTACCGGCTGCACTACTGACATTCCCAGTAAGTGTGAGTGGGAAGAGTCTGTCCTGTCCTTGCAGAACAAGTGGATATAAAAATTATGGGATGCATTGATTATGCAAACATTAACTTGTCAAGTCAGAGCAGCTCAAGGCCAAGGTAAACAAAAAAAGAATAACTCTCCCCCTTTCTTTCCTATGTTATTATGCCCTTACAATATAATTTTGCTCCTCGCCAAGATTTATTGAATGAAGATAATGATGGTTCTACCAAGTTCTCCCTCTGCATAAAGTCAAACCTTGAAATTTTAAATTGTCTTTTCCTGCTTCCATCTATTGCTTGATGACTGTGCTTTAAGTGTTTAAAAACATAACCAAATGTCATTTGATTCTTTTCTTTTCTCTCTCTCTCCTTATGAAAAATAAAAGACAAACCCTTGAAAAGGACCTAGTTTTACTGGTAAGCGATTTCTAATCTAGGGTACTCACTGCCAATTACACTGCATTGCGTGATATCCAAAGTTTCCCGCATCCTGCTGAACATTCTTCCAACGGAGATTCAGTAGGCAACACTGCTTTTCCACTTTTGATAGTGGAATAGTTGCAGTTTGATCTGACGTAGTTAAGAGTGAATTTGATGCTGACTGTCTGCACCTTTGGTCGCATGTCGCTCCTATTAGAGTGTGCAAGGTTTTCTTTTCAACACTAATGGCAGGTTGTGCCGAAACTGAGAGAGGTTCTGTGTTTTTTGTCACGCTCCATACACATCCTTGGGTTCCTCCAGCCAGTTAAGAGTTACTAACATGTTGACACACTGGGCAATAGATATAGGACACAATATAGTTTTTCATCTTTGGGGAAAACTTTGGAAGAGTGATCTGAAATTTACAGCATGTTGTTCCTTGAAGGAGGACTACCTGAAAATGATTTACAGATGGTATCTAACTCCGAAGAGACTTGCTAAGATTTATAAGTCTGAATCAGATAAGTGTTGGAGATGTAATGAGAGTGAGACTAAGGGTACATTCTATTACATGTGGTGGACCTGTAAAAGGGTAAGAGAGTACTGGGAAATAATTTATAATGAATTGAAAAACATGTTTTAAAGTACTTTCCCCCAAAAAACTAAGCCAGAGTCCTTTTTGTTGGGGATTAACGCAGACAGAAATACCCAGGTGTCAAAAAAGGCTATTTATGTATGCCACTACTGCAGCTCATGTTTTGTTAGCCGAAAAATCGAAAACGAGCAAGGCCCCAACCAAAGAAGAATGGCAACTTAAACTGATGGGAAATGCGCAGCTTGCAGACCTAACATATAGAATAAGAAAACAAGAAAAGCATAGGTTTAAAGAAGATTGGGAAATGTTTATTGAATATATGGAGGGAAATTGTGTATACAGTAGTACCTCGGTTTATGAACACCTCGGTTTACGAATTTTCGGTTTACGAACACCGCGGACCCATCTGGAACGGATTAATTCGGTTTCCATTACTTTCAATGGGAAAGTTTGCTTCAGTTTATGAACACTTCAGTTTATGAACAGACTTCCAGAACCAATTACAGTGGTGCCTGGCTAGACGAATTTAATTCGTTCCACAGGTCTTTTCTTATAACGAAAAATTCGTCTAGCGAATCCCATAGGAATGCATTGAATTTTTTTTTAAAAAAAATTTGCCCATAGCAACGCATTAATCGAATTTCAATGCATTCCTATGGGAAACCGCGATTCGCTAGACGAATTTTTCGTAAAATGCATTCGTCTAGCGAGGCAACCTCCACTAGAAAAAACCTTTCGTTAAGCGGAAATTTCGTTAAGCAGGGCATTCGTTAAGCGAGGCACCACTGTACACCCATGCTTCGGGTTAAGTACACTTCAGGTTGAGTACTCCACGCACCCGTCTGGAACGGATTAATCCACTTTCCATTACTTTCAATGGGAAAGTTCGCTTCAGTTTATGAACGCTTCAGTTTAAGTACTCTGCGGACCGTCTGGAACAGATTAATCCACTTTCCATTACTTTCAATGGGAAAGTTAGCTTCAGTTTATGAACGCTTCAGTTTATGAACAAACTTCCAGAACCAATTGTGTTCATAAACCGAGGTACCACTGTATCTGAAAACGTGGGCAGCATTCAGATAAATTCAACAGTGTAAATAAGTTTTGATGGATGTTATAATGGAATAGTGAATGGTTTAGTTTGTATAAAATATGCAGGGATTTATGTTGTGCAAAATGAACCATGAAAAGAGAGGAAGGGAAGTCATTGAATAAAAAAAGAGAGTTATATGAACATGTGTGTGTATGAAATTGAAGCATAATAGTCCAGAATTCTAATCGTGTGGGAGTATAGGAGATTAGAAAAGAAACTACATATCCGCTAGAACTATGGATAACATGGTTATTGCGATGAATTTCTTTTTTCTGCAGCTAATGATTGCTGTCACTAGCAGGACTTTGCCTCAGTGTCCTCCTCTCCATCTGCCATAATTCTCCTCTAAACCGAGCTCATAAACTGGGAGGCTCACACCATTCAAAGGTAAGTGGCACACAAAAAAGTGTTTCCCAAACTATGCTCACCCACCCACCTCCACACAGAAAGACAAAATGAAAAGGTTGAGGATCTGGGTCTTTCACAAAAGACGGCTCTTTTGCAGTAGAAGAAAAGGCCTTTTTCTGGTATACACTGTTCTGGAATACTAGCTGAATAATGACAGCATTGTGTGGCAGCATGCCAAAAATCCCCACCTCCCTCAGAAAAGAAAGGAAGAAAAAGAAACAGCGATTAAATTGGTATGGTAAGTGAAGGAAGGTCCTAGCTCTAGATAAGGAGGAAGACAGAAGGAATGCAACAAATCATGTCGAACACAATATGTTTTGAACACTGTAAAATAAGAACAACTCCCATAAAAATCAGTGTTAGTATCTAAATATCAGCAATGAATGAGGAACAACAGGATCTCTATGAAGAGCTCAGGCTTACATCTGGTTGTGTTCTTACATATTTAGCACAACATGAAACAACTGTACTCATATCTAAAAGGAAATTAAGCACAGGTTAATCAGTGAAATCACAAAGGGTTTTGCCCTGAAATCACATGGGGATTAGCCAGGGAGTGGTGAGTTTGTGGTTCTCCAGATGTTGGTGTGGACTGCAGCTGTCAAAATCTCTAACCATTGGGCACGCTGAGTTTGATTGGCATTGGGACTCCAAGCACATCTGGAGCGATGCAGGTTCCACAACCATTTCTCTAAGCAAATGTGCTGATGAGTTGGGAGTTACATTTACAAGACAGAAAACTGTTGACCAGTATAAGTGCATACAGACAAGGCTCAGCAATGCGCTTACACTCCCATCAAAACTCTTTTGAGGTCAACTCAGCACAGGATTAACAAGGGCACTTAGGGTACATTTTTAATAATATTTTATTTATCTTTCAGGAAAACGACAGGGGCACCGTCCAAATGTTGATATTACTTTGTCAAATCTATGGCAGATCTAAGGCATGTGACTTATTACTTTGTTATTCTCAATGAGCTAAGCAAACAAAACTTAAGACTCTATTTAACTTCTGGCACATGGAAGTCTGAAATTCTAGAAACAAAGTGTCTTCATACGCAGTACAGAAAATGTGTTGCAGTAAGATAAAAGAGCACGCTTGTTTTTTAAAAAAGTAGTGCAGTCTACAGATAGGTTGTTTTAATTAATATGACGCTAAATTAATGAATGGTTATATTCTAAAACCTGAAACGGCTCTTTTTTGAGGCAAGCAATATATATATATATACACTGTCAGTCAAAATATTTTTTAAAAAAAACAACAACAAAAAATTGCCTAGATAAATAGATTGTGGCAGATGTCTATAACATAGTAAAAGTCTTCAAAGGCTGCAACATAACCCACAAACCATAACCCACAAACTACAAACCATGGTTTGGGGACAATTTGCATGTTACCTAAGGGCTCCGTGATATTTGACCCAAGAGGGTCAGGTTTCTATGGAGAACTGCTGTTTGTATACTGATATAGTGGCAGGTTCCATTGTTCGTGGTAGATGATGGACATATGACTACGATTGCCATGGGGAAAAGTACGAAGCTATCCATTCTCAGGCAGCTTCGAGACCACATTGAGTTCAGCCTTCTTCCAAAATGTAAACTGGTCCTTATTATATATATATATATATCAAAAAAGGGTCTTGACTTTGTCGATTACCAATTTATCTCTAGCATAACCAAGTAGGTTCTGAACGAATAATGTATCTTGCAGTGAGTGTCCAAAATCTGACGAATACTAAATTTATGTGCAAATATTAAGACTCAACCCAGATGAATTCTGGTGTGCCTGGAGAGAAACTATTGTCTCACTTTTGGGACGTGAAAAGCAAATGCTGACAATCGGCATCTAGGTGCCTGCCAACATCTACCAGCATGTTTCTGAAATGTCAGACATTCGCAAAAATTTGTCTGGGATTGCCTGCATTCATGTGTGAACATCAACATTCATCCATTTTTGAGCACTCACTGTAACATCTACACAGATATGCACAAGAAACAGGCAACTGATATGCTGGTGGGCAAACGTGTGTGTATGTTCGTTCAGATGTAATGAGAGAGAGCCTCAGGGAGCCTCAGGCACACGCATCTCCTCCTCCACCACCTCCACCTCCTCCAGAACTGCTGCTAGGAGGCATTCAAACACTTTCACTTCCATTTTGTATTAACTGCAGCTTGCTGTGTTGCCCAAACCCACACAAACTTGTTGCTAATCTTTAACTGCGGTTTCCTGAAACATGAAAACGTCAAGCCATCGTTTACGAAGCTGGTTTGTTTCAACTAACCATAGTTAAACTTGGTTGAGGGTTCAAGTGACCTGTTGGGTTTACCTAAAATGGAAGGAGAAACCCCAGATTCCTCCGTGGCTGCACCAGAGTAGGGGACAAATACAACCCCTATGATTATGAAATAGTCTGTCATGTGCCAGGAGAGGAAATGCAGCCAGGCACTGTGGCATTATTGACCCTGGATGATTATAAACTTCAAGGCCGCACAATTAGACATGTGCATATGGGTGTGGCAGTACAATCACACGAATGAGGTGGGCATATTTTTTAAATAGTTGAAACCTTAATGGACTGATTTCTCTGTCCACGTGACTGTTGCTGCTATAGCAGGCATCCCCAAACTGTTGCTGCTATACGTATGCATCCCCAAACTGCGGCCCTCCAGATGTTTTGGCCTACAACTCCCATGATCCCTAGCTAACAGGACCAGTGGTCAGGGAAGATGGGAAATGTAGTCCAAAACATCTGGAGGGCCAAAGTTTGGAGGTGTCTGTGCTATAGCTTGGGTTTTTATTTATTGTTGTTTAGTCGTTTAGTCGTGTCCGACTCTTCGTGACCCCATGGACCATAGCACGCCAGGCACTCCTGTCTTGCACTGCCTCCCGTAGTTTGGTCAAACTCATGTTCGTAGCTTCGAGAACACTGTCCAACCATCTTGTCCTCTGTCGTCCCCTTCTCCTAGTGCCCTCAATCTTTCCCAACATCAGGGTCTTTTCCAAGGATTCTTCTCTTCTCATGAGGTGGCCAAAGTATTGGAGCCTCAGCTTCACGATCTGTCCTTCCAGGGAGCACTCAGGGCTGATTTCCTTAAGAATTGATAGGTTTGATCTTCTAGCAGTCCATGGGACTCTCAAGAGTCTCCTCCAGCACCATAATTCAAAAGCATCAATTCTTCGGCGATCAGCCTTCTTTATGGTCCAGCTCTCACTTCCATACATCACTACTGGGAAAACCTTAGCTTTAACTATACGGACCTTTGTCGGCAAGGTGATGTCTCTGCTTTTTAAGATGCTGTCTAGGTTTGTCATTGCTTTTCTCCCAAGAAGCAGGCGTCTTTTAATTTCGTGACTGCTGTCACCATCTGCAGTGATCAGATGGTGACAGCCTTATTTATTAAGCCTTATTTATTAAGGACCCAGGTGGTGCTGTGGGTTAAACCACTGAGCCTAGGGCTTGCTGATCAGAAGGTCAGCGGTTCGAATCCCTGTGACGGGGTAAGCTCCCATTGCTCGGTCCCAGCTCCTGCCAACCTAGCAGTTCGAAAGCATGTCAGAGTGCAAGTAGATAAATAGGTACCGCTCCAGCGGGAAGGTAAACAGCATTTCCGTGTGCTGCTCTGGTTCGCAAGAAGCGGCTTTGTCATGCTGGCTACATGACCTGGAAACTGTACGCCGGCTCCCTCAGCCAATAATGCGAGATGAGCACGCAACCCCAGAGTCGGTCACGACTGGACCTAATGGTCAGGGGTCCCTTTACCTTTTTATTAAGGAGGGAGGCATACACAAGTCCAAGATATGGAGCACCACTGAACATTAAACCATGGTTGGTGCTACTTTCAAACACAACCAAAGAGTGAACAGGGTGTTTTCTTGGTTTCTGCTCTTCCACATGACACGAAGGAGAAATATCGTTCCAAGTTGCTAGTGGAACAATGTCCTTAATGTCAATAAAAGAACAGATTCTAGATCATTGCGGCTCTCACAAGGAAACCGCCCGAGTTTGCCAAATTATTTAATTGTTACAAAAATAAGGTTTCTAACTCAGTGGGTAAAGGTGAGAATATGCAAGTCATCTCCTGCATCACAGTTGCAGGGCAGAATTGATGAAAGGAAATGAGGAATCATTCGAGTTAGACTGCACCAGCTGAACCAATTGTATGCAAATGATATGGCACAGTTTTAAGAGACAAGGTCCAGCAGCCCAAATCACCAAAGATATTTTGCAGAGCAAGACGTGACTCCCATGTAATAATGATCTTTGGAAAACATAATTTTTAATTTAATGTAAATACTGTAAGATTTTGATTTTGACACACAAGTACATATAATATAAGCTCTGGACAACAAATACTTATGGTGGCAACAACTTTTAACCTAAAATGTATTTTTATTCCATTTTTTCCCCTTCTACTTCTTCTCAGGAGAATGAGAGTGGTGGAGAAATGAACTAGCTCTTCTAGTCATCAGGAGGCATTAAGGTCTGTCTACCTAATCACAGGGGTTATTTGCTACGTTTTCCTGCTACCTCTCCATTAAATTCCACAACAGACGCTTTTACATCTGAGCATATAAAAAGCAGAAATCCAGAGGTATATTTACACAGGCACCCGATGTAATGGCGGCTAATGCCATATACCAGGGAAGAAGGCAATGCAGTTTTTCTTTGTAAGTCTCCTTTTAGCCACAGTCTGCTCTGTGCAATAATGCATCCCTTCTGAGCAGCTCATATTTCAATCCATATAAACTGAGTTTCAATCCATAAATCAAGTCTGCTCCCAGAAACCCAAAATAGTAGCCACAGTAATGCTGTTATTAGTTAGTGCTGCTTCACAAACTGCTCACGTACTGAAAAGCAAAAACACAGGTCCTAGTGATTTGGCCAGTCCTGCAATATTTGCATACCCCTAATGGGGCTTTCCCATCCCCTCCCAGTCCAATTCTTCAGGCCATAACTAGAAGTAAAAAATCAGTCCCAGAAATAAGGGGATGTCATTGCTTTTGAGCAAGCATCCCCAAACTGCGGCCCTCCAGATGTTTTGGCCTACAACTCCCATGATCCCTAGCTAACAGGACCAGTGGTCAGGGATGATGGGAATTGTAGTCCAGAACATCTGGAGGGCCAAAGTTTGGGGGTGCCTGCTTTTGAGTTTCTCAGGCCACCAGATCACATTCCTGTGCATAGGCTATGAGCTGCTTCTCCCATGCCCATCCACAAACATCATCAATAACAAAACCCTCCAAAGCCAATTTGCAAAAAAATCAAAAGGTGCTCCTTCATTAAGGGAGAAATCCTATACACAAGAAGCTGCCTTAGAGGAAGCCAGTGCAAGTTAACGCAGCATAAAGTTACATTCAACATCCACCAAGCTCAGCTGGGAGGGAGGAGATATGCTGGCATTCTTTGATTCTATGTCCGGCGGAGCTGAAGATGCAGGAATTAAGCCAGTGTAGCTCAGCTGTGGCGGGAGATCCACTGGATCCCAATCCACTCATCCCAACCGGGATCCTTGCTGCAGGATTGCTATCTAAGGCTGCAGTCGTAATAGGCATTTACATTAACTCAATTAACTCAATGGGACATCCTTCTCATTGCAGATACGCTATTGTGTTATTTTTGGATTATAGGTGACTAATATTTTATATAATAGCATGATTCCTGCGACTGTAATTTGCTTTAACTCTTTTTAGTACTGCATTATAAAATGTTGCAACCCTCCCTGTGACCTGCTGGTGAAGGTCGGATAAGAACAAGTGTGTGTTTGAATGTGTTTGTGTATGAGACTGGTCTTTGTGTAATATTTCATTTCTTTAAAAATCTAATTAGTATTATCATCAATAATAATGATGATAGGATTTCACTAAGTCAGGTAGCCTTTCTTATGCGCAAAAAATGAGGCTGAGATTCCCCTCCCCCTTTATTTGTGCCATATCAAATGAAGATCTATCCATGTCGCTAAAAGCCCAATTAACACTGTGTCATAGAATCACAGAATTGTAGAGTTGGAAAGGACCACAAGGTTAATTTAGTCCCACCCCTTGAAATGCAATAATCTTTTGCCCAACGTGGGTCTTGAACCCACGACCCTGAGATGAAGAGTCTCATGCTCTACCGACTGAGCTGATGAACCCTTTCTCGCTGAAGAGGATGGAAGTACACCCATACTACAGAGGCAATGTCACTTATCTCGGCTATAGACAAGAGTGTCGGACTTCTAACCCTTGGAAGCGGGTTGAGACATCCACATTCCTGTGGAAGGAAGAGGTACCCAAAGGGTTTCAGCACATGAGGAACTTCACAAACCTAGCATGCTGAAAGCACACTTTTTTTCTTTCTTTCTTTTTTGCTACATGTTACGTTGCAAGCTGCCCTGGAAACTTCTTTTATTATGAGGCAACCTGCGAGCGCAATGAATAAATAAATGGTCACGGAGCCCACTGGATAACATGATGTGAGAAATGATGCTTCAAACCTAGGATAGCTGCAAAACAGATTGCGGCACGCAGCAGGTGGGATTTTCTGAAAGCCGAGGTTTCACACCCGGTCTAAACAAATGCACAAGCCTGTTTCACTGTGTGAAATTGTAGCTGTGACGTGATCTGCAAACCTTATTATTATTTTATTTTATAAAACCAAAGTGTCCTCAATATGCATATTTTTAGGATGGATCACACAATAAATGATAAAACAAAGAAACAGCGCCACCGACATATACCCCCCCCCAATTCAAAAGCAATAGCACAGGAAACCAACACAGCCCTAATCCATATAGCTAAATGCAGGCAGAATCTAGAGCAGTGGCTCTCAACCTAGTGCCCTCCCCCCACAATGTTCCTGCACATCAATTCCTATCACCCCTGACTATGAGCCATGCTGGTTGGGGCTGATAAGAGTTGCAGTCCAAAACATCTGGAGAAGACTAAGATGGGGAAGCAAACTAGAGTGCAAGACTAGGGCTTAAATTGCTACTCTGCCATGAAGCTCACTGGGTGACCTTGAGCCAATCTCTCTCTCTCTCTCAACCTCACCTTGGTTGTCACTCAATGCTTGCTCATTTTTCTATTATTATTATTATTGCTCGTTTTAGGTTATGATGGGCTGATCTCCTTGGGGACAAAGAGTGGGAAGAAAATTATGTCAAACAACCCACTTCACAGGGCTTGGATAGTGGCGGAGGAAGTACCATGTGTGCCACCTTGAAGTCAGTGTTAGAAATTAGCCAGGCGCCAGGCGCGTTTTGCTACTGGTGCCGGTCTAATTATGATCACATGGAGATCTCTGGATGCCAGGTTGGCAACTGACTTCTCCATCTGGCTGGCCCCTCCAAGTTTCTTAAGTAGGTAATCAGAAGAGCTTATTTGCTGCATTTATTTCCCAACTTTTTCTCTAAGGAGTACATGGTTCACACACCCCCTCCTCAGTTAATCCCAACAACAACTCTGTGAGGTAGGTTAAGAGGCTGTGTTAACTTCTTGACTGAGTGGGGATTTGAATCCCGATCTCCCAGGTCCTAGTCCGACACTCTAACCATTGCACCACACCATCTTCCTAGAGTGCCTCTTCTATGGGGTAGCTATATAAATGAAGTAGGTAAACAAATCTGGAGAAAGCAAAATGTCCCTTAGAGAAGGATCTGAAATATTTTCCTTGAAGCTTGAATTTGTTTTATTATGGGTTGTTTTATTTGATATTTTAATGTGTTGTAAACCACGTGGAGATTTTTTTCTTTAAAATATAAAGTGGTACAGAAATGAAATTAATAATAGTAATAGTAATAATAGTAATAGTAATAATAATAATAATATTCCTAGACCTATGGTTGTGGCAACCTTTCAGGTGCCATTTGGCAATTTTATATATACAGCATATATGAGAGAGAGTTTCAAACACAGCTTGGAGTCCTTGAAAGAACGGTGGGATCCAAATGCATTTAAATAAAGAGCCAAGATATGAAGGATTAAACAACCTAGTTCTGCAACCCGAAGGGGCCTGTGAGCATCATGAGCTCCTCAAACAGCCACCACACGGGAAATGGCTTTTGAAGCAAAGACGCTTTTAAAACCTGTTTGCCTTATGGCCTTATGGGGTCAGTGGAGTCTGCTGTTCAAAGGGAGGTGGCATTAAAAAACTCCAGCGGGTATGTCCAAACTTTCCTGACAGAGCTCTAAGGATCCTGGCCTTAAACTCTGTGCCTCATAGAAGCCAAGAAATACTTGTCAAATATACAGAGCCCTGTACTGCTATAAAGTGCTCAATAGAACTGGGCAGGTATGTGTATATTTTATTTTTATCATTTATTATTTATTGAATTTATACATTGCCCTGTAAACTTAGGGGTCGCATCGCTCCCTCCCTCATGCAAACACAGTTCACAACCTGCGCAACAAACCAGGCCCAGGGCCTCTATCAGAATCAGCGCTTCAGGAACTCAAGGCAATGGAGATGTTCTGTGACGCATCATGATCTGCAGCATGAGAAGTAAAAGGCCAGCAAAATGCCCCTTTTAGGTTTACACAATAAATGACTTATCTCCTCTTCCGACACCATGCTTAAGAAATGGATTTTCAAGGGTCTTCTCAACCTTATCAAAATGATTTAGCGCAGAAGCACTCCATTGCACGGTACTCTGGCCTTAATCACTCAAGGAGGAACTGTTTAGCAGCGAATACGTAAAGAGGTGCTCTGAAGAAACAGTTATTCTAAATAATAATGGAATCCAATTAGGGCGGCTGGAACATTAATAGGATAACCTGGTTTTATACGTTCTCTAGTGTTGCCTAGGAAAGGAGGTGCCTGTGATTTTCCAATCGTCTTCTACATCCCCCCCCCCCCGCACCGGTACCTGCCGAAAAGGGCCTCACACTGGTCCAACAGGGACCTCTCGAAGATGTAGTAAACATGAACCAACAGGCAAAAGGATACTTTCATCCCAGAAATTTGAGAGTGGTGCAGAGATGTAAGCTCTGAATCTGTATGTGGGAGGCGCAAGTTTAAATTTCTTTTCTGCCATGGATTGCATGTGCATTGCGAGGTGGGGTGTGTGTGTGTGTGTGTGTGATCTGCACAAAAACAGGGCAAATGTTACATGAAATTTGCATGTGCTGATTTATAGGTATAGATGTGAATTTTAAGAATTGCTATTATTTAAATTGAAATGCAATGCACCGCACAGCAGTGGGAAAGGCTATGACCTGGTAACCTGCGTGCCTGATCAGTCTTGCTAACTCCTGGTGGGCAGCTTCAATGCCAGTCTGTCTCTCCTCTGTCACCTTTAAGCTGAGCTTGTACCAGACAGCCTGTCAAGCAGACGGCATCTTCAGACACAGGTCTGCCTTCTGTAAACTCTAGCCTGCAATGAGGTGTTCTGAAATATTGAGGTACCATAAGAACAAAAAAATAAGCACACTCATCCACTTGCAAATATTTATTCATTTAAAAAAAAAACTTCCATTAAACTCCCCTTCTGAATTGGGCCTTGAGACAATGGTCTAGTTTAGTCACGACCTTGGGCTGATTGCTCAACCATGGTTTGGGGAGGTGGGCTTCAAGGCTCCACCATCACCCATCTTCCTCTTCCTACATGAATCCCTCCTTTCCTAGCTACCACAACATTTGAACCACGCTACCTATGGTTACCACTGCACAAGGTAGCTCCCCACAACCACCTCAAAACAAGGATCAGGACCCGGTTTCAAATTCTGATTTGAAAGCCAACTAGGACCAGGAGCCACCGTTCAGAGATGAGGGCCTTCCAGATGTTGCTGGGCTTCGATTCCCTTCACCCCTAACAGCTGGCTATGCTGTTTGAGGCTGGTGAGAGCTGGGCATCCCACAACATCCGGAAGGCCACAGGTTTCAAACCCCTGCTATAGTTAATCCGGGTCAGATGTTACAGCAAACTATAACTCCTTATCGCTAGCCAAAAAAAAACAGAAGAAGGGAAAGCAAATGAGAAGCCAGGGGTGGCAGAGAAGGAAGGAAGAATCAGAGAAGCCCACAAAGCACTCCAGATATCTAAATTAGGCCAATATTGAATTGTTATCACTGCTTTTGAAGAGGGCTAGAATTTAATCTGCTTTTCAACAAAAGCACCCTCTTATGCTGATACAATAAAGGAAGAACACACAGCTTATCTTCTACCTATAATTAATGCACACGGTCCTTTTATCACTTTCTGCCTCTCCCTCCACCCTACTTTTATTCTCTCACCTTTGACCTATATCAAAATGTAATGATCATTCCATGCACATTTTGCCACCTTTCCTTGAAATAGCACGCCTGCAAGTCTCTATCAGATACTTAGGTAGCCTGATCGGTCAGTTTGCCATAAATGCTTAGCAAGTGAAGGAACACCACCAATTTCTGCAGCAGCATTAACTACTCTGCTGTTTATGAAATCTCACAGCATAACTGGATAGGTGTCTACTCAAAAGTAAATCAATAGGGCTTATTCCCGGAAAAGGCAGTCTAGGACTGCAGCCTTGCTAGGTGTTTACTGTAGTTGGAGTAGACAAATTAGTCCTATTAAAATGTCTACTCCCAGGCAAGCCCCACTGAGTTCAATAGCATTTACTCCCCAGTAAGTAAGGTATAGGACCGAGGCCTAAATAAACTTAAGGAATAAAATGCCTCCAAAAGCAGATCCGCTCGCAAAGACATTGCATTTATTCCAAAACACTCTATGTGAGCAGCTGAAACTTTTTTCCCCAAAATAATTTCCAGACACTGGTGCCCAGGTGTAAGAGCTTGGTTGAGACTCCCTGAAGTTCTCTTTAGTCATTGTGGGGCAGCTGTAAGATTTTGCAACAGGATTGCTCAGTCTCCTTTACAGGACACTGAAAATTCCTTAAGCAACATCATCCCCTCCCCCCACATGCATCTAACTCTGAATTCATATCTTCCCTGATGCAACAATTAACCGATTATACTGGCTGTTTCCACTTTCCGTCTTTAGGACATGTTCAGATGATTGACCACATGACTTTTCGTCCACATCAAAAGGTTTTCAGCTGTTGTGAAAATCCTTGTGAACTGACAGCTAGCTCTCCTTTGCCTTGCTGCTTAAAAGAAATTGCAATATGCAGCCAAGCACCAGAGGAAATAGGAGTATCTTGGAGACTTCGAATCATATTCCTAACTGAACAGTCAAGCTCTATCTAAAACACTGATAATGTTTCCTCAAAACACATAAACATTTGTAAACTAAGGATATATAACCACACAAGTTGAATACAGAAAGCCCCATGAAGAGGCCTAAACACCTGCAAACTAATTTTCTCTGAATATAGAATATGTAGACTCAGTATTATATTATATATAATGTATATCTTCTCAAGATGAGTATTGTATTATTTATCTTGTGAACTGCCCTCTGACCTTTGGATGAAGTATACAAATTTCATTAATTATAATTAAGATGGCACAGCTATAGATAAACCCACACAGTTTCTCTCTTTAAAAAAAATCCCTTAAGAGTTTGATCACTTTAGGAATAACCCATGTCTGCCAACAATTCACTTTTAGCATTTGAGAATCGCTGTTATCTACCAGGGAGTGAACTGGCTCTCTCTGCCTACCTGTGCCAGTTAACTACTTTGGAGACAAGACTGTACACTGCACCACAGTTAACATCCCCCTGGAGAAACCTGAATCATAATGTTTTCTCATGATGCAGTGCTATTAACAAATTCCTGCCCATTAAAGGACACACAATTTGATCTGTCTCTCTCTCACACACACTTCTGGATTTAAAATGTAATCAATAGGATGGGTTTTTAAATGCTACTTCATTCCTTATAAAGGCAAACATGCAGTACATCAAACTGCAGTTACTATGTGCCACGTATACCGTAATTGAGTGTTGGGAAAATTTGTTTTGTTTATTTTTAAAAAACAAACAAACAAACTTCCCCACCCTTTGGGGAGGGGGTGGGGGTTTCCTGCCCTACCAACTTGTGCAAAAGCCCCGAGATCCCAAATGACAGCGCCTTCCATAAAAGGAAGCCCAGCCAGAGATGTCACCCACCATTTATGTGCAGGAGGCGAGGAATTAACCTCTCTGCAAACGCATTTGGCCCACTTTTCAAAAAGGAAAGTGAGACTGAACAGGCGGGCGGGTGAGTCTACTTCCCGAAAATCAGGATGGGAGGGGAGATTGGGGGGGGCACACCTTGCAAGGAAACCAGCCTCAAACCCTGCTGGACCTTGTGGCGATGATGGCTTGCGGTAGGTAGCTGGACGCTGTGAAATGGGAGGGTTGTCAAAGTCTTGTGGAGGAGGAGGAGAGAGAGACGGTGCCCGGTCTATAATAAGGGGGCATTGCAGCACACAGCCAAGTTCAGGGGGGTAATTTAAGCTTGGAGGAAAGGTCAGGGCGTGATTGGGAGGGAGACCTTTCCATGCACCTGCTCAAGCCGGTGTCTCCAAGCTTTCGTGCGCGCGCGCGAGCGAGCCTGTCTCTCTCTCTCTCCTCTCTCCCTCCGTGTGTACGGTATGTGTCTGATTACGTGCGCAAAAGACTGCAAAACTGCACGACCCTGCAGAGCGATACAGGCGCGCACGCACGGGCAGGAAGCGGCTGCTTGAAGCAGAACTGCAGCCCCTGCTCCTTCCTTTTTAAATAAAAAAAATCTTCTCTGAGGCGCGATCGGAAAGTGTCGGGGGAGGGGGGCAATATCCCTGCACTTCTCGCAGCCCTAACATCTCACTTCCTTCCTCCCTCCTCTCCTTCTTTTAGACACCGGGTGTGTTGTTTGGAAAGCGTGGTGTTTAAATAAAATTAACCCCCCCCCCAAACTACCACCACCTCTAGCCCCCGATCTGCCAGAACCTGAAGGATCGGCGACATGTCACGACGGCGACAACCGCGAACATCGAAAGCCAGATGGCGATGATGAAAGAGAAGGAGGAGAGGAAAAAGGCGCGGGGTGGGAAAAAAATAAAATAAGATTAAAACATGCTCTTCTTACCTCTCACATTTCCTTCCAGAGGCAACCATCAGATTGTAGACAGATCGACCAAGGCATTGTGGGGGATTCGCGAGAGAGGATGACCAAGAAATTGGGAGGGAAAAAAACACACACCCCAAAAAAAAGAAGAAAAGGGGGGAAAGGAAAAAAAAGATGGGGACTTGTCACACGCCTCCGTCACAGTGGCATTCTCGTCGCCCCAATCCTCATGCAACTGCAGTGCAAAGGGGGGGAAGCAGAGCGAGCGAGCGCGCGAGAAAGAGAGAGGCAGTTGCCGACGGCTGTGCGCTGCACACTCTTATCTGTAATGTCTGGTTTCCGCTGCTGCCTGCAACTGCCCCTCCTCCACGCTGCAAAAAAAACCCGACCAGGAAGCGGCTGGGCGTACTTTGTGGAGCCTGCAAGAATGCACACGGAGGAAGGAGGGCTTGCATTTTAAAAAAAAGAAAAAAGTGTGCCTGTGTGTGTGTTTTAATTTGGGGGAAAAAATATCCACCCTTCCGCGCGGAGTTGATTTTTTTTTTTAAGTGGGAGGAAAAAAGGGGAAGCCAAACTTTTTTCTCCTTTTTGCAAGCTGCTAGGAACTGGAAAATCCAGCCGGCCGGAGGCACGGCGGTAGAGTGTGGGGTGCAAAAGCGGGCAAAGCGGCGGAAAAGCCGCCCTCGGGACCCCCTAGGAAAAAGCCTCGCCTTGGTATCTCCCGGATTTCATGGGTGAAACGGAGAGAGGCGAGAAAAAGCCAGTGCGGCACATGCGGAGGGCTCGCTCCGGGGAGGGTCGCGCCTGCTGGGCCGGGTGGGATTTTCAGGGCGCGCGCTGGGAACGGGGAGCTCGCAAGGTTAAGGTTAAGAGCCCGCAGACTTTGCAGCACTTCGCTGTGAGGTTACTTAAAATTCTCGGCGCGCTTAAGTCGCCAGACGCCCGCTGCTTCCTGGCCTTTATTTCCAGACCTTCTCGGTCATTGGTATGTCTTTATTTGTGGCCCAAATGCTGCATTTGAGCCAAATGGCAGATGACTGTACCATTCCTAGCTGCCGCTGGCAGGGTGTGGCTGCATGACTCAGTTCTGCATATGCACACGTCCTTGCATCTGGAAAGTTAGCAGCAAATCATTTCTGTGCTAGTTTTCTAGGTACAGGGTGGTTATTGCTGCTGTTTTAATGGGAGCTTCGTTTCGTGTGTGCTGGTAATCCTGGGTATATTCATATGCTTTGTAAAAAAAAAAAACCTACTTTGAGGGCTTTTCCGGCCAACTTGTTTATTCAGCATTTATCCTAATTTGCTTCCACAAGGCCTACACAGTGGCTAGACTATGAGCATTTATCCTAATTTGTTTTCAAAGTGGTTATTTTGACAATGAGCATGCATACCTGCATTTATTATTATTATTTATCCCAATTTGCATGTGGGGTGTTTACACATCTTCCCATTCATCCCCTACTTTTCAATGCATCTTGCATCTCGCTCTGGAGGGTTGGACTTGAAGCCAATGACAAAACAATTGACCCAGATCAATGGATTTAAGTTACAAGAACAGAGATTCCAACTTAGCATCAGGGAAAACTTTCTGTCACAGCTGTTCGGCAGTGGAACAGACTCCCACAAGAGGTGGTAGACACTCCTTCCTTGGAGATTCTTAAGCAGGGGTTGGATGGCCATCTGTCATGGATACTTTAGCTGAAATTCCTGCATTGCAGGGGGTTGGACTAGATGACCCTGGGGTCCCTTCCAACTCTGATTCTATGATCAACCTGGATAGTTCATTTAGAGCATGGTGCTGATAATGCAACGGTTGCAAGTTTGATCCCAGTATGGGACAGCTGCATATTCCTGCATTGTAGGGGGTTGTACTAGATGATCCTCAGGGTACCTTCCAGTTCTACAATTCTATATTTCACTGACACTTTCCAAACAGCAAAAAGTTTTTGCTTTGTTTTGAGTGGCTTTATCACATTAGGGTGACTGAGCCCTTTAATCCACTTCGATCGTGCAAACCGAACATATGCACTTGAATCTCTTCCGCAAAATACCAACAGGCTAGGTACTCGTGATCAGCTTAAAAAGCAGCAAGGTCATTCTTTTTCTCAGTTTGGATCGAAGCTGGGGGGTTTTTTATGGGGGGGGGGGGAGGAGAGAAAGGCATCAACATGCAGTATTACATAAGAAATGATGGGAGAGCTGTGGCTTGTGGCTAATGAGTGTAGACCACTTTCCAAACTAGCAGTGATAGGGCCTTGGATGCAGAGTTAACAGTTTTGTGTATACTGTATAGTCACAGCCTTCAGGTCCCCTGGGAGTGAGACAGTGGCTCTAGCTGAGACTCTTGCATGTTATTTGTGTAGCGTGGGTGGGATTGTGAAGGTCCCAGGGGACAAGGCCAGCAGGGGTTGGGGGTTTCAGAAGTTGGGTGTGCATCCTAGCCGGTGGAGGGTTTGCATTTTCATTTGCATTGCAGATGCAGAAAATTCAGATACCGATCTTCAGTTGGTTGGTGCATCATTTGTGAAAATGGCATCAGATGCCCTGATTTAGCACATTCTGCTCAAGCCGCACAGTGCTATTTATACATATACTGATTCTGCACCAATCCCATAGGAACCTTTAGGGCACACACAGGAGAACTTAAAGAGAACTATATGAGGAGCAGCAGATTCCACGTAGTAGAAACATGCAAAAAAATAAAAAATAAAAATCTGCAGTATTAAGCTCGCCCCCTTCCTGTTTCCTACAGCATAACCAGAGTAGACCAATTGAAATTCATGGCCACGATTAACATGTGCATTAATTTAACTAGGTTGGTTCTGTTTTGGGGGCATGCCCATTTGATTGGGGAAAGCTGCCTCTTTAGCTGCATAAAATTTTCTCTGGCTTACCTAGTTAACTTCCATAGCAACAAAAACTCCTACAATTAATTGCTACTGATGCCTCTTGGTGACAGAACACTCACCTGGAGCTACAGGTTCAGATGCAGAAGTGAGCTGCCAGTCTACTGCCCGGCCAGGTTCAAGATGTTGGTACAAACACAGTTTGGGTACTATACAGTTTAGCACCAGCTTACTCGAGAGTCCACCTTATCCCTTATATACCCAGTAGGTTGCTGTGGTCTGCAAGAGAGCTTCTGCAACTTCCAAAGATCTCAGAAGCCTGCTCCACAGTAACTTGGAGCAGAGCTTTCATTCTGGCTGTCCCTGTTGCTATTACGTATTAAATTCATATACCGTCCTTCACCCAAAAATCGCAGGGCGGTTTACAATACATAAATACAAAATGAAAACAAAATACGTAACATAGCAAACAACTCCCCCCCCCAACACATTTACAAGGCTATAGATTGTTTAATCAACCCAAGATGTGCTTGAAGGGGAATGTTTTTGCCTAGCGAGCCTCCCTGCGGAGAAAGCATATTCACAAATGGGGAGCCACCGCAGAAAAGGCCCATTCTGTTTCAGAGCGTTTGTGTTGAGACGTGTCAAACACCTTCTAGAAAACACTTTCTAGAAATAACTGAAGGTGGTTTTGTCCCCAAATGTCTGTTTTGTATTGTTCTTGCTTTCTTCAAAATCTTTTCTTTTTTTTAAAGCATTTTGGTCTTTTTGCTGTTTTTGCTGTATATCGCCTTGAGTTGATTGTGTAGGAGGCGATTAATAAATTGATGGTGATTATATCTGAGGAACATAGGAAGCTGCCTTAGACCAGCCAGCCATCTACCTCAGTAGTGTCTACACCAGGCATCCCCAAACTTCGGCCCTCCAGACGTTTTGGACTACAATTCCCATCATCCCTGACGACTGGTCCTCTTAGCTAAGGATCATGGGAGTTGTAGGCCAAAACATCTGGAGGACTGCAGTTTGCAGTTTGGGGATGCCTGGTCTACACGAACCGGCAGTGGCTTTCAGTGGTGCCAGGCATATTTCCCAGCCATACCTTGAGATGCCGGAATTGAAACAGAGACCTTCTGCATGCCAAGCAGGTGCTCTGTCACTGAGCTGCAGACCTTCCCAAATAGTTGTGCTAACATTCACTTTGTGTTAAAGCAGACTATAGGAATCTGCCTAATATAATAATAATAATAATAATAATAATAATAATAATAATAATAATAATAATTTATTATTTATACCCCGCCCATCTGGCTGAGTCTCCCCAGCCACTCTGGGCGGCTCCCAATTGAATATTAAAACAATACAGCATTAAATATTAAAAGCTTCCCTAAACAGGGCTGCCTTCAGATGTCTTTTAAAATTAGGATAGCTGCTTATTTCCTTGACATCTGATGGAAGGGCGTTCCACAGGGCGGGTGCTGCTACTGAGAAGGCCCTCTGTCTGGTTCCCTGTAACCTCACTTCTCGCAATGAGGGAACCGCCAGAAGGCCCTCGGTGCTGAATCTCAGTGTCCAGGCTGAACAATGGGGGTGGAGACGCTCCTTCAGGTATATAGGACCGAGGCCGTTTAGGGCTTTAAAGGTCAGCACCAACACTTTTAATTGTGCTCAGAAACATACTGGGAGCCAATGTAGGTTTCTTAGGACCGGTGTTATGTGGTCTCGGCGGCCACTCCCAGTCACCAGTCTAGCTGCCGCATTCTAGATTAGTTGGAGTTTCCGGGTCACCTTCAAAGGTAGCCCCATGTAGAGCGCATTGCAGTAGTCCAAGCGAGAGATAACTAAAGCACCACTCTGGCAAGACAGTCTGCGGGCGGGTAAGGTCTCAGCCTGCATACCAGATGGAGCTGATTAACAGCTGCCCTGGACACAGAATTGACCTGCGCCTCCATGGACAGCTGTGAGTTTAAAATGACTCCCAGGCTGCACACCTGGTCCTTCAGGGGCACAGTTACCCCATTCAGGACCAGGGAGTCCTCCACACCTTCCCACCTCCTGTCCCCCACAAACAGTACTTCTGTCTTGTCAGGATTCAACCTCAATCCGTTAACCACCATCCAACCACCTTACATAGAGCCAGGCTATTCGTTCATATAGCTCAGTCTACCCTGACTGGCAGCAGCTCTCCAGGGTTTCAGAAAAGGGTCTCTAGTCCTACCTTGAAGATGCTTGGCATCAAACCTGGAACCTTTTACATGCAGAGCATGTGCTGCAGCACTGAGTACATGAGTGTGAGTTCGAGTCCCATGTAGGACAAAAAGATTCCTGCACTGCAAGGGGTTGGGCTAGATGACCCTCATGGTCCCTTCCAACGCTACAATTTTATGATTCAATGAAATAAACATTCCAGGCATCATACAAATAATCGCAGACTGAGGTGGTAGGATTCTGGAAGACACCACTTGAGATTGCAAGTGCTGTACCATTTCTGGAAGTGAGTCCAGGGCAGAAAGAAGAAGCTTCTTCCATGTAGCAAGCTAGCACATCATAGAGAAAGTTTAAGTGTTGACCTAAGATAAAGATTCAGTGTAGTGGGAGGGAGCATGCAGAAAATAAGACCATCTATCTGCAGCCTCAAGTGTGTCCAGAGTTTCCCCGAGCCATTCTGCATAATGTGTACATAGAACTGACCCAAGTCTGGTTATGGAAGCCATGGTTGTACAATCATTAACTGGGGTCGGTTTCTGTGCAGCTGCAAGCTGACTACAGAGAAGAAACTGAGCACAGACAGCGTAAAGCAAGCTTCTAGAACCTCTACAATGACAAATTAAATACCAGTGCCCTGAATTTAGAAAAGGCCATCCTGGCTGCTCGAATCTGACTAGTCCGTGTTTAAACAGAGTGCCTTTTCTGCTGAAGCCTACTTGTAAAATCTATGCAGCCATTGTGAAAAGGGAGTGCACTTGTCAATAATACCAGCTATGCGTGTTGGGATTTATAATGTGCTCACAATCAACCTGGTGCTCGGAGCAGAATGGCACAGATCTTCCTTTCTTTCCGTATAGGCGCAGTGAGTTACTGCCTTCCATGATGATTTTAGAATGATCCCAGAGGGTCCGGGACGCTAAGCCAGCTCATCCTTTTCTCCTTTGCACGACCGATACAGACACGCAACAAAGCCATAATCAGAGAAGACCCACTGAAATAAATTGACTTTGATTATGACTAAAGGTGGGTTTCATCCATACTGAACATGTGCGTGGATGCGTATACTTCTGGAGATATTGTTACTGAGTCATAAAGTCATAGAAATGTAAGAGTTGAAAGGGACACCGGGGTCATCTAGTCCAACCCCATGCAATGCACAAATCACAGCTAAAGCATCCATGCCAGGTGGCCATCTAACGGCACATACCTAGTTCTCTCCTCAGCAGTGACCTTGAGTCATCCCATCCTGTTACCTGCCAAATATTTTGGACTACAACAACCATCAGCCACATGGCCAATGACCATTGATTATGGCAGCTATGGTACAGCAGGACTCCAGTTTTCCCTTTTCTGATGTGGGAGAAGGTAGTCCTTGCTAGCATAATCTAAGGCCAGTAGTGCAGTGGCAAATTCAGAAGTGCAGGGTCCCCTTCATTAGGTCACAGCCCTTCTGAGATGATGCAAAAAATCTTATACAATATTAATAATTAGGGACGCATTGCAACAAGCACTGCAGAGCTACACGAGTTGCCTGCCTTTCAGCTAAATCTCCTATTTTCTGTGCACATAAACGGGGAAGTAATTTGCAGAACCCAGTACCTTCTTTTGTTGTGTTTTCTGTGAAGTCCCATTGTGCATAACAAACCGTGCACACTGTTCTCTTGAAACTGAAGCAGCTTGTGTTTTCAGTGTTCTTAAATGTAAGCTTTGGAGAGCAGAGTGGTCAATAAGCTCCCCTTTCGTGCTGATTGGGCAGCTCAGAAACTCTCGAGACACAAATTCTGCAGGGACTCTGTGAAGAAATAATAAAGGGTGTTTGACCCTGCCAGCCCTCTCCCCCCATGACCTTGGATCACTACCCCACTGTCTTAAGACATACCCCATCTCACAGATTTTATCAGTGACAAAGCACGTTCTGCTTTTATTTTATTTTCCTTATGTTTTCAAAAGAGACCATTCCTTTAAAGCTTCAGTTTAAGACCATACATGTCTTTCTGACTGCACAACTATTCTCTCCTTTTGTTGAGAACGTCAAAAATCAATCTGCATAATTCAACATGGACTTTTCTTTCCACCCAGTCAAGCAGCCTCTTATATTGGCTAGAAAGATCTCTTACAGTGACCCCCATCAGGCACTCGAGAGAAAGAGAGAGTGCAGGTGAGTGTTTGTTTCCCCATTAAACACTGTTCTCGTCCTCGCACAGAAGCACTTTGTCTCTCCCGATTTAGTCCCCCTAGATCTTCACTAAATATGCCAATAGCTGCCTTGAGGTCATACTGGGGCAGAGATGAATTCTTCAGAGAACATATTATGAAGAACGAGAGGGGAGGCAAAAGCCCCACTATATCCTGAAGGTGACCTTGTACTCAAAACTGCAGAATGACCCACCCCACCAGCATCAGACATTGTACAGAAGGCTGGAAAGGAAACGCTGCCATGACACCGACCTACGAGTGAGTCATAAGGAGTCAAGCCACAAAGAAAATAACTGTCTACGCAGATGAATATAATATTTCAGGAGCTTCTGCAGCCGTCAGAAGCTTGCCATTCTAAACCACAGAAGCGAGACTTCCTCGCGCCCTCCCCTCAACGTCACAGGCACAGTGAAGTTCTGTCTCGCTCTCAGTCAACATGGCAACATAGGCATCAACACCAAAGCATAACACTGACGAGCTTTTGTTTAGTTCTGAAATAGCACCACCCCCAACCCAAACGGAGCAGCCCGTTTTTAAATGTTCAGATCCCACCAGCCAGTTGTTGAGTATCAAACAGGGAGGACTTCAACATTTTGAAAGATCTCCATGCATGTTTTGTGAATTGGGTGTGGGACCTATGCTGGCCTCCAGTACCCCTAGCCCCCAGCCAGCATCAACAATGATTGGCGTTGTAGTCTAGCAATATCTGGAAGGCACAGGTTCCTGAACATTGGTCTGATCCGGCAAGTCTCTTTCGCTATTATGCAATCCAGTTGTTGGACTGGAATGGGGAACCCCACACAATACCCATGGGATTGTTCTTTCAGCTAATGAAGCACACATCTTCCAGATGCATTTACCCCCAGATGGATCGGGGCATCTGTTTTACAAGTGGAGGGATGCGGGTGGCGCTGTGCTCTAAACCACAGAGCCTCTTGGGCTTGCCGATTAGAAGGCCAGCGGTTCGAATGCACGCAACAGGGTGAGCTCCCGTTGCTCTGTCCCAGCTCCTGCCAACCTTGTAGTTCGAAATCACACCAGTGCAAGTAGATAAATAGGTACCATTGTGGCAGGAAGGTAAACGGTGTTTCCGTGAGCTCTGGTTTCTGTCACAGTGTTCCGTTGCACCAAAAGCAGTTTAGTCATGCTGGCCACATGACCTGGAAAGTTGTCTGTGGAAAAAACAGTGGCTCCTTCGGCCTGGAAGCGACATGAGCGACGCAACCCCACTTAACGGTCCAGGGGTTCTTTACCTTTACCGTTTACCTGTTACAAGTGGCTTGTGCAAACTACTCGCAGAATGGTCAAAACAAAACAAAGCATGCAGTCCAAGCTTTAGATGACTTTAGGTGTATCCAGCATCAGTCGTACTCAGAGCAACCCGCTGAAACTAAAAGAACACAACTAACTTCGGTCCATTCATTTCAGCAGGTCTACTTTGAGTATAACCTATTGAACATTAACTATATATCCGAATTATGTGACCCAAAACAAAGTTTTATACTGCATACATTTGAAGTTTGTCAACATTTCAAGTCCTGAATCTGAAAACCACAATATTTTGTTTTGAAATTTTACTTTGATTACTACTTCTTTTAAAAGGTTAAACAAACAAACAAACCCCGTGTTACTATGATATTGCAAAGCACTGGGCCTTTTCTGATACAGCTACCCATGTTAAATTTGGATACAAATAGAAAATGCCACAGAATATATTCTCACCCCATTAACAGTGTTTGGTGCTTGTTATTTCTGGTGAATATCCTATCTGCTTACTTACCACTTTATCATACACCCAGGCAAACTGGGTTCAGTACTCTTGCAGGAGCTGCTCAAAACTACTGAACTTTTTTTTAAGGTTCAAATGCTTCAATATTCTATATATGCACCCAAAGAGAGGTACTTTCTGTATTCGAAGCAGCTGCTTATTTTAACAGGATGTATAGTATGTAGAAATACACTACCTACTCTGTTTTATACCATGAGAAGTGAGAAGCACACATCTCCAACTGACAGCAAGTTTATTGACCAGTGCTAAACTTTGCCTTGTTCGACAATGCAGACTGCTTCAGAAGAATCTGGGAGACAGCAGTAATATCGAAATAAACATACCAAAGGAAAACTTCAAGCAACAACTAGCAGGGCAAATTTATTGAGAAATAGATTTTATTTATCCAATTTTGGAATGAAAAAAATGAGACAATATTTATCCATATAACTCTTCTTCCTGAATCTAATAATTTATCATTCTGAAAATCTCTCTCCCCCCCTTCTCTTCATTTCCCCCTTTTAAAATTACATTAGACTGTATAACCAAACTACAAAAATGCAGGGAAGGGAAAACCCAAGTTATCTGAATTTTTAGTATGCATGAAAAAAGAACCTGCATTTGTTTCTGAGCTTTTAAAATAAATAAAGTATCTGCTTGCTTCCATGTACAAACTGAAGCAACGGAAGTTAATGCCTGTGGTGAAACATTTCACGTGATTAAACCCTAAAATATACATTGATTTCGAGGCTTTCCTTCTAGTCGCCGTAGCAGTGCCTCAAATTTTGACTTTGCCAAAATTGATTTCCCAAGTCTCTTGTTAAAATACTGCAAGTCACTGTTTTAATAAAGAGAGATAGAACGCACAGGATAGTTCAGTCTTAGCTTTGCATCTGTCCCTTTGTTAAAATTATGCTCCAAGCAGCTTGTAAGCAGTGAGCAGCTTGTCTCAAAATGTTACATTTTGTCCAAACAATGTTTACCTCCCTGAGACTGCATAGTTTTTAAACAGGGCACAAATCTATTTTCAAAGTGCAATTCAAAGAGGTTGTTTTGTGTTGGTTTTTTTTCTTCCTCTTGAAGCCCACAAACTTAATTTGGAGTTGGAACTACAGGGAGTAATTTGGAAAATTGTTGCCTTATGGCCAGGGCTAAAATACTTTTTATATCAAGTCTCCACTACCTTTCTGCAGGTGTAAAAACTTGCTGATAAAGCATCACCAGCCAGAGCAGCAAAATGAAATTTAAAGCAGACTATACATGGCCTACCCCATAATAATCACAACATCCTTATTAGTATACAATGGGCAAAATTGATATCTTCAATGCAGGTGAATCAAAACTTTGGAATATAAGAAAATCCTGCTGGACCAGGCCAGCAGAATATCTAGTTCAGCATTCTGAGAATGATTTTTGAGAAGAGACGATCAACCCTGTACACGGTATTTCAGATGCAGCCACACCATAAATTTGTATAACAGCAACAATGTTATGGGCTATTTTATTTTCAATTTCTTTCCTAGTGATCCCTAGCTCAGAAATTGCCCCCCCCTCTCTTTTACAGCTGGCATATTGTGAATTGTGAAATATGGTATGACCATAATATTCCAAAAGCTCTGTTGTTTTGAGGTACATCTTTAAAACTCCTTTAAGTTAGCTCACTTTCTTTAGACTGCATCTGATCTTGTTTCAACAGAGGCTGGATGTTGACAGTAATTGAGTGCAGTTCTAGATGTGTTGTAAGAAACAATATCTGAAAACCCAATACATCTCCCCCCACTCCTATACTGCTCTTGCTGGCCATAAGGAGAGCCTTGTTGAATCTGGTCCATCCTATCCAGCATCTTGTTCTTAAAGAGCCTACAGGAGAGAGCAATGCTGTCTCTATCTCATTGCTGTCCCACATCCAGCAGCATTGGGTACCAACTGCAGTTTTGTACATTGACAGGTGTCTCTCACTTAGAGTACTTAACAGCATAGGGTTGTTACACATATCCCAGGGCAAGAAGCCCGGTTTTGCTCCGTGAGGACATATAACCAGCTGTGTCTCTCTGTTGAGCATCCCATCACATTCTTGGGTCACCGGGAAGAGGGGGGGGGGAGAGATGCAGTATGTGAATAGACCCTGAAATTATTAGATGAGGACTTTTGATTTTGTTGTTGTCAGGGTTGTTGCGACTACTCTAGAGTAACGACTTTCCGAGGGCTTCCGGTTCAGCGCCAGCGCCGATCGGCGGGGTTTCGTCTCGTCTCCGAGGCGACCCGTCTCTGCTAGGAGTGGGGAGGGCAGCGAGAGCGACGCTGCGCCCCTTAGAACCCCGGGAAGAGCGTCCCGGGGGCGAATTTTGTTCAGCGGAGCCCCAATCCGAACTCCCCAACTCTCTGGCAAGCTCTAATAAGAGCCCCGGAGCAAGGAGGGTAGAAGTCGCGGGGGCCATTTTGAACAACAGCGTTAACCTAGCGGAGAGAAGCTCCGAGCCGAAGGCGGAGAGCACTGGATTCTTTCTTTCGAAAAAACGATTCGGAAACAAGACTGTAAGTAACCTCAAAAGATTGGATTACAAATTAATTTGGATTTGGGAGAGAGGGGGGGGGAACGGAAGCCACCCCCCCCACACCGGCAACTTAAGAAACAGTAAACAAAAACCCGAAGCCGCGAACAGAAGATTTTAATTTAAAAGGTTCCCTTAAAGACATTGAAAAAGATCTCCCCTAGATGCAGGGTAAAAGGGGAGAAGGACAGTGGATATAAACGCCCTGCAGAAAGAGGAAAAAGATTCAGAAAGACCTTTCCTCCCCCCGGGAGCCGGCAGCCCAGACAGCCCAGTGAGTTGATTAGGACTTATAAGCGAAATTTTATTTTCATTTTTGGACTTTTTAGAATCTTTGGTCTATATGTCTTTGAAATATTAGTTTGGATTTTTATGTATTAAGAATTGGAGAATGCAGCCAGTTCGTTAAAATGGGGTCGAGAAAACAAACTGCGACCATTTTCCACCCCATGTGACAAGTTCTGACCTTGACAGGATTGAACTATGTCAACAAAAAGGTATTCGCCTGAGTTCCAGCGGATTGTTTTGACAACCCTGTGGGAAGTAAGAATAGGACTATGCCGAGATGAGACACAACAGCAAGAGTTAAGACAACAATTTCAGATGGTGATTGCGAAATATGATTTCGTAGAGGATGAAGCTACTGAAACTGAGGAGGATGAGTGTGAAAATGATAGTGACAGTGATTTGGAGGATTTTGACAATGATGGTGACTGTGATTTGGAACGTAAAGATGATGACGACGACTGTGACAATATAATACAAAATGAAGCTCACCACGAAGGAAAAGATGACTTTTTTCTACAAAAAGACATGTGGAGTGCCCCTCTTTTGAGGAGGGTACGATTGGATTTACTGGAACTTCAGAATGCCCACAGGGAAGAAGAAAAAAACAACCAAAGAAGGGGAGAAACCCAGGGGGGTTGTATGGAGGCCTGGACGGCAAAACATTGGAAAAAGGGGGTGGGATGAAGGGAGAGTGGGGTTGTGATTAATAGGATGGATAATCAGGATTATTAGGATTAAAACTGGACTGCTGACCACGGAACTTGCTGGATTGGGGGGACGTAGCCGGAAACTGGGGAAGAAAGGTTAGATTGGGAATAGTTATAGTTTAAATGAGAATTGATTTTGGAAAAAGTTTAAATTAAGGAGGTCTATAGAGGGGGTAAAATTAGGCATGGGAAGAAAAATTGGAGTTCGATTTTTAGTGATTAAGATATTTGGTGAAAATGATAATAGTTAAGTTTTAAAATTTTATGAGGTATAAAGGTAATTATTTTATAGATTAAGAAACTGTTAAAGAGGATAAAAAAGGGATGAAAACCGGGGAAGGGGGGAGGTTGGGGAAGCCCACAAAATATGGTTTATCAATGTTGAGTGGAAAAAGATTATTTTTGTGTTTTTTTTTCCTTTTTTTCCTTTTTTTTCTTTTCTTGGTGTAGAATTTTTCTTTTTCGTATGAGAATGGGTGGTTGGATGGATGCCTTCCTGCTCCCTGCCCTGACCTCCTGGAGCTCTCTGGTGGCAGGGGGGGGCTCTGGGGCAGGGGAGGGGGAGGAGGACAGAAATCCAATAATAAAATGGACCATCTCTGACTGTTCACCTGCATGGGATACTCCTGTGGCAGGGGAGGACCCATGGAGGAGGGTGGGAAGAAGGTGGAAAATGTGTTTATGTATGTACCGTTTTTTGTAATTTGTAAAATCAATAAAAATTATTTTTTAAAAAAATAGAGTAACGACTTTCCACATGCTTGTCTTTTAACAGTTTTTATTGGTGCACTCTATTTACAGTGTAACGAGCTGTTGGATGCATGTCTGCTCATTCCGATCCAGAATCCGGCACTGCCCCTTTTCGCGATTTCGACCAACATAACAGCCTCGGGACAGTGAATCTCCTCCCCTTTCTCCTTCTCCGTAATTCCGGTGCTGGGGGGAAGGGTCTACGCTCCGTCTTTTCCCTTTCCCCCCTTTCCGCCTCTCTCTCTTCCCGCCTGTGGAGCAGGGGCTCTCCCATGCTGCCAGAGACCTGGCACTCTCTCTCCTCTTCCTGACTAGCCCCTTCAGACCCCGCACTTTCATGGCTGCTTGGGGAGGAACTGCTCCTGATGAGGGGGGGGTTCTCTATACTCTCTCCCCCTTACATCCGTGCTTAATAGTTCTTCTTGTATTAATTATATATCAATCAATCGAGAGTTTTGTAAAAGTTTTTCAATTGTTTTATTTGCATTTGATAATATTTCATAATTGTTATGATCCTACTGGGGAGTTTTGTAAAAGTGCAGCGCTCTTTAAAAATATAATGAATATATATTCAACCCATTATATATATATATATATATATATATATATATATATATATATATATATATATATTCAGCCCACCATCAAGAAACTGTTAGGCAGCCAAACAAAAGACAAGAAACTGGATGAGGCAGGTGGCTCCTCAGGCATGAGTGAACTAGGCATACACAAACACACACAAACACACATCTTTTGCCACTTTCCATGAGTTGGAAGGTGAACTTCTGAAGTAGAGAGTGTCAGGCTCTTGTGGAAGGTCCCTATATGATTTGGAACCCTGATCATCCAGGGCCATGAGGTCCCACCTATGTAGAGGGTGATGGGGTGCCAATGGGGGTGGTGGTGCTTATGATAGAATCATAGAAGTGTAGAGTTGGGAGGGACCCCCGAGGGTCATCTAGTCCAACCCACTGCAATGTAGGAATATGCAGATGGCCTGCAAAGGGGTCAAAACCGTGACCTTGGCCTTATCAGCCCCATGCTCTAAGCAACTGGGCCCATTCTTTCCCATTGGTTTTACATGCAAGTAGAATTCTTGAAGAGATCTTGCCTCTTGTAGTATATCTTCTTTTCTGTAGTAGTAGTAGTAGTAGTAGTAGTAATAATAATAATTTTATTACAGTGGTACCTCGGTTTAAGTACACAATTGGTTCCGGAAATCTGTACTTAACCTGAAGCTAATTTAACCTGAAGCTAACTTTCCCATTGAAAGTAATGGAAAGTGGATTAATCCATTCTAGGCGGTCTGTGAAGTATTTAAACTGAAGCGTACTTAACCTGAAGCGAACTTTCCCATTAAAAGTAATGGAAAGTGGATTAATCCATTCCAACCGGGTCCGCGGAGTACTCAACCTGAGGCGTACTTAACCCGAAGTATGAGTGTAATTGGTTCTGGAAGTCCGTACTTAACCTGAAGCGAACTTTCCCATTGAAAGTAATGGAAAGTGGATTAATCCGTTCCAGACGGGTCCACAGAGTACTTAAACTGAAAGTACTCAAACCAAAGCGTACTTAAACCAAGGTATGACTGTATTTATACCCCACCCATCTGGGTGTTAATAGCACCCAATATTTTTCATGCGTTCAGTGCTATGCTGTTGCTATCTATTCTGGAAGGCCAAAAAAGATAAATAAAAACATCTGAATGATATCAAGCAATCTCCCACATGATAGTAGCTCCCGCAGTAACTGTATGAAGGTCTCTTACAGACAGAATAATAAATAGCAACTCAGTACTTAAAAAAAAATAACAAAATGATCTACTTCGGCTTTGGGGAGGGATTTTCATCTATAACATCAGCCCAGAGTTTGATTCAATTTGCCATTATTTGTAGGCCTTTAGAATTAAGTTAGAATCCAAGCAAAACAAACCCCTGTGAACCTTGCAAAGGACTCGACTGCCAAATGGGAATGTTTTGACTACTCCCAGAAGCTACCTTAATCAACCCAATATATTTTTATGCTAATTTTATTGAGGAGGAAGTACTTAAACATTTTTTTCTGTGTGCTGTTAGTGCAACGTGAATTCTTTGGTGAACAATGGATGTGCTTTCTTAGACTGCAAGAGCATGCAAGCATATAAATAGCATTACAAAATTATAGCTATTTCTTGCACCACACCAGGAATTTTGCCTGAAAATAGAGTATCTGCGCTGTGGGCAAGGTTTGACTTGTATATTTGATTGGGCTCCAGTCCCGTAAAAGGGTTCACCTGATAATAGGGCAGTCTTTGTGAAGGAATCTCTCTGTCTCAGCAAGCTCACTCTATTTAGGGCCAATTTGCTGCAAAGGTGTCCTACAGCATGGGACCAGCAACACTAAATGCCTGGATTTACAGTAGAGCATCTGTAGACACAGAGAAAAGCAATGACAAACCTAGACAGCATCGTAAAAAGCAGAGACATCACCTTGCCTACAAAGGTCCGTATAGTTAAAGCTATAGTTTTCCCAGTAATGATGTATGGAAGTGAGAGCTGGACCATAAAGAAGGCTAATCGCCGAAGAATTGATGCTTTTGAATCATGGTGCTGGAGGAGACTCTTGAGAGTCCCATGGACTGCAAGAAGATCAAACCTATCCATTCTTAAGGAAATCAGCCCTGAATGCTCACTGGAAGGACAGATTGTGAAGCTGAGGCTCCAATACTTTGGCCACCTCATGAGAAGAGAAGAATCCTTGGAAAAGACCCTGATGTTGGGAAAGATTGAGGGCACTAGGAGAAGGGGACGACAGAGGACAAGATGGTTGGACAGTGTTCTCGAAGCTACGAACATGAGTTTGACCAAACTGTGGGAGGCAGTGGAAGATAGGAGTGCCTGGTGTGCTATGGTCCATGGGGTCATGAAGAGTCGGACATGACTAAATGACTAAACAACAAGACACAAGGGACAACTAGCAGTATTACTCTGGGTGAGCTCAGTGACATCAAGCCAACCTATAAGGACTCATGTGGTCCTTAAGATATTCTGGATGGTTCAGGGCTTTGTATGTCAACACAAGATCATTTAGCCTTGCAATCGAAGGGCAATTGAAACCATAGCTTTGGGTTCTGCGTGTCAGATCTCTGCCTATTTCTAGATCAGTCTCAATTAATGTCTCACTCTATTGCCCGGGAAGGCCCGGGTTCAATTCCCCACTCGGCCATGGGGTTCCTTTATTTGCGCCAGTCAGTCTCTTAGCCCAACCTACCTCACAGGCTTGTTGTGAGGATAACTTGGGGAGTGGAAGAGCCACCTACGTTACGTTGAACTCTTTGGAGAAAACTCATTGGAGATAATAATCATTTTCTTTCCATTGCCCCGATTCCCCCCTGCTATCACTGAGATCACCTGGAAACACCCAGGGTCGGAAATAAATACTATTATTCTTTGTTAAAGCACTTCACTTTCCTCTCGCCCTTTCATGTAACCTCAGCAAAAGAGAGTTTGGAAAATAACGTTTGCCAAGATCATAAGTAGTCCAAGCCTTAAAATGCAATGACACACTTCTCAAATGTAGAACATTAATTGCACCATTTTTCTCCTTTCTAAATCCTTTGTTAACTTGAATTACTAATTACCTGAACATTTTTTTTCAAGTCAAGTGATTAAGTCTGATTGTCACCAACTTACAAACAAATGGTTGAAATTTGCCTTAGCTACCCTTATTGCAGGAAACAATTACAGCGAACACTATGTAATGGAGACATTTGATGAAGTTTTTTTTGAAAAAAAGGTCATTATTATTAGCCCTTGAGTTCATTCAGTTGTAAAAGTATATATATAATAAACAATTTGCACTAATTCAGGTCAACATCCTATCAGCAGAAACACGGGGAGTCATCCAATATAAGTGGTGTAATTTTTATTTCTTTAAAAAATTAGTAATTCTAGCAGTATGTTGAATCTGTGAACACTGCTGAGACATTCACTGTTGGCAATCTATTTCATATCAGGAAATCAAATCATTATTAATGCGATTTTGATTAATTTCAGATACCATAGATTATTACCTTCTCTGAAGCACTAGGATGATCATCTACATCAGTCAAGTACCAATTAACCAGATTGAGTCAGCAGAACGCGATAAGCCCCCCACTGTGGTCAGCTGTTGTGACAATGGTTCCAAGGTATTATTTCTTCATTATTTCTTCTGCCACATTCACACTATACATTTAAAGGCTTGCTCTGCCAATATGTTTGCAAGACACCTTGTACTATGGAAACTTTTGAAACCGTTTATTTGGAAAGCAACATATAATCTTTCCAGCTAAATAGAGAAGATGGGCTTTGCTTTGAGTTTTTGAAATTTCCCCTTCAGGTGCATTTAAAAATGGCACCCTCTTCAGTACAGGTAAAAAAAAGGTAAAGGATCCCTGGATGGTTAAGTCCAGTCTAAAGGAACTATGGGGTTGCGGCACTCATCTCGCTTTCAGGCCGAGGGAGCCGGCGTTTGTCCACAGACAGCTTTCCGGGTCATGTGGCCAGCATGACTAAACTGCTTCTGGCGCAATGGAACACAGTGATGGAAACCAGAGCAGCGCACAGAAACGCCATTTACCTTCCCGCCATAGTGGTACCTATTTATCTACTTGCACTTTGACGTGCTTTCAAACTGCTAGGTTGGCAGGAGCTGGGACAGAGCAACGGGAGCTCACCCTGTTGCAGGGATTCGAACCGCCGACCTTCTGATCGGCAAGCACAAGAGGCTCTGTGGTTTAGACTACAGCACTACCCCTGTCCCTCCTCTTCAGTATGCAGCACTCATTGCTAAAGTGATTTCCAAAGACCCTCTGGGAACTGCAGCCTATGTCTTTCTTCCCTTCTTTGACCTAAGCACCCCACTTGCAGCATCACTGCCACTTGGGTGGGTGAGCTTGGGGTGCAGCAGAGTAGCAATGGCTAGCTCCAGTGTTGCCCTACAGCCCCTCCTGATTTAATGATGTGTCCAGTTTGTCTCTAAGCCTATTGCCTGGATATGGTTGATGGCCCCTAGGCTGAGATGCAAAGGGCAGAGTCGTTCATTATGTGAGGCTCCCGGGTTTTCCCGCTTTCTGATAGAAATGTTTGGTTACCCAGGACAAGGAAGGTACTCTTCAGTGCGCTTCAGTGGGAATCACAAGGGACATGAATTCTATCAATGAAATCTTTATTACGGTCAAAGACCAGCATAAGTAGGGTGGGGTACAATCATTAAAAATCTGTGAAACGTTTTGGAAAGCTAAAAAACCAGAAGGTATATCTGAAAGACTATAAGAATCTAAAACTAAGTAAAATTATCTAAAAGAAGGGTTAAGAACATTAAACGGATATGGAAGAACATAAAAGGTTGGTATATAAAAAAACTACAACTATCAGTTTAGAGAGCCCTCTGATGTGAGCGTTCATTAAATCTAGTTTGCGGCACAGGTCATCACCTGACAAATTTTGAATGCTGCTGTGCAGAATCTGGCAACATTGTATGTTATAGCAGGATTGGTATCTGACAGCAGCAGGGAGGTATAAAATTGTCCTGTGCACCCTGGGTACTTATGGAGCAGTGGGGAGATGAGGCTAATACGAATGTCTCTATAGTACAGGCACTGGAGAAGCACATGCTCTGTTGTTTCGATTTGTCCAGAGCCACAGGGGCGTTGTCTCTCCAAGCAAGCCATCTACTTGTAGGAGATGAGTTCTGCCGCACCCACTTCCTGCTTGTGGGATTCCCACAGGGCAGTCTCGAGCAGGTCGGGCGCCCTAGCGCTGAGGGGCGGAGATCATTCTGGCGCCCGCACCCTCGCAGCGTGCAGCATGGCCCGGCGCCCTGGCACCCTGCGCCACCGGGGCTCTACCTAGAGCCGGCCCTGGATTCCCATAGTTATCGATCTGAGTTGTTACTGTGAAAATAAGAATGCTGTACTACGTGGACCTTTGGTTTGACCCAGGAAGGCTCTTCATACACTCTTAACGTTTTCACAGAGCTGATCCAAAGGGCACTTTGTGCTAATTATGACTTCTTCTTTTTGCCACAGAGGTGGAACTAAAGGGGAAGTAGCAAAAGGGCAGAGCAATTATGTCCCCTTAAACCTTATAGGTCCACGAATGTGAAAGTAGCTATACCAATGACAAACTTAGTTGGTCTCTACGGTGCTACTGGAAGGAATTTTTTCTATTTTTTTGTTTCGACTACATCAGACCAACGCGGCTACCTACCTGTAACTATTCACCGAAAGATACTGTTGTATCGTAACCAAGGAAACTGACTGCGGTTTGCATATTGCTTTTTTTTTTAAGCACCAACGTTTTTAATAAGCAATTTTTGCTTATTAAAAGTAAAAACAAAGGAAGTGCTTTTGTATTCCATGCCACTTCTCTTAATTGCAGTGCAACTTTACACAGAGAGTTTAAAAGATGAAGGTGATGTTGCTCCGTAATGGCTGTGCGCTTTAGAACAAGCCAATTAAAGAAGCTTATCTTATGACCCAGCCGCTAATCCAGCCACTGACATCTGCCCTACAACAGAGACTTACACCAGCCAACTGACAAGACGATCAGAAGACGTTCGTGGAAACTGTGTCATCTCTCTCTCCCTTTAGGGTTTGGCTTCCTCTTCATATGTCAACAACTGATAAACTCTTGCAAAACCAAAACTGCTACCAGCTACTGAATTAACTCCCATTGCAGAGCAGGTGCAAAGTCTCACATTTCGTGTCAAGATTTTGCAAGCCACATGCTCCCCCTAACAGTGAACTGAGGTGGTGAGTGCCGAGAGAAGTGGGGCCATTGAGAAACTAGAGGGACGTATCAGTAGGCGGCCGGGAAACCCCAGTGCTCTTGCAAAAATACAAACAAAACAACCGCCTTAACCTTCGCCCCCTCCCCCTCCCGCACACCAAAAAAGCCCCAAGCTTGGGAGTACTGATTATTCTCAGGGGCCACAGGATGTTGAGTGTCAGTTGGAAACGAAAAACAAAACTGGAGAGGGGAAAGAGGGGAATTCCCTTCCTTGAGCTCCTGAGAGCTTATAGTATCCTGGGGAATAACATGGATGGAACAGTCATGTTGCAGAGTAGGCTCAGGAGTGGCTGGTGGAGAGACCAGCTTAGCCTAGCTGCTGCTTTGCGTTCCAGCATCACAATGAGGAGTTATTGCTATTGCTGCTTTGGGGGCTAGTGTAGGGGCTTTGCAATGCTCGTCAGTATGCCCGTAATGCCCTGGCCTTGCCACTGCTATTCTACACCCCAGTAGGATGCAGTCATGCCACTGTTGAGAAGCCAGCGCCATGCCACCAGCCCAACCCACCCCGGTAAGGATCCACTGCAATATGTAGTTTCAGAGCCCACTTTGCATTTATAATCCTTTCTTTGTGCTCTTGCTACCACACAATTCTGATGAGCTCAATTCAGAAGTGGTTGTTTCCCACCAAATAACAACAACAGGAATAACTTTGTTATTTGTGCCCCATCCATCTGACTGGGCTGCCTCAGCCACTCTGGGCAGCTTCCAAGAAATATAAAAACCACAACAAAACACCAAAGACTTCTGGGAAAAGATTTATAATGAGCTAAAGAACCCAGGTGGCGCTGTGGGTTAAACCACTGAGCCTAGGGCTTGCTGATCAGAAGGTCGGCGGTTCGAATTCCTGTGACGGAGTGAGCTCCCGTTGCTCGGTCCCAGCTCCTGCCAACCTAGCAGTTCGAAAGCATGTCAAAATGCAAGTACAGTGGAACCTCGGTTTATGAACACCTCGGTTTATGAATTTTCGGTTTATGAACACCGTGGACCCATCTGGAACGGATTAATTCATTTTCCATTACTTTCAATGGGAAAGTTCGCTTCGGTTTATGAACGCTTCAGTTTATGAACAGACTTCCGGAACCAATTACACCCATGCTTCAGTTTATGAACGCTTCAGTTTAAGTACTCCGCGGACCCGTCTGGAACGGATTAATCCACTTTCCATTACTTTCAATGGGAAAGTTCGCTTCAGTTTATGAACGCTTCAGTTTAAGTACTCTGGAACGGATTAATCCACTTTCCATTACTTTCAATGGAAAAGTTCGCTTCAGTTTATGAACGCTTCAGTTTATGAACAGACTTCCGGAACCAATTGTGTTCATAAACCGAGGTACCACTGTAGATACATAGGAACCGCTACAGCGGGAAGGTAAACGGTGTTTCCGTGTGCTACTCTGGATCACCAGAAGCGGCTTTGTCATGCTGGCCACATGACCTGGAAGCTATACGCCGGCTCCCTCGGCCAATAATGCGAGATGAGCGCACAACCCCAGAGTCGGTCACGACTGGACCTAATGGTCAGGGGTCCCTTTACCTTTTCCTTTAAAGAAAGTGTTGAAAAACACATTTATTAAGAAACCATCCGACTATTGGGTATAGTCGGAAAAAGAGGTTCCCAAGAAAGAAGTTACTTTCTTTTTGTATGCCATGACAGCAGCGAGAATCTTGATAGGTAAGAACTGGAAGACACATGAAGTACCAATAGTAGAATATTGGCAGATGAAAATGATTGAATACATGGAATTGGCTGAACTGACCGGGAGAATCCGCGACCAGAGAGAAGAGGTGGTGGAGGAAGATTGGAAGAAATTTAAAGATTATTTAAAGAAATATTGTAATATTTGAGTATTTGAGATAGATTTGGAAGTAGTATAGGTTGTAGTTTTAGAAATTAAGAGAAATGAGAAAGACAACATGATGTAATGATTATAAAAGATAAAATATAGAAATTATGGGAAGAAAAAATAAAAAATAAAATGGTATAGAGTGTTAATATAGAAGTTGCTAAAGATGGAATTAATATGAAGCACAGGTGGGAGGGATTTGAGCAAGATAATGAAATGTTCTAGAGATTTTTGTTTTTATTTTTTGTTTTGTATGTTTATAATATTGTATTTTGTATTGTGTTGTGCTTATTTGTGTACTGTGCTTATTATGTGTATTGTGTTTATATGTTATAAAATGGATTTAAAAAATGGGGGGGGGGGAGAGACACCAAACATTAAAATCTTCCCTATACAGGGCTGTCTTCAGGCGTCCTCTAAAAGTTTTCTCGTTATTTATTTCCTTGACATCTGATGGGAGGGCATTCCATGGGGCAGGCGTATATATATTTGCATGGCAGAGTGTACCATAAATGTTCGCCCATGTTAACTTTTTAGAGCCCCATGCAACAAAACAGAGACTCGAAGGTCATGCAATGTTGCTACAGTCTTGATGTGGAAGATGCCTCAACATAGTCAGTACCTGCACGGGAAATGGAGGTGTAAGAAGTTCCGAGCTTCTCAAGAGAGGGGAAGTGGGATCCATGCTTATTGGGGACTTGAGTCCAACTGAATCAACGAGACTTCCTTCTATGTAGACATGACGGATGGCTGTATCTGTCAGCTTTCAGTTCCTCATTTTTGAAGTTTGCAGTTGAGTTCATCACTTTTCTGCATCAGTCTGCAATTTTTGTTTAACGTCGTCATGAGAATTCACCAGCATTTTAATGTACTTTTCTTCTACTGTAATATGCACATTTTTGCAGGCAATTTTCTCGAATATAATGTCTTTTTGTATGCTATTTTTGTTCTCTCTCACACACATACATATGATGTGTATGTTTTCACTAATAAACACATTTAAAGGCACACTTAGGTAGACGTATTTTGGATAGAGAACTGCACTGCAAAATTCACAGATTTGCAGATTTGGAAGGATAGCTGTGCTTTAATTCGCATATCGTTTTGGGAAATGCAAATTAGGTGGGTTCCCATTAAAATGCAAGCTGAACCAAATTTATTTCCCATTTCTAACAGACGCGACTACAATTGTGCGGTAAGTTCAATAGTATAATGGCTGCCAGCATAGCCCAATATATCTTTACCCAGAAGTCCAACTACCAGTATATTCAACTTCCTGCACCAGGAGGGCACATGGTAGGAGGGATCTCAGCACATAACAATTAAGTGTTGTTGTTTTAAAGGTTCTACAGGGATCTCCACCACCAGATGACTGGCCCAAATTATCTTGTGTGAAGCAGGCATAGAAGAGTAACAAGAAGATGGCAGTATTTTTTTGCTGCAAACTTTTGGCCATTCAAAAGAGAGGGAAAGAGTGGATGTTATAGCAGATTTCTGACTCTCAAACTGCAGTATGAGTTGGCATGGAAGCAGGAGTCTCTAGTGTCAAAACGCTGGCAGGAATTCTGCAACATATCTTGTCCCTTTATTCAGAGCTGAAGCCAAAAATGCTAAGTAATTACTGAAAGGTTACAAACATTAGGCTCGGTTATTAGCAGAGCCTCCTGAAAACTATATTGCTAGCATTAGATCTGCCGAATAACTCTCCAAGACAACCTTTCATTTTCTCCCTCCGGATAAATCTCCAGAATCACACACCTCCCCCCCCCCCAAGTTCAATTGTCCATGAAACAATATCAAGGATGCGTCAATGGAAACAATACCACAGGCAGAGAAGGCTCAGTCCTAAAGGACAGTGGGGGGGGGGCTTTAGCCTTAATAAAGTTAAGGCTGAATTATATGGAGCATTATTTATATGGAGAAGCTCATATTCTCAGCATTTATGGAAAAGGATAATAATTATTTCCAGAGAGCTTGATCTCAATAGGAAAAGGTGGTGATGGGTTGCTTCGCACAAAGCTCTGGCTGTGTACAATCAGTGTTCCAATTTAAGCACTGGCTGGGGGCCCAAGCAGCTTAGATGGTTCAACAGGTCTATGCCTCTACTCGCCAATGTGGTCACTAGACCCATTTTAGTGGTCTAGTTTTCATAAATCTATAGGCCAGGGCATTGCATTCTGGGTAAATTAAAACATCAGCCAGCTGCTGCATCAAAGACCTAGTGAGAACCGCACCTGGAATACTTAGAATACAGGGTGATATCCCAGAGACATGGAAAGAAGCATTTATTACATTGATACCTAAACAAGATGTGGATCTTCTTCGGAATACTTAGTCCAATTCTGGGCACCACAGTGTAAGAAGGATGTTTACAAGCTGGAACGTGTGCAGAGGAGGGCAACCAAGATGATCAATGGTCTGGAAACCAAGCTTTATGAAGAATGTTTGAAGAAGTTGGGTTGGTTAGCCTGGAAAAGAGGAGACTGAGATATTATAGCCATCTTCTAATATCTCAAGGGCTGTCACATGGAAGATGGAACAAGCCTGTTCTCTCATGCTCTGGAGGGTAGGACATGAACCAATGGCTTCTAATTACAGTACAAGAAATGAGATTCCAAATACAGATTCCAAATACAGTGGTACCTTGTTTTGAGTCCGGGATCCGTATCGGAGCCCTGGATGCTCGGCAAAAGGGACACTCGACAAAGCGCCACTCTGCGCATGCACACAGAGCAGTTTGTGCTTCTGTGCATCCGCGAGCGGCAAATCCGGAAGTAACCCATTCTGGTACTTCCGGGTTTGCCGTGGGCGGTTGCCAAAACGGACGCTCGACGGGGCGGACATTCGCAGAGGTATTACTTTAAACATCAGGAAGAACTTTCTGATAGTAAGAGCTGTTTGGCAGTGGAACGGTCTCCCTCATGAAGTTGTGGACTCTCCTTCCTTGGAGATTTTAAAGCCGAGATTGCATGGCCATCTGTCATGGATGCTTTAGCTGAGATTCCTGCATTGCAGGGGGTTGGACTAGATGACCCTTGGGATACCTTCCAACTCTACAATTCTGTGATTCTGTGAGAAGGGCAGTAAATGATGTTGCTTCCACCACTGTGATAACAATAACAGAAGAAGAAAAATATGCAGCTGCATGGGGGGGGGGCAAGGATTTGTGTGTTGGTGGTGATGGTCTTGTGCTGTGGGCCCTCTGGTACTAACATGTATTAATCAATAGTACACAGTATGGCACTTGGGTGAACTGCACCTCAGCAAATCATTTTGCAGATTTGCTAGATCTGCCACACTCTTTCAGGACTGGTTTAACTGCTTGCCCCTTTCAGTATATTTGATCACCCACCTTCAGGTTTCCTTCTGTCTTGTAAGGTGTTCAAACACATTTCCTCCAAGAGCAGATCCTGCTAGATGAAAGCAGAGTCAACAGCAAGCAGCAGATTCTACAAAACCCCAACTGCTATATCAAAAGCACCGGCTCTTTGCAAAAACTCAAGTTTTTCAGCGACTGAACTAAAGCAAGTGTTGTGAAATCTGAAAATTTCACATCAGAGCAAAACTCTTTGCAAGGCCTTAACTCCTCCTCTTGTTAGTGGAATGCTCACTTACAATCAAGGGGTGTCAGAGAGTTCCAGTGGAAATTCCAGCAGTTTACATGTTTGTCTGTGGTCCGGAATAGAAATCACTCAAGGAATGACCAGTATTGGCCAGAAACACATACAAGTAGCTCGAGTTTCCTGCCTGAAATGCTGGGGAATCCCAGTGTGCTCCTTGGTGGCAAGGGGACTTCCTCAAGCAGCAGCAACTGAGAGGGCCTTGGTGGGCAGAAGGGAGAAGTGGGAAGTGATGGAAGACCCCCCTCAACCCATACACCATAAGTAATCCCATAGGGGAGCTTGATTTTACAGCTTACACTGATGCTATTCCTCTTCATGAGAGGTCTTTCTGCAACTCTTTTGATGCTGAACTACTCATCAAAGCAGAACTACTCATCAAACATGGTGGCATGGATTATCTTAATGCTTTCTCTTTGAGCATATACGTTGGGAAATTTATGTATTTATGGGGTTGAAGCAGGAATCGCTTATGCTTCTTCTCACAACACTTCTTTGAAACATCTGAACCAGGGATATGCTCTATTCTGCTTGCTTGCTTAATTTCTGCTCTGGCCAGAAGCAACCGAATTACCCCAATAATTTCTATCCTCCGCTTTCTTGTGGGTTATCTTTGGGAGAAGAAAAGACTAAGGAGCAAACCCTACACAAATCTGGACTGGAGTTCCCTAAGACAGTTGGATGATGCCCAGTACACCTCCTTTCAGCAACTCCTGCAGCCAAACTGATGCTAAACATATGGTTCTGCTTTCCTTTGGACCACATCAGAGAGGCCGAGAGGAGGGATCTTGTCATCTGGGCAGCCCAGGACCTCCATACACACTTCCCAGGCCTGAGCTCTGAGGAGATCACTTCACTTCAGTGCAATTTCATTTCACCCCCGGAGGCGTGCTCTGTTGTTGTTGACGGATGCCAACAACGGTATTTCTGCACCACCCCACATTCAAAGTAGTGAAACACCTACTTTCAGAATGTACAAGGGAAAGTGTGGGGATTTATATTTGAGAGAGTTGCTGAAATGCACAAATTCAAGTAGATTTCAAAATCTGGAAATAATGCTTTATGTGTCCTTTCCTTCTCTGGAGATGCTTCTTCAAAGTATACCCACCATACTCAGTTGTGTAGAGATAGCTGTATTCCAGAATCGTGGCCTAAGGCAAAAATTCTGCATTCTTCTGGCACAAGCTTTGTTGTTCCTTTAATCAAAGCTGATCAGAAATGCTGAGTATTTGTTGAAGGGTTACAGACACTCCGATGACCTACCAAAAGAGCTTTCCCTAGCTTTTGCAGCCAGCACTTTAGTTGCTGGATAGTTGCCTGAACAAAAACTCTCACATAATGAAATCTGCAAGGCCCTAAGACTTTGTGTACCAGACATTATCTATGGGAATTAATGGTCTATTCAGTTTCTAAATTCTAATCTAAGCCCTTGTTTAACTTGCTGTAAAAAAGGGGGGGAGTCAACTGCAAGTTGATTAAGACCCTTTGCTAAACCCAAGAAACTGGTGAGCTGAGATCCAAGTCTTGCAAGCTATACTTTCAAGATTGTCTCTAGAAATCAAATATTATCTTCATTACCATTCAGACAGGATGTGATGTCCATAGTGTTTGAAGGAGAGATGAGCTCCGATAAAAGAACCAGTATTTCCTGGGGGTGGTGATGTTAAACATTGGTTAAACTGAGCAAGAGAGCAAGTTCCGTCAAAGTTTGTATGCTTGTGCAGAAAACCTCTCTCCTGCCTTGCATGTGAGAGCTCGCAAGCAGTCCTTGATGCCAATCTTTTTTTAATGAACTTTTCATGCTGAACTGTTCTCCAAGCTGAAGCTTGGCGCCCTGTCATTGTTTGTGTGCGTTTGAACTATTTGTCTATCATATTCATGTGCGGATCCTGTACCCCGCATTGATCTCCACTCCTGTCAGCGACCAACAGCATGCATTGCCAGAAAAGATAACAAATGAGCAATCCTTAATTTCTTAAGTGAAGATGTCACAATGTTAATAAGTGTCTGTCTCAACGTAAGAATACCAGGCCGAAAGCCTATCTAACATTTGATTCTCATAGTAGTTAGCCAGATATCTATGCATAGCTGCCAAGTACCCCATTTTCCCCGGGAAACCCCCGTTTTTACTTACCTTTTCCCGGTGGTCCCCCGTATCACTTTGTCTCCCGTTTTTCTCCGTTATTTTCTCCTGCCGGCGGCCATTTTTTTTCTTTCTGATTTGTCCTTCTATGGGCACAAAAAATGGTCGCCGCCGGCTTCAAAAGTCACATCTACGCATGACCGGAAGTGTGTAGACGCGACTTCCGGTGTCGGCGGCGGCCATTTTTGGTGCCCGTAGATGGGCGGGGTGACACCAGAAGTTGCGTCGACTCACTTCCGGTCATGCGCAAAAGCTACTTTTGAAGCCGGCGGTGGCCATTTTTGGTGCCCATAGAAGCGCAAAGCGACACCGGAAGTTACGTCGACGCAACTTCCAGTGTCACACGGCTGCCGGTCCCGGATTCTGCAGTCCGGGACTTGGAAGGTAAGTGTCTGTGTGAAGCCTGCAGGCAGGACATGAGAGCAGTAGTACTTTCCAAGCAACTGGTATTCAGGGACAGACTGCTGCTCACAGCAGAGGCAGGCAATATGCCTCTTTGACGCCGTGACTTTCGGAATATCACTTGGTGCCTTGTTTTTTTGTTGCTGGGGAATATATGAAGCGATGCGATGCTTCATATATTCTCCAGCAACAACAAAAAAACTATATATGAATAGGTCATAAATCCTGGAATTTCAAGCTTTAGTTGACATATTGTGATGGATTTCTTTTCATTTCTCTGAAATTCCAAGGGCCTTAAACAAATGGGAGTGCTGGCAGCAAATGTATACATACTGCCTCCTGAATAACATTGTTGGATAACATGAAGTACGCTGTCACTGCCAGACCTCCAACTGCAGTTCCAATGGGTCATATCCAGTATAAGCCATACTCAGCAGACCTATGGAAATCAACAAACTAGGGACCATTAATTTCAACGGGTCTACTCTGACATCATTGGACAACACCCATTGTTTATAGTGGCTAAGTTGCGATCAGCCTATTTGGGTTACTTCAATGGAGCAACAAAAACATTTATTTTTTTTAGGCCTACTCACATTCCTGGAATGGCCTCATCCAGAATTAGAGTAATGTTAAAATTGAAAAAAGCTTGTGCCAAATGATTGTTTTCAACCATTTTTAAAGATATGTAGAAATTGAATTAAGTGGCACCTTGCCGACAAAGGTCCGTATAGTTAAAGCTATAGTTTTCCCAATAGTGATGTATGGAAGTGAGAGCTGGACCATAAAGAAGGCTGATCGCCGAAGAATTGATGCTTTTGAATTATGGTGCTGGAGGAGACTCTTGAGAGTGCCATGGACTGCAAGAAGATCAAACCTATCCATTCTTAAGGAAATCAGCCCTGAGTGCTCACTGGAAGGACAGATCCTGAAGTTGAGGCTCCAATACTTTGGCCACATCATGAGAAGAGAAGACTCCCTGCTGTTGGGAAAGATTGAGGGCCCAAGGAGAAGGTGAGGACAGAGGATGAGATGGTTGGACAGTGTTCTCAAAGCTATCAACATGTGTCTGACCAAACTGTGGGAGGCAGTGGAAGACAGGAGTGCCTGGCGTGCTCTGGTCCATGGGGTCACGAAGAGTCGGGCACGACTAAACGACTAAACAACAACAACCTGGTTTTCATGGACTGCACCTTAAATAAGCTTTCCTGAAACTGTCTACATATTCACTTAGCAGTAGCAATTCTAATTGCCTCACCTTAAAGTTCTGGGGCAGTTTATCTGCCTGATATGGTTCTAAGGCAGTGGTAGCCAACTCAGTGCTTTCTAGACATTGTTGGACCCCAACTGCCAGCATCCCTACCATTGGCCATGTTGGCTGGGCCTGATGAGAGTTAGTGCAACTGCATCTGGAGCATACCACATGGATTACCTCTGCCTTCAAGGTATGCGTTGCCAGTGTTGTAGCATCACGTAGCTGGGTGTTCATATTCACACATAATATTCTCGGTTCCACAATCCCAAAGTTGGGTTCCTAGGCTCCCTTCTCGCCTTCACTTCTCCCTCACACAAAAGGATTTCATTTTCCCATTCCTATTTTAAACAATTTGCTGTCATGTTGCCAGTCAAATCTGCTCGTCCCTTTCCTCATCATTTGCCTCAATGCTTGGTGTGGTTCCTTGGCCTGCTGGATTTGGCCTTGGTCCAAATTGCTCTTCAGCCATGAAACTTGGCCCGTTGCACTCAAGTTCTGCTTGCAAGCTTCCCATGTGTATAAGGCTGGCCAGTGTGAGAGCAGAATGCTGGACCAGATGGGCCTTTGGCCTGATCCAGCTGGCCTTTCCTTGTGAGGGAAAAAAAAAGACTATTGATGGCTACTAGTCATGATGGCATATGCTACTTTCAGAATCAGAGACAGCAAGCTTCTGAATGCCAGTTGCTGGGAACATGAGGGAGGGAGCACAATTCTGTTCATGCCCTGCCTGTGGGCTTCTCATAGTCATCTAGTTGGCTACTATGGGGCTGCGGACTTTTCCCTGGTCCAGCAAGGCTTTAGGAGTATTATAAGCTTTGGCTTAGAGTTATTTCAGTAAGCAAAATCAGGCACCGAGCAAAGGTTGGAGGACGCCAGAGTTTTATTCACTTTTCACTCTGAACATTTCCTAGCTATTAGCTATTTGTTCAAGTCTCATTAATCACCTAATGCAATAGTCATTTTCGACTATGGAGTCATATTCATTCTCCTCATGCATCTTCTTGTCAGAGTCTCTAGCAGCTACAAATACGATGCTGCAATTTTTTGTGCACATACTTGACTAAGTCCCATCGAACTGAGTAAATAGGCAAAGGAATGTGCCAAATGCAACAACATTATGACCTACACCGGTCATAATGAACTCCACAGGTTGTTTATGCCACTTTATATGGCAACATTGCAGCAAGCAAATTAACAGAGTCTTCAGTAAATTTTCCACAGTAGAAATCAGGGGTGGCCCTGATCTGACACCCTGAAGGCAGTTTTTCTGCACTCTGAAGACCCTGCTAATTTTGTCAGAAGCAGCAAAGGTGTTTTTTTGTTTTGTTTTTAAAGTAGACACAGAGCTAGGATAGGCAAGGAGATTTAATTCTCTCTGCGCAGTCCATCACCCTGACAAATCTCCTCAACCACCAGACTGGTCATTTGATGAGCTATAATCCCTCTCCCCAGCTAATGACACAGATTGATGGAGAGGGACTGTTGTTTATGCAGATGTCCTGTGGGCTTGCATGTGAGATTATGTTTGTGTGGGGTGGATATTCCCACTGTTGGCATGTGCCCCCCACAGGGGTTGGCCAAGTGTATGCCCCTTGGGTCAAAAAAAGGTTGGTCATCATTGATATAAAGCCTTTTCCATTGCTTTGGTGTCACGAGCAACCAGATTTATTGCTGGCACAGATTTGTGGCCTTATGACTTCCTAAGATGTTGCTATCACATTATATCACCTCCCTGGTCAGTGACTGGGCCTGGAAGGAACATTTTGGGAGGAGAAAGGTAAGGGGGCTTTCACAAGATGATTGTGGAGGCTTCCTGGCCTCAGCACTAAAAAGGAAAAAGGGAAAATTTCCCTGCTTTTGATTTTTAATGGCTGATGTCCTCCTGAATTTTGTTTTATTTTGTATTTTGTGCTCTCATTTTGTTTGTTTTCTGTTGTGAACCAGCTTCTGATCTTGGATGAAGGGTGGTATAGATATTAATAATAATGATGATGATGATGATGATGATGATAATAATAATGGCATTGGAGAAAAAGATCAAAATGTAATTGAGAATTCTTTGAAAGGGTTTAGAAAGAAAGGATGTAATATTTTATGTATTGTTCAAAAAAGTATAGCTTACCACAGTTAAGATTCTTTTCACTGCTGTATGAAAGTTACAGCTTTATTTACTATTAGTAGCAAATTGTACAAGTCCTACTACTTTAACGCCTACCCTACTTTTCTACGAAATAATCAACCAGATTATGGAGACATTTTTAATAGGAAAGTATCATGGAACAGAAAGCCAATTCTTTTTCCTTTGTATCTCCTTATATAACAGCTAAGCACTTAACATGTTTCAGCCTTCTTTAGCCAACTAGCACATTTATTTTATGCCTAAGCCTCACCATAAACAATATACGTGGCAGCAAGGAACAGTTCTCAAACATCTGCTAAACAAGGGGAACACAGGATAAATCTTTAACACAAACATAGCTATACCTGCGTACCAGTGTTATCAATGAAGATGAAATCCAGGACCTCGAATTTATCTTCAAACTACATTTGCAAAACCAAATAATGCATAGCAAATGAACTGGTGATCTCAACTATCAAATCTTACCTTCAGTGTGCAGAAGGTTCATTTGCATCTACCACTGCAGCCTAGCAACGAACACACAGCGTTAAGTCACAAATGTTTATGGTGCCAGTTCTTATTCATACTGTTCAAAATGTCTTCATTCTATTTCTAGGATGTTTTAAACACTGATTATATCAAGAGATAAATGCACCTGTTCTTTTTCAAGCGGAGTCCAGTCTTGCCCATCATAGGCAATCAGTGGTCTATGTGGCAATCCTTTATTTTATTTTTAAAATAGACATTTGTTCACGCACAGAGGCGGAGCTAGCTTCTCTGGCACCCGGAGCGGCGCACATGCTGTGCACCCGGGGGTGGGGGGTGGTGATGTCACCCCCCCTCAGGGATGACACCCAGGGTGGACTGCACCCACCGCACTCCCTTCCTCCGCCAGTGTTCACGCAGTAAAGAAAATCTTGACTGATCATAAAATCAGTTGATGAGAGGGTTGCCCACTCTAGCAAGATGAAATTGTGGCATTGGGCAGGCCACCAAGTTGCAAATTCTGCTTGGGCGGATTGAAGCAGCTAGACCAGGCATAGGCAACCTTGGCTCTCCAGATGTTTTGGAACTACAACTGCCATGATCCCTGACCACATGATGGGAGTACTGTTTTGGGGGGACAGGGGGCGGGTGGGTGTGGGGGACTCCCTGGTCCTGAATGGGATAACTGTGCTCTTGAAGGACCAGGTGCGCAGCCTGGGAGTCATTTTGGACTCACAGCTGTCCATGGAGGCACAGGTCAATTCTGTGTCCAGGGCGGCTGTCTACCAGCTCCATCTGGTACGCAGGCTGAGACCCTACCTGTCCGCAGACTGTCTCACCGGAGTGGTGCATGCTCTAGTTATCTCCCGCTTGGACTATTGCAATGCGCTCTACGTGGGGCTACCTTTGAAGGTGACCCGGAAACTGCAATTAATCCAGAATGCGGCAGCTAGACTGGTGACTGGGAGCGGCCACCGAGACCACATAACACCGGTCCTAAGAGACCTACATTGGCTCCCAGTACGTTTCCGAGCACAATTAAAAGTGTTGCTGCTGACCTTTAAAGCCCTAAATGGCCTCGGTCCTATATACCTGAAGGAGCGTCTCCACCCCCATTGTTCAACCCGGACACGGAGATCCAGCGCCGAGGGCCTTCTGGCGGTTCTCTCACTGCAAGAAGCAAAGCTACAGGGAACCAGGCAGAGGGCCTTCTTGGTAGTGGCACCCACACTGTGGAACGCCCTTCCATCGGAGGTCAGGGAGATGAACAACTACCTGACATTTAGAAAACACCTAAAGGCAGCCCTGTTTAGGGAAGTTTTTAATCTGTGATATTTTAATGTATTTTTATATTTGTTGGAAGCCGCCCAGAGTGGCCGGGAAACCCAGCCAGATGGGCGGGGTATAAATAAATAAATAAATAAATAAAAATAGTTCCAAAACATCTGGAGAGCCAAGGTTGCCTATGCCTGAGCTAGACTGACAGTGGTAGCATGTTCTGTGAATTAATAGAGCGATCTGGAAAGTGTCTCTCTCCCTTGCCCACCTGCTTTTTCTATTCCCAACCTGCTGAAACCACCACCGTTGCCATTAAAGAACTGAGGCAGTAAGACAAGCTATCCTATGATAGATGACAAAGCCTGGAGCTTGGATCAGAATTGAGCAGATGTGACTTTTCTATGCAATGCCATGAAAACTCATGTGCACTCACTCACACACTTCTGAGCCTCTTCCATGTTCAGTACACATGTACGTACAACACAAATAAATTAGAAAATAAAATTTAAAAAATTAGGATTGGGGGGGGGGATAGGCTGCCACCCTTGGGCTACCTGGCTATTTTAGAGCATTTCTAAACCCAACCAAGAGTGCTCTCTCCCTTTAAGACCAACTTTAGAAAGGAGGTTTATATTTAGGCAGCAAAGAGCTTTAGGTTTACTTTTCCAAAGCCCACAGGACAGGAAACATAGCACAATCTTGTGAAATATCCGAAGAGCACAAGGGATAGCTTTAACAGCCATGTAGTCTCACACATGAGGAAGAAGAGAAATTCTATGCATAAAAAGATTTGTTTTTCCCGGGGGCAGGGGGAAGGCAAGAGAATGCTTCTAAGTGAAACCTCTCACAGCCTTGATCACCAGTTGGGCAGTGGGTAGGGGTGGAAAAGTCCCCCTTTCATAGCTCTTGCAGAGCGCCAGCAGGCTGTGAGATATTTCTTCTCTGTGAGAATTTGAGGGCAGCAAGAGCCATGCAGCCCTCTGCTGCCTCACTAGAATAGAATAAACTAGAACAGTTTCTGTGCAAAAAACCTATGCACTAAATAATGACTCACCTTGAGCAAAAATTGGTATTTATTTAGTTTATAAAAATATTTTGAAGCCTTTACAAATTGAGATTATTTGTTCAGCAATCCCCAGGTGTGTGTGTGTAAATCGTCTTTTGTCCTTATTTCCCCTCCAATAGGACATTTATTACCATCATCTTCAAAATTAGTTATTAACTTTTTACCATGGCAACTCAAATCGAGACAAACAACCCCCCAAACAATTAAAACTGGCATTTTAAAAGCCTCAAAAACAATCTTTTTTTGAAAAAAAAACAAGCTTAAAACACCCCCCCCCCCAAAGACCATTGATAATTAAAGGCCAAAGGCCTGATGAAAATAGAATGACCTCTTATGACAATTATCTAACTAAAAATGGAGCTTCCAACTCTGCAAATAATTCCACAAAGTTGTTGGCTGAGGCTTAATTTATTCAGTGACGCCTGGTGCCTGTTGGGGCAGAGGAGAAGAAGAGGAAGAAGAGGAAGAGGAAGAAGAAGAGGAGGAGGAGGAGTTTGGATTTGATATCCCTCTTTATCACTACCCGAAGGAGTCTCAAAGCGGCTAATATTCTCCTTTTCCTTCCTCTCCCCCAACAAACACTCTATGAGGTGAGTGGGGCTGAGAGACTTCAAAGAAGTGTGGCTAGCCCAAGGTCACCCAGCAGCTGCACGTGCAGGAGCGGAGACTCAAACCTGGTTCACCAGATTACGAGTCTACCGCTCTTAACCACTACACCACACTGGCTCTCAGAGGTCAGGGAGCTCAAGGGTTGGGTAAAAGCAGAGCCAATGGCAGACAGAGCCAACTAATTCTACTTTTGTCCTTCAAGGGCAAAACAGGCTAAGGAGGAGGAGGAAACTGACAATCACTGTCACCTCCTAGACTGGTGGTAAGTAAGGAGGCAGGCAGGCAGGCAACGGGGGTAACAGGGGGTAGGCTGAGCTTGGCGGGGCAGTGCCCCCCCTTGCCCCCAATGCCTTTGTTGAATTTATTTCCATCACTTTTTGCTCCTATCCTTCCCCCAAAGACTCCAGGGCAGTGAGAATGGCTTCCTTGCCCCTGTTTAATCCTCACAAGAACCCTGCAAAGTAGATGTGGTTAAGAGGTTGCAAATTACCCACAGTTGCCGAGTGAGATTTGAGGCTGGGTGGGGAAGATGACTTCTCTGTGGCAATGCTTAGGGATAAAAGAGACATGGTGCTTTCCACATAATTAGCAATTGCATAAATTCAGCTGGCCGCCCCCCTGCACCTGGTAAATAACTGCGAGGAGCCTCAGCGAGGATCAGGAATGTGGCATCCTTTGTCCCTGCCATGACGCCCTGGCAAAACTGCTATGTGTCCTGGTCCCTGGGAAAGAAGTGGCACTGTTGCAAAGTGGGCTTCCCTCCCATTGGAAAGTGCGGTAGTGGGAGTCTCCGATCTGGATTGTGAGTGTGGTAGGGACAACTGGCTAAAGACCCCCTCCCCCACCCACACAGGCCTGATCTGCATTAGGGGCAAGCATGGTTATTATTTACTTTACAAAACAAAACAAAACGTGCACCCAATGACTAATTGCATTAACAATGTCACATCTGTTTTGATCCTTCTGCGTGTGGCTGCTTTGCCAAAGATCAGCCTAACATCCAGGCAGCTTACAGCTTCAAGTCTGCTTAGCTTCAGCTGCAGAGCTGTGTCCTGGGTGTTCAAGCCGTTTTCTGAGCCCTTCTTCCCAATGTGACCCTGTGACCAATGGCTTATTAGTTAGCACTAATATTTATCTACATGTCGACTCACTGGCTCAATTCCCATTGCCTTCTATGTCTCTGATTTTTAAGAAAGGAATAATTTTGACAAGCAGGTTCTAGAACTAACTGTTGCCCCACAACCTAAGTGTATAGAAATGATTTTGATTATTTAATTCCCATACTGCGCAATATATTTAAAGTATCTCTAAGCGGTGTGCAGAAAACTGTAGCGACAACAGGCACTTAAGCAAGATATTAGAAAAATACACAGTTACATCTAATACAAAGTCACACGCACACATCTATATATATAAAAATGTAAACTGGGCATGTGTGTTCATCTCCAATGTTCAACGAAACCGCTTGACCGATTGCGTTCAAATTTGGACACAAAGTCAAATGTGACTACGAGAGCAAGTCCATACCATTTTCAAAGGCAGATGTCACACCTGGGCCAGGTAAAAAAAAACCAAACCACGGGTTTCAGAACTCACAAATCAGTTGAAAGTGCATGCTGGGTGTACAGGAGAGTGCAAAACAGCACCCTCTAGCGAAGGCTACACTGGTACTGCACCTAGGATAACTCCCATCTCCACAGCATCTCAGCTTGGCTTTCCAGACTGGGCCGAGTAGAGTTGGGGGCTCGCCTGGGTGGGGGAGGGGGTGGGATAGGTCGTGGGTTGGGGCAAGGTGGGGCCAATCACAGGGATGAGCCGGGGGTGGGGGAGGAGGGGCCGGGATGGGTCATGGGTCGGGACAGGGTGGAGGAAGTCACAGGGATGCACCTGTGTAAGCAGAACACGGGTAAAACAGGGGGACTCTGAAGGTGAGGGGGTTTCTGAAGGGGGACTGAGGCTCCCTTTAACAGACTGAGACACAGCAACGTGTGGCAGGGCCAGCTTTTGTGTTTGTGGTTTTGTGTGTGTGTGTGATATATATATATATGTGTGTGTGTGTATATATATATATATATATATATATATATATATATATATATATAAAATAGCTGCCAAGTCTCCTGTTTTCCCCGGGAAATCACCGTTTTTCCACCTGTTCCTAGCTGAGAAAACGGATTTTTTTGTTTTTCCCTGGCTTATTCTGGCGCGGCGGCCATTTTGGAACTGGGCGGAGCATGCTCAGAAGCGACTTTTGATGCTGCTCTGCCCAGTTCCAAAATGGCTGCAGTGCGACTTCTGGCCAGTTCCAAAATGGCGGCAGCGCTACCTCCGGTCTGCTATTTCCGGTCCGGTCCCTTATTTCTCTGACAGCAACTTGGCAGGTATTACACACACACACACACACACACACACACACACACACACACACATATATATCCATCCCCTTCTGGCACACCCTCCCTCTCAGCATCAGGTTCTCACCCACAAAAGTCTTGTAACAAGAACAGTTCCTGGAAACAACACACACCACTCTAGACTTGCTTTCTGTGAGCAGGCCCAAGGTGACTGTTACTTCCTCAGGTTTCCCACAGCTGTGCAACATTTGGCTATACTCTCCACCCCCAGTTCCATGTGCAGCAGGTCCTCTCCTCCTCCTTGATCCCCATGTAAAAGAAATTTAGGAAACCTGTGAATAATCAACACCACAAGAAGAGCTTGGCGCCGGAACAACAACCCAACACCCTTTCAATTGTGTTTCTGGAACAGAATTCTCTGAGCAAGGTTTTTATTGTTTCCTAATGATGGGGACATAAATGCAAGTCAGTACAAAACACGTTGGGTTTCATGCATGTGACACAGAACAGGCACAATATTGTAACAGCACTTAGAATTCTTGTGAGTGGAGCGTTTCAAGTACAGAAACATAAGATCAGAGTGAAAATCTTTGATGGCCAAACAATATAAATCTCACGTATCGCATAAGTGTTCTTTTATAATGTAGAAATACTCAACATTGTGATATACACACATCACACAAACACATGTTTTTGCTTTGGTTGGATGAACATAAATCTCAAGATGGTGTAGTTGGTCCCTGAGACACTGGTGTTTGGGCACTTGATAGAATCACATAAATATGAGCCTTGATTCCTCCTTTAAAAGTATATTTCAGGCCCTCAAGAACACAGTATGAAAAATTATAACAAAATCCCAGGTCTGTCTCTATGGAAAAGGCTCCACTGCCTATATAATTTGTCAGGTTAATCTTTTCCAAATAAATAACTAATATTTTTGAATAAGGGCAATATGTTTGCATCTGATAGTTAATGCACAAAGAGGTTAAGCCATAGAGTAAGCTGTCCTGGCAGGCTTAGCTCACCTTGGTAGGTAGGTAATCAAGCCTTTGTTCCCCTTCAGTCCACCTGAGAAGCTCAAGGTATGAGGATGTTGGAGCTGCTTGCTGCAAGCTCAGACTACATGGCTCTCGCAAGCTACTTGAGTTCCTGTACCAATAATTTAGTAACTTTCACCACTCTGTAACTAAGCCAAGTTTTACTGCATGTGCAACTTTCTGAAACACATGAATCTGACATTTGGAGAGTTTGTAAGTAAGCCATTTTCAGCTTACGAGATGTGTGGTCTTTTTCTGTGCTAGGGGAAGTGGGAAACTTTGGGAGGAAATTTAAAGGGCATGTATTTTAAAACTATAACTGCCTATATTACCATGCTTTACTTTGCTGCATATTTTGTGATTCTGAATCTCTCCTGGAATTCTTTCACCAAATTTGGATCTTGGCATCCAGGATTTCTCCGTTTCTTCCTGTTTCTTCTTTTTTGCACCAAAATGTTGTTTTCCTGTGAAGTAGGCAGAGAAAATTGTTTCCTAGTAAGCACCATGCCTGAGCAGAGAACAGCCCCCCCCCAGCCAAACCCAGCAATCTTTAACCATTACACCACCCTGTCACTCGCTCAAATATTACGGAATATTAGTGTACTACTGCATGATGGCATATCTTCCCTACAAGAGCATCACTCAAATACTAGGATGTTCTGTGTATGTGGTTTTAGATTATTACTGTGAGCTTTCTCAAGCTTGTGGATCCTCTCATTCTGAGTAATTATTTGTCTTAGTATCAGGCTATTCATTCAGCTGAAGGCAATGGTGCAAATATAGTTTACAGATTATTATTAGCTCATATGGCTTCTGGATGGTAGTTTATAACTTTGCTCCATGTCATGAAAATGCAAAGTTGGAATAGTATGAATAGTTTTAGTTCATAGCCCTTCTGGTAGAGGAGCAAGCAACATTATTTCTCCTGTTTGAATATTTCAGCCCTGACGTCCCAGCGAGTGAAATTCTATGCCTTCCCTTTTATGGGCTTTCTGCAGATCCCTGGCTCCAACTCTAGAGTTTGAGAGAATTTCTTAAGCAGGTTAATGTTCAACAGCTCGAGGTTCTTTCACCAAATATTTCATAAATTGACACACAGGTTGAGGGCAAATGACAAATAACAGAATGAAGGATTATTGTGAAAAATGTCAGGTTTTCACCAACACTGAAAAGGTCAAGTTCCAACATCCTGCTCCCAATCTGAACATTTTGCAACAGGCATGAAAAAGGAATACAAACTTATTCTGCGTCGCTCAGAAAATATTTGCAAATGCTTATGTAATGTGCTCAAGTGCCCTAGTGCCTCTGATAGTAGCTGCAGGACAAAACTACCTCTCTTCAGTATGTTGGAAGTGCAACAGTGCAGATCATTCAGTTTGTAAAGGGAGGGTTAATTCTTTCAGTGTTAGAGTCAAGTAGCCAAGAGAGGGGGATAAGTAGTGGTGTTTAGCAACTAGGCAGAGTGGCAGGATGTTGGCTGAGGTAGCACATGCTCTGACTGGATGTGCGGTTCTGAAGGAGTTTTCCTCTGTATGTTTGGTTGAATGCTTTCCTGCTATGATCGGGACGCGGGTGGCGCTGTGGGTTAAACCACTGTGCCACTTGGGCTTGCCAATCGAAAGGTCAGCGGTTCAAATCCCTGCGACAGGGTGAGCTCCCGTTGTTCGGTCCCTGCTCCTGCCCACCTAGCAGTTCGAAAGCACGTCAAAGTGCAAGTAGATAAATAGGTACCACTCCGGCGGGAAGGTAAATGGTGTTTCCATGTGCTGCTCTGGTTTCGCCAGAAGCGACTTAGTCATGCTGGCAACATGACCCAGAAAAACTGTCTGCGGAAGTGGACAAACGCCGGCTTCCTCGGCCTTTCAAGTGAGATGAGCGCCGCAACCCCAGAGTCGTTTGTGACTGGACTTAATTGTCCTTTACTTTTTACTTTCCTGCTATGTACATGGCCCAAAGACAAACATGTTCCTTTCTCCTCAAATAATATACTTGGTTCAGTTATCTCAGCAAAGTGTTATCAGAATTTATTTTCTCTCCAGTCTTCATCTACATTACTTAAGTGAATTTGCTAGCACGGTATATCGCTAAGTACCAGTTCCTGGGAAACAACAGTAAGAGAAGACAATTGCTGCCTTGTGGGCTTTCTCAGAGGCACCTGGTTGGCAACTGCAGGAAGCAGGTTGATGGACTAGATCAGCCTTTGGCCTGATCTTCATATGTTCTTCATATTTCTGAACCCCTCCCCAAATGTTTTAAACTTTGCTCCAATATTTCATGTACAGTATCTTCTTCACTCAACTATTTGCATAGCTCTTCCCCAGGCAGTGCACTTTAATGCTTGCAATTTGCCCATGTTTCATTGGTGGCTCATCTCGACTTAAAAGCTTCTTTGCAATATTCAAGACTATTTTTTTTAAGTGGGAAAGGTGGATGATGATGATTTACAGTACCAGCCCATTATATCAGTTCTTGTAGATGAGGGCTGCAATTCTTTGCACACTCTTTTGGGAACAAACTTCATGTACATGATGTGACTTACTTCTGAGTAAATATACTGTACATAGGATTGGGCTGGACATTGGGAAATGCTACTTTCTCAACTTTGGTGTCTCTCTCAGGTTCTTATTTTCCTAGTCTAAAGTTGCATTCACAACATTTCCATGTCAGTTTGCAGATATATTTCCCTCCCCTAAGATACACAGCTTTGCAAGCAATGTAATGCTTTTAAAAAAACCAATATATGCATTTTTACGAACACTTTCCCCTAATACGCACATATGCATACATTTTGTGGTTGGAGAACTGCATTGTAAAATTGTGAGAAGAGTGAATCCCTGCTGAAATGTGTATGGAACTGAATTTCTTTACCATCCCTAGCTACCCATGTCCTGCAAAAACCAAGATGTGTCTTAAACAATGGGTAAAAGGAGAAATGTGACTTTTGTCTTTGGAAAGGAGGGAGAGATAACAGATTATTATACAGTCATACCTCGGTTTAAGTACGCTTCGGTTTGAGTACTTTCAGTTTAAGTACTCCACGGACCCGTCTGGAACGGATTAATCCACTTTCCATTACTTTCAATAGGAAAGTTCGCTTCGGGTTAAGTACGCTTCAGGTTGAGTACTCTGTGGACACGTCTGGAACAGATTAATACACTTTCCATTACTTTCAATGGGAAAGTTCGCTTCAGTTTATGAACACTTCAGTTTAAGTACTCCGAGGACCGCCTGGAACGGATTAATCCACTTTCCATTACTTTCAATGGGAAAGTTCGCTTCAGGTTAAGTACGTTTCAGGTTAAGTACAGACTTCCAGAACGAATTGTGTACTTAAAGCGAGGTACTACTGTATAGCAAAAGGTTCTAAACATGTTGTTTCCCACTGATACCAAGAATAGAACAGAATCCATATCCCGTGCCAAAATGTGGGCATTTTAGGAGCTCCAGTGTCTCTAAGACAGACATAAACAATAAAAATGCACACCCTGGTAAGCCTCAGTGTGTATGTGTTTGTGTGTGTGCACACGCACATCTTTATATCTATAGATCTATATCTGACATGGTTGCTTAGCACAAAGAGGAACAAGCCTTTAGAGATATACTTGACCAGTGACACAATTTATTGCCAGGGATATTTTTTTTAAAAGATGTGGCAAGTGGAATGTTGCCACATCTCAACCCTTTTCTTCCCTCTTCAGGAAAAGGCAGCTGAATGTTATTTATTTATTTAGCCAAAGCAGGCCCCTTTTGAATAAAATAAGTCCATCGACAGAAATTCGAGGCTAATTCTTTTTCAGGGGCCCTGCTCTTTCGCATCACTTTTGCTATTAAGAGGGATATTGTTCATGTTAGGTACAACGACTAGTTGCATTCCTTGTTCAGCAGAGAAATACCCCAGCAACAACCCAGAGGAGCTCTGAAGGTTTCGTCGAGAAATAACGTTGACTCAGTCTTTTCCTTTGCAGGACCTACGTCATTTTATGAAATAAACAAGTCGCCTTGCCCTGAGCAGTTAAAAAAGATAAGCTAAAACCTGGAAGCCTTTTTCTTGCCATGTGTTTTATTCCTATGCTAATAAACCATGTCATTTCATGTTGTTTATTGAAAGCTTTTCTTCTATCTCCCATATTTAAAACTTCTAAATCTTCCAGTCACATGCACTTCACGGTTTCTTCTTATATGGACAACTTTCTCTCCCTTTCCCTTCCTCTCCTTTCAAAAAATAAAAATAAAAACTTACTCATTGCAGTAATGCTCTAGCTATGCAAGATTTTCTGAAAAGTCACTACTAAAAACAACTATTTGCTCTCGCTCGGGAGAACAGGCCGGTATTTATTTTATTTCAACATTTATTTATTAATCCTTTGATTGCACCCATGGCATAAAAAAAACCAACTCAGTAATCTCCAGAGACAATCTATTAATACCACTGGCTCAAGTAAACCCACAGGCAGATCAGTCCAACCCACACCCTTACAATGGGGACAGATTCCTGTTGAATTAGGCAAAGGGGTCCCTCTGCCCAGTTCTCCAAGCGGAGCCAACCTCCTCTTTTTACCTGCCAAACTTGGGGATGGGCAGGAGTGTAGGCAGTGGTTTGCCTCCCAATGGTAGCCAGCAGAAGGCTCCAAACTGCGGCATTCTGAGGGCATGGGGGATTCAAGCTAAGCCAGCATGGGATCTTCTGAATCCTGTGCTAGCTGCACTCTCATAACACAATGGCATCAGGCTTGATGCTGGAGCTAGTCCAGTCATTCCCCTCCCACAATGAGCAGCAGGACTGAGAAGGCAGAAGTGGCTCTGCAAGCACAATAGACGGTATCGGTGGACACCTTGGCACCCGTGGGCACCACAGTGCTAACCCCTGCACTAACCAAATATTTTTTCCATGGTTACTTCTATATTCCAAAATGGCATTCTGCTGTTCAGGCGTCCTAAGTAAGGTGTCATATGGTGTCTAATTTGTGGGCTTCTGTGTAAACTGGATCTTAAGTCACTAGTTATGACTAATTAGAGACGTCTCCTGTTTTGAACGACAACACATCTCTTGAGAGTACAAGGATCCAACCCATTCGTCTGGTTCTTCACTGCATACACCTCAATAGATTTGTATTCTCGATATTATTTCTGTCTATCAAATGTTCATGGGTTGATGAGGAAATGATTTGTGTAATACTGAATCATGACTTTTCAAGGTTGCTTAGCATATAACAAAGTAAAACAATAAAGAACTACGTACACCTGTGGCTTAAAGAGCAGCAGCAGCAGCAGCAACAACAACAACAACAAAATTATTATTTATACCCCACCCATCTGGCTGGGTTTCCCAATTTCCCAGTAACAATAGTTGGATTCACAAGCACAACTTTTGTTGCTGCTCAAAAAAACTAGAATTGTAGAATGGATTACAGCTCCCCTAACCCCTGGTCACAGGGACCCAGGTGGCGCTGTGGTTAAACCACTGAGCCTAGGGCTTGCTGATCAGAAGGTCAGCGGTTCGAATCCCTGTGACGGGGTGAGCGCCCGTTGCTTGGTCCCAGCTCCTGCCAACCTAGCAGTTCGAAAGCACGTCAAAATGCAAGTAGATAAATAGGAACCTCTACAGCGGGAAGGTAAACGGCGTTTCCATGTGCTGCTCTGGTTTGCCAGAAGCGGCTTTGTCATGCTGGCCACATGACCTGGAAGCTGTACGCCGGCTCCCTCGGCCAATAATGCGAGATGAGCGCGCAACCCCAGAGTCGGTCACGACTGGACCTAATGGTCAGGGGTCCCTTTACCTTTACCTTTAACCCCTGGCCACAATGGCTGGAACTGATGGGATTTCATAGAATTGTAGTGTTGGAAGAGACCCTGAGGGTTATCTTGTCCAATGAATGGCCTGCAATGCAGGAATCCTGCCAACAGCCGTTCCTTGGTAGGCTTGAGCCACCAATCTTCTAGTTAACAAGCTGCACTGACTCATTGTGGCACAGAGAGCAAAACAAAACAAATTTCAGTTTAGGGTATGCTTGGTCAACCAGGACTAAAATGTAAGACCATAAGAGCCCTGTTGGATGGGACCAAAGGCCCATCTAGTCTACCATTCTGTCCTCACAATGGCTAGGGGAAGCCCAGAACGCTCATGATTCCCAGAGACTAGTACTGGAGGTAATGTGACTGAGTGGCGTTGCTTGGATTCCCATTGGCGCATGTACTCCCAGTGACTTGTGTGCCAAAAATGGTGCCAAAAAGTGCGCATGTCCTGCAATGGGACTCCAGTATAAGTGAAATAATGTGGTTAGGTCAAGGGAGCTGTGGACCCAAAAATGGTGAAAACCACTGTTCTATGCTAAACTTAAAAGCCCCAGAAGTTATAACCTTTGAGGGGGTTGCTTCAGGCCTTTGATCACCCTGGTCACCCTTTTCTACAGTGTTACCAGTGCTCAGCTCCTTTTTCTTCCTTTTCTTTTCTGAATTATCAGCTACGTGCAGACAAGTGAGTTTATACCACAACATACTAACCTAGTTGTTGGCCAAGGCTGATGACCACCTTCTTCACAAAGCAACTAATCTTTCTCATGATTGTTGGGATGTGAATAATCACAACCTATAGCTTGGATCTTTCAGGATCTTGTGAATACACAACTTAGGGCTACCTAAGAGCAAACGCAGCATTCCCTTCCCCTCTCCCTCCCTCATGACTGCCATCCAAACACATTCCCCGCAACACTCAGCTTCTTGTTGCAGAGAATAAACAAGGAAATCACTGCAATTTCCCTTTCATTGCAACTTTTGGGCTTCCTTCTGCTTCTGTGAGAAGCTAGATGCTGAGAAGATACTGAGAAGGTGCTGAGAAGGTACTGGAAGGAAGCCACCCACAAGTGGCTGCAGCAGCTGTCAGAGCTGAGAGCTGCTACAGCCCTCTGGAGCTCCTGTCATACAAAGCCTCATTCATGGACTTCTGTAGAAGTGGAATCTTAAGACACTAGTGATGTATTATGAAAGTCATTTACACTGAACTACTCTCTACAACAGGGACGCAGGTGGCGCTGTGGGTTAAACCACAGAGCCTAGGGCTTGCCGATCAGAAGGTTGGTGGTTCGAATCCCCGTGACAGGGTGAGCTCCGGTTGCTCGGTCCCTGCTCCTGCCAACCTAGCAGTTTGAAAGCATATCAAAGTTCAAGCAGATAAATAGGTACCACTCCGGCGGGAAGGTAAACGGTGTTTCCGTGTGCTGCTCTGGCTCGCCAAAAGTGGCTTAGTCATGCTGGCCACATGACCCGGAAGCTGTATGCCGGCTCCCTCGGCCAATAAACTGAGATGAGTGCCGCAACCCCAGAGTGGTCCATGACTGGACCTAATGGTCAGGGGTCCCTTTACCTTTACTCTCTACAACATACCTGTTGAAAGTACAAGCTCCTTCAGTTTTGCATATGGCAGCATCAAAATGTATAAAAAAGTGGGAGCAGCGACATTGATCTGAGTCCTATTATATTCAGTGACTGAACAGTTGTAAGATTCATAAACCTGAGAATATTTCCAACCAGCAAACAAGTTCTTATTTAAGTCCCATTTAAGTAACAAAAGGCATAACCTGAACACGCACCGTAGCTATTCCAAAGAAACTGGATTGCTGTCCTGTTAATTCTCCTCCTTATTCTACAGAACTTCTTAGGAAATTATAATGTAATCCAAACACATAAAGTACTTGCACTTGCAACTGTGAGCTAAAGTAAGTTATTCTGTTTACTAAAAACACTTCTGCAGCACCTGTCACCAAATTCTCAAGGCAGTATATACACATTAAAAAGTGATTCCTGCGAGTTAAATCACATGACCCTCGGGGTCCCTTCCATCTCTACAATTCTGGAGTGCAACAGTATAAACATTAGATGCAGCAGAAAATCAGGCAGAAAAGAACCAAACAGGAATTAAATATCAACAAAAGTATCATTAATTGAAGAAGTTTCTAGGAGGCACCAAAAATAGTACCATCAAAGTTGGGACCTGTCAAAAGCAAGCTGATTCTACATAGGAGGTGCTATTTCAGAAAAGACTCACCCCCTAGTGGCCATCAGTTGCTTGTGACATCATCTGGGATGCCCAATCAGCTGACCACTCTTCTTCATGTAGGCAATGCATGATAACTGTGGAGAAGCACCTACCTCTTCACATCAAGCCTAAGTCCTGGGCAACATACCCAGAATGAGCAACTGCATAGATAGGGAACAAGGGGGCCAGATGCAAAAAGGAAGGCTGTGCTCTTGCACCTTTAATCATTGTGCAGGTGTACTGCGCAAGACAAACAAGACCTGCTGGAATTCCTTCTTCTACAAAATGATTAAATATGCCCTCTTTTCATCTAACCATCTTAAATGGCTGAAGGACTGCAATACAGTGGTACCTCGGTTTACAAACACAATTGGTTCCGGAAGTCTGTACTTAACCTGAAGCGAACTTTCCCATTGAAAGTAATGGAAAGTGGATTAATCCGTTCCAGACGGGTCCGCAGAGTACTTAAACTGACAATACTCAAACCGAGGCATACTTAAACCGAGGTATGACTGTACCTGAAGGACTGTCTCTCCCCATATAAACCATCCCGGACACTGCATTAATCATCTGAGGCCCTTCTTCATGTGCTACCTCCCTGTGAGGTCCAGAGGGTGGCAACATGAGAACGGGCCTTCTCTGTAGCGGCTCCCCGTTTGTGGAATACTCTCCCCATGGAGGTTTGCCTGGCGCCTTCATTGTATATATTTTTTGTTTTGTTTTACTTGTTTACTTATTTTCATTCTGCATTTTATTATTTGAACCACCCTGAGATCTTGTGATCTTAAATACTACTACTACTACTACTACTACTACTACTACTACTACTAAATATAATGGCCAATCTTGGAAACCCCAAACCCCTCATCTCTGTTTTACTTTCACAGTTTCTCTCCCCCCAAAAATATATATATTTATTGATTTTATAAAATGAGAAAAAACATATAAAACACAGAAATACAAAAATTCAAAAAAATCACATAAAACACAAAAATACAAAAACAAAAAACAAAAACAAACAAAAAACAACTACCATATTTATCACTCCTGTATCCTAACATTGTTGACTTCCTCAAGTACCTCCTTCCTGCTTTTCATTGTATATCATCCTTAGTAATTTCTACATCACACTTCAATCATCTTATTATTACCTTAACTCACCAATTTCTATACCATATTTCAATCATCTTATTTTTACCTTAACTAACAAAAATTCACCTCATATTAATTCTATAACAGCATTCAATTCTTATTTTACCCTTATATCTAAATCTTAATATACTACAATACCTCTACAAATCCTCCTCTACGACCTCCCTGTACTTCCGAATCTTATCTCACAGTTTCTCTCCCCTTGAAATATTCTGTGGCCTGTATTCGTTCAAGGTGGCAGTGGCAGTGGCGAGGAGGGGCGGCCGTCCCCACTTGTTCAAAGCATTTGCAATGCTCATTTTTCACTCTCGGATATTTGATTACTGTAAAACCCAAGACCCTTTTCATTGCACAAGCAGTGGAGGGGTAGGAATCGTGAAAGGAGATGCATAGCCGTTTAGCAAAACTAGATTAAGTGATAAATAATTGGGGTGGGTGGGTAATAATAATAATAATAATAATAATAATAATAATAATAATAATAAAGAGCTCTGAGGTTCTCAAAAGCTCTTTGCAAATGCAGAGCATGTTTTGTTGTGCCATGCTAATTTCCTTAGGGAGTGATTTCCCGGTGGCTGCTTAGGCACAGGCCTACTTTGTGAATTGTCACATAGGGAAAAGGAGAACTGTGCCGAGTCACAGTTGCCATAGAGATGGCAACCCTTTCCAGCATAGCAATGGCAACAGACTCCACCAGAGCATCTTCCGCCTTCACGCTGGCTGGTATGCCCGCGCCCAGAAAGCCACCCATTGTGGCCAAAGGGAGCCAAGTGAGTTGAGATGAAAAACAGAGATGTGAACCGCAACCCCATGTATATGCTGGCAGATGCAAGCAGTGCTCAAGGCAAGGGGTGGATGCCTCCCATTTCTCTTTTAAGCAAACAATCCTCACTCCCTTTTTCTTCCCACTTCCTTCAAAATAATCCCACTTCCTTCTTTCTTCAGCTTTGGGTCCTGGAAGAAAGCTCCACTGAGCTTCTCAAGATGGACCGAGCAAGCCAACCTCCCTTATGCCAGGTTGGAAGGGAAGGTTGAAGAAGAAGAGTTTGGATTTGATATCCCGCTTTATCACTACCCAAAGGAGTCTCAAAGCAGCTAACATTCTCCTTTCCCTTCCTCCCCCACAACAAACACTCTGTGAGGTGAGTGAGGCTGAGAGACTTCAAAGAAGTGTGACTAGCCCAAGGTCACCCAGCAGCTGCATGTGGAGGAGCGGAGATGCGAACCCGGTTCCCCAGATTACGAGTCTACCGCTCCTAACCACTACACCACACTGGTTGGGTTGGGCAAAGGTATTCTTCTGCTAGGGGCGGGTGGACCTGCAATTTTCAGTGTCTCTGTTTCTCATTTTAACACTCTTAAATTCACTTCTTCACTTACCTGCATCAGAACACTCACCAGCATTTATAGTGAAAATGTCTCCTAACATACACATTGTACACAATTCCCCCTGAAACGCTGTTGTTGTTTTTTGCTCACAGAGCTACAATTCCAAGAGTTCCCTGGGAAGAGGGATTCACTGTTTATTCACTCTGGGAATTCTGGCTCTGTGAGGGGAACAGGGGTCTCCCTATAGTTTTCAGCACCCTTAATAAACTACAGTTCCCAGGATTCTTTGGGGGATGGGAATCCTGTAGCTTTCTAGATGTTGGACTTTAACTTGCATCATCCGCCAGCTGCACTGGAACTGGAAGTGAAAAACATTGGGAGGGACACCTGTTCCTACACACACACAGTGAAAGGAGTTGAGACAGAAAGAGTTTTCCTTTTCCATCCTCTATTGAACTAAATCTATTGGATTTTTTTTTTGTTTTGCTCTTTGCCCCCAGATTTGTGCTCCTTAAAAAGAAAAAAGGGTAGATAATAGATTATAGGTGGGGAAATGAATGAGAACCAAATCATTCACACTTGCATTATTAGCGTTTTACAAAGAATATTTCTCAAGGCCACAGAACATTAACCATACAGAAAGCCATTAGTGATGAATTCCACTCTCCATTCATTTAGTCCCCTAAGCATAAATGTGTTTTTTTTAAAAAAATTATTTTAGTTAAAGCTATGCATGCCCTTTGTGTCATCTTCTGTGATTTCCTAAACAGAACACACACACAGACACACACACACACACACACCACCCCTGCTGCCCAGTCTGGTTTTAATCATAGCCAGACGGGACAAAGTTTGCTGCCGAAGTTGGAAGTGCTTTGCCCACTGTACAAATGCCAAAGCTCATCTATTGTTTTTCTCTGCTTAAGAGTGGATAAGTTCCTTTCCTTATGCATGCACTCAGATCTTGCAGGGTGAGTCATAGCCCAGGCCTCCTACTTGAAGTAATAATTTTTATACATCATTTGCCATTTAAATAGCTCAGAAAAAGAGAGCAGTTTTATGGTTCTAGACGCCACTCTATGGCGTTATGTCTTCAAAATGACAGCTATTTAGAGTTAATTGTTTTTTAATGCACATTAGTACACTCGGTTTTTTTTATTATTATTTTAAAAATAATAATTCACATCTTAGAAAAGCATCCACGGGCAAAAACAGGACTCTGTGCCTAATCAGTCATCAGCACAATGGCCACAATCTAGAGAAGTGCAGGAGCAATTTGTGAACATGCACTTCCCCACCCCCACCCCAAACCACAACCACATCACCAGCCACTTTTGAAACTCAGTGAAAGGGGAAGAGGAAGCTTATAGCAGCTTGCAGTGGTGTATTGGGAGGAGGGGAGAACTGCATTTCAAAAAAGAAAGAAAGAAAGAAAGAAAGAAAGAAAGAAAGAAAGAAAGAAAGAAAGAAAGAAAGCCTTTATCTATAGTTATACTGCCTTTCTGCCATCTTGGACCTCAAAGCTTAAAAGAGGTCCTTAACCATTCTCCATTCCAAGCATTGCCCTGCAGCCCTGGGCAGGCAGTTTGTTGAAACCTTAGCAAAGACCTTTCCCATCTATGGCACCACCATGGTTTGAATGCCCCTACTCAAAGAGACTTGCTTGGTGGCCAGTTTATATTCCTTAAGGCACCAGCCTAATACATTTTTATTCTCTCTTTAAAACTTTTAGGTCAAGTTTAAGGTCTTGTTATTGTCATTTAAGGCCCAGAACAACTTGATCACCAGGTTACCTGCAGGGGTGTTTTACCTTCCCAGGTCCATCTTAGGCCTACTAAGACAAGGGCCTTTAACAGTCTTTGGAATATGCTGAGCCTGCTGCAAACTCCTGTGCTCACCTAGGCTTACCTTGAGGGATATCCCAACTATACTGATTCATTAAGCTGATCTGATTTCAGACCCTCCAAGTGTCCCTATTTTCCGGACAGCCCTGGATTTACAGAAGCCGCCTCAGTTTCTGATTTGATCCTGGAATGCCCCACTTCTCTCATTTTTATTGGGGAAATGTTGGAGGGTATGGATTTATGCAACCCCTGAGTCATCTGAAGGCAGCCCTGTATAGGATTTTTTCTTCTTCCAATGTTTAATGAAAAGCTGTCCAGAGTAGCTGGGGCAACCCAGTCAGATGGGCAGTGTATAAATAGTAAAATGATTATTATGGAATCAGACGTCCCTATTTTCATCGGAGAAATGTTGGGGGGTATGTTGCATTTTGTACTTGTTTCATGTGTTGATTTTATGCTGTCCATTGCCATGATATTTTTCTTAGCAACTTGGATTTTTTTTCCTGCATACAAATACAATGTTAAAAAGTATCAGAACAGTGTTATATTTTAAAACAGTAGGTATTTTTCTTTTTTTGCGCTTGTAATTTGTTCGTTGTGCTTAATGATGCTGTTTGTTTATTGCTTTAAATTTGTTTAATGTCTATTTTATTATTATGGTTGACCCTGTGCCATGGGCCTCGAGCTGTTTTTTGGCACAACTAGTCAAATATGGACTCTTGTGATTGAGAGATGCAGGTGATGTCAGACCCCAGAACCAGGTATCATCTCGGTGGACAGGAGCCATTTTAATCTGTTCCATTGGAGGCTTTGTGCATTGTGTGAAATTTATAATGGCAGCTTGGGGTTGCCTGCCACATTTGATGCTGGGTAAGTCCATAGTTAGGAGGGCACTGGTGTAAGACCTGGGCCCTTGCTGCAAGCCCAGGACCCAAACCTGAAGAGGCCTCTGGATCAGAGAGGCTGGGTAAAAATATTTTAAACCTGGATTTCATCCCTTTCTGGATCAGCAAAGCAGAACTTCCTTCCTAGTGCATCCCAAGCCCTAGGGCTCATGTCCAAACCCAGGTCAAGGCCAAGACTCCAGAAAGTGACTGCAAAACCAGGACATCCCAAAGGTGGTTGAGCTTTTTAAAATATTTGTTGTGCTTTTTTTAGACAAATCCCCTTTGCCCTGACAGCACAGGTGGTGGTTGTTTTGTTCTGAAGCTAAGTGTAGCATACAGGGGTGGCCAACTTCCAAGAGACTGCGATCTACTCACAGAGTTAAAAACTGGCAGTGATCTAGTGATCTTCCCCCTTTTGGGGGGTTCAGGTCAAAGTTGTTGAGCTTTTTTAGGAAGGAAAGCCCTGTTTTGGGGGGTTCACATAAAAGTTGTTGAGCTTCTTTATGGAAGAAGGAAAGTAACATTGAGCTTTTTTTTAGGAAGGAAAGCCCTGTTTTTGGTGGTTCAGGTCATTTTAGGGGTGCAGGGCAAAGATGTTGAGGTTTTTTTTAGGGGAGCCAAAGTTTTTTAGCTTTTTTGGGGGGAGCCACTGATCTACCGGTGATCTACCACAGACATCCAGTGATCTACCGGTAGTTCACGATCTACCTGTTGGACATGCCTGGCATAGATCATTTACACACAGTGTTTGGGAGTGAGACCTTTTGGAGCAAAGTAACAGTATGATTTTTTAAATTTTATGTCAGTCCTCTGGAACATTTGTCTTCAGCTTCAGTTGTGGCAAAACATCCGCTCTGTGCGATTCAGGGACGCTGTAGCTTGTTTTTTTTAAAAAAATCCCTTTAAACACTCAGAATGTACACCTGTCCTCTAGCTAAACAATTACTTCAGAGGTGCTAAGAGTTGTTGCAAGGAAACATACAGACAGGTAATTATCCCAGCACCTGACTGAGGAAATTCTTTTCATACTTCTGTTTTTATGCTTGTACTCATTCCTGGGGGCACTCTGCCAACCTCGCCTTTATACGCTAGGGTGGAGATTGTGCAGAAAAACACTCTCCAGTGCCCTGCAACATAAACAAAGCTAAACAGAGCCAAAACTTTCTCCTCCTCCGCCTCCCTCTGAAAGACAGAATTAGATTCCTGTTCAGGTTTCTACAAAAGCATATGTATGGTACATACCCACAAAGGAAAGTGAGCGAGTCGCCCCTGTAAACACCACTAGACCAATAAAAAGGAAGTAGAATAGCATTTGTGGCACTGATACACACCGCTGCATAATTTATACCGACGTTTTGCTGTTAGTTTTGAGGAGGGGAAACAAAACACACTCCAAAAGTCCATGAATGTTAAGCATTATGCATTCTTAACATATTTGCATGGTGGCCTGTCTCTGAGAAGATGCATTCATTTACTGAAGAATGAGGAGGCTGCACATTTATTTTTGGCAGCACTACTATTAATCATCTGAGCTACTCGGGAGTTATTTGTTCTCAATAGGCATGTGTAAAATCTGCTGGCAAAGTTCTCTTTGCTACCCCCTGATCCTGAGCAGTGAGTTTCCACGAAAGAACTAGCTCATATTCTGCTAGTTCTGGTTGCATGCTAATTCTTTCTGCATTATTAATTCTTTACCTCCAGACAAGGCTCCAGATGTTTTTGGGAATGCACGCGCACTTGCAGACGAACACTGAGTCATTGGCTTTGTAATATGGAGGCTGTATAGGAGCAATTAGGAGCAATAACTGAAATTCAAATCCTGGATTTAATCAAACGTACAGTGTCAGATCCTCACACATTTTGAGCTGGTATACTCTTCAAAAGGAGGTGTCAATTTTTGCATTTAAACACCAGCAAAATTACAATCATCATCATCATCAAAATGCTTGTAGTTTGATTTGTGCAATCTAAAAATGTTAAATTTAGAAGAGTTAGATAAACATTCATTTTTTGTTGAAATAATTTAATGTACACTGAGACATACTATTTTAATCATGAGATCACAGCTGCTTGCCAAGGAATTGTTAGCAGCATGCTGATAGTCAACGGCAGAGGGTTCTGCATGGCCCATAAGCCTGCACAAAACTTTATATGCATGTGGCGCACAAGCTGGAAGTGGCTGCCTCTCCACAAACAAACAAGAGATTCTGTGATAAATTGTTACTTGCAGCAACCAAACAGGAATCCATGTACTAGTGTTATCATAGGCTTGCATGCTACCCTTTGTTTTTCATCACCTGCCCTTCATCCCTAAGATGCCAAGATGGGTTACAGAAGGTAACCGCCCCACTAAAAACAGTTTGAAACAACTTACAATCATAAACAAGGTGGGTCCTAAAAATATACACCTCAAAAAAGTGTCAAAAGTCAGGCTTAGAGAATGCCTTCTCCTTAGCCTCTGAGGGCAGCAAAACTACCAAGAGGGCTCCCTCTCAGAACTCAACATGGTTTTTAGGAAAGGAAGTTGCCTTCCAGATATTTTGGTCTGAGTCATAAAGGGCTTTTCAAGCATGGCCACAAGGCATTCAGTGGTTTTCATTTTAATGCAACTTGCTAAACCCAGACAAACTGTGGTTATTGTGAGCAATGGCTCGTGGGAACAAACCAACTTCACACCACTCTGCTACAAACCACAGTTAAACAGTGATTAACTTTATCACAGTTTAGTGTTCAGATGTAACCGCAAAACTGTGGTTGATTTAAAATGGAAGCAGAAACATTTGGCTCATCCTCATAACAGTAAACCATGATTTAACATTACGTGCAAACAAGGTCACACAGTACATAATGTAGCAGGACAATGGGCAGAAGAAACAAATTTCAAGCCCATATCATTCTCAAGCAGAGTGATCCTTAGCAGGCCTACTTGAAGGAAAATTGTGCTCGTCTAGTTACGAGTGTTTCAGATTGCAGTTGTAGCTGGCTTTATCGTCTTCTGCAGCTGGCACCCTGGTAACCCCAAGGCAGGAGAATTGAGATACAGTGCATTATAGTTTACAACTCTTTGCTGGAAATAGGGCATTGTGGTTTGAAGCACATATTTAGACATTACTTAAGCTTACTATTATGGATTTGGAGTAAGTCCGGTGATGTTATGACTGGAACTACACCCATACTCCCAAAGATCTTGGACAACTCTCCTCAAATAGTTCCCACAGTTCAGAGTACATACGTCTTATATTTAATTTTTTGCTTTTGGTCATTTCCATATATCAACATTAAAATGTGTTTACATTGCCTAAACTGTCCCCAGTTATTTTACTCATTTCAAAAAATGTTTTGGATGTATGTGCTGGCTCATTTGGATCTATATTTGGAAGCTTCTATAAATATTATTTACCCATATTTTAATAAATGAGGGAGAAGGGTGAAATACAGAATGCCATTGCGCATTCAAAGAGCATTCTTTGAAACTTCCATTAAAGGCCAAACAACATGGCCAGTCTTTTCATGGAACGCATGTGGTGAAGCCACCATTAATTATTTCAGCACAGGACCATTTCATTTCTGCTTTCTTTCTCTTACCAGCTGATGAACTTGGTTATCATGAATAGGAATGGGGCAGCAATTCTATTTCAGTTTATATTTAAAGATGAACTTACCTGATTTGCATTTTCTGAAACAGTATGTGAACCAAAACAGAACCATCATTTAAAATTCACGCTTACTCGAAATTTGCAATGCAGTTCTCCAACTGAGCAATGCACACCAAAACGCATATACTAAAGTGTCCATGTATACACAGACAGCATGTTCATGAAAACAGCACACAAAATACATTACATTAGGGGAAATTGCTTTGCGAAAATGTGTATACTAGACAAAAAATGCATATAAAAATGAGTACAGCAGGACAAATGCTGATTTTTTTAAAAAAAGAACTCTAAATCAACTGATGTAGAAATGTTGATTGCTGCACTTAAGATTAGAAACATGAGATACTGAAATATTTCCCTACCCCTAATCATGACCAAAATGTATATGTTACCAGGACTCATTGCATCACCATTCAAAGTTGGCTGGCGAAAAGCCTGGTGCTGACACCACACTGAAACATCACCCATCCAGCGGAGAGGCCTGATGGCAGGCGGCGGCGGGGGGGGGGGCTCTTTCTAAGAAGAAGGAAACACAATAGGGAGTCATCCTTGTCATATGGCATGTGCAAATCTTGACAATGAAATGAGTCATTAGTGCAGATTGGAGAGAGGGGGACATCCACTACTCTAGCAGTGAAAGGAGCAGCATCGGTAGAAAACCCAGCTCAGAACTGCCAACATTTACCATGGCAAAATAGTATAAGCCCCCCCCCCCCATGATTTAGGACCAACTGGTACCTAAAAGGTATACCCCCTGAGCTCCCTTCTAGAGTTTTGGTAGGAAAATGTAAAGATTTGAACCTACCACACCAACCTGATCTGGAGCCTCTTTTTCAGTTTGAATGGACTCTAAGACAGACTGAAGTACAGTTCTTTTTACCTTTTCCATGGGAGTGGTAATTGCTCATGTTGCAATGTTGTACACTGTGAGCCAGTGTGGTGTAGTGGTTAAGAGCTGTAGACTCTAATCTGGGGAACAGGGTTCGCATCTCTGCTCCTCCACATGCAGCTGCTGGGTGACCTTGGGCTAGTCACACTTCTTTGTAGTGGTTAAGAGCTGTAAATTCATAATCTGGTGAACCAGGTTCGAGTCTCCGCTCCTGCACATGCAGCTGCTGGGTGACCTTGGGCTAGCCACACTTCTTTGAAGTCTCTCAGCCCCACTCACCTCACAGAGTGTTTGTTGTCAGGGAGGAAGGGAAAGGAGAATGTTAGCCGCTTTGAGACTCCTTCGGGTAGTGATAAAGCGGGATATCAAATCCAAACTCTTCTACACGAGCATTTATTCTCTCTCTCTCTTCTCTCTCTCTCTCTCTCTCTCTCTCTCTCTCTCTCTCTCTCTCTCTCACACACACACACACACACACACACACACACACACACACACACACACATTTTATCAGCATCCAGGTGTTTGGGGGCTGGTGTGTGCAAAATTCAGTTTCTGATTAGGATATAGAAGCTGGTGATGATCCACCTGGTATGCTATCATGAGTAGAGAAGAAGATGCCACCCGTAACAAGCAGAATGTATGTGAGCTTTGAAGGGCTTTTAAAAATATGTATATAACATCCTGGAAAATGCTTGACATGCAGGTTGAGCCAGCAGGTGATTAATCACAATGTCAACTTACTGTAGAACATACAGACACAAAGCTAGACCTCCTGGTGGATTTTGGTCAACATACCTAAATGCTGGATACCCACATAGTAACTGAGACAGAGACAGAAATGAGTAATTCCCTTGGGTGGCTATTAGGCGTATATGGATATATGGTAGCAGAGCTTCCGTCTATAGGGATAACATCGCTTCTTTCCTTGAGGTGTTGGGTATTTGCATGATGGGTGAAACTTCTAGTCAGGTTGGTAGGGGATCAAGTAATCCCACACCAATTTATACCCCAACAGTAGTCCAGAAAGTTAGTGAGTAGAGTATTCTGCCTTACCCCAAAAGATAAGTGTTGGTGTTATGCCTTTTTTATGTTTACTACCTGATTCCACAGGTCAAAATTAATAGGCCCGAAAAGTACAGACTTCAGGATTTGGGTGAAGAATGAAGAATCAGATGCAATTTATGTATTTTTTTTTAAAAAAATATATAATATCCCAAACTTCCTCTTGAAGGAGCCCATGGCAGCAAAAACATCAATAAGAGAATACAAACAAAACATATAAAAACAGTAAAAGAACAAAAACAAACCAAAACCTGTCTAGAAAAAAATCCTTCCTATATTAATCCCCTGTACCTCCTGTTCATTTGTAAAGATTTAAACTACACAATTTTTTATTTTGTGGTGGGTGGGAATGATAAACATATGGATAGTTTCAGCTAAAGGCTTAGAAATGGCGGATGGAGGGAGAAGGGATAAGCCCTTCCACTGATCGCAGCTTGTTGTTGTTGTTGTTGTTGTTGTTGTTTAGTCGTTTAGTCATGTCCGACTCTTCGTGACCCCATGGACCATAGCATGCCGGGCACTCCTGTCTTCCACTGCCTCCCACAGTTTGGTCAAACTCATGTTGGTAGCTTCGACAACACTGTCCAACCATCTCGTCCTCTGTCGTCCCCTTCTCCTAGTGCCCTCCATCTTTCCCAACATCAGGGTCTTTTCCAGGGAGTCTTCTCTTCTCATGATGTGGCCAAAGTATTGGAGCCTCAGCTTCAGGATCTGTCCTTCCAGTGAGCACTCAGGGCTGATTTCCTTAAGAATGGATAGGTTTGATCAGCTTAAGACTGTGTATAAATAATGGGCCTGGAACTGCCTTTCTAGTCCATGTGCATTTTCTTATTCTGTCCTCATTCCAAGGGGAAAAAGGGGGGGGGAGGAAGAGGGAATTATAATAATAGTGCAGAAAAACAATCTCCAAATCATAAAAAAATTCATATTAATTTTCTTGTTCCATTAGTTCTAATAGCAGGAACTAAATTGGTTCATTATAGGGCTTGGATTACTTTAATGAAGATTCTAGGTAACTTGGCCACCAGAGAGGGAGAGATAGAGCGGAGGTGGGTGGGAATCCCTTTGAATGCATAATTCTTAATAACCTTTAAAAACATTTCCATGCTGTTATGGTTACAATGACCAAGAGTTAAATTCGTTGTTTAAGCGTATTGGGTTGGATCCCAAGTATCACGTGTGGAAGGAAAATTGTGGAAGTGTGGAAGTTCACTGCTACACAAAGTCCACGAAGTTCTGTAGCTAGGGGCTCAATTCTGGGGATGGGGGGGGCTCATAATGGAATGGGATCCCCTCCCTTGCTCTTTATGTGGTGTAGTGGTTAGAGTGTTGAACTAGGATCTGGGAGACCAGGATTCAAATCCGCACCCAGCCATGAAATTCACTGTAGCACTGTCTCTTAGCCTAACCTACATCACATGGTTGTTGTGATGAGAGGGAGATGAGAGATCAAGAGATGAGAGGGAGAACCTTGTACTCCGCCTGTTGCTCTGTGGAGGCAAGGTAGAAAATAAATGTAATTCAAAAATGGGTTGACTACTAGAGCATTGCGTGAGAAAAGTGAAGCTACACCCAAATATTCTTTATCTTCCCCTTCCTCCTCCCCCAACAACGATTTATTTCTTCTTCTTTGTATACCAATATTGGTACACATTAAAACGGAACATAAGACATAACAGATGACAAGACCCCCCTCTCAGACTCACATACGTGGTCCAAAGGAAAGCAGAGCAATACATTTGGCTGCAGGAGTTGCTGGAAGGAAGTATAAAGGTAGGTCCAGTCACGGACGACTCTGGAGTTGCGGCGCTCATCTCGCTTTACTGGCCGAGGGACAGCCCGCCAGACAGCCACGCTGAGAAACGGGGCGGGGGGCGCGTGCCAGAGGGATCATCGCACCACGGCGCCAGGGCGCCAGATATGCTTAAGACGGCCCTGCCGAGGGAGCCAGTGTACAGCTTCCGGGTCATGTGGCCAGCATGACTAAGTCACTTCTGGTGAACCAGAGCAGTGCACGGAAACGCCATTTACCTTCCTGCTGGAGTGGTACCTATTTATCTACTTGCACTTTGATGTGCTTTTGAACTGCTAGGTTGGCAGGAGGAGGGACCGAACAACAGGAGCTCACCCCATCATGGGGATTTGAGCCGCCGACCTTCTGATCGGCAAGCCCTAGGCTCAGTGGTTTAACTCACAGTGCCACCCGCCTGCCATTCAACCATCTTAAGGACTTGGCTTTGCGTAGGATTTACTCCTTAGCCCTTTCTTCTCCCAAAGATATGCAGCAAGGCAGCTGAGGTTTAGGATCAGAGTTTTCTTTCCCAGGTTGATGAGCCGCATCTGCCCCTCACTTCCCTCTACAGCACGTGCAGAAACTGCTTTCTTAACCATTGGACCCATTCAGGGCCGTCTTAAGCACCTCTGGCGCCCTGGCGCCGTGGTGCGACGGATCCCTCCGGTGCCCCCTGCCCCGTTTCCCAGTGCGGCGGGCGGGCAGGCAGGCGCAGCACGGCTGCCGAGGGCGCTGCTGGGCAGAAGAGCGGCCAGCCGGCGGGCCCTGGACCCACTATCAGTCTCATCCGCTCAATCCACCAGAGCCTGTCTTTGCATGCAGGGGAAGTCCCAAATTCACCAAGGGTTAGAGACCCATCGGCTACCCTCACCTGGTTTAACTGGCCAGTCAAAGTCATTCCCAGGGTGTGGCTGCTGTTGCATTCTGACAGCTTCTAGGAGCCGCAGGTGAGAGCTGAGTGCAGGGTAGGGACCAAAGGTGGACAAACTACCCCAGAAGGAGCGTGACATGTCCCCCACCAGAGGTATTATGTGTCCCTTAACAGCTCATGCACCCCGTTGCTTCCCAAGAGGCACCCTGAAGAAATTTACAACATAATAAAAACTTAGAGAACAATTTCAGACATAAAATGACCATGCACAAAAAAATTAGAACAGCAACACACGTATAAGAACAACTCCAATCCATAGCATCTGGGACAGAAATTTCCACCTACAGGGCTTGTTGAAAGAAAAAACGTCTTCAACAAGTTCCAAAAGGACATTAGAACTTAGGTGCAAGCAGGGAGCCCTTGGCCATGGCAGCTCAATAACATGTCTCAAAATAATAATAAAAAATTCTTCCAGTAGCACCTTAGAGACCAACTAAGTTTATCATTGGTATGAGCTTTTGTGTGCATGCACAGTGCACACTTCTTCAGATTCTTAAGCGTGCATGCACATGAAAGCTCATACCAATGACAAACTTAGCTGGTCTCTACTGAAATGCTACTGGAAGGAATTTTTTTATTTTGTTTTGACTACGGCAGACCAACACGGCTACCTACCTGTAACTAGAACCTTTCTCAAAGTTCTTGACAGGGCCATCCCGAGACATTTTTGCTGCCTGAGGCAAAGGACACAATCGTGCCTACACCCACAAACCCACAGTTCTTTGCATGAAAGCTAACCAGGCTAGCAACTGAAGCTTACTTCAACACTGGCAACAGGACAGTGTCCTCTTTTGCACCCGAGGGCACATGGCTAGTTGGGGAGGAACGGAACAAACTGCATGGCACACACAGCTCAGTCTGTTCTCCATCCTTCTGCACCTGCTGCCTGAGGCATTCTTCCTCACCCTGTCTTTATTGTAGGGCTGTCTTTGGTTGCCATTTAAACATTCCAGGGATGGAGGGCTTCCAGAGAGGCCTCTTGTAAGGCCTTTTCCTTGCTACAGCCATGAAAAATTCAGGGGCGAAGGAAGAGAGCAGCTATGGCCGCAGTGGATAACACTGAGTTGAGCTTTTATGACTCGCCTTGAATTTTCAGTGTGTTTTACAGGTTATTTCAGGTGCAGTAAGAGTACTTAAAGGTTTAGTCATAGCACAGAAATAATTGCCTCCCTTAACAGAAATGGAAATGCTTTTGATTTGGTGTATCTAAATCCAACAGACTTACAAGATCTGCGGTACATAATAAGGTGAGAAAAAAAGTCCTGGCAAAGTCAGAAACAACACAGAAGGAAATGTAACGTGTTGAATGTTCAAACACCTAGAGCAAATGCTGACACAACATCTATAATTAAAAAACAGGAAACTTGTTGTGTAATAAAGTCCCAGCAGCCATGTAATATAATGCAATATAACACAGACTAATATAACAGGATGAAGAAAGAGTCCTTTAAGTAACAAGCAGCTTTGTATTTGCTTTAAATTCTTTTCAGTGCTGGGCTTGCATCATCACCAAGCAATTAATGAATCTGAACGCTGATGTGCTTCAGCCGTGTTTATATACACGATAGGGAGTTATCCACTGGTTGCATGATCAAGGCCTCAAGGGCATTATAAATAATAAGAAAGCAGGGAAAGAAAGAAAGAAAGAAAGAAAGAAAGAAAGAAAGAAAGAAAGAAAGAAAGAAAGAAGACATGAAACCCCATGGAGGCAACAATAAACTATATGGTAATGGGATGATGGATAACTTTAGCAGCAGGACTGAAAGTGGAGCAGCCTTCAACAAACCAGAAAGAAGACTGTAGTAATCATGATGACAGTTACGTTATCTGAACTTGGGCTCATAAATGTGATATTTAGGAGCTTGTAAAAGTCCTTCTCAAAATAGAGGAGTCCTATGAACTGCCAAATTATTCAACTCAGATTATAATCCCAGTTAGATAAAATTTACCAGTTTAACCATTCTAGGTATCCCTAAGTCCTCCTCTGCTCTCTCCATTATCACTGTTGTCAGAAGCCACTGCTGCTCCCACCGCACTGCTGAGTAAGTATACATAAAGGGGAAATGATTTTGAGGAAGATCAGGGAAGGTGCACCAAGTATCAGGGTGATTTGTTGATTCGTTAGTTGGGAGACAAGGAAGGATGGAAGGAGGTTATGAGCAATTTACAAAACCAGATTAGTTTGGAAAGCAAACCAAACTATTTATTCATTTGTTTTCTTTTATTTTGTTTATTATTTATACTTTTAGACTGCTTTTCACCCCAGAAGGATCCCAGGACAGGGAACAGAACAGATAAACAAGTTAAACCCTCATAGGAAACATCAAGCCATTAAAGGCACTCTATAACCAGCAGACAGAAGCTAAAGCCATACCAAGCTTAAAGTCTTCCTTCAACTGCCAACGGGAAAATATGCTTCCAACTGTTGCCTAAATATCACTAGTAAGGGAGTCGCAGCTGTAAGGGCCCATTCCTCCCCAGGAGTGCATGTTGGGTCTATATACTTGGTGAACATGTGTGGGTTCAGATGTACACCATATCTCAAGAGGTAAGGGATTCCAGAATTGGGGTCCCACCATAGGCATCATCACTGTGCAATGATCCACACACCAGAAGTCCCTGGTGCCCACTGGGATTTGTCTGGCATAAGGCAGGGAGGCCAACAGTAACTGGGTCCAGAAACAACGATGGGCAAAGTCAATTAATTCTACATTTGTCCCCTTCCTTCCACCTGAGTTCATCACAGGCAACACTAAGGATATGCCGTTCTACCCCCTGTAAATAAGAAGGCAGGTGGGGGCTGGCAGAGGGTGGACTAAGATGGTAGGAACAGTGCACCACGAAATGGACCAGTCTTCAGCATCAGCAAGACTACAAGAAGGGTTTCCCCTTCAGACCACAGGGTCCAACTTTTGAAAACGGTTCAATTTCTGTACAATTCGGTTTGGGCTGCAGGGTGCTCATCCATTGCTAGAAATAACCAAGTCAGTGTAAAGTCATATCTTACACTACAGACTCAAGGTGGTTCAATAGTCTTCTCCTCTTCCCAGGGAATCCTGGGAATTATAGTTCTGTGAAAGGGGCAACGGATCTCTAAGCAAGTATTTTTAGCACTCGCAACAAACTTTAATTCCCAAGATTCTTTGTGTGTGCATGTTGGGAGCGGGGCGGTGACCGTCAAACTGGCATGAAACAAACACAAGTTTGTAGAGCAGACACATCAAAATAATGTATTGAAATAATATTTGATACAGAAGCAAATAAAGCATGCTGATTTTTTAAAATAATGTTATGAAAGATAGAGCAGAGCAGAGGAGAAACACACACACACAATGGCTAGAGGATATGTATCAGCTTGATTCCTTTCAGATTCTAGGCTGCCTGCTAATGTGACATTCTTCTCAATTCTATTTTATCACAGGCACATTTTTTGCAAGATAAACAAAACCGTACAGGAAGGAAGAGGGTGAGGGAGAATATTTCCTGGATCCAACTCTTATACAAGAAAGAGTCAAAATAAAATATATTGGAGTAAACAGTGCTAGAAATAGCTTTCTCCAGGATTCTTTTTTCTTAAAAAAAACTACAAAAAAATTCAGCACTCTCTGGCACACAAATTGGTTGAGGAACCTGGCTCTGTTTTCTAGTGTATGGATCTGTTGCCCAGCATTCATTTTGGAGCCGTTATTAAGTAGGGCAAAAGAGCAATTTATGAAGAGAAGCTATTCCTTATATAACACCCCCTCCCCTTTGATTCACTGCATTTGATCTTAGGTCTGGGGTCCTAAGGCGACCCCCAAGGGCCGCTCTCTGTTTTGGCCCTTGGCACTGTTTTGAAAACTGAGCTACTTCTCCAGTAAAACATGGAGGAAAAGCACACTGCAATAAGTTGTGTTTCCAATTATAATCCAAGCGGAATGTCTAAACACTGGCATTGCAATCCATGCCAGCCCATCCCAGTAAGGCCACCTGAGTTGAGGGGGGGGGTTTCCCACAGTTACTCCCAAGTAACTGTGCATAGGATGACAGGATGACATTTTTATTAATAATAGAACCTTAGCTGGCACATTTGGTTTGCACGTACAAGGCCCAAGGCTCAACCCCTGCCCTTGCCAATGGAAGAATTTCAGCTGGAAAGGCAGGGAAGGATCTCTGCCGGTGACCTTAGAAAGCCGCTGACAGGGAAGACAATACTTGCTTAGAGAAATCAATGGTCTGAGTCAATATAAGGCCACTTCTTCTCTTGCGTTGGGCTAAAAATGACACCGGGGCCACAATCCAATACATCAAAGCATACTTAAGACCAGTAGGTCTTAAGTATACTTAGAGTTAAGTATACTTTGTATTGGACGAAATGCCAAAAAATCAAATCGGGACATAGGCAGTACTAGAATAAGACATTATATTGCCTTATATCCTTCTTCAGAGCAAGGCATTGTGGGTGAACTGCCCAGAGTAGCTACTGCCTGTGCCCTTGCTGTGTTGATATGATACGATACCGAGGACCCCTTCCCTGGAAATTGGGGAAGGGCTGTAGCTGAGTGACAGAACATCTGCCTGGCATGCAGAAGACCCCCAATTCAATCCCCAGCATCTCCAGGTAGGGCTAGGAGATAACCCTACCTGAACGCCCAGAGAGCTGCAGCCAATCAGTGTCGAGCTAGACAGCCAATGGTCTGACTCAGTGTAAGGTACTGACCCTGTGTTCCCTAGGGCACGGGACTCTTGCAACACCACTTCGTTGGCAGCAAGGGGGAGAGCAGGAGGGAGCAGGAGTGGGAGGGAGTTGCCAGCCAGGCAGCCACAGTGGCCAGCCCTGCAGGTGGTGGTGACTGGCTGCAAAATGGTTTGTACTTCCAAATTTGCCACCTGAGTCACATCATTCAGTATTTGCCTGAGATATCGCTGTGTCCCAAAACATCAGTTTGTAATGGCTGAATGACCAAACCTTGAATCTTCAACAGCAAATCTGACCATTTTGATTCCTCTTGGTATCTTATTTTTCCAACCTTAAGTTCAGATCTCCACAGGTCTACCTCAGTTCTCATTTTATCATGAAAATTCATCTGCATTCTCTCCTAAAGTTTTGCACGAAATTTTGCCCGTGACACATCTCTGCAGAACATTTCCTTTCAAACAACTCCTTTTTGTATGTTATTTTCACAATATATGTACTTTAATGTGCACTTTGACACCATATACTGTATACATATTTGCACGTGTTTCTGCTGGAAAAACCACCTTAAGAAAATTCGGAGAAGTGCAAATTTCAAAGGATTGGCTGAGTTTTGGTATTGTTTCAGAAGGCGAGGAAGGTTCGGCTCACAGTCTGGCCTAGGCTTCACTAGCAGGAGGCAGGACAGGGGATGGCTCAGACACCTCTCCCTCTGAGCTTGGGGCATCCGCTGGCACTGCTGAGGCGAGACTTTCTCCTGACAGTCCACTCAGACCCTCCCCCAGTGTCTAGATTACTACCTCTCCAACCAGTGGGCCTCTCCCTTGGATTGATTTCCAGATTCTCGCCAATTTTCCCTCACCCTCTGACCAGATCTACCAAGGAGTATCCACAGGGCTCTTCACATCCAGGGAAGGGGTAGCAAACTGGTACCCCCCACTAAGTTGTTTGACTCCAGCTTCCATCAACCCAAGGCAACATGGCCAATGGTTAGGGATGATGGGATTGTAGTCCAACAACATTTGTAGAGTTCCAGGTTCCCCTGTCCCTTCTCTAGATAGTCCCATAAGACAGCCCAGAAGCTGTACTTTTCCTGTGAGTTGGAGAACTGCTGTGAGTAAACATACTACTGTTATTGGTGTCAGGGTTTTGTCTTCAGCTGAAGCAAGTATATAATTTAATTGTCAGATGTGCTGACATCTTGATAACATGCTTTTAAAACATTGGAGAGGAGGAAATGTAAGTGCCGTTTTATTGACACCTGGAAAGATTTAAACATGGTGGTATAAGACTTGTCAGTCTACAGCATTATTTACTTTAATGGGTAAACTCAGGAGGGAAAGGGATTCGAAGCATTATTCATATCAAAATTATCCTGTCTGTCCAATGGTAAATTACTCCTAGCCCTTCCAAAACGAATGAAAGTATAATTGACTCGCATTTGTCTCCACCAAAAGACTAGCTTCTTTCCCTCCAAAACAGCCATTCTGTTTACCACTCAGGGCTGTCTTAAGCATATGCGGCACCAGGGTGCAAAGATCCGCCTGGTGCCCCCCCCCCACAGGTTGCCCAGTCCCAGGTGCACAGGAGGGCGGAGCCGGCCACCTCAGTGTCTCGCTGGCTTGGTCACCCCCGAACTCACGGTGCAGAGCTGCCCACAGAAGAGCCCGCTGTGGCGCTCTGACCGACGGGTGGGCTCTTCCCCGGACTCAACTCTCGGGCCCTGGGCTCTCGGCCTGGCGCCCCTGAGAGCCCGGCGCCTGGGTACCCTGCACCCGTAGCGCCTATGGGTAAGACTGCCCTGTTACCACTGCTTCAAAAGAAATATGTAAGAGATTGCAAGCTTTTATATTGTACGCTACGGTTAAGATTGACAATAGTGAATTGAGATTCTTATAAAATAGACAGAGACCTAGGATTTGTGTCGACCTCTTTGCATTATGCCACTACAAAAAAATTATAGCATGCAGAAACAGATTGACATGTTGATCTCCATCTCCTTCCCTCCCTGTCTCCCTATCTACTATAGCCAATGATCAGGGCTTGTGGAAAGACACAGGTTTCCTATTCCTGATTTATGACAACACCCTTTTGCTAATATTCACATTTTAAAGAGAATTTTGAACAACAACAACAAATAATAAAGCAATCCATGAAACACTAACGGCTAAACAGGGTGCCCTCAGATGTTCAAGGTTGTGATGGCTTGGGAGAGGGCATTCTCTGTGGCAGCCCCTGAGTTGTGGAATTCCCTCCCTACAGCTGTGTGTCTGGCTTCTTCATTTGCATCTTTTTGGAAAATGCTGAAGACACACCTTTTTAACCAGGTCTCTGACACCTAATATGTCAGGGCCCACCCTATTCCCATTATTGTAATCTATTGTAACTGTTTTTAAATTGCTGTGACTCTTTCTGTTTTTTTAAATAACATTTTATTAGATTTTCCAATTAATACACATTTAAACATAACAAATAACACCATAACACAGTAACATGTATTTCACTGTGACTTCCCTCCATCCCCTCATAAGGTTTTCTAATCAAAGCTTATCCCGCAGTTTTTTATTTCCTCTTCTTAAATTCAGTTCGCAGGATTTGCTTCAACCCTGCAAGAGTTTTTAAACTTCTACAGTTCTTTTCCATGTAGTCCACATATTTACTCCAGTCTTTTAGGAACTTTGTTTCCCCCTGGTTCCGGATCCCGCTCGTAAGTCTCGCTAATTCAGCATAGTCTATCATTTTTGTCTGCCACTCTCCAATCGTCGGTAATTCCTGTGTCTTCCATTTTTGGGCTAATAAAGTCCTAGCCGCGGTTGTTGCATATAAAAATAATACATTGTCCTCTCTTTTAATTTCTTGACCTATCATTCCTAACAGAAATGATTCAGGTTTTTTGGGAAAGGTGTATTTAAAAATTTTCTTCAGTTCATTATATATCATTTCCCAAAATTCTTTGACCTTGTCGCACTTCCACCACATATGATAAAAATCTCCCTCCTCCTCCTTACATTTCCAGCATTTTCTATCATTCATTCTATACATTTTAGACAATTTCACTGGAGTTAAATACCATCTATATATCATTTTGCTGTGACTCTTTCTGGAACCTGCTGGTGAAGCGGTGTGTGTGTGTGTGTGTGTGTGTGTGTGTGTGTGTGTGTGTGTGTAATAAATGTAACAATTAATAACAACAATGATATCTGAGATGAAGACGAATGGTTTGGAGAGAGGATATATGGAGGACTGCCTTCTTTTAGACGAGCGTGTCTCTCTTCTGTGACCATCATCATAATGCCTGCTTCACATCTCATTGCAATTGAAAATCCACTTGGCCAGGATGTGGGACGGGCCCAGCATTTTCAAATGCAGCATCCACTATGTAGAACTCATTTGCTTAGGAAGCCCGACTGGTCCCCTCCCGGATGGCAATTCAGCATTTCTGCAGGGTTTGTCTCATCCTCCCTCTTTGCCTTCTGCAGCACTGCGATTTTAACATCTGCCTTCTGGGTTTTTAACTTGGTTCTCTGTTCAGCCTTGATCATTTAATGCACTGCTTTAATTGATGTTTGTGGAAGACCTTGCCCCAGGAAGGACAGGTGCTCTCTTCTCTAGCTGTCTCACACTTTTTTTTAATTCAGGCAGGTTTTTGCCTGCAAAGCACCTGCTGTTTGGTTCAAAGGCTGCGTTTTATTTGTGGCCTATATCATTGTTGCATTTTTATTGCTGTAATTTTAATGTATTAATATTCTTGCAGTTTTTCTGTTTTATTGCCTTGAAGGATATAATGATTTTAAATGGTTTATTTATTCAAAGCATTTTAAAAATGCCATTCTTCTGCTGGTTAAAAGCTCCCAGAGCAGCTTACAAATATCAGTATCAAGACAACAGCCCCTGCCTGCAAGTTTGCAATCAAAAAGACACAGAAGGAAAAGGGATTGGGAGGGATAATGATTTGTTTTAAGCCACGTTGAGTAGTGCACAACCACTAAGGATGGGGGCAGAAATGTTCATATAACTAACTGATTAAAAATAATGCTTGTGAGCCAACCCATGAGGGATTGAAATGGAGGCACAGGTTAATTCTGTGTCCAGGGCGGCTGTCTACCAGCTCCATCTGGTATGCAGGCTGAGACCCTACCTGCCCGCGGACTGTCTCACCAGAGTGGTGCATGCTCTAGTTATCTCCCGCTTGGACTACTGCAATGCGCTCTATGTGGGGCTACCTTTGAAGGTGACCCGGAAACTGCAATTAATCCAGAATGCGGAAGCCAGACTGGTGACTGGGAGTGGCTGCCGAGACCACATAACACCGGTCCTTAGTACGAACGGTCCTAAGAGAAGTCTCCTAGGGAACATTGGCTCCCAGTACGTTTCCGAGCACAATTCAAAGTGTTAGTGCTGACCTTTAAAGCCCTAAACGGCCTTGGTCCTGTATACCTGAAGGAGCATCTCCACCCCCATTGTTCAGCCCGGACACTGAGATCCAGCGCCGAGGGCCTTCTGGCGGTTCTGGCGGTTCCCTCACTGCGAGAAGCAAAGTTACAGGGAACCAGGCAGAGGGCCTTCTCGGTAGTGGCGCCTACCCTGTAGTGGCGCCTACCCATCGGAGGTCAAGGAGATAAACAACTACCTGACATTTAGAAAACACCTAAAGGCAGCCCTGTTTAGGGAAGTTTTTAATCGGTGATATTTTAATGTGTTTTGGTATTTGTTGGAGGTCGCCCAGAGTGGCCGGGGGGGGGGGGGTGCCGGATGGAAGGGGTATAAATAAAATAATAATAATAATAATAATAATAATAATAGAAATGTGGTCTATAAACATTTAACTATAAAAAGAAATTTAGTTTCCATGGCTACTCTGAAAGGCCCTCTAGATATTGGATAGCTAATGCAGGACCTATCATATACTGCTGATGGACTCCAACTACCACCAGCCTCAGTCACTATGGCAAATGGTCAGGGCTGATGGGACTTGTAGTCCAACAACATCTGGAGGGCAACACATGGGGCCCCCCCTCTCTGCTCTGGATCATGAATGTACAGAAGAAAAATCTGGGGAAGTTGCCAGATACTAGGAGCCATTCTTCAAAGTTCATGTAATGGCCGCGTTTTCATACTGGAGTAGATACCACCAGCACCAGCCAGGACATCTGGCCAGCTCTTTCATTAGACTTCCCGACATCTCAAAAATAGCTTTTCAGGATTCAAGCACACAAGACTGCAATCTAAGATCACCACAGCAACCTATTATATATCCCCCTCAAAAGCAACTAGCGTTTGCATACAATTCATGAATCAAGGAACATTGTAGTAGTTAGGACAAACTGATCTATTACTTTAGAACCTCTTGCAATATCAATTCAACGGGAAACACAAACAGGTCGCTTTAAAGCCAGTGCACAAGGGAAATGTACCAAGGTACTGTGGCCAGAGGGAATGCAAATAAGGAGGCATAACTAGCTGAGTGAAAGCCAAATTAGAGGCTAAGCAGGCGATCTGGAGGATCACACCCCACAAAACGTTTCCCCCTCCTAAACGCTGCAGCAGAACAGCCCATTTGGGAGTGGGGCCATGGGACTAAACCTTTCCTGTGGACAGGGAAGAAATTCAATTCAGTTCCCACTCAAAGGCAAGCTTATGTAAGTCACGCTTTCTGAAGCAATATAGCAACTGAAACACAAGCCACCTTTCAAAATTCGCACCTCTCTGAATTTTGCAATGCAGCGCTCCAGCTAAGTAATAAGGAGAAAAACACATATGCGAGGGTAAAGCGTGCTTGATATAAATCTACAGACAGAGACAATGGTAGTATACCATGATCAGGATTGAATAATAGTTCTTGCCCATGACCACAGGATTGATTATTTAACTCTTTATAGAACCACCACTCCCTCGCTTCAAGTGATTGCCCAGGCAGACTCAAATAGAATATCTACGTGTCCCACAGCTAGGAAAAGCCTTTGGCCCTTGATCGGTAGCACAATGCAGATCCCCATTTATCATAGTCACCTGTCTGCCTGCAGCACTCCACTCTAATCTTAAAGATCAGAGATAAGGCCTCTGTTGTCAAGGTCTCCCAGCTACTGAAAGCTGTGTCACTCAGTATGTGGAAAACCTATCAGTGTTTCACTTTGGAACTGAAAACCAGGCTGAAGCTTCATTTTTCCAGGAGTGGAACCCTCAGTCTTTTATGTTTTAGAAACACAAAGCAGCAAACAAAGAGTAGTGACATGCTTATAAGCTCTGGTCAGAATAAAACCAATATCCGCAGCATTTAATTCTTCTGTATTCAGTCAAATTGTGGGCCTGTTATCTACTATTTTGGGCCTAAATGACAACCATCAAACAAGGTTTCAGCCCCACAAATACCTGGTGGGTGACCCCTCCTCCCCCCAGAAGCAGGCCACTCATGAGGACCCTTTTTGCCCCCAACGGTCTCTTCAAAAGTGGTTTGGGCTTTGCTTCCAACCGGGCATCTCTGGAGCTTCCACCTTGTTCAATCTGCCTATTGATCTCAAGCGAGATTTCCTCACAACTGCAGGAAGTTCTAAGAATAAGTAAATATACAAAAGTAGACTTTGAGAAAATGGTGCATGCACAGAATCCTGCCAATTTGGTCCTGAAATTCAAGTTTCCAACTGGAATTAAGCTGGAGGGGAACCAGCCATATGTTGGGATCCCAAAGCTGTTACAGAATGAAACTCTTCTGTTCTGTTGATTCTTGTTATATAATAATAATAATTTATAATAATTTATTATTTATATCCCACCCATCTGGCCGGGTTTCCCCAGCCACTCTGGGCGGCTTGTTATAAATCTTGAGGGCTGCAACAGCTTTAAGAGATTTACAAGGGCATCTAAACAGCTACAGGACTGCAGACAGTTTCAAGTCGAGATGAGGCTTGGCAAAGTGCACAGTCTGAAAACTGATCAGCTATTCAGAAAATGCATATATTCCTCCTTGAGCCTTGAAACAAATGCTCCATCTGGCTGCAGACACAGAGGTGAAATGAAGGCAAAGCAATATAAAGCTCTATCCAATTCCACCAAGTATGTCAGAAAAGAGCTCGGATATTTGTGCACCTGTTGCTTGGACTAATATCCAAGTCCCAGACTCTTTGTTAATTATCGGGCAGCTGAGTCGCATTATTACCTGCAGTAACAACAAAGATTTAAGGGTTGGAGGTATGGGAGTGTTACATTAATTTTAATCCACACACCTGGGGAAACTCTGGCCTTATACACCGGCCAGCCTGCCTCTGTACTCAGGAGTGGCTGGTGATATGTTGCAGGTTAGGCAGCATCCCTTTCCAGACTTCCCAACACTGCACACCACTACCAGTTACCGAGAGGGAGAGGGAAAGGGGCCAGGCAGCTGGGAGCTCAGCACAGTGAAGACATAGCAGTGGAATCAGTCTGGTGGTCCTGGTGTTCTACCTGCACCAACCTGAGCTCCCTGATGCTTTACCCTCCTCCTCAGTAACCAGCAATGGTGTACAACACTGAAAATCTAGAACAGCCACAGAGCCCTTTTTTTTTTTTGAATAGATATTTATTGATTTTCACAATAGAAAAGGGATTTACAAAGGTTTAGAAGGGATGGGGGATATACAAAAAAGCAAAAATACAAAAGTCAGGAAAAACAGAAAAAACCAAAAAATAAAAAAGAAAAAATAGAAAACTACATAACTTATCTTTATCACAGTGTATATTGGGACCTCCTCGGGTTCCCGTCCCTGTGTTTCTCAAACACACTTCCAATTTAGCAAATTCTACCTCTAAATATTCACTTTTAATACTAAATTCTTATTTTCTATTCTAAAATAACCTCTTTTACCTAATCCACAGATTTATTTACCGCTTAATTTCTATTCTTAAAATATTACTTTAGCATATTTTTTTAAATACAATTTAAAATCTTTCCACTCTTCTTCAATTGCTTGTTCTCCCTGGTTGCGGATTCGTCCGGTCATCTCTGCCAATTCCATAAATTCCATCATCTTCATCTGCCATTCATCAATCGTTGGTAACGTTTGCTGCTTCCAGTATTTAGCGATCAACAGTCTCGCAGCTGCAGTGGCATACATGAAAAAGGATACCTTTCTCTTGGGAATCTCCTTCCCTACCAGCCACAGAGCCCTATCCACATGGCCCCATCAGCTGCTACTGTCTGTACTTGACCATCTTTGTCTCTTACTCTGGACTCAACTTTATAGGCCATCTTTCTTCTAGGTCCACTCATGGATTGAGCTGGTTGGTCCATTATTAGTGCTTTGTTATATATGGACTAGATCAGTGATGGCCAAACTTGGCCCTCCAGCTGTTTTTGGACTACAACTCCCATCATCCCTAGCTAACAGGACCAGTGGTCAGGGATGATGGGAATTGTAGTCCAAAAACTGCTGGAAGGCCACGTTTGGCCATCACTCGACTAGATGATCCTCTGGATCCCTTCCAACTCTACAATTCTATGAAAAGCTTGATAATGTTTGTTTATAGAAAGTGGCTTTGTTTCATGTTATAGTGTTAGATTGGATTGGACAAAGTGAATATTGTTTATGTATAGCAGACAAATGGCAATACTTTCTGGTTTTTATTTTTCTATCTTTCTCTTTTAACCTCTTTTCTACTCTTTTTTCCTTTCTTTTTCTACTCCTTCCCCCACCACATTTTTTCCTTTATGTTTTTATTGTATTTAGATCAAAGTCTTAGTTCAGATAAAAAGGGGGGGGGAATATTTGATATTAAGCATTGTAGTTTTTTCTATAAATCCTAATAAAACTTATTTAAAAGAAAAGAAAAGAAAAGGATGAACATATATATTTTATTGCCTCTAAGGAGTCTGCCTAGGTCAGAGTTTTCCAAACTGTGTGTCACGACACATTAGTGTGTTGGCTGCAGTGTGTAGGTGTGTTGCACAATGTGTGTCCTTATCTCTTATAAGCGGTTAGTTTAATCTCCAGTTTGCTAGTAAAACTGAATTACTGTGTCACAAAATGATACATGTCTAAAAAGTGTATCACCAACATGAAAAGTTCAGAAAGCTCTGGCCTAGATCATAGCTTCCAAGAGTCCCTGCTAATAGAGAGAGCTGTCTGAACTTCCAAATACTTTCTAGACTTGAAATGTGTAATGATGATGTTCAGAAGAAACAGTATTAAAGAACAAGACTTGCCTCTCCAAGGAGGCAAGAATATTATTCAAGGGTAAAGTTACTCTTTCCAGTCTGTGCTTTGATTTATCCAGGAATTAGGGTGCTGAACCATGTTTGTTGCCATGCTTAAGTATCATAATAGCAATCCTAGCTTTTTAAATACCTCCAGTTACCTCAGGGCCACATTAACAGTTACTTTTTATTAACTACCCACAGCTGTAGATGTTTCAATGCTGTTTCGGTGGCTGAATTAACTAATGGGATAATCGATAAAGGATTTGAACAGAAACATCATGGAAGTAAGGGTGAGAAGGCAAAATGTTAAGAGAATGTTGTCTTGAAATTGAATTGAATTTGTTAAACTGTGTGGAAATTAATAAAAAAAATTATGAGGTGGGTGATGAATAGGTGAATTTGCATTGTGAGGCAAATTCCCATGGCAGCCTTTTCTTACTTGATGCCATCCAGATGTTTTGGACTCCAACTCCCTCATCCCAAGGACAGCACAGCCAATGGTCAGCGATGATGGGAGTTGTGATCCAACAACATCTGGGGAGCACTAGGTTGAGGAAGGCTGAGATCGTTGAGGTTTGGTGACATTGCTCATAGGGAATACAGATTACGCTTGCTTGAGCAATGGAGAAATATGGAGGTAATTTCCTGCTGTAGTGCCAGAGCTAAGCAGAGCATTTCATGAATGGAGGGAAACACCGAGGCTCCCTGGAAATCCAGCTCTTTGTCTTCTGCATTTTCTGAGAATGAGACCTTAATAGTCTCATCTTGGATTTGCTTAATGTCTCTAGCGAAATAAAAGTGCTAATTCCATATTGGTTAGGAGTGGTGTTTTGTTGCTGCGTTTAACGTAGAAAAGAAATGACTCGTTCTGCCTTCTTATCAATCCTTCCTTAACAAGGCAGCCTAATTACTGTGAAAAGAAGCAGGGACAGTTTGGGTGGGTTACAATTGCTTAATTGAGCAATCATCTGCACCAAAATGGTCCGCATAAGCAAACGGCATTAGATCACGGTAACCTGAGTCTTTTTCATTAAAATTAATGAGAGGGAAAATGATTTATGAGTGAGGATACCAGACGGCTTGGACTAAGAAGGGTCAAATTAAGCAAAACAACAACTGCACAGGTCTTTGCTTTCAAAAATGTTTTCTAATTCCCATTTGAATTCCCTGCCCCCAATCCATATCAAACATAGAGAAAGGGAAGAAAACCACAAGCTTTTCTTGAGTCTGAGATCCTTCTTTCCTTCCTTCCTTCCTTCCTTCCTTCCTTCCTTCCTTCCTTCCTTCCTTCCTTCCTTCCTTCCTTCCTTCCTTCCTTCAAAATATTGCTAGGCTATCTTTCAGGACAAAGCCCTCCCATGGCGGCTTACATAAAACCAAACACATAAAACTGCAGCACCTTGTTTCAATAAAATGTGGTAATTTAAAACTGCAGTTAAAAAAAAAACCTCACAATTGAAACCAATCCTCATATAAAACTAATTAAACCCCTGGAAAAACAATATAAAACCAGCCGCAATATAACCATTAAATAATCAGAAATTCAGCCCACCACCCCAGCTAAAGGCAACTTGAAACAAATAGGTTTTCAAGGCTCTTTTAAATTCCAGAACTGCTGAAGCCAACAGTATATACCCCTTAGGAAGGAATTCTACAAATCTTCATAACTGTGAGGGTGAAAAGCTTGCTTTTTCAATTAATAAATGCTGAAATTCCCAGGCATCCAAAACCTGCACCAGCCTTGGTTATGATGGACTAATACAAGGTATTGGGGTATAGGGTACCACAGATCATAACCAGGTCTTGAAGGATTGAAATTCCACACAAGTAGTCTTCAGACTTTCCCCAACACCATCCCCTTTCTTCTAGAGTTGGAGTTCCTACACAAGGAACCAAGATTCCTCATCTCTTAGAGCCAGATTACAGGTCCCATTAAAACAGGGGTAGCCAACATAGTGCCTTCCAACTGTGGTGGACTATTTATTTACTGGTATTCAATTTATGGGACCCAGGTGGCGCTGTGGTTAAACCACTGAGCCTAGGGCTTGCTGATCAGAAGGTCGGTGGTTCGAATCCCTGTGACGGGGTGAGCTCCCGTTGCTTGGTCCCAGCTCCTGCCAACCTAGCAGTTCAAAAGCACGTCAAAGTGCAAGTAGATAAATAGGTACCGCTACAGCGGGAAGGTAAACGGCGTTTCCATGTGCTGCTCTGGTTTGCCAGAAGCGGCTTTGTCATGCTGGCCACATGACCTGGAAGCTGTACGCCGGCTCCCTCGGCCAATAATGCGAGATGAGCGCGCAACCCCAGAGTCGGTCACGACTGGACCTAATGCTCAGGGGTCCCTTTACCTTTACCTTTATTCAATTTATATCCCATCCATCCTCCCAAAAGAACCCAGGACAACAAGCAACAAGTAACGAAACAATAAAAAGTAATAATAACTGAAAACATTTCCAATACAGAGATCTCAACTTAAAAGTCTTAAGAGGAAGATCTTCAGCAGGCATGGAAAAGACAACCAAGATGGCACATTTCTAATATTCAAGAGGGGAGAATTCCAAAGGGGAGGTGCCGTGACAAGAAAGGCCCAATTCCTACATTGTGTGGAACATGCCTCCTGATAAGTTCATATCTGCAGAAGGCCCTCACCTGCAGAGCACAGTGATGGAGAGACAATCTTTCAGGTATCCTGGTCCCAAGTTGCATAATGCATTATGCACCCAAAGCAACATCTTGGAGTTAGTCCACGCCCTAATTGGTAGCCAGTGTGGTTATTTCAACAGGGGAGGTAACGTGTTGGCAATTTCCTGCTCCAGTGAGCAGTTGAGTCACCACATATTGCACCTGCTGCAGCTTCTGGGCCAGTCTCAAGCATGGCCAGTGATCAGGGATGATGTAGTCAACATCATTGACGAATCCTGCATTAAATGCTAATTTGTGTGTGTGTTTATACAATGGAGCTGGGATGGGGATCTGGACTGTAGAGCAAATGGAGAGCCAGATTGTTGTTTTTTAACTATTTCTGCTATGCTATATTTCTGATGAACCGCCTGGCTGCTGCCCAGTTTCTATTTGCCCCATGAGTTAAGCTTCCATGAGTGCCTATAGAAGCTTTCCTTTCACCAAAAAGAACAGCTTTAGGTGCTTGTATGATTTTCATCAGGATTATGGAATGGGGGAAAGGGTTAAAAGCTCTCTGCCCACATGCTATGGACCTGATCCCACCTCCATTTGCATGCTTCACACATTTCCTTAGTTTAGCACAACAGCAAATCTGAGCACAGTCGTATTCTGGTTCTCGAATGCCTTGTGACTCAAACGTTTTGGCTCCCGAACGCCGCAAACCCGGAAGTAAGTGTTCCAGTTTGCAAATGTTTCTTGGAACCCAAATGTCCGACATGGCTTCCGTGGCTTCTGCAGCTTCCAATTGAGTGCAGGAAGCTCCTGCAGCCAATCGGAAGCCATACCTTGGTTTTTGAACGTTTTCGAAAGTCGAATGGACTTTCGGAAGAGATTCCATTCGAGGACCAAGGTACGACTGTACTGTTGTTGTAGGGGGAAGCATCAACTTGAGCTCATGCTGTTGCAGAACTTGATGGTGGGTTGGCTAGGAGTACTGCGGTGACACCCTAGGCGCATAAATCCTTGTATTCAGTCTTGCACATGCTTCCTAGCAGACCCTAGGATTGGGCTGTTAATCTATTGAGAATATTGTATTTTCACAGAAATGGCAGGCCATGGTATTTATGTTTGCAATAATGAAAGCCTTTTATGTCTGAATTTAATTACCATGTCTTTGAGGACAGGAAAAAAAGAGTGCTAACTCTTCAAAGCCCTTAGGGAGTTTGCAAAATATATATTAAATGGGGGGAAATGCAGTTCGATAAATGGACTGGTCCTTTTCAGAAACTAATTACTTGACTATTGGTCAGATCTTTGGGTCATTCTCTGTATTAGGCTTGTCCACACAGCATGAGATGATACCATAGCTGCCAAGTTATCCCTTTTTTTAAGGAATTTTCCCTTATGCTGAATAGGCTTCCTCGCGAGAAAAGGGAAAACTTGGCAGCTATGGATGATACAGAAGTCAGGTTGAGAAACTTACATCTCTGACAAGTCCCTTTCAGATTCTGATCTCTCCACTACTCTGACCAAAACTCACCCTCCCTCTTAGTTTTAAATGTAATTTTTCAATAGCAGTGGTACGTGGAAAATCTGCATGTAAAACTGTTCTGTGTTGGGTTGATCCATTGATCTATCTAGTCCACTATAGGACAGTCTAATAGCATCTCTCCAATGCAGGGGTGGGGAAACTGTGGCCCTCCAGATGTTTCTGGAGTCTGAGAGGCACAATGGGTCAGTGCATCTGGCTGTTAACCAGAAGGTTAGTGGTTCAAGCCCACCCAGGGAAATCTCTTCCTTGGAAATTTTTAAGCAGAGGTTGGGTGGCCATCTGTCATGGATACTTTAGCTGAGATTCCTGCATTGCAGGGAGATGGACTAAATGACCCTTGGGGTCCCTTCCAACACTACAGTTCAATGATCATATGAAATAATAATAATAATAAAAATAATAATAATAATAATAATTTATTTATACCCCGCCCATCTGGCCGGGTTCCCCCAGCCACTGTGGCCGGCTTCCCACAAAATATTAAAATACAGAAATCCATCAAACATTAAAAGCTTCCCTAAACAGGGCTGCCTTGAGATGCCTTCTAATGGTCTGGTAATTGTTGTTCTCTTTGACCTCTGGTGGGAGGGCATTCCACAGGGTGGGTGCCACTACTGAGAAGGCCCTCTGCCTGGTTCCCTGTAACTTGGCTTCTCGTAGCGAGGGAACCACCAGAGGACCCACAGTGCTGGACCTCAGTGTCCAGGCAGAATGATGGGGGTGGAGACGCTCCTTCAGGTATACTGGACCGAGGCCATTTAGGTCAACACCAACACTTTGAATTGTGCTCGGAAACGTACTGGGAGCCAATGTAGGTCTTTCAGGACTGGTGTTATGTGGTCTCGGCGGCTGCTCCCAGTCACCAGTCTAGCTGCCACATTCTGGGTTAGTTGTAGTTTCTGGGTCACCTTCAAAGGTAGCCCCACGTAGAGTGCATTGCAGTAGTCCAAGCGAGAGATAACTAGAGCATGCACCACTCTGCGAGACAGTCCGCGGGCAGGTAGGGACTCAGCCTGCGTACCAGATGGAGCTGATAAACAGCTGCCCTGGACACGGAATTGACCTGTGCCTCCATGGACAGCTGTGAGTCCAAAATGACTCCCAGGCTGCGCACCTGGTCCTTCAGGGGCACAGTTACCCCATTCAGGACCAGGGAGTCCTCCACACCCGCCTGCCTCCTGTCCCCCATAAACAGTACTTCTGTCTTGTCAGGATTCAACCTCAATCTGTTAGCCGCCATCCATCCTCCAACCGCCTCCAGACACTCACACGGGACCTTCACCGCCTTCACTGGTTCTGATTTGAAAGAGAGGTAGAGCTGGGTATCATCCGCATACTGATGAACACCCAGCCCAAACCCCCTGATGATCTCTCCCAGCGGCTGCATATAGATGCTAAAAAGCATGGGGGAGAGGACAGAACCCTGAGGCACCCCACAAGTGAGAGCCCAGGGGTCTGAACACTCACCTCCACCACCACTTTCTGAACACGGCCCAGGAGGAAGGAGCGGAACCACTGTATGACAGCGCCCCTAGCTCCCAGCCCCTCTAGACGGTCCAGAAGGATGTTATGGTCGATGGTGTCAAAAGCCGCTGAGAGATCCAGCAGAACTAGGAAACACTCTCACCTTTGTATCTAGCCTGCCGGAGATCATCAACCAGTGCGACCAAGGCAGTATCAGTCCCATGATGAGGCCTGAATCCCGACTGGAAGGGATCCAAATGGTCCGTTTCTTCCAGGCGTGCCTGGAGTTGTTCAGCAACCACTCGCTCAATCACCTTGACCAGGAATGGAAGATTTGAGACTGGGCGATAGTTGGCCATATTGGCCGCATCTAAAGACGGTTTCAGTCATCATGGCCTGGGTGAGGGGAGCTGTAATTTAGCAGTTGTCCAGAATCTGGAGGGCTACTCCCTCCACAGATATTATTAGAAGCACTTCAAGTCAAAGCTGGGCACCAGGAAGTAGAATCTGTACCTTGCACTTCATTCAGTTTCTTGCACCAAAATTCTTCCTCTCTCTGTGAGGGACAGGGGATACCGGGAGGTCCCTCCCATCTTGAGCTCCAGCCCATCCTCGAGCGCTGGGGAAAGCAGGGAGAGTTCCGCCTCAAGTGGAGAAGCAGGAAGTGGTGTCCGAGGCTCAGGCAAGGTAGCGGAGCCACTGCCCAAGGTGGGACAGGAAGGGGGGAGCAAGGGGGGAAGGCCGATCCCACTGACCCCGGAATTGCGCAAGAAACGTCGTGGGAAGAAGCTGGGTCTCCCCAAGCTTTTATGCTGGAGGAAAACACGCCAACCTCCATTCAGAGGTACTGAAGAAGACTGACAAGATGTGCCACTCTCTGTAAATAGCACTGCCTTTAGCACTGTAAATACACAGCACCAATAAAAGGATAAAATGCAGAGCTGTGTGGAGTCGTTACTCTGAAGTAGCCCACCCAGGCCACTGTGACAGCTACCTCCGAATCTTTTTTTGGGCTACTTTGGAGTTGCCGGGATGAGCGCACAAGAGGCGGAGAAATGGCGGCAGATCGTGGAGAAAGCCCAGCAAGACCTGCAACAACTGGCATTGCAGGCACAGGGAGAATTAAAAGCGGCCAAAGAGGAAACGCGGAAAAGCCAGGAGGAGAGGCAGTATCTCATTGACCAGGTGAGAACACTACAGGATAAAGAGCAGCAGCTAAGAACGCTAGCGGTGGAGCTCCAAAACAAGTTGGATGCAGAGAAAAACAAGGGTGGGGGGGGGCAACTCCAAGTACTGCCGGGAAGGAGAGCGGGGACCCTAGTAAGCAAGTTCAACGGGGACCCAAGGGAATACCAGGGCTTTGAGACTGAGATATTATACGCCCTTGAGCTGCACAATGATGAGTTCCCTGATGATGCGCACAGAGTAGCGTTTATAGTGGAGCATCTTACCAGAGCAGCAAGGGAGTGGCTCAGACCGTTAATCGCGGCAAAAAACCCTTGCATGAAGAATGTCAAATTATTTCTAGAAGCTATAAAAGTAATGTATGCGAGTGACAGTCATATGGACCATACCAAAGAGGAACTTCATAATTTACGCCAGGGGAAAATGACAGTGCGCGAATATTGGGCTAAATTCACCATGCTGGTGCACAAGCTGGGGTGGGAGCTTCACTCGCCTCCGATGGAAGCTGCGTTCTATTTGGGACTGCATGGGGATGTGAAGGATGAGCTCTCGAGAGGTCCGAAGCCCAGTAATATGGATGAGTTGAGTAAAGCGGCTCTGGCGGTGGGGGTGAGGCAGGAATCTCGGTGGAACGACAAGCAGACAACGTGCGTAACACGGCCTTGGTTCCCACGGCCGCAGCAGAAGCCACTCCCCCAACAGCCATCCCAGGCCACGCCTGGGGCCGGGGCAGACCAGGAACCCATGCAAATTGATAGCACGCATGCGGGCTTTTCAAACCCCAGCGGCGCCAAGACGCAAGGAGGGAAGGGGCGGGAACTGCTTCCTCTGCAACTCCCCTCAGCATCTCGTCAGAAACTGCCCCCACCGCAGGGAATGGCAAGGGAAGGCGGGAACGGTTGTGCTCTCCCCCACTGACGCAGCACCACAGCAGGGAAACGAGACAGCCTGGCTGCAGGAGACAAGGGGCAGCAGCCAGGCGCAATCGGCAGACAACAGCCCCAGCCCACCCACCCGCACAGCGAGGAGCAGCACCAGCCCCCCCCCAGAGCAGGGGTGGTTCTAGAAGTAACGCTAACGCTCCCTAATGGATATCCCCTGACGGTCTTAGCCTTAATCGACTCGGCCGCCTTGGCGAACTTTTTTTCCAGACACTTTGCAGAAGCGCACCAGATCCAACTTCTGCAGCTGGACTTTCCCCTGCACGTCTCCACCATTGATGGCAGGGAGTTGCTGGAGGGGCCATCACCCATCAGACCCCCCCATGAGAATGACGGTGGGACGGCACTCAGAGACACTGGCATTCAACGTCACCACCATCTCAGACCCCCCCATCGTCTTGGGCATGAGCTGGCTGGTGCGCCATGACCCCTCCATCAGTTGGCACCAGAGATGCATCACGTTTGGATCTGACTTTTGTCTGGAACATTGCATGCAGCGCCAACCAGGGGAGGGGCCACCGATAGCCACGGTGGCCACCATGCACGTCAAGGGGGGAGAGGCGATACCCAAACCGTATTGGGACCTGCAGGAGGTCTTTAGCGAAGCGGAGTCCGACCACCTACCCCCGCACAGGTCCTTTGACTGTCAGATCAACCTGGTGCCAGGGGCCACGCTACCCCCAGCCAAGCTGTACTCCATGTCAGACCAGGAACTGGAGGATCTGCGTGCGTTCATCGACAAGAACCTCAAGAGGGGGTTCATCAGAGAAAGCAAGGCAGCAGGGGGGAGCCCGGTCTTCTGGGTGGACAAGAAAGACATGCAACAGCGCCGTCTGGTGGTGGACTTTAGGCGCCTGAACAGCATGACAGAACCGGTGGCTTTCCCAATGCCCAGAGTGGACGATCTGCTGACAGCGGCACGCAGGGGCAAGATCTTCACCAAGCTCGACCTGAGGGGGGCGTACAACTTGATCAGGATCAGGGAAGACGATGAGTGGAAGACCACGATGTTCACGCCTCTGGGCTCTTTTGAATATCTGGTGATGCCCTTCGGTTTGCAAGGGGGCTCAGCATGCTTCCAGGCCTTCATGCACCACGTACTGGGGTCCCTCCTCTTCAAGAACTGCTTGGTCTTTTTAGATGACATCCTTATTTACTCCAATGACCCAGTGCAGCATGTGAAGGATGTCAGGGAGGTGTTGCAGCGCCTGAAAGAGCACCACCTGTATGTGAAGCTGGAGAAGTGCAAGTTTCACACCAAGGAGGTGGACTTCCTGGGCTACAAGCTGTCAGACAAGGGGCTAGCGATGGACAAGGACAAGGTGCAGGCCATCCTGGACTGGCACAGCCCCAGGACGCGCAAAGATGCCCAACGCCTACTAGGCTTCGCCAACTTCTACAGGAAGTTCATCAAGAACTTCTCTCGCGTTACGGCTCCCATCACTGACTGCCTGAGAGGCAAGCAGAAGTTCAGGTGGACACCGGAGGCGCAAGCAGCGTTCGAAGGCCTCAAGAGGGTGTTCGCCTCAGACCAGAACCTGTTCCACGTGGTGCAGGACGCGCCCCTACACGTCGAGACCGACACGTTGGACCGAGCGGTGGGCGCGGTCTTACTGCAACTAGATGCCAACAGAGAGTGGAGACCCTGTGCCTTTTTCTCCAGAAAGCTGACCCAGCCAGAGCGCAACTACACGGTGTTTGATAAGGAACTTTTGGCGATCCATTCTGCGTTTCGACACTGGAGACACTTCCTGGTGGGCGCCAAGCACCCCATTCAGGTGTGCACGGACCACAAGAACCTGGAGTTCTGGAGAACGGCCAGGGTGCTCAACCAGCGGCAGATACGGTGGGCAGAGTTCTTCTCGCACTTCAACTTCTCCATCCACTACATACCGGGGGAGCAGAATGTCAGGGCGGATGCCCTCTCCCGCAAGCCAGAGTACATGGAGGAGTTGCCACCAGCACCCCGACACATGTTTCCCCCGTCGGCATGGTCCTGCGGAGCAGCAGTGGTGAGCGAGGCAGAACTCACAGCACTGACGGCAGCAGATGAGTTCGCCACCCGCATCTTCAGAGATCTGCGAGGGGGGAGGGAGCAAGCAAAAGACTTTGCAGAACGAAGGGGGTTGCTTTTTTACAGGGGAGCCCTGTACCTGCCCACCACCCAGCTCAGGGGTAAGGTCCTCAAGCAGATGCACGACAACCCAACGGCGGGTCATTTTGGAAGGGACAAGACCACTCACTTAGTCATGAGACACTTCTGGTGGCCAGGGGTGCGGGAGGATGTTCGGGACTATGTAAGGGGCTGTGACACCTGCCAGCGAGCAAAGGTAGTCAGAGCAGCACCAGCAGGGTTGCTGGAGCCATTAGCCACACCGCACAGGCCGTGGGAAGTAGTGTCCATGGACTTCATCACCGACCTGCCTTCTTCCAGGGGCAAAACAGCAGTGTTGGTGGTGGTGGACCTCATGTCCAAAATGTGCCATTTTATACCGTGTGCCAGGGCGGTCTCCGCAGAAGAGATGGCCAAACTGTTCGTTGACCACGTATTCAGACTGCATGGATTACCCTTAAGGGTTATTTCGGACCGAGGCCGCCAATTTGTCTCCAGGTTCTGGCGGCGGCTCATGAACCTCCTGCAGGTGGAGGTCAGCTTGTCGACGGCCTGGCACCCGCAGACCAATGGACAGGCGGAGAGGGTCAACGCCATTTTGCAGCAGTACCTGAGATGCTACGTCAGCCAGAGGCAAACGGACTGGGTGGATCGCCTGCCACTGGCAGAATTTGCCTACAACAATGCAGTGCATGTCTCCACAGGGGTGTCGCCCTTTAAGGCCAACTACGGGCGCGACCTCAGATCTTTCCCAGAGAGGAAGAGGGAGGAGGAGGAGGAGGGCCCACAGGCAGAGGATTGGGCGGAGGAACTGGAGACGGTGCACTAGCAGCTCAGAGAGCACTTGGAGAGGGCCAAGGAAGCGTACAAGAAGGGGGCAGATCGCCACAGGCGACCGGGGGAGGTCATCAGGGTGGGGGACAAGGTTTGGTTGTCCTCGGAGGGCCTTCCCACCAGAGGGCGGTGCAAAAAGTTGGCGCCCAGAAGGTTGGGCCCCTTCACGGTCACGCAACAGGTCAATCCGGTAGCCTTCAGGCTGGAACTGCCGGAAGACATGAGGGTGCACCCAGTATTTCATAGATCGCTGCTGTCGCTGCGGACATTAGAGACATCACCTTGCTGACAAAGGTCCGTATAGTTAAAGCTATGGTTTTCCCAGTAGTGATGTATGGAAGTGAGAGCTAGACCATAAAGAAGGCTGATCGCCGAAGAATTGATGCTTTTGAATTATGGTGCTGGAGGAGACTCTTGAGAGTCCCATGGACTGCAAGAAGATCAAACCTATCCATTCTTAAGGAAATCAGCCCTGAGTGCTCCCTGGAAGGACAGATCGTGAAGCTGAGGCTCCAATACTTTGGCCACCTCATGAGAAGAGAAGAATCCTTGGAAAAGACCCTGATGTTGGGAAAGATTGAGGGCACTAGGAGAAGGGGACGACAGAGGACAAGATGGTTGGACAGTGTTCTCGAAGCTACGAACATGAGTTTGACCAAACTGCGGGAGGCAGTGCAAGACAGGAGTGCCTGGCGTGGTATGGTCCATGGGGTCACGAAAAGTCGGACATGACTAAACGACTAAACAACAACATTGATTTATTTTATTGTATCTACCAGTATGTTGTAAGCTGACTTGATATATGCTATGAAAGTGCAGATCATAAATATTCAAGTAAATTATCACCACCACCACCATCGTCACCACAGCATCATGAAGGTGTTGAGTTTTTGAGACGCAGTGCACAAACTCTCCGACATTCCCGTGATATCCTAAACATTATGTGAATATTACACTTTATGGCATAGATACAGTCTGTAAAATGTTGTGTGCTGGAAATGTTGCCATAATAAGTGTAACCGGAGAAATGTGATCTAAAGGTTGTTTGTTGTTGTTTAGTAGTGGATCAATGCCTTGTCGTGGCGAAGGGGCTTGAATAACTCAGAGAAGCTATGAGCTATGCCATGCAGGGCCACCCAAGATGGACAGGTCATAGTGGAGAGTTATGACTAAACGTGATCCACCTGGAGAAGGAACTGGCAAGCCACTCCAGTATCCCTGCCAAGAAAACTCCAAAGGTTGTTTAACCATCTGTAAAAGTTGAAACCTGTGGTTTTCCAGCTATTTTTACTTTTTAAATATCCCCAGTTGTTTACTTTCTCATCTAATGATCACTCGCAAAAAGTCCATATTTGATTTAGCACTCAGCCATGGATCAACTGTCAGATCTCTTCCTTGGCTTAAAGGCACAAATAAACTGTGATGTCTTCTCGGATAACTTTGAATGTAGTCTTCATGTACCACTTAGGTCACCTTAGCCATTAGGTCAACTTGCCACTTAGGTCAAAGGGGTCTGCTTCTGAGACATAATTCTGAATGGCCAATAGAATAAGAAAAGCATTCTGAAAATACACCTCATGACGGTAATTACAAGCAGGAGAATTCCAATTATCATTATTATGTTTCTGTTGGAATGTTTCTTTTCTTTTTTTGTAAGGACTTCTCTTTCCCCTCCCTGCCAAAAGGTAGATGAGTTGCAAACCAGTTAGTTAACTGAACAATTATTTTACTTGCCAGGAAGACTGACAACTACTGGATGTAAATTGCCCCCAGCTATTTACCGGTACTTATTTATTCCAGAAATATTTTTTAAAAAACAAAACAGAACACACACAGAGACACACAAATGAATAAGAGAAAGTGGGGTGGGAGAGCACTGGCAGAGGAACGGGAGTGCGGAGGGAGCAGACCGCCCCCGCACCACTATTATTGTAGGGTGCCATTGCAGCCCCCCCAGACACACACCGTGCATCCCCCGCGCGCTGGGCGCCACGCCCCCACAGACGGCGCATCACACCCCCAGAATGCGTGCCACGCCCCTGCGGGCAGTGCGCCACGCCCTCGTGGGTGGCGTACCTTGCCCCTCGTATGCACGCCACGCCACCATGGGCAGCATGCCATGCCCCTGGGAGGCGCGACATGCCCCTGGGGGGGCGCCATCCACGCCCCCGCCTGCTCTCCGCCCCCGGTAGCGGAGCATGAAGCTTCGCCACTGGGGGTGGGGATAATGATCATATATTTCATCCTGATTATCGTCTTCCAAAGCAACTACTCTATTTCGAACTTAAAAATGGAAAGCTTGAGAGGTTTAAAGACTCTCTCAAGGCAAATCTTAAAAAATGTACTGTAGTATGAACACTGACAACTGGGAAACACTGGCCTGCAAGCACTCCAATTGGAGAACAAAGGTGCCATGGGCTTTGAAGACACTCAAACTCAGGACGAAAGGGAGAAACGTGCTAAGAGGAAGGCATGCTTGGCAAACCCTTACCATGATCAACTACCACCCGAAAACCAATATCCCCACTGTGGAAGGACGTGTGGATGCAGAATTGGCCTGTACAGTCACTTACGGACTCACTGTTAAGACCGTGTTCATGGAAGGCAATCTTACTCGGCTATGAGTGATCGCCGAAGAAGATTTTATATATAAGGATGGTGAGGTTCCCAGTAAAGCGTATGGTTTTTCCTTAACCTGCATCTTATTCCAGTAAGTATATTATTTTTAAAACCTTCATTTTTCAATAACCATTCTGTTGTTACCATCTGACCCTTAACTTGACAATGTTGGTTAATTTTACTACTACTACTACCACCACTACTACTACTATTAATTCAATTTATATACCATGCTTTATCGAAAGATCCCAGGGCTGTATACAGCAAAGTAGGACTGATAAGTGCTGAGGCTTGGGAAGGTGTGGGAATGGGTGGGGAGGCCAGATAGAAATACATGGAGGACACTTCCATTTCAGACGGAGGTTCCCTATCCCTGGGTTGCAAAAACAAGACCCTTCAAAAGATGAGATGTAATTCATGCTTTCTAACTTCAGGGCACATCTCCAAGTCTCACTTTCCACATTACAGGAAAAGTGGAGAATAAAATGCGAGTGATTCACGCTCCCTCTTTAGTAAAGTGGTGCTTTTAACGTAATGCACGAATTGATCCCATGAAAAAGGAATTCTGTTGTTGCAAATAGTCTGTCGAACCCTTGCCATTTGGCTTGTGGGAAGGTATGCATTCTATTTATCACTTAAAGGAAGGACAGCATGACTCTAACTCTAAGCCTCTCCTTTTCTTTGAGCTGAATATGAGCTGTTCGTTACTTGCGTAATACAGAGCTATGTGGAAACGAGCCCTTTGTCTTAGTTCCAGCAATTTCCTAAAATTGGTCAGGGTGTAATTTCAGTGGGTGTTGTAATAGTGAACAACACGAACAATTGTGGAAATAACTCGGGCAAAACATTTGTTTGAATTAAACACCCATTTTCTCGGGACTATTATCGGAATGAAAAATGCCCGTTTCTTGCATTACACGCTGCATTAACCATATTTGTTAAGCATTTTGCCGGGGGGGGGGCAGAAATGTTAACAGGCATTCATGCAGCCCATTCTTATGCCTGCTTCTATTGAGCTAGCGGTAACAGTGCCATCCTGCCCTGGAATGAGGGTTGCCGCTTGGCTTAAGATCAATCATAGTCCAAACCCACTTATCTGCAGGGCATCATCTTCACTATGCACTTAAAGCAGTATGATACCAGTTCAAGAATTCTGGGAGCTGTAGTATGTTATGGGTGCTGAAAGCTCTTAATAGGGCCCCTATTCCCCCCACAGAGCTACAATTCCCAGAGTTTCCTGTGAAGAGGACTAGATTTTTAAACCACTCCTTCTGTCATACCCTGACTTTGCCTTGCTGGGCACTTGCTTTCCGTGTTACAGTTTTTGTAAATACAAAGTTAACCAATATGGGCACAACAATCAAACATAGTACACATATATTGCCTTTTTCTTCAATCATGGAATTCAAGGCAGCTTGTCCAGCAGGCTGAAATATGATCCAGGTACTGCCCAGATATCCTATTTAGGTTCAGCATAGCTGCCGCAGCATATGCCTCCAGCCCATGCCCTGGGGCCATTTAAATCCACGATGCAGGCTGCAGTTCTGTACCTACTTACATGGGGGGCAGCCCCACTGAGCTCAGTGGAACTTATTGTTGAGCAGACATGTATAGGATTGTGCTGCAAAAATCCTGTTGAAACGACTCTCCATTATGTGAATCATACCTGCAATTTACTTTTAAAAAGTCCTTCACACAGTTGTGAATTGTGTGGCTGCTGGCTTGTCTCGTTCGGGACTTAATTTTGTCATTTAGTCATGTACTTAGATAATTATCCATGGGATAAAATCAGTGGCCGCCCGAATGCACAACCTGTAAATCAGAAATTGATCTGTGCTTCAATCATAAGAGTAACGCTAGAGGGGACACAAGCCCCACCCACTAAATTCTCCTACTTGAATCATGCCCCACTCTGACCTAAAAACTGCAGCTCAGGGGGCTAACACACACACACACACCCACACACACACACACACACACACACACCCACACACACACACATACACACCTCTGCTTCCCACATAATGTGAGCACTGGGATTGATGCAATGCATTCTTCCAAGACAGTAGGCAATGCTTCATGTTAATGGGGGCCCTATTCTCACCAGTGTATCATTCCTGCCATTTCCAATGTTCAAGCTGCTGAATGCAGTTGCTTACACAGCCAATCAACTTGCACACAAGAGAGGACTATCAGCAGCCTCAAGAGATCTCCAAGGTCTGCAGAAGTACTCATCTTATTTAATGTGTTTGGTGTGTGTGTGTGTGTGTGTGTGTGTGACTTTAAGAAAGGGGAAACTCAGTTACCCAATGAGCTGAGTGTAATGAAATGAGGATAATAATAATAATAATAATAATAATAATAATAATAATAATAATAATATGGGAATGGAATGGAGAGGCTGGGGTTCTGAACAACAGTGCACCACGCTGCAACATTTTGTTGTAGGTCACACTGGTAGCAACTACAGCAGCCTATATCAGCAGTGGGGAATTGGTGACCTTCCAGATGTTGATGGACTACACCTCCCATGGTTGGAGCGGGTGAGAGTTGGAATCCAACAGCTCTAGGTCTCTCTTGGGAGTTTGTGAACTCCTTCCATGGAGGTTTTTAAGCAGAGGTTGGAGGGCCACCTGTCATGGATGCTTTGGCTGAGATGCCTGCATTGCAGGGGTTTGGACTAGAGGACCCTTGGGGTCCCTTCCAACACTACAATTCTAAGATTCAATGGTGATCTGGAACACCACAGGTCCCACTTCGCTGTCATCGTATTAACACCCTCTTTCCATTATTATTAAAAAACAGCAACAACCCAACGTTGTTCTGCCTCATGCGTTTGGCTGAGGCTGTAGGACAATCTGCATGATCACAAGATGGGGCCTGCTGCTTTCTCCCCAATTGGGCTAATGTTTTACAGCAGCCTGGGTTCTGGTTACATGCCAGTGGTGAAAGCACTCATATAAGAATTCTGTCATGGGCACACACCGCAGTGCAGTGCGCAGCGCTCTAGACAAACAGGTTCCCTGAGTCCTACAGTTAAAGCAATGTGATTCTTCGAATAGCTGTGTAAGTGCCAAGTTTTATTGCATTGAAAGGAGGATGGTGCTGGAGGATCAAAGCTGTTTTGAGATGATGTCACCCCCCTTGGTCATTTCTGCACAGCCCTTTGAGAAGGCAGGTTGTTTGCCAGAGACATTTACATTTAATTGCTCTGGACGATACCTGGAAATACGTTTAATGGGCATGTTTATGACATCTTTGTTAATGGTAGTGACTTTATAAACTCCCTACTTGCCTTTGTTCTCAGTGGGAAACTTCATTCATATATTCACCTGTTCCAGAATAACAGGCAGGCCCTATTCTCACAGGCAATATTAATTCTTATCTTTGAAGCCATGCTGATCTTGAGCAAACGTGTCCTTAATATTTATAATTCCTTATCCTGGGGAAGAGTCGCTTCATTATGAAAGCAGTATGCTCATATCTTTTGCTCACAACAATCACCGGAGAGAGTTGAATTCCTAATTTGTTCCCCCAGTTTTCTCTTTCGCCCCTTCCCTCGGATGTCAATTACACATCTCATTTATACTTTTTCTTGAATAAGAAGTGATGGATCCATTAGCAGAGATGGGGTTGTTCACTTGCAATTTGAGGATTTATAGCCGCCTGTGTTTTTGCAGCTGGACGCCAAAAAAGCTCTGGCTTCCTTGGTTTTGCAGTTCATTAGGACTGAAGATTAAAGTTGCCTTTGGGGCAGTGCCAGCCTAAGACCTTTTGTTGATTGAAGGGGGTTCCAAATGGCACCCCCCAAATCCCCTGCCAGGGACAACTGAAGGGAAGTTTAGGGAAGTTTTTAATGTTTGATGCTGTATTGTTTTTAATATTCAGTTGGAAGCCACCCAGAGTGGCTGGGGAAACCCAGCCAGATGGGCAGAGTATAAATAATAAATTATTATTATTACTATTATTATTATTATTATTATTATTATTATTATTATTATTATTATTACAACAGACGTCAGCTCCTGTCTTCATCTATTAAAACAGGGTGGGGGTAAAAACTTCAGGCCATAGGACACATTCCCTTCCAGGCAACCTTTTGGTGGCTGGGGCCAGAGGCAAAAGTAGATGGAGCAACCAATAGAAATTTTACCTGTGTACAGTAGGCTGGTTCGAACCCACCCTCCATTAAGAAGAGCAAAAGCAGCTGGGAAGGGAGAAGAGGAGTTTAGGATTGGTTTGCTTTTTAAAAAATAGTTGTATAAGTTTTGTCTCTTTGTTTCTCAACTTGTCCTCTTTACATTGTTTTTCATGTATTGTGATACTTTAAGCATTGTAACTTGCTGCTATTTTTATTGATTATAGTAATTAGTAATTAGAATTTCTGTTTAATTATTATTTGCTGGTATTTTGAGATGTTACTTTATTCTATTCTAATGTTGAACAGTACCTTATTTGATCTCAGTTGTTTATTTCACACAGCTATGTCTCTATTGTGACTTTTGTAGTGGATCAGGGAATGATCTTTTCTGTATATTTTGTTGCTTTAAACCGCCTTGTGTATACAAATTGTGTAATACAATTGTGTATACAAATTGTGTAATACAAATTAAAAGTGAAAATGAAATGAAATTGTAATGGGCGTGAGGTGGTTACTCACGAGTAACGATGCTGCCTTTTTACAGGTTTATTGTGCACACTATGTACAGTGCAGAGCTAACTAAAACACGTCCATCTCAGTCACTTCCGAAATCTGGGAGTGCCCCCTTCCTGCTTCTCCCCCAGCATAAGAACTTGGAGACCCCCAAGCGCCTCTTACGTTCTTTGCGCTTGACCCCTCTGCGTAGATAGGGCGACGGAAGCAACGTCTCCTCCTCTGAGATCTCCTGTTGCAGGCAGTGCGAAGGCTCTCTGCTACCATCTCTGAGCCCTCTCTCCACCCTTGGGACCATCCCTCCTTCCTCCCCATTGGACGACTCGCTACTACCCCGGCTGGAAGAGGTGGTGGGGGAAGAGGGGCTGGGGATCCCTGTAACCCGATCTGACCTCCCTCTCCTCCCGGGGACCCTCTGGAAGATCCCCGACAGAAATTCAGGCAAGGTCAGAGTTCAAGGGTGCACTCAGCTAAGCAAAAAAAAGTGCAAACAAACAGTGCAACCAGTCGCAGGCAGCAGAGTAGCGCATCTTCAGTACCCAGCGAAAGCTATACAATGAAGATGTTTGGTGCACCTCTGTGGGGGGACGGGTCCCAGAATTTAGGGGCTGCCACAGAGAAAGCCCTGTAACCTCACTGTTGAGCTGGCAAAGCCACACAAGCACACATAGTAAGGGGTTGCAGGAAATGTAGGGTTTTCAAATGCAGAAGGAACTGCATTATCTGTTGCAAAACAGGGCTCCAATCACATTGCAAAACCTTGAAACCACACAATGCAGGGTCAAGCTTTTAAGGGAGTGAAGACAGTTGGGTTCTCTTCATTACATTGTCCCCTAACCCAGCTCAACTGTTGAGGCTGCACTCTGAATGGCACATTTGCTCTTAAATGCCTGTTACTTCTCTGTAAAAACAGTATTATGCTACGTTATTAGATTATTGGCTTTTTATCACTAGTGGAGCTTCTATTCCCCTAACCCCACTCTTACCATCTTTTTGCTGATTTGGGAAAATGTAAGAATAATGGCCAATGATAGGTACAGTGGTGATGTAAGGCTCATTTCATATACATGCCATGGCTCCCTTTTAACACCTGTTATAACAATCTTGGTAAGCCATCAGCGATGTTCTCTCTGGAAATGAGTGTTTGCATATCTAAATACCACAGCATCTGTTAGCAGCAATGATTTGACATTTACTGTAAAATACATTTGCCCTTTACGCAAGAGATCAACCATAATGGGCAAAGCCTGGCATTGTTTGCTGAGAAATCTGAATTGGCACTTGGCATCTGTTTTGACCAACTGCTAGTCAAGATGGGGGAACTCCCCTCAGTCGGTAGAGATGGGAGAGCTTGAGGGTGGGCAAACCTTTTTCTTCCAAGTGTCGCATTACTTCTGGAGCAATCTGTCCGGGCCATAGGCTGACGATGGGTGGGGCTGAAGTCAATGGTGGGCGGAGCCAAAGCAAGATGTGGCATTTCTCTCTCTCTTCCCAACACCCTCCTCTCTCTCTTCCTCCTTGCCTAGCAAGCTGCTCAGATAGGGACAGCTTGCTCCAAGCAGAAATCTGAACTGATTGCTTGCAAAAGGCTGTCAAAATTTGGCTGTAGGCCACATACAGTGAGAGTGAGTAAGGATTTGGGTAACTGGTTGGGGTTGGGGGAGAAAATCACCCAGGCCACATTTTAATGCTAATAATAATAATAATAATAATAATAATAATAATAATAATAATTTATTATTTATACCCCGCCCATCTGACTGGGTTTCCCCAGCCACTCTGGGCGGCTTCCAACCGAATATTAAAAACAGTACAGCATCAAACATTAAAAACTTCCCTAAACAGGGCTGACTTCAGTTGTCTTCTAAAAGTAAAATAATTGCTTATTGTCTTGACATCTGCTGGGAGGGCGTTCCACAGGGCGGGTGCCACTACCGAGAAGGCCCTCTGTCTGGTTCCCTGCAACCTCACCTCTCGCAATGACGGAAGCGCCAGAAGGCCCTCGGTGCTGGATCTCAGTGTCCGGGCTGAACAATGGGGGTGGAGACGCTCCTTCAGGTATACAGGACTGAGGCCGTTTAGGGCTTTAAAGGTCAGTACCAACACTTTGAATTGTGCTCGGAAATGTACAAACCTACCTAATTTACTCTTTCTGAACCAATACACAAATTTGTCCTTCCAAATTCACGCTGCAGTGTTCTTAAAGCTCAAAAGTATATGCAGAAAAGGCCTATACTGGGGAGAATGGTACATCCAAATTTATGCACTGATGAAAATAGCACATATGGGTTTTTTTTGCAGAAATGTGTAAATTAAATCACATACAAAACATGAGTTTATTAGGATAAGTTTGTGCTGAAATGCTGAGGCATTTTCATAGTCACTCCACAAAAATTGCAACCTGATATGGAAATGTAGAAAGCAGAATTTAAGACTGAAAAGAGGAGAAATTTGCATATTTGTCCAGGCCTAAGGACAGGGCAGAAATCAAATGAATGAATGAATGAATGAATGAATATCACACTAGCATCCAGAAGATCCAATGGCCTTTACAATGAAGTGCCCAGTGGGGTGTTTTAGGTGCACCACATCATTTTCCTTCATTTTCTGCTCTCAGCTGTCGGAGAGAAGAATTGGACTGGACATAAGCTGAGGATGTTAAGCTAAGCTTATTCAAATGTTTTGTTCAGGGGAGAAGATGGAGAGTTATTGACAGCCTTCTTTGCAGAAAAGCAGTTTATTAAATTATTGTGGTCTCATGTTTCCCACTTCTCCTGAATAATAGATTTGTGTTGTTGCTGGCTTTTTTATTGTTTTTTTTTAATGTCTGTGCTTCTGCCATTCTACTAGTGAGAACTCTGAAAGTACCATGACTGCCAAGGGATTTCCAGACTCATACGCCAAATGAAAAATATCATTTTTAATTTCAGATTTTTCTTCTTCTTGCATTTCTCAGAGATGCCACTTAATTGACACTTTATTACTCCCCAGCGAAATAAAATGGCAAGGCCGTTATACCTGTTTTCACCTTGTAATTGTAATTTTACCCCTCCCACGCACCTCAATGGACGGAATAAAAATTTAATTTAATGATGCTATCAGAGCTAGGGGGGCAGGATTGATGGTGCTGCTGCATCTCCGCATAACGTTTATTTGCTCTTCTGGGAGTGGCAAGAGCATTGTCATTTTCTCGATGTCACCCTTGGGGACGAGACTAGAGCACCAGGACATTCTGGCAATTGTATTGTAATGGTAACACGTTGCCCCGTGAGCTCTTCACAACAACGAACCGATTTCGGTGGCCCATCAAAATCCATACAGCAAACTTGCATTCAAGGAATAAAGGAGAAGTTTCAGATTGGATCCCAGCATTGCCCCTCACTTTTCCTGTAATAGCCCCAGCAGTTTCCGGCACCTCCCCACAATTCCCTCTCATCCATGGCAAATTCCATGAAGTTGAATGTTCTATTCAAGTAGAATAAGTGGAAGCTTTTAGAACTGGGATCTGCCGATGATGTCATTGTTGCATGACAATGGCTGGGAGCCAAACTTGTTCTAGACCCACCCATGCCATATAGAGATTATGATTATTAAAGCCGTCGTCATCCTGAGGATGCATGGGGAAATAATCTTGTTTCTCTCAATACTAGGGCAGATGATAGATCTTCCCACCCCTGCCATAATAAGCCCTGAACTTGTGAAATTTCATCCATCTACACCCCAAAGCATTATATTCATGGTGTCTCCCCCCCACAAAAAAGGGGATTGTGAAAAGGGGTTTGCAGACTAGCAGTTCTGATTTCTTCAACAATATTTATCATGTGTCCATATTAATTGGGTCCTATGATGCATTAAAGATGCTTGAAATAATAAAGGAATAAATGGTGCAGGATAATGGATCTGAAGTAGACACGGAGTAAGGTACCCACATCCAGGCCAAGACCCGTCACTTTAATGAAATCCAAACTTTTGCACGTAAAACTCCAGGAGTGGAATGCTCGGCGCTGACACAGAATGCGGTACCAAAATTTATATAGCGCTTGATCGTAATGAAACCTCTAAGCATTTTGCAGGAAAGCCTTTCCTGAACATATCAGTGTTAATATCCTTCCATTATTATTATTATTATTATTATTAGCTACAGATTTTCACAACAAAGCCCCTTAAGGTTTTAGGGGAGGCCACATGCTGGCCCTCTGTAATGTGAAGAAAATCAATCATGAAAACGACACCAGCCGAGAAAGTGGCCCTCTGTTAACCTTTCTTAGCTTTAATGCAAAAGGGTGGACCTTCTCTGCTGTCATATTACTTTGATTAATGTCCTTGTATAATGAAATGGGAGAAAATTGAAAAGCCAGAACAATTAGCAGGGCAAAATTGAATTAGAGTACTAGAACCAAGGGGTGGGGTGGGGAATCTAATCACTGCCGTTTAGTTGGTTGGAGTTGAGGCAATTATGGAAACACATTAAAATAAATGTGATATTGCTATTTTCTTACCTCCATCCTTAAATATTGGGCTACTTTGGACAGCCCTCCCTTGCCTTCTCCACACTGAATCATTAACTCCAGGGGTGGTTGTTGTTTTTATTTTTAAAAAAAATGGAGGCATTTTATGAAGTAGTGTCACAATTTCTCACCCTGCAACACATCCTGCAACTCCCAGACTAGGTGGCATGTCTTCATCCATCTCTTTCTCATAGTATTGCAGAGTGGGTGACCACACACAGCCAAACCAAAGGGAAGATTTTGTATGTCAGGGACAAGCTGAAGAAACGCGGAGGAAGAACTCAAGGGGACTCAAAAACTCTAGAAAATGAGGAGTGAGAGGGAATTGACCACTCATGCGTGGATGAAAGGAGCAAATATATGTAATCAACTGTAAAATATCACTTGTAAGCCATTTTGGGAGACTTTGGTGGCTTTGGGGTTTGTTTGTTTGTTTGTTTGTTTTTTGCTGAAGAGAATAAAATTGCTTTAAATGATTATTTAATTAAATAAGGATATTGTTGTTGCTGTTGCTGCTGCTGCTGCTGTTGTTGTTGTTGCTGCTGCTGCTATTTCTGAAATGTATGCCTCTTTCTTCAATGGCCAATCAATATTTCCAGTCACTATTTTCGTTCCTTGTTTTCTTTTTTAAAATGATGTTGTATTTGCCTCCGCTTCCTCCTGCTGCTGCTGCTTTTAAAACCAGGTAGAATAGGGCAGAGAATGATGCCCAAGTTTTTATGCCTCTTGAGATGTCTACGGAGTGGTGTTGGTGAAAGTGAAAGCATTTTGTTGGATTCTTTTTTTAAAAAGAGTGCTGGTTTAGTGGGGAATGGATATCTCTTGCTTTTCTTCGCTTTAAAAATGTCTAGGGATACTTTGAAATCAAAGCCAGGCATGTCGTATCTCTGAAGCGATTGATCCGTATGCATTATGAATACTCGAGTTGTCTTTAAGAGCTTTTATTGTTTCTTCTGCTGCACATCTTTGGTTTTCTTAAAACACACACACACACACACACAGTTTCAGTTGCGAATATGAGATCTGGTACTCGCAAAGCTCTAGAATCCCAGCATCCTCTCATAGTTGCATCTTGACCCTTTTCAGCCTTACAAAAGATATTACTTCTGTGTCGACTGAATATATGCATGAGATGGGGAGGGAAATCATACCTGCTGGCTTAAGGCACCCATCCACTTTCAGTGTAACATGTGCATAAAGACCACATCTATACAAACTGTACATGCATATAGATTTGTTTGTTTTGGTAGTGTTTTGGGAAGGGCCATAGCTCAAGAGTGTTTGTCTTGCACGCAGAAGGTCCCGGGCTCAATTCCTGGTAAGCCTGGAAATGCCCCTTGCCTGGAAACCTGGAAAGCTTTTGCCAGTCAGGGTAGACAGTACTGAGCTACATGGACCAATGGTCGGACTCAGTATAATTCAGCTTCCTATGTTCCTGTGTGTTTTAGCATCGGGGCCACCTCCAGGTTGGGAAGGTAACCCCTGGTGGGATCCCTTCCACTGAAGCTGCCATGGTGCATCTAGCAGCGGTGGCTGTTTCTAGGAAGCCAGCCACCATTTCAGCCTTTTCCACAGTGCTCCAGAGTGCCATGGGAGCTGTGGGAACGTTAAAACGGCAGATGGATGGATCTTAACCCAGATACTGCCACCAGATGAACCCCTCTCCTAGAATACAGGTGTAGCAGCAGTGGCATCGATCAACATCAGTGGTTCCTGCTGGAGCACTTGAAAATCTGCCCAAGGGGCATTGGATGTTGACACCAACAAACAAATGTGTAGGGTCATCCTTACACATGCATTCAGCCTAACAAAAAGTACCTCCGCAGTCCTGATGGCATGGTTTCCTTATGCTTGTATTTCAAGTGTATTGATTTAAATGTGATTCCTGAAGACCCTTTAAGAAATTAGGCCCCCCTCCCCCACTTCCAAAAAAGAATTTATTTCCCATGTGTTTGAAGATTCCTTTAAGAAACTAAGCATCCTGCTTCTCCAGTGTCATACAAAACTCCTTGGAACATCACATATTTGTTTTTCAGCAAAGAAAAATGGATTGAGGATGATTACCGTGGCACTTTTAATTTCCCTCTTTTGTTTTGGTTGATATCAAGGTCAATTCAGATGGTTTCTTTCTTTCTTTCTCTGCTCCACCAAGATATGTTAATAACTGTGTTCAAAGGTTAACTAGATTGGAAATGGGGGATAGGGGGACGGGATGGATTTGTATGAATCTCTAACTCTGATCTGAAAATAACCTTAGAACCCAAATAAGTTCAAGAAGTAATTTCAGAGACAGGAAACAACAACAAGAGGATATGCAGAGGAATGCCTGTAATACAACAAGGTACTTAAGAAGGACTTAAAGGAGAGCAACAGGGTTTTTGTCTTTGGCCTTGTCTGTAGGGGGACTTCACCTGGATCGGTTGTAATTGCGGAGCTAATAAAAGAACATCATGGAGGATGTTTTACGTTATGTATTCAGTGGTTTGTGTTTGCCTGAGCTTGTGTCTGGACTAAGGATTCTGAGCCCCTGTGTTCTGATTCGATATATGATATCCAATCACGTAACATTTCAGGATTTTGGGCCTTTGCCATTGGCCCTTAAACTCTGAGTCATGATTTGCAGCTTGGAAGTTTAGAGAGCCAATCACATTGGGGGTGGGAGTGGCCCAGACCTTCAGAAATGTATATAAGCAGTTGCATGGAGAAACCATTTTCAACGGAGCCCAGCAACGGAAGCACACAACTGTATTGAGGCGGCACTGGGTGTTGACATTTTGTGCCACTAACAATGTTGTGGCCAGGGCAACTGTCTCTGTGTGCCCCCCCCACCGCTACGCCACTGTAAAGGCTTCCCATTCAGACCTGGAAAACTTTTGTTTGTTATGCATCTTCACATGGTCTCTCTGGTTCTGATAGCTACCTACAGCACAGCTGTGACAGAGGTTCATTCAATCCCTCACAGAAGGGCATATCGTATAAATAGAAAGTACTCAAACCAATGCAATTTTTTTTTGTCTTAAAGTTTAACTTTTAGGAAGGTCCCCCAAGATCTTGCTGGAGGGCTTGTATAAATATCACCAACACGCACACACTGTTCTAGTGATTTCTGTGGCAACTTTTAGCAGGCTAACTTTGAGCTTGAAGTGAGAACCATGGTTTGAGTCAAAAGTTCAGCATGTGGCCTTATACAACCCATGATTTCACTCAGCTCTCCCATTCTGCCCCACAACAATATGAGGATTACTACACTTGACTTGTTTGAACACTTTAAAGTACTATAGGAATGCCAAATACTCTTTTTGGTGATTTGCTTTTTCCTGTAACATTTCAGCTTGGCTTGCATCATTTGGAAATATTTGCTTTTAGCGAGACACCTGTTTTTCTGGATCTTTTCAGCAGTAAACCTTCTCTTCGTTGCCTCTGGCAGACTGTCACCTCAGCCGTGTAGGTAAGTTGATTTGTATGGGGCTCGAGGGTGGATGGACAGCCCTGCATTCTGAATTAGATATTGACTGAGCTGTTAGAAACGTGGTGATAGAAAAATGGAAGAAGGCCTTGGCAAAATGAAGCCTGAATGACGCAGTGGAGAGAAACACACATATTTGTTTACCACAGGACTGCATGCCAAACTCATGCTGTTGATCTACTGCTGTGCTTTTCGAAAAATTGTTTTGTATTGGCTGAATCATATTTTTAAGTATTGTTTATTTTTGTATTTTTCTGAGCGTTAATGTTTCAAATGGCTGTTGCCAACCAAGTTCTACTCGGACCCATTGAAATTAATGAACTTATAGGACTAGCACTGGATACAACCCTACGTGCTTCAACATTACTGCTCCCGGGCAGGCAGCTATACATTAATTTTTTTAAATGCCTGCTACAAACTTCTCTTTTGTTTCGGCAAGCCTAGCCATACGTATCATTTTATTAGGCATGTTTGTTTTTAAACTCTTGATTTTATCTGCGTTTTGATAATTTTATTATGTCTACCTGTTGTTAAAGTCTGTTGATTTTTCTATATTTTCCTATTATCTTCTGTAAACAGCTTACTTTTTCTGGTTATATAAATCTTCTTCAATAGTCTCTTTAAAATACTGTATTTTAACATTTGTGGTTTTGTTTGCTAGCTTGAGAGATCCTTGCCCAGAAAAGTAGCCTGTAAAAAATGAAAATAAATAAATTAGAATATAAGAACCGCCTGGATGGATCAGACTGAAGTGGTTCAACAAAGAGGTGATCCCTCTTCTTTGGTGATCACTCATAGCTGAGTAAGATTGTCTTCCATGAACACAGTCTTAACAGTGAGTCCAGAAGAAGAGGAGGAGGAGGAGGAGGAGGAGGAGGAGGAGGAGGAGTAGTAGTTTGGACTTGATATCCCGCCTTTCACTCCCCTTAAGGAGTCTCAAAGCGCCTAACAATCTCTTTCCCTTCCTCCCCCACAATAAACAGTCTGTGAGGTGAGTGAGGCTGAGAGACTTCAGAGAAGTGTGACTAGCCCAGGGTCACCCAGCAGTTGCATGTGGAGGAGCGGGGAAGTGAACCCGGTTCACCAGATTACGACTCCACCGCTCTTAACCACTACACACCATAGTCATAAGTGACTGTGGAGACCAATTCTGGATCCGCACATCCTCCCAGACTGAGTTGGATTGCTGCAAATAGCCCCACCTGGCTATGAATTTGTCTAATGCTCTTTAAGAACCAGAAACCTACTTGTGGCCATTGCCACATCCTGCAATCGCAAATGCTGCCAGTATGCACCGTGCAAAGAACGGTTTCCTTTCTTCTATCTGCTTTGAACATTGCATAATTTCACTGGGCAACCCTGAGTTCTTGAATTGTGAGAGGGACAAAAGTTTCCTCCACCAGGGGCGGAGGAGGGGGGTGCGACGGATGTCACCACTGAGGGGGGTGACAAAATGCGGGGCGGAACCCACTTGCCTGCAGTGTGCCCGAGCCACGTGTCTTGGGAGCACGCAGGCTCCGCGCTGGCTGAACAGTCCACCCGCTGCCTCCCCCCCCAGCTGTAGGGCAACTGAGTGGGAGGAGGCCCCACAGTGCACCCCATCCCTATGGGTGGCTCGCCTCACCCCTGGGCACACTGCCCCAGGTGCCCGAGTGGCTTCCTCCGCTGCTGCACGGACCTTCGTGAAAAGCCGGAACTCATTACTCAATGCATCTTGGCCGGGATAGAACAAAAGATGGGGTTACATGTTTAAATCAATTCTCTGTGCACACTCTCTCTTTAAATTCTCTCTCTCTAACACACACAGAGAATGAGAGAGAGAGAGAGAATACCTATGAAGGCGACTGGAAAAAAGAAGAAAAGAACAGAAAGCATCTTCTCTAAGACTCTTTAGCAAGGGTGGCGAACCATCAGCCCTTGGGCTAATTAGGCCTCCCAGACCTCCCAATTTTTCCTATGAGCCTGTTTTGGCCAAACCACACCCACCAGCCCTATAGCTGATCTCTGGTGTCTGCATTGCCCCATGACTTTGCCCACAGGGCTTGGCTGCAGTCTATAGCGGGGAACCCTTAGGTAACATGAAATATGAATGGCAACTCTTCTCTGCAGCTATCACCAGGAGGGGTCGTGTGGAGCCTCGGAACTATTCTACACGCAGAGTGCACAAATACTGTGGAATAACTACTAAGCAGGAGATCTAGGCCTGTCTAGCCACTCTTGGCTGTACAATATTTGAAACCCTGGCCAGCCAATCTTTGCTGCAAAAATGTTGGCATGGTAATAACAACTTTCCTGCCAATATTCCTGCCAATAGGTCTCTGACCTCTTTTGCTTCTGAACATACCTGTTCTTTCATCACAGAGGTATTCCCAGAGGTTGCTGATCGGGTGTGTTCTTTCTAATAAAGGAAAATCTTCCCCAGGGAACAGGTTTGGATTGCAACATGCTGTTTTATCTAGAGCTCTGGAGATGAGCTTTCAGAAACTCCATTGAGTGCACTGCATTTATAGCATGATCATGTAACACAACAGGTTACGTATCCTGTACTATGATGCGTAATAGATTTTTTCCAACTTTTTAAAAACCAAAATAATTAGCAACTTAGGCATGTTACACCTTTCAACACAAACTGAATCCCCCATCCTTATTTTTTAGCTGTGCTTTGGTTTTTTTATTTGTTGAAGCAAGTTGGATAAGAATGCTTGCAAAGTCCCCTCCAACACAATGATGGTATGAAACAAAAATGATCAGGTCCCTGATATTCCAGAATGTTGACTGCTCCGTTCAGTACAAGGCCCGGTCTATTCAGACTGGCAGGAAGTCTCCAAAGATTCAGGCTAAAGCTCAGTGGGAGAGCATCTCCTTTTCATGCTTGGTTCGATTCCCAGCATCTCTAGGTAGAGCTAGGAAATATTCCTGGTCTGATACTAGGGAGAGCTGTTGCCAATGTAGAAAATACTGAACTAGATGATTCATTATGAGAGAACTTCCTATCCTCCTTTGTTCCCTGCCCTGCTACCTTGTGACAGGGGTTCTGTTGTTGTTGTTGTCGTTTAGTCGTGTCCGACTCTTCGTCACCCCACGGACCAGAGCACGCCAGGCACTCCTTCCACTGCCTCCCGCAGTTTGGTCAAACTCGTGTTCATAGCTTCGAGAACACTGTCCAACCATCTCGTCCTCTGTCGTCCCCTTCTCCTAGTGCCCTCAATCTTTCCCAGCATCAGGGTCTTTTCCAGGGAGTCTTCTCTTCTCATGAGGTGGCCAAAGTATTGGAGCCTCAGCTTCAGGATCTGTCCTCAGGGCTGATTTCCTTCAGAATGGATAGGTTTGATCTTCTTGCAGTCCATGGGACTCTCAAGAGTCTCCTCCAGCACCATAATTCAAAAGCATCAATTTTTCGGCGATCAGCCTTCTTTATGGTCCAGCTCTCACTTCCATACATCACTACTGGGAAAACCATAGCTTTAACTATACGGACCTTTGTCGGCAAGTTGATGTCTCTGCTTTTTACGATGCTGTCTAGGTTTGTCATTGTTTTTCTCCCAAGAAGCAGGCGTCTTTTAATTTCGTGACTGCTGTCACCATCTGCAGTGATCAAGGAGCCCAAGAAAGTAAAATCTCTCACTGCCTCCATTTCTTCCCCTTCTATTTGCCAGGAGGTGATGGGACCAGTGGCCATGATCTTGGCTTTTTGATGTTGAGCTTCAGACCGTATTTTGCACTCTCCTCTTTCACCCTCATTAAAAGGTTCTTTAATTCCTCCTCACTTTCTGCCATCAAGGTTGTGTCATCTGCATATCTGAGGTTGTTGATATTTCTTCCGGCAATCTTAATTCCGGCTTGGGATTCATCTAGTCCAGCCTTTCACATGATGAATTCTGCATATAAGTTAAATAAGCAGGGAGACAATATACAACCTTGTCGTACTCCTTCCCAATTTTGAACCAATCAGTTGTTCCATATCCAGTTCTAACTGTAGTTTCTTGTCCCACATAGAGATTTCTCAGGAGACAGATGAGGTGATCAGGCACTCCCATTTCTTTAAGAACTTGCCATAGTTTGCTGTGGTCGACAGGGGTTCTAGGGACTAGATATGGAATCTTTAGGTCATGCTAGCTACGGCCCCTCCCTAAACGTAAGACGTACAATGCTAACACCGAGGGCAAGAACAGCATATTTATCTAAGGTTACATACTATATTTGAATGTGAAACCTCCCTTTAAAAGAATTTTGTTCTTGGTAAAGTTTCCTGAGAAGTTCCCTTGGAATGCATTCAGATTCCCAAATGTGGAAAACAAACAAACCATAAATGGGTTGGGGAAGATTTTACACTTAGGCTCCTTTAAAAGAAATATTTTGATGCAGATCTTGATGTTCTTTTTATGGAAGGTCAACACCTTTAACTCGCCTTGTTCTTTGGCTCGGAAACTATCACGTGCATAGATAGCCTCATCACACAACAATCACGTGGGTACATTCTAAATTAAGGGGAATGCAAATATTATTAAGCAGCAGGATACTACTGTGGATAGGATTTAGGTGCAGTGTCCTGCATTGTAAGAATACATTGAAGCTCATGCGTGTGTGTGTGCACATATACACACACACACCATGGCCTGTACTGCGTAAATCTGTCCCTTCACCCATTTTATTGCAGCTGTTCAGTACAAATTAATTCCCAATATATTGTTATTGCACATCACTCAGCGAGCTATTCTGCAGGCAAAGGAACAGAACACCTTTGCCCAAAAATGGAAAGAAGAAGTCCCAGCAAAAGAAGAATGGATACAAAAACTATACAGAAATGACGAAACCAGAAAAATAAGAAATCAAGATAACAATTTTTTTTTATAAAAGAACAGAAATGGTTTATTGAATATTTACAAATAAACGGTAAACAGATAAGAACATTGGCAGGATTATTGTAATAACCTGCAGTTTTATAAGGCTATGTATTTAAAGTAGATGAATGAATGAGCAGATTAAGTTAATTTGGATATGCAGAAAATATTAAAAATAAATTTTTAATAGCGGGCTATTGGAAGGAAGTAAAAGTTTTGAAAAGTTAAAATGATTATGAAATTATTGAAGTGTATAAAGTTGAAAATCATGAATAAAATAATAATAAAAGGAACAGAACACAGCAATCCATCAGTATGAAGAAGATAGATTATTTGGGAGTGCCCAGGCCAGTGGCATCCAGTAAAGCAAGGTGGGAGCAGACCAGTAAGAGAGACTTTGAAAATAAATCCTTCTACTGCACCTGAAGAGTGATTTGGGAGTGCACATGCTTTCTGCATGCTTTCAGTTATTGTATAAAAAGGTATATGGAGCTGGAAGAATGTGCACACCCAAATCAGCCTTCAATCACCATTCCTTTTGTATTTAGCACAAATACAATTGCAGCCTTTCAGATATCATTGGACTCCAGCTCCGCTCAGCCCCAACCATCCTGGTCAGAGAGAATGGGAGTTGGAGTCCGTCAACATCTGAAGGGGCACAGGTTCACTAGCCCTTGCATAGAATGTCCTCCTGTCAAAATGAGAGAACGCAGCCTGTGATAGCAATAGCTTTGGGGCAAGGTTGGAAAATGGTCGTTCTTAAAAGAAGTGAGGGGGAAGGGATCACTTGGTGGTGTTTTTTAAGCAAGCTGATAAGATTCCATTTTTGAAGCATTTAATGGTGGGGTGTCAGGTGGCCAATCCACATGTTACTTGAGTTTGCCACTGAATGCACACCCAACAGGGAATCACAGCTAATTGATCCCAAAGGGCCTAGGTAGTACTACGTGTGGCATTAATTGTGTTGTTTGCCGCCGTGTCAAGCGATTGGAGAAGAATTAATCCTAGATATGGAGGTCATTTTAATCAAACCCACGGTACACAGGGAGAGCAAGTTTAATTTTTTCCTCCCCAAACAGATTCCCAATGCATCTTGTTCCTTCTGCATCAGGGAAAGGGGATTCTGTTGACACAGCAGGCTATTGGAATGGGTGTGTTTGGCAACCTGTGTTGGCTGAGCAGCTAACTCATACACTGAGACTGGCTAAAGGGCAAATTAAGACAGAACAATTTGGATCAGAATGGGAATGAATGTGGTGTAGTGGTTAGAGTGTCGGACTAGGACCTAGGGTTCAAATCCCCACTCAGCCATGAAGCTCAATGGGAGAACTTGGGTCTATCCCTGCCTCTTAGCTGCTTAGCCTAAACTACCTCACAGGGTTGTTGTGGAGATTGAAGAAGGGGAAAACCATGTGTGCTACCTTGTGCTCCTGGGGGATGCAAATATTAATAATACTAATATTAATATTACTCTCGATGGTAATAAAACCTCCAAGCAGTTTACAAAAAAAAAACCCATTAAAAATCGCTATGAACACCCAGTGTCTGGTCCTCCCGACTCCCGACTCATTGCTTGTAAGCCTAGTATGTGCAGAACCACCCCTTGACACAAGATTGAGTTGCTTTTAAAACTTTGCAATCTGTTCTCCTAAGGAAACGTCACTCCGATCCCACTGCAATTCAGAAGAATTATATAAGGGCTCAAATAAGGGAGTATAAATGAAACATCAACAGAAATTCCTAAAGTGATGAATCTGATAAGCTGGTGGCAGGGCCATTTTCCTTTATTTCATTTTTCATAAAGCTAGAAAATGTCACTGCTGAAATATGATAATGCCCCATGAAATATGATCACTGGGACATTGGGAAAGCTGTGATGCAGCGAGAGAGCTCTCTGTGCCCTGGCATCTCTCTCTCTCTCTCTTGCATCATCTGTCTGGATGAGCAGCCTTTAACCCCCTGAAGGGAGCCCTCCTGGGAACCCAACCTGTTGTAAGGCTTCATACACACATGAGTGCATGCTAATTAATGACACTTGATGCACTGAGCACAGGGAGGGAGGGACTCGGAAGAGAAATGAAAGACACTGCTCTCGCTATATGTAGCTGAAATCCTAACTTCTTCAGACAAAATGCTTTGAACACTAAAATAAATAATACAACGAGTCTCTGGTCGACCATGTTGCCTTTCCTGCATCGATGTATAATACTTATAGGCTTGGGATGCTCTCAGATATATATATATATAGGTAGCCCCATCCTTTTCCATCGCTTTATCTGGAACCAGAGACTGCGAACCTTTTATATCAGGGGTAGGCAACCTGTAGCCCTCCATACGTTGTTGGACTCCAACTCCCATGAGCCAAAGCCAGATTGGTCAGTGGTCATGGATGATGGGATATGTAGTCCAGCAACCTCTGTAGGTACCTACACAGAAGAAAGGAATATATGGAAGCTGCCTTCAGTAAGCCTGACCGTTAGTCCATCTGATTCACACCAGGGGTGGGGAACTTCCAGCCAATGGTCAACGTATGTAAGATGTGAATGGTGTAAATGTGTATTAACTAGGGAGGGAGACTTTTCCAATAGGCCTGAAAACGCCATCTTGGTAGTCAAGATAACCCCGATTACTTGATAGTTGTTGCAATAATGAGCTCACCTATATTTATGCACTTGCTTTGATATCTGCTAATTGGCTGGCTTTGATGCTATGCTTATCTGTGGGCCCTGGGATGTTTGTCTCTTGGCCCAGAGAGGAAAGTTATCTGTAAGCCTTGGGTAATTGCCACCTAAGACCTCATAGGGTCAGATGGATTGATGGGAGGTTTGGGCCAAACTGACTTATGCTGTCTTTTGTATAGGTAATGTTTAACATACTAGAACTTCTCTCACTGCTGCAATGTTTGCCTCACATCTGTAATGGCAGTGGGGCCTCACAGGCCGTGTTGCAAGTTTACACCTTTCTTTGATAAAGCACTAGAACTGGCCATTTTGGCTGTATTTGACACCATCACTAGGAGAGCCAGTGTGGTTTAGTGGTTAAGAGCGGTAGACTCATAATCTGGGGAACCGGGTTCACGTCTCCACTCCTCCACATGCAGCTGCTGGGTGACCTTGGGCTATTCACACTTCTCTGAAGTCTCTCAGCCCCACTCACCTCACAGAGTGTTTGTTGTGGGAGAGGAAGGGAAAGGAGAATGTTAGCCGCTTTGAAACTCCTTTGGGTAGTGATAAAGCGGGATATCAAATCCAAACTACTCTTCTTCTTCTTCTTCTTCTTCTTCTTCTTCTTCTTCTTCTTCTTCTTCTTCTTCTTCTTTATCCCTTGCATTTGCATAGGCCCCGGTGTGGGCCTGTGGTTCAGAACACCTCCCTAATTTGCACACCTTGAACCAATGCAAAAACCAAAACACAGTATTGTTGAAAATTTACACTTCTCTGAAGCTTGGGATTAAGTTTTACAACCAAAAACGTGTGCATAAAAATGCATATTTTAGTGAAACGAACATAAAAATGCACTATGTTTGAGGAAATTGCTTGCCAAAATGTGTGCGCTAGTCAAAACTGCATTTAAAAAATGTGTTTATTAGGAGAAATTCACAGTAAAATGCTGATGAATTTTCATAATGATTTCTGTAGAAATGTGGAGAACTTCATGAAAGTTTGAAATCTTTTACGATGCCTTTATGATTTCATACAAGAATCATATAAGATCTGTGCTTCTTTCTAAAAAAAAATGGTTAGGGGTACTCTCATTTTCCTACTCATATTGAAATACTGCCCCTCAATGAGGCCAGACTTAGATTCACAAAATGTTTAAGGGTATGCCTATCCCTGCATCCCCCCAGAAAAAAGCACTGTATAAGATGCACATATGATGAATGAATGAATGAATGAATGAATGAATTTATTAATACGGTCACAGACCAGCATCAACACGCACAATATCACAGTTCATAAAACATATCAAAAATAAAAAGGACGGTACGAATATAACAAGGATTTAAATATAAATATAATTTAAATATAATTTAAATATTAATATTAAAATTAATTATTAGCGTACCCCCTGTAGTTAACATTTAAGGGTTTGATCATTATGGGATACCACTTGCTTCCTGCACATATGATTTCATTCAGACTTCCCGAGTGTTTCACCATGATACTGGATCACTGTCAAACCCACCATTAGCCAATTGTGACTTTAAAGGTGCCATTTTAATAGAGTGAAAGCATCTACTGCCACACTGTCAGTGACATAATCAATTAGGGAAGATCTATTTCCATCCCTGAACCACCTTATCTAAGCAGAAGGATCAATGAAACTAGCATCTTTGACACTAGCAAAGAAAGAAAGAAAGAAAGAAAGAAAGAAAGAAAGAAAGAAAGAAAGAAAGAAAGAAGAAGAAGAAAGGAAAGTATAAGATAGATATTATGACTGAATGTATGAATAGATCTGTACTTGGTATATTAATCATCATCAGACAGTCCACTAAAGCAGATATCACGCTGAGCAAAACACAATGATCCTTTTTACCTAGTAAATTGTAATGCTGTGTAACATGCATAAATAGGAACACTAAAATGCAATCTTCTATTATAAAATATATGCAACATACATAAAATGACTGTTTCCCTTAATCCCAATAACATTACGAAGCATCACCCCACAATCCACTCTGCCAGAAGCATAGCCAAGGCCAAAGGGTCCGTTCCTATGTCAGCCATTATTGTTTGCAATTGATTAAGTGTATTCTGGGGCAACGCTGGGACAGGCGCTGAACGAAGTGCCTGCGACGGGCCTCTAATTACCCGCTTAGCGGCAAGAGCAGGACTCGGATTCCATTTAACAGGCATCGCGATCCCAACAAATCAAATAAACAGCAAAAATTAGAAAATTCCAATTGCACTGCACAGCTAAAATGGCGCTCCCGCCAAAACAAGATGGCGCCCAGCCAATCCAAGATGGCAGCAAGAAGGTAACAAATATGGCGGACGCGATGAGAGGATTGGGGGAGGGTGTCCCCAAACCTGGCGAAATTCCCCACAACCCCAGGCAGCAGCTGCCAGGAGAAGGCAACTCTCCAGAAATTAACCCGGCTGTACTTAATTTGAGCAGCGACTCTGTAGCTGCAGCAAAACAGGCACGTGCTGAAGCCGACCGGCTGGCTAAGGCGGCAGCTAGAAATCGGCCCGATAAACTACTCTGAAGCCCTGAGGCTGCAGCCGCAGCAAAAAGGAGCGTGCTGGAGGTCAGTTGTGAAAGCAGGTAGATCGCTCTCTCTTTTGGTTGGCAGCGGACACGATGCTGGTGTTCCGATGCACTGGCCCAAAAGAGGAAGCTCAAGGACACATGCATCCCTCGATAGAATTTACCTGGCATCCCATTGGTCAGATTGCACCCAGCATCGAGGGACCTCCAATAGGGTGTTGTGGCCATCCAAACGTTCCCACCCACAACACAGGGTTTGGTTGCCAGGCCACACCACAACACGTGCCCTCTTGTTAGGGAGGACCTGATATATCACTTTCAATGGTCACAAAGAATTCTGGGTGCTGTAGTTCATTCAGTGTGCTGAGAGTTGCTGGAGATGCCTATTCTCCTCCTCACAGAGCTGCAATTCCCAGAGGTCTCTGGAAAGAGGGATTGATTGTTAAACCATTCTGGGAATTCTTGCTCTGGGAGAGAAGTGCAAGTAGATAAATAGGGACCGCTACAGCGGGAAGGTAAACGGTGTTTCCATGTGCTGCTCTGGTTCGCCAGAAGTGGCTTTGTCATGCTGGCCACATGACCTGGAAGCTATACGCCGGCTCCCTCGGCCAATAATGCGAGATGAGCGCGCAACCCCAGAGTCGGTCACGACTGGACCTAATGGTCAGGGGTCCCTTTACCTTTATAGTAACACTCTTATCAAACTAAATCTCCCAGAATTCTTTGGGGGAATCCCAATAAAAGTGGTACCATAGCGTTTTAAATGTATGGTGTGGATGCGACTTCGGTGTCTGGTCAATGCTACCATGCTACCATGTTTTCCCGAAAACAAGACACTTATATTTATTTTTCCTCAAGAAGACACACTATGGCTTATTTTCAGGGAATGTATTATTTTTTATTACGCATCCAGCTTTGCCTCTTCCTTGATGCCCTTCAGAACTGCGCCTATCACTATGTCTTATTTTCAGGGTATGGCTTATATTGTGCAAATGCTTAGAAATCCTGCTACGGCTTATTTTATGGGTATGTCTTATTTTCGGGGAAACAGGGTAGATGCCGGGGTCATGACAGTCCTACGAAAAACAGTCAAAGGAAATAATGCTGCAAAATAGGGTCTGTAAATCCCAAACTGTGGAAATTTTGACTCCAGAGCAGAACATAACTATATAAATGCAACAGCCCAAAATATTAGTTTTGTGGACTGAATGTTTAAAATACCACCTGGATATGCATTCTACTTCAAATCAGCAATGTACTGTTTTCCCTGGTTTAATAATAAAATAAAATAAACCACCACTACGAACACACATTTAGTAAAATCATATTTCATTTTCAATCAACATATCCCCAAAGAGTTTACTTTTCATAGTTCCCTAAAGTTCACACATAAGCTTTTTAGTTTTGGTCACTGGAGGAATGTACTATAACAGGATAAGGCTTGTTTTCCATGGCTCCTATTTACTCTGGAGAAATCAAGAAGCATTGTGCTCTTTCAGAAGAAGGATTTCCTCTAGTAAATTTGCCAGTAGAAAACAATAATGCACTTTGATTGCTTTATTTGGATACCAGCATGGTAAACTCCTTAACTAGCATGAGCAGAAAAAACACTGGAATTAAGCAGCTCGTGACCCATTGATATGAAACTTGTCATGGGCATCTGTGTGGAAATATGCTAAACAGGTTGCCTAATTTGCATAAAGAGAGGCATAAAGAGCTACTAAGTATGCATCATATCCCCATCATTACATTATGCTACATGCAAAACTCAGACTATCAGAGGGATATACATGCATATTAGATTTCAATATTTACATATACGTTTCTCGGGTCAGAATATGTAAGGAGATAGACAGTTTCAGACAACTTAAATTTCTGCAACAGAATCCTAAAAACAAAGAAAACCAAAACCCAGGTAGGGTGGATGAACATTTCTGGCTTATGTCAGGGTGGCAAGTATACAGAATAATAGTTCAAGGTTTATAGAATCATAGAGTTGGAAGAGACCACAAGGGCCATCCAGTCCAACCCCCTGCCAAGCAGGAAACACCATCAAAGCATTCTTGACATATGCCTGTCAAGCCTCTGCTTAAAGACCTCCAAAGAAGGAGACTCCACCACACTCCTTGCCAGCAAATTCCACTGCCGAACAGCTCTTACTGTCAGGAAGTTCTTCCTAATGTTTAGGTGGAATCTTCTTTCTTGAAGTTTGAATCCATTGCTCCGTGTCCGCTTCTCTGGAGCAGCAGAAAACAATCTTTCTCCCTCCTCTATATGACATCCTTTGATATATTTGAACATGGCTACCATATCACCCCTTAACCTTCTCTTCTCCAGGCTAAACATACCCAGCTCCCTAAGCCGTTCCTCATAAGGCATCATTTCCAGGCCTTTGACCATTTTGGTTGCCCTCTTCTGGACACGTTCCAGCTTGTCAGTATCCTTCTTGAACTGTGGTGCCCAGAACTGGACACAGTACTCCAGGTGAGGTCTGACCAGAGCAGAATACAGTGGTACTATTACTTCCCCAGATCTAGATGCTATACTCCTATTGATGCAGCCCAGAATTGCATTGGCTTTTTTAGCTGCTGCATCACACTGCTGACTCATGTCAAGACTCCTAGATCCTTTTCACATGTACTGCTCTCAAGCCAGGTGTCTCCCATCATGTATTTGTGCCTTTCATTTTTTTTGCCCAAGTGTAGTACTTTACTTTGATTAGGGTTCTTCATTGTACACTTATCTCTAAGGGTTTTGTACTGGGTATCTTCTGTTTTTTAAAAAATTATGGCACACCAGTGCAGAAATCAAGGCATGCTCCCATGTACACAGAGCTCTTGCAGATACAAGATGCGCACACCACAGCTCCTGCACCTACAAAAGCGCCAGATTGGACTGGATTTAGTTCTGTTCTACTGTACATTCACTGACAATTAAAATTAGCACTTCACACCACTACTTTGCTTACTCGTGACTCAGCATCCAAACATTCAGAAGCAGATTTCTTCAAATGCAAATTCGTACACCTTGCTTATGCTTATATATATATATTTAAGCAATATTTGTTTTTTTAAAAAGTATTCCTATGACACCATATCATAAAATATCAGGGTGGTTAAAGCATAAAACACCATTCTAAAAAATGGAAATATATGGTAGATAAGCTTTACAGTGTTTGGCTAATCACAAGACAGACCAACCACTATCAGTTACATGGCAAATACAGTTATCATAACATCAGTGTTAGGATATTGCACTGCATCATTGCTTCAGAGCAATGACTTGCTTTCCTCTTCCCCAGGATACCCTCACAAGACTCAACCCGGCTCCTTTCATTCTCTCCAAGCTGCAAAACAAAACAAGCAAGTCTAAGGAACCTCTGTTGGTTTATAGTCATACTGGTACCACTTGGGGATAGGGAGATGGAAAGCAATCAAGAAAGTTTAAAAAGTTTAATCAAGAAAGTTTAAACAGCTGCACAGTCCTGTTGGAATAAAAAGGTCTTCAAGAGATGCCCAAAAGCGCCAACAGTCTGTTGAATCTCTGCAAGAAGATTGTTCCACTTCAAGCAAATGCCGGACTTCTGTGACACAGGGGACAAGAAACAGCATTTGTCATGCTATAGGGCTTCAGCTGATCAAGATATTTGCTTTACAACATAATCAAAGTCCTCTAAGAACCATGTTCTTAGACAGACCTTTTAACATCCAAGGCAGACCTTTTAACATCACAGTAATCCAAGTTTATGCGCCAACTACCGGAGCTGAAGAAAGTGAAATTGACCAATTCTATGAAGACCTACAACACCTTCTAGAAATGACACCAAAGAAGGATGTTCTTCTCATTACAGGGGATTGGAATGCTAAAGTAGGGAATCAAGAGATAAAAGGAACAACTGGCAAGTTTGGCCTTGGAGTTCAAAATGAAGCAGGGCAAAGGCTAATAGAGTTCTGTCAAGAGAACAAGCTGGTCATCACAAACACTCTCTTCCAACAACACAAGAGACGGCTACACATGGATATCACCAAATGGGCAGCATCGAAATCAGATTGATTATATTCTCTGCAGCCAAAGATGGAGAAGCTCTATACAATCAGCAAAAACAAGACCTGGAGCTGACTGTAACTCAGATCATCAGCTTCTTATAGCAAAATTCCAGCTTAAACTGAAGAAAGTAGGAAAAACCACTGGGCCAGTAAGATACAATCTGAATCAAATCCCTTATGAATACACAGTGGAAGTGAGGAACAGGTTTAAGGATTTAGATTTGGTGGACAGAGTGCCTGAAGAACTATGGATGGAGGCTCGTAACATTATACAGGAGGCAGCAACGAAAACCATCCCAAGGAAAAGGAAATGCAAGAAAGCAAAATGGCTGTCCAACGAGGCCTTACAAATAGCGGAGGAGAGGAGGCAAGCAAAATGCAAGGGAGATAGGGAAAGATACAGGAAACTGAATGCAGATTTCCAAAAAACAGCAAGGAGAGACAAGAGGGTCTTCTTAAATGAGCAATGCAAAGAAATAGAGGAAAACAATAGAATGGGGAAAACCAGAGATCTGTTCAAGAAAATTGGAGATATGAAAGGAACATTTCGTACAAAGATTACCATAATCAAGGACAAAAGTGGTAAGGACCTAACAGAAGCAGAAGACATCAAGAAGAGGTGGCAAGAATACACAGAGGAATTATACCAGAAAGACATGGAGGTTTCGTACACCCCAGGTAGTGTGGTTGCTGACCTTGAGCCAGACATCTTGGAGAGTGAAGTCAAATGGGCCTTAGAAAGCACTGCTAATAACAAGGCCAGTGGAAGTGATGATATTCCAGCTGAACTATTTAAAATTTTAAAAGATGATGCTGTTAAGGTGCTACACCCAATATGCCAGCAAGTTTGGAAAACTCAGCAATGGCCAGAGGATTGGAGAAGATCAGTCTACATCCCAATTCCAAAGAAGGGCAGTGCCAAAGAATGCTCCAACTACCGCACAATTGCGCTCATTTCACACGCTAGCAAGGTTATGCTTAAAATTCTACAAGGCAGGCTTAGGCAGTATGTGGACCGAGAACTCCCAGAAGTGCAAGCTGGATTTCGAAAGGGCAGAGGAACCAGAGACCAAATAGCAAACATGCGCTGGATTATGGAGAAAGCTAGAGAGTTCCAGAAAAACGTCTACTTCTGCTTCATTGACTATGCAAAAGCCTTTGACTGTGTCAACCACAGCAAACTATGGCAAGTTCTTAAAGAAATGGGAGTGCCTGATCACCTCATCTGTCTTCTGAGAAATCTCTATGTGGGACAAGAAGCTACAGTTAGAACTGGATATGGAACAACTGATTGGTTCAAAATTGGGAAAGGAGTACGACAAGGTTGTATATTGTCTCCCTGCTTATTTAACTTATATGCAGAATTCATCATGCGAAAGGCTGGACTAGATGAATCCCAAGCCGGAATTAAGATTGCCGGAAGAAATATCAACAACCTCAGATATGCAGATGACACAACCTTGATGGCAGAAAGCGAGGAGGAATTAAAGAACCTTTTAATGAGGGTGAAAGAGGAGAGCGCAAATTATGGTCTGAAGCTCAACATCAAAAAAACCAAGATCATGGCCACTGGTCCCATCACCTCCTGGCAAATAGAAGGGGAAGAAATGGAGGCAGTGAGAGATTTTACCTTCTTGGGCTCCTTGATCACTGCAGATGGTGACAGCAGTCACAAAATTAAAAGACGCCTGCTTCTTGGGAGAAAAGCAATGACAAACCTAGACAGTATCTTAAAAAGCAGAGACATCACCTTGCCGACAAAGGTCCGTATAGTTAAAGCTATGGTTTTCCCAGTAGTGATGTATGGAAGTGAGAGCTGGACCATAAAGAAGGCTGATCGCCGAAGAATTGATGCTTTTGAATTATGGTGCTGGAGGAGACTCTTGAGAGTCCCATGGACTGCAAGAAGATCAAACCTATCCATTCTTAAGGAAATCAGCCCTGAGTGCTCCCTGGAAGGACAGATCCTGAAGCTGAGGCTCCAATACTTTGGCCACCTCGTGAGAAGAGAAGAATCCTTGGAAAAGACCCTGATGTTGGGAAAGATTGAGGGCACTAGGAGAAGGGGACGTCAGAGGACAAGATGGTTGGACAGTGTTCTCGAAGCTACGAACATGAGTTTGACCAAACTGCGGGAGGCAGTGCAAGACAGGAGTGCCTGGCGTGCTATGGTCCATGGGGTCACGAAGAGTCGGACACGACTAAACGACTAAACAACAACAACAACAAGAACCATGTTCTTCGTGTGACCAATGCAGCCCTATTCACACATGACCCATGTGGAGAGCTGTTGTCCTTCTTTTCACTTTCTTGCTGCAATGGACCAGATCCCACCAGCAACTGAATGGATGGGACAAGGGATGACATCTTTTGAAAGAAATCTGCCAGCAGAATGAAGCAGATGGTCAATCAAAGCACTTTTAGAAAGTAGCTTTAAGGGTGTATGTGTGTTTGTGTGTGTGTATATGTATCATGTTTATTAAAGTGATATTCTTCTCCTACAGTAGGTGAACAGATTAATTTTACAGTGGCATTAATTGTGCCGCAATGATTTTAAAAGCACACAGAGCTTTAGTCCTTTTATCATCTGAATTTGTGCATGATAGGAAGTGATAATTTGGATCGTTCATTACCATTAAGTGATTTATTTGTCTCTGCTTACTTTTCCATGTTTCATTTCTGCGAACTCCTTCCTAGCAGCTCACTAATCTTTAGCGTAAAGATGCTTCTTCTTTTTCTTTTTCTTTTGGAAAATCCTATTAAGTCCCTTTGAAAATATTTATCTTAATCCCTATTAATCATACATCGGATAGAAAGAAGCAATTTTTTAAATTGGCTGTAATCCCATTACATTTTAATACAGCAAAAAAGAAAATCAATCCATAGAAACAAAAGTGTTATCTGCTGAAAGTTGCTTCTATCGATTGGTTTCACATTATAGCAGTGGTAAGAGACATTCAGCCCTATTGCATTTTAACTGGTTAGGATAAACCAAAGCAGCCTCTCTAAACAATACAACTGTATGTAGCAGTGACACTGCCAATTTTTCTTTCACAGCAAGTAGGAGAGAACGAGGTATTCCAAACCTTTGGATTATAACATCACTGCTACCGGTTGTCCATTGGACTGAGTTCAAGTGCTGGTTTTGATGTATAAAGCCCTATACAGTTTAGGACCAGGATGGCTGAAATATCACCTCACCGCTTATATACCCAGTTAATTACTTCACTCAGCAGGTGAGGGACTTCTGCAGATACCATCTTATCAACAGCTTCTGCACAATGCAGGAAATTCGCCTTTTGAGTGTTAAGTTCAACAGAGGAGGACCTCTTGATAGTTCCACCACCCTTAGAGATTTGCGGGTGGTGGCGACTTGGGAGAGGACATTCATCATGGTATTTCTTAAGTTGTGGAACTTCCTTCACAGAGAGGTGTGTCTGATACCTTCATTGTCTAGCTTTCATTATAGGCTGAAGTTTAACACGTGAGATGTCTATTTCGAGGCCCCACTCTGGGTGTGATTGTAATTTGTTTAAAACTGTGTTTTAATGCTGCGTTTCATATTACTGTATTCTGTTGCAGGACCTTTTCATGAAATGTGGGCAATAAATCTCATGATAGATAAATGAATGAATGAATGGCTGGCTGGCTGGCTGTCCTTAGGGATAGAGACACTTGACTGAAAATGAATAACCAGGAGCAGGGTTTCTTCTTTTTTTTCAGCCAGAATTTGTCAGAACCTAGTCCTGGCACCTCATGTGGGTGCCATTATAAGAGAACAAGGGAGGTGTTTATGGTGAGTTCCGGCACCTTTTTTTCTAGAAAAGCAGCATTGACTAGGAGTTTTGTTTTATTAGCTTATCTGAGCACCAAGACATTCCAGTCTGCACCTGCCCGCTCTCTTCCAAAAACAGAAACCTATATTGTATGCCTTGGGATGGATGGATCGGACTGGGACAAGGCTGCAGTCAGTTAAATTCATGAAATTAAAAGACGCCTGCTTCTTGGGAGAAAAGCAATGACAAACCTAGACAGCATCGTAAAAAGCAGAGACATCACCTTGCCAACAAAGGTCCATATAGTTAAAGCTATGGTTTTCCCAGTAGTGATGTATGGAAGTGAGAGCTGGACCATAAAGAAGGCTGAAAATTGATGCTTTTGAATTATGGTGCTGGAGGAGACTCTTGAGAGCCCCATGGACTGCAAGAAGATCAAACCTATTCATTCTTAAGGAAATCAGCCCTGAGTGCTCACTGAAAGGACAGATCCTGAAGCTGAGGCTCCAATACTTTGGCCACCTCATGAGAAGAGAAGACTCCCTGGGAAAGACCCTGATGCTGGGAAAGATTGAGGGCACAAGGAGAAGGGGACGACAGAGGACGAGATGGTTGGACAGTGATTCTCGAAGCTACCAACATGAGTCTGACCAAACTGCGGGAGGCAGTGGAAGACAGGAGTGCCTGGCATGCTCTGGTCCATGGGGCCACGAAGAGTAGGACATGTCTGAATGACTAAACAACAACAAAAAAGAGGACAAGCCCCCAGCCAATGTGTAAAGTTAAGGTAAGCAACCATCACCCCAGATTTCACCAAAATCCTAGCTGAAAGCAGCAGAAAATTGACCCCTGCTTTGGATAGGTAATGTGTGTCTCCCCCCCCCCCCAAAATTTGGGAACAGGAAGGTTAAGAAAGCTCTAGTTTCTTTGCCCAGAATTGTCTTGTCAGCTGCCTTCTTGTCTCTGGCATCTGAATTTTTTGGAAACTTTCCCACCAGTCTTTTCAGTTGTATTTTTTGCTATCTTTCCTCTCTTGCATATGGGAAAGAGTGAATGATGGTTTCTCTCCCTGTATTGCAGTGGAATATGGGCACAGCTCTGTTAAATGCAGTCATCTTTCTACTCAGTTTAGAGACCTCTGCTGGTTGAAACAAGTAGAAATGTATGAACGCAAAATAATAATTCTCCACCACAATGCACGATGAAGTTCTGGAATAGCAGATTCTCCATTTTGTGGTGGTTAAATTAGGGTTGCCATGTGTCCTCTTTTTCCAGGACATGCCCTCTTTTTCAGGGGTAAAATTTGAGACAAATTGCATTTATTTGCTTTGAATGGCCGCCATAGCATCCTCTGTTTTTGCTCTTCAAAATATGGCAACCTAGTGAAAGAAAACCTATAACCATGCTGTATAACATATATTTGGATCTGGGAAAGGTAAATTTGGCCACGTATACTTGTCTTTTAGAAAAGTTGTTTTTTTTATATAAAAAAACAATACCTCTTATTAAAGGTTTCTGATGAAAATTAAGTCATGGGTAGGAGAACAGAGGTCTTCTTGTGGATTTCAATTTCCCTCATTTTAAATTTTAATCCTGTCTTCTGTCGTGTTAGCTATACTTCCCAGTTTTACCCCCATTTTGCAAATTTGATTAGGACTCTCTCCATGACTTCATTTAAGTCACTTATTGAAATATCAAAAGATCCCACACAAGGTTCCTGCAAGGACAACAGGAGGTGGAATCAGGGTAATGATTCATTATTCAAAATTTGAATTAAATCAGAAATTCAAGACTGAATATTTTATATTTTACGAAAATGGGGTAACCATCATTAATTGCTCTTTTAAACAAAGTAAAATCCCATTGGGCCTGGATGCATCTTGCAATCTGTTTTAAGGCTAATCCATTAACGTCTGTATGACTCCACCTAGACCTCACTTTACAATCTGCAGTCACTTTAGGAAAGCAGCCCCCCTCAAGCTGAGCTTGCTTGAGCAGCATGGTATTCCATCCTGAGCTATGGTATATTCCTATCATTATTTGGGGGGGGGGGGAAGCTGTTTCTAGGCAGCCTTCCATCATATTCCAGACCATGGAGGGATTCGGAGGGAGATTTTAAAGTGTAGGTGAATTCGTATGGGCAGGTACTGTGTTTCTCCAAAAATAAGACACCGTCTTATATTTATTTTTCCTAAAAAAAGAAAAACACATGGTGGCTTATTTTCAGGGGATGTCTTATTTTTTTTAATTAAGTATGGTGCAGTTTAACCTACAAGGTTAAACTGCTTATCACTATGGCTTATTTTCGGGGGTATGGCTTATTTTCGGGGGCATGTCCTATTTTTGGGGTATGGCTTATTTTCGGAGACACACGGTAGTTTCATATGTCTGTAACTTAGTCTGAATCCACACAGTTAACAATTGCATAAATAACACGGTCTACTTTGCCTCTAACTTAATCCAGGCCCAACCCCTGTTCTTTGAACTCTTGCTATGCTTCGTTCTTAGCAGGAGAACACCGTATGCAAAAGTAGCTTTGACTATATGCCCATGAATCCATGGGGAAGTCAAGTCCCCTACCCCCCATCACTAGTTATTAAGTCCAACAAACGAGGCTTACTTAAATTGAAAACATAGCTGCCCCTAGAGCAAGCCTTAAAAGAAAAGAAAAGCCTGTGCTATAGACATTTATCTCTGCTCAAATTACAGCAAGTCGGCAGCACTTCCTAGCCGCCTGACCTTTTTCGTTCTCTGAATTACAGTCTAAGGCTTCTAAATAGCTTCCTTACAGCAAAATTTGCCTGTGAGCCAATAATAAGAGACCTAGAAGTAGCCATTTTTTAAAAGAAGGGGGGGGGAAATAAGGGAGGTTAATCAGGAGAGTGATCTAAATAATTCTTCCTCAAATACTAATAAATCAATTGTAGCAGAACCTACCAAGCCTCCATTGGGAAATGTAAAATCTTGCCAAGGTCTAGGCATATCATTTAAGCATACACCGGTTTCTAGATATTTCGAAATCCTGTCTTTTCTAATAGTTTGCTTTGTTAAAAATCTGAACAGACATGGTATAGAACTGTGGAACTGGAACTGTTGCTGGTGCCACACTACTCCTCCTGCAGTGTAAAATAATAATAATGTTGTTTTAGTGTGGCAGCAGCTACACATTGGAACTCCTTGACTATTGACACCAGACAGGCACTTCTACTACAGTCTCCTCAGCGACTGCCCAAAACATTTTTGCTTAGGCAAGCCTATCCAAGCGCAGAGATGCCGTGTGCTTGTTCGTTTACTTCCATTTCTAATTGTTTCCTGAAATGTTTCAATTGCTTCTTTTTAGCTGTTTCCAATGGTAATAGTTCTTGTAAAACACTTAGAGGCATAGCTGCCAAGTCTCCCGTTTTCTCCGGGAAAACCCCTTTTTTACTTACCTTTTCCCCGTCTCCCGTTTTTCTCCATTATTTTCTCCTGCCAGCGGCCATTTTTTCTTTCCGATTTGCCCTTCTATGGGCACCAAAAATGGCCGCTGCCAGCTTCAAAATCGCATCTACGCATGTCCGGAAGTGCATAGACGTGACTTCCGATGTTGGCGGCGGCCATTTTGGTGCCCATAGATGGGCAAAGCGACACCGGAAGTTGCGTTGGCACACTTCCTGACATGCGTACAAGCGACTTTTGAAGCCGGCGACGGCCATTTTGGGTGCCCATAGAAGGGCAAAGCAACACTGGAAGTTACATCGACGCAACTTCTGGTGTAAAATGGCTGCTGGTCCCGGATTCTGCAGTCCGGAACTTGGAAGGTAAGCTTAGAGGCCGTGTCACAATCAAGCGGTATATAAATTTTGTTAAAATAAGAACAAATTGATTAACAAGATGCCTCTTTCTCTTCCTGCTAATCATGTTTTGATTCACATTAGGGCTAGGACGAAATAGCCACCCCACTTTCACATGGTTTTCATTGCTCGGCAGAACTTTTGCAGTTCCGATTCTACTTTTCTGATTCCACCTAACCCACCCACCTGTTTGAAAATTACGGCAGTGAAAAAAGGGAGCTATTTTCAGAGGAACAGAAAGCGACGAAGAAAAAGAAGCTGTCTCCAAGGTGCATGTGGCCCGAGTCCTGTTAATCTTTTTATAGAGCACTTTTAAATATTAAAATATGAAACATACTCTTTTCCTCCCATCTCATTAATTTTCATTATGGTGCTATTCAGTTGTGCGGCTTGTAGCAACACAGGGTCAAGGTTGATTTTGCGAACATGGTGGAGCACATAAGCACTGAACCCTGTTTTTTCCAGACCATTTGATTTTGAATGTGCTTAAATGAATCTGCAATTATAGGAAGCCCACCCTACCCCCTCCATCCCCCAGTAGTAGCTTTCTGTGTTCCATCTACTGTTCCAGAGTCCTTGCTGCGTTTGCCTTAGTAAATGCAAGCATCCCATTATGGGACTAGACTTGGATGCCTGTACATTTTTTTGACACTTGCTGTGATCGCCAACAAATGCATCTGCCAAGCAACAGGCTCACAACAGTAACTGTGTTCTTTCCTAATTGGCTGCCACTTGTTTGCATATCTATGGCCCAATGCTGCTACCACTGCCCACCGTTAATGACAATCAGTGCAGGAGAAGCAATTATAATCTTGCAGATTCTAGCCTTTCACTTAGCTCTTGCGAGGCTTCCTTAGATACCGTAGCTCCATTGTTTTGCATTCTGTCATGGTTCAAATTCTCAAAAGCTTAACAACTCCCAATTATCAGCAACATTTACAGAAGAGAAATGTGAGGGGGATACTTGATCTCTTGAGAATGGAATTTCCTTAAGTAGAAAATATCTTCACCAACTATTTATTCAGCGTCTGCATCTACATCATGGTCCTATGAACTACTTAGGTAGGACAGTGTAGATCAGGCATCCCCAAACTGCGGCCCTCCAGATGTTTTAGCCTACAACTCCCATGATCCCTAGCTAAGAGGACCAGTGGTCAGGGATGATGGGAATTGTAGTCCAAAACATCTGGAGGGCCGAAGTTTGGGGATGCCTGGTGTAGATGATAAATAGGAACATGGGCACTCGCCTTATGCCAGATCAAATCATTTGTCCTCCTAACCCATGGGTAGGCAAGCTAAGGCCCGGGGGCCAGATCTGGCCCAATTGCCTTCTAAACCCAGCCTGCGGACAGTCCTGGAATCGGTGTGTTTTTACTTAAAATGCATCTCTGGGTTATTTGTGGGGCATAGGAGTTTGTTCATTTTTTTTTCCCTTTCAAAATATAGTCTGGTCCCCCACAAGGTCTGAAGGACAGCGGACTGGCCCCCTGCTGAAAAGGTTTGCTGACCCCTGACCTAACCCTATATTGCCCACTGACTGGAAGTGGCTTGCTGAGTTTTCAGTTCTTTCATTATCATCAGCTTGGGGGGGTCCTTAGGGATGGGTAACCTGTGGTCCTCCAGATGTGAACCAACAACATATGGTGGGCTACAACTTCCTGCTTAAACTGTCAATACCAAGGGCTTTCTGATTGCAAAGCAGATACCATAATCTTGAACTATGGTCCTTCCCAAATAGGAAACTCAAGAACTAACCCACTCTCACATGAACCTGCCTCAGATCTTCATCTGAGCCTTTTCTCCGAATATGGGTGGGTGACCACAGAAAGTGCCTTTGCCGTTGCATTCCACCTTTGGAAGATTTTTCCTGGAGCTGGAAACTGTCACAGAGAGCTTAAAACACCATGCCAAGACCTTTTGAGTTGTCAGTGCCTTTAACAATCAGGGAAAAACACAAGCATTTTACTACCTGGAATTCTTCATGAACCACATCTCTCCATTTGAATCGGCCTGCAATCATCATCTGAGGCCCTTCTCCATGAGAGGTCCAGAAGGTTGCAACCTGAGAATAAGCCTTTTCTGCGGTGGTTCTGCGTTTGTGGAATGTGCTCCATAGGGAGGCTTCCTGGTACCAGGCGAAAGCGTTTCTCTATAAAACAGGACTTTGGCTGATTAACCAATCTATGGTGTTTAAAATGTGTTTGTGGGAGGGGAGTTATTGGTTTATTTTAGTTTTTATGTAATGTATTTTATGTCCTCATTTTGTATTTTTATGTCGTAAACCTCCCTGTGATGAAGGGCAGTATACTTACTTACTTACTTACTTACTTACTTACTTACTTACTTACTGGTACAGTACTTACTTACTTACTTACTTACTTACTTACTTACTTACTTACTTACTTACTAACTAGATAGACAGACAGACAGACAGACAGATTTAAGCCATATTTGCCAACATATTGCCCTTCAGCCATTTTGAACTGCAACTCGCACTGGCAATGTTGGCTGGGGCTAATGGGAGCTCTACTATGGAACATCTGGAGGGTGACCAAGCTGATTTAAAAGATAATAATCAACAGTGTATATCACCATAGTTACAATCAGCAAGCCAAATAGTAGACAAGCAAGTTCAATAATGGGCCATCTGTAAAAACAAAAACAAACAAAACCCCAAGACCTATTTCACAGCTTTCACCTTTGATGAGGATGTGTTTTTAAGTGGTTGATTTGCATTGCTTTTAATTTTCTCCTTTTTATTTTGTAAATGAATGTAGTCACTTGACACTACATAGTAATTATCAAAATGGAAATTTGAGCACCTGTCCTCCTCAGCCATGACTTAAAGCCAAGGGTTTCAGAGAGACACCTCCATTCCTGCGCAGGGGGTATGAAATCCCCAAAGTGAAATGAACAAGAGCTGGTTTTATGGTGTCCAGGATCTATAACTCCCTCTTTTAGCTACTTTTCACTGTCACGGCTCACCTCTGGATCAGCCCCTGTGGGGTCTATCCATGCAGTTGTTGCTGTTTTTGTTTTAAATCAAGATCAGATCATTTGAAAATTCAGGAACTGGGCAGAAATTCAGAAACATTCTCTAGCGCATTTACAAATGAGCCATGACAGCTTTTGGAAAGTTGGTCCTGGCTCAGGGCCAGAGTCTGAGGAGTTGTTAAAAGAGGAAACTGCAGGTCAAGGGCACCATGAAACAATTTCTCTCCTGTTCCAGCAGGTTTGTATCAAGGAATCTGGCAGTCTGGGTGCCATCTCTGGGGGGCTGGGGGGGGGAGGCACCCACAATTTTTTTACTGTGGGTGAGCCAATGTGTTGGTCTGAGCTTTGCTGCTCTACTTTTCTACCCTCATGGTGTCAAGAAGAGAGTACAACTGGTCAGCCCAGATAAATCAGGTGTCCAGGGGAGCCAACAAGGGCCTTGCTGTCCTTATATAAGGCCTGCCCTCAGTTTGGCTTCCCAGTTTGAGTGACTCAACATTAAAGAAGCCCAACAGGCTCTTATGGCCTTGGGAATGGATGAGTTTGTGTTTGCTTTGAAAATGAATCAAGATTGTCAAGGGTTCCATCCGAATGCTCAAAATCCTTCTGGTTTTCATCCTCAAGCATTCAGAAGGACAGCCAAGAGGCCAATTCCCTCTTCTACTTGGTACCCCATCCCCAAGGGAATGGGTCTTACCTTGATGGCTCAGAGAGGGTACTGATCTGTAGCAGTGTCTCCCATAAACTATTTTTCCAAAGTGAAAACAATGCCAGTATACTGACCCTGGTGATGCTCAGACTTAATGCTAAGCCAGGACATAAAGGTAAAGGTAAAGGCGCCCCTGACTATCAGGTCCAGTCGTGTCCGACTCTGGGGTTGCAGCGCTCATCTCGCTCTATAGGCCGAGGAAGCCGGCGTTTGTCCGCAGACAGCTTCCGCATCATGTGGCCAGCATGACAAAGCTGCTTCTGGCGAACCAGAGGAGCGCACGGAAACGCTGTTTACCTTCCCACCGGAGCAGGCCCTATTTATCTACTTGCACTTTGATGTGCTTTCGAACTGCTAGGTGGGCAGGAGCTGGGACCGAGCAACGGGAGCTCACCCCGTTGCAGGGATTCGAACTGCTGACCTTCTGATCAGCAAGCCCTAGACTCTGTGGTTTAACCCACAGCGCTACCTGGGTCCCCAAGCCAGGACATACTGTTCATAATTTGTGTGTTGACAGATGTACCTTGAGCTCTCCTGCTTCACTTCTCCCTTAGTCAAGTTGGGAAACAATATCTGGGGAAGCTGGCATATTGTTGTGTTGTGGTTTGTTTATCTCCAAACAAAGCACACCCTGGAGCCAAGGTTTGCTCTTGGCTGTGGTTTATTTGGAAGAAGGAAACTACGAGTGAGCTGGTTCAGAAGTATTGATAAGTCACAATGTTCCTCTGCTTGACTAAGGAAAGAGCAAAATGGGAACTGCTGCATCACCAAGAGAGAGCATCCCCCATCCAATATTTTTTTTTAAATCAAAGATAAGAAAAACTAATCTAAATAAAAATACAAACCCAAAAGAGGGGGGCAGGAGTGAGTGGTGAAATGTTGGGTGTTCCAACCTTGCCCCAAGCGGGAGAGGTCAAGGCAAATGATCCCTGCTCAAACACTGCCACCTTCCTTTCCTGAGCTACCTTCTGGAATTTGACCAACCATGTATTTGACCACATCGCCTTTGACGCCTCTGATCTTTGCTAGCCTCTTAACCTTCAGGTCCTCCATTGCAACTACTGTAGACCACACCTATGACCCACCTGATCTTGGTGGTAGTTTAACAAAGGCTGCAGGGAGATCCCTCAACACTTCATGGTTTTGTCTGTCTGCATGGTTTTGTCTTTCTCATTTTCCCAAGCTGAAATTCAGTTATCCATATCCCTACCGCAATTTTTGAATGGCTACCATTAATATAAATGAAACAAACAACTATTTGCAGCAGCAGCACCACCACCACCACCAACAACAACAACAACAAATGTATGTATACATTTTTATATCTTTCATTGCCTAAAAGTAGTTTAGTGTCATCAAAGTTTGGAACCGGCTATTGGATCCTTTTGACCAGGGGAAGTTAGTCATCATTGCCAATAGATTCATGTTCAAGTTTAATGTTTTTTTTTTTAAAAAAATTTTTTTTCAATTTTAAAAAACTTTATTTCTTATTCTTTTATAAAAGTTACACACATACAAACTACAAAATCGACCAAATCAACACAAAGAAAGCGAACACCAATATAACTACAAATAATATATACAAAGCTATACACCAAAACCCCCCAAAAAAAAGAAAGAAAGAAAGAAAAAGAAAAAAGAAAAAAAGGCGAAAAAGAAAGTAATAAGAAAGGAAGGTAAGGGGAAAAAGAAAAGAAAAAAAAAGTAAAAAGGAAAAGCATATATGTATATATACATATATTTTAAAAAATAAGAATAAAAGAATAAAAATCTTCCGATTGCTGATATACCGTTTCTCACCATTTTTTATTTTCCCTGTTTTCCTCTTTTTTGTTTTCCCACCCTTTGTGGGTAACTCTTCTCCCATCGCTTCTGCTATTTTCTCTTTAAGCAATCCTTAAATTAAATTAGACAAACTACTAATTCACAATTCAAACCCTCTTTCTTCAGGTGATCCTCTACTGGCTTCCATTCCTTTTGTACTCTCTGTTTTGCTACATTCCTTACGGCCGCTGTCATTTTGTCCAAATTCATATATTCTATCACTTTAATTAACCAATCCTGAATCGAAGGCACCTCCTCCCCTTTCCATTTTTGTGCTATTACTATCCTTGCTGCAGCTACCGCATATAGTATTACATTCCTCTTCTCTTTAGGGATATTTTCTGGTAGCATGCTTAACAGGAATAGTTCCGGCTTTTTTCCAAATGTTAATTTTAAAATATTTTTTAATTTCTCGTAAATCCTGTTCCAAAATTCTTGTATTTTTCTGCAATGCCACCAGCAATGCATAAATGTACCTATCTTTTCTTTGCATTTCCAACATTTGTTGGATCCAGTCTTATATATTTTATGTAGTTTTTCCGGAGTCAGGTGCCATCTGTAAAACATTTTTTGCATATTCTCTTTTATTGCCGTGCAAGCTGTAAATCTCATACTTCCATTCCAGAGTCCTTCCCATTGTGTACAATATATAGTTCTGCCAATATCTTGTGCCCATTTCACCATTACATTTTTTACTACCTCATCCTTTAAATTCCATTCTAACAAGAATTTGTATAATTTAGTAATTTGTTTATCCCCATTTTCGATTAATAATTCCTGTAGTTTTGATTTCCCCTCTTGAAATCCCAATTTCTTGTGACATTGGAAGAGACTCTGGACCTGGTTGTAATGGAGCCAGCTTGCACATTCCTTTTTTACCTCTTCATATGGTTTCAATAAGTAATCCCCACCTTCTCTCCTAACTATTTCTTGATATGTTTTCCAATTCCCCTCTTTTTTCCCTCTATTTATGGCTGTCATCTCGAATGGAGAGGCCCACCAGGGTGTTTTTGGCTCTAAGATTTTCTTATTCTCCTCCCATACTCTTAATAATGACCTTTTTATAATGTGATCGGTAAACTCTTTATAGCTTCTCTCTCTCTCCTTCACCAGGTAGGTGTGCCAGCTCCACACATTCCTAAAACCTTCTAGCTCCAATATATCTTTATCCTCCTGTACAATCCATTCGTTTATCCAGCACAGATTTGCTGCTGCATAATAGATTTTGAGATCTGGCACTCCCCAACCTCCTCTTTCTTTAGCATCTGTTAGCAGCCGGTACTGAATCCTCGGTTTTTTATTTCCCCAGATAAATTTACTTAGTTCCTTTCTCCATTGTTCAAAAATTTCAATTTTCCCAATTATGGGTAACATTTGAAAAAGGAAGAGAAATTTAGGTAAAACTGCCATTTGTATGGAGGCTATTCTTCCTGACATTGATAAATTTAGATTCCCCCATTTTTCTAAATCTTTTTTAACTTGTCTCCAGACCTTCCCATAATTTTCTTCATATAAATTTACATTATTAGATGTTAAATTTATTCCTAAATACTTTACTTTTTCTACTATCTCCCATTTAAATATCTTTTTTGCATCCTCTAATTCTTTTCCTTTCATATTTTTAGTAATTATTTTTGTCTTTCCTTTATTGATTTTTAATCCTGCAATTTCTCCATATTTTTCCAATTTTTCCTCCAAGAACGGGATTGAATTTGTCGGGTCTTCCAATATGATTACAATGTCATCAGCGAACGCTCTGATTTTAAATATACTATTTTTAACTGTTAAGCCCTTTATATTCTCATCTTCTTTTATGTCTTTAATGAGGCACTCTATCGCCAATACAAAAAGTAGAGGCGATAGTGGACATCCTTGTCGGGTCCCTTTACTTATTTTTAGATCTTCCAATATCTCCCCATTAATTATTAGTTTCGCCGATTGTTCATTGTAAATTGTTCTTATCCCGTTTAAAAAATTCCCCTCTATGCCGATTTTCTTCAGTACCCTTTCCATAAACACCCAAGCTAGGTTGTCAAAAGCCTTTTCGGCGTCCAAAAAGATGAGCGCCGCTTTTTGGCTTGGGTGCCAATCTAGGTATTCTATCGCATTTAATATGACCCTCATATTGTTTGCCATTTTTCTCTTAGGCAGAAACCCTTGTTGTTCTTTACCAATCAATCTGTTTAATATTTTTTTAAGACGTTCTGCCAAAATAGATGCAAATATTTTGTAATCTAAATTTAGTAATGAAATCGGCCTAAAGTTTCCTACATTTTCATCTTTCTCCTCTCCCTTTGGAATTAATGTAATAAATGCTTGCTGCCAAGATTTAGGAAAGGTCCCTTTCTCCAAAATTCCGTTCACTAATTTTTTATATATTTCTTTTAATTCATTTTTAAATATCTTGTAATGTTGTGCCGACAGCCCATCTGTCCCCGGGGATTTTCCTTGTTTTAATTTCCCAATTGCTTCCATTATCTCCTGATCTGTTATTGGTTTATTTAACATTGTTCTTTCTTCTTCTTTTATTTGCTCCATATTCCTTCTTTTAAAATATTGCTCTAGTTTCTTTTTATTTATTTCTTCTTTCTTATATAATTTTCTATAATAGTTGTTGAAACAATTGTGTATATCCTCTATCTTTGTCCAATACCTTTCCCCTTCTTTCACTGCCGTAATTATCCTCTTGTTTTGTTCCTTTCTTAACTTCCACGCTAGTAATTTTCCTACTTTCCCTCCCATTTCGAATGTCCTTTGCTTTGCCCACTTTATTTTTTTCTCAATTTCATTCCCTACCAACATCGACAATTCATTCTGTAATATCTTGATTTGTAATACTATTTTTTTATCTTTAGGGTTTTTAGCCAATTCCTTTTCTTTTCCTTTTATCGCCTCTTCTATTTTACCTATTTTTTCTCTTCTTTCTTTATTAATTTTACTTTTCTGTTGGATATAAATGCCTCTAATAAAAGCTTTACTGGCCTCCCAGATTGTCGTTATCTCCATTCCTCCTGTACTATTTGTTTTAAAAAATTCTTCCAATAATCTCTTAACTTTCCCTGTAAAAGTCTCGTCATTTAATATATTCTCATCTAATCTCCACCTCCCTAATTTCCTCTCTTTGTCTCTTAATCTAATCATCACTGGATTATGGTCCGTTATAGATTTTGTTAATATTTCACATTTTGACACTTTCGTTAATAATTTCACTGAGAGCCAGATCATATCTATCCTTCCTGCTGATTTGTTTGGGCCTGAGTAATATGTAAATTTCTTCTCTTTATCATTTTGTATCCTCCAACTGTCTTTTAATTCAAAATTTTCGACCAGATATTTAAATGTTTTTGGTAGTTCTCCTTTATTTCTTCTTCCTTTTTCTGTTCTATCTTTGCTTGCATCTACCACCCCATTAAAATCTCCTACTAAGATTACTTCTTCTCTTTCAATGCTTTCTCCCATTTGATCTCCTAACTTTTGGAAAAAGTTTACCTTACACCCGTTCGGTGCATAGATGTTTACTATGGTCACATTACCTCCTGGAATTTCCAGCCTTACACCCACTACTCGGCCTTCTCCATCTTGGAATAGCTTTTCAGCCTTAATACTTTTCTTAACGTATGTTACTACGCCCCTTTTCTTTCTTTTATCCAGTGAAACGTAATCTTCTCCCAGTCTTTTATTTCTCAAAATTCTTTCATGTTTTTTTGAAACATGAGTTTCTTGGAGGCAGATTACGTCCCACGCTCCTTTCTTTAGAATGTGTTCTATCTTGTTTCTCTTTACCTTATTATTCAAGCCATTCACATTCCATGAAACAATATTTAAATTCATTCTTTAATAACGTAATATCAGATCAATAAAAATACACTTAATTCTTAGAAATAGCTAGGGAACAAGAGGGCTAAACTTGCCGCCTTTGCAGTATTTATTTATCCAACCCCCTCTCTCCAGAGGTGATGGCTTCTATAATGGAAATTTTTTAGAGCAAGACAGAGAAAAGGTCCTACCACCTAGATATAGAAAGAGAAGAGTGAAGTGAGAAGTGAAGGGGAGGGGAAAAGAGAAAAAAAAATCTTTGAACAGTTACTTTTTGTCATCCACACAACCTTTTCAGTCTCTTTTCCTCCCTGCCTTTCTGTTTATTTCTCTTCTTGATTGTTGTCCTCCTCCTCCTCCCCTGTTATCTCCTTCCTAAGCCTCCTTCCAAATCTTTCACCCTCCTCAACTGATTTGATTACTTTTCTTCTTTCTTTATAAAAGAAGGACAGGCCCTGTGGGTACTCCCAAGTATACCAAATGCCTTTCTTTCTCAGGACATCAGTCAATTCTTTATAATTCTGCCTTTTCATTCTAAATCTTTTGGGAATTTCCTTATATATTGCCACTGTTCTCCCCTCTATCACCAATTCCTCTTTCTTCTTTTTCTGCAGAATTTTATCCTTTACCAAATGCGAATTAAGGAAGAGCATGCAGTCTCCCAACATGTTCTTTTTCTTATCTATTTTAACTCTATACACCTTATCCACGTCCATCCACAATTCTTCCTCTTTCACCTTTAACCAACCCGCCAACTCCCTCACCACCTTCTCTTCAATCTGTTCATTCTGTGATTCCGGAACGCCTCTCAGGCGAAGAGTCAACGCATTCTGTTTCATCTCTATTAAAGCTAGTTGATCTTCCAACTCCTCACACTTTTTCTTCCATTCCTCTTTGTTATCTTCCTTTGTATTCTGTATTCTTCTCAACTCTTTATTTTCCATGGCTACTTTCTTGATCGCTTCCTCCTGTTTGTTGACTCTTGTGTTGATTTCTTTAATTGCCTGATCCAGTTCCTTGTTTTTTATACTCAAATCTTTTATCTGTCCTGATATCTCCGTGATGACTTTAGAGTTCTGTTCTATTTTCGTTTCTACTGAGTCCAACTTGTCGCTTAAAGATTTATTCGTTTTTTCAACTGAATCTAGTTTTTCACCTAGAGTCTTATTCATTTCAAAAATCAGTTCCTTAATATCCATTAGTGGGTCGTTCTCCTGAGGTGATGATTGCCTTCTGTTGTTGTTTGATGCCATCACTTGATTCTGTCCTTTTTTCATTTTACCCCCTTTTCGCTCTCCTCTTTCCAATGATGTCCCTTTATTCTTTCACACTTGGGAGTTCCCTTTTGGCCTTTCAAGATCTTATCAGTCCCATCATTCTGGTCTGCACTTTAAAATCAGTGGAAGATTACTTGCTGTTTCCCTCCTGGCCTCTAGATGTCGCTGACAGCCACTCCTTCTTTCCTCCTGCACTCCTGCACTCCCTCTTCTCTCCCCTTTTGTTGTTTTCACTTCCTTAGAGAAGGGGGAAGTCTGTCCGTTTGTAGGGTTCCACTTAAAGCAGTTCCGCCATTTTCAACCCTTTCTTATTAGCGTATTTTATTCCTGCCCCTTTCTCCAACTTCTTTAAAATGCAGTTTCACCCCTTAGCGCCACGTTATTATTTTCCTTCCCTTTTCCTCTTCGTTAATCTCCCCTCCGCCTTTTACCCGTGTCCTCCACTTTCCGTGCCGGATCGGGTTACTTTTAGATGTTACTTAGTGTCTCTCTCCTTGGCGCTTTTTAGGAGCTTGTCCTCCTTCCCTCCTCCTTTCTCCCCCAATCGCTTAAAGTAACTTTGTAACAGGTTTTCTTACGGTATATTCCTGCAATCCTCCAGCGCTCCTTTTCAGCTCTGTTCTGCTTGTCTGTTTTGCCTCTTAATCTGCTTGTTCTTCGTTCGCTGTTTCCAGCTATCTCTACTTTTTATCTCCGCCGGAGAGTCTTTGGTGCTGTCTGGCTGAGATTCGGCGTCTGCCCGGTAAGTAACTCGCCCAGTTCTGCGCCCGGCTCCTCTCCGTCCCTCTCACACTGCGTTCGGTGCCGGAACGGAGTTCCGCCTTTTGGCGCCGCTTTTTTTTCTTCTGGCGATATCTCCATGTTACCGCTGTTTCTAGTGGGGTTTTAAGACGCTTGCCCCCCTAGTTTTATTTACTTTCGGGCTTCTGAGTCCCCGCTGTAGCGGAGGTCTTCAGAATGGCGTCTCAAGCTCAGCGCACCAAGACCGGAAGTTCCAAGTTTAATGTTACTAGTTAATCCATATTACAACTGTGATGATTTAGAGTTTGGATTCTCCATACTTAAAGCCTTTGGAATGAGGTACCATGGGATTAATTATCAAAAACACTGAGCTACGAAACCTAGTTGCACTGAAAACAAAGACTTCCCAAGGCTCTCAACACTTCTGAGTACAATAAGTGAATAAACATCAAAAGCATGAAGAGCTTGTATGTGGGTATCTCTGAATTACATTTTTAAAGCAATAGTGTTCATTAAACAACACATTCTTCTTTCCATTACAAAGTTTCTAATTACAGTATAGGGTAGAATTAAATGTGTTACTAAGGAGATGGTAGCACTTTTCTCCTCCTTCTGTGCACTGTTCTGGGGATTTTTTTTGACCCTCTGAAGCAGAGTTGAGGAAGGTCAAAAGAGTTGAGGCATGCGAAGAGAAGAAGGGGGAAGTCCCATTGCTGTTTTTGTGTGCATATTATGCAAAATTGCACACAAAGTTCTCTATATTAGAAGAAATTTGCACTAAAATGCTGCTGAATTTTCACGAGGACTTAAAAAAATTAAACCTGATGTGGTAATGTGAAGAACTGAAGTTCACATTGGAAAAATGAGAAACTGAGAGATCCCAAAATTCAAAGATCCTACTGAAAACATGAAATTGCCACAAACTGAGTCAAGCAATCCACCCAGTGCTGTAGCTGACAACAGCTCACCACCCCCTCAGGCCAGCCCAGCTGACTCACATCCTTTTGAAAGATGATGCCAGGGAGCCAAGGCTGAGCCATAGGTATGGACACAAGTCACCTAGGGAGTCAGAACTGAGGACAGCTCACAAACATCTTAGAGCCAGGAAGATTGTGATGCTCCGGCAAAGCCCTCAACCAATCTGGAAGTCTTTTAGAGCTCTGCCTGTCACTGCTGTTTATTGGAAGGGGAGCGGCAATGAGGTCAGCACTTTGATGGGGAACGGGTGGAGCCAACCTGGTGTACTCACACAGCCACAACCTCGCTGCTGCCGTCTTCCTTCCCATCTTGGTGGCAGTGACACCACGGCACGGAGGCTATTGCTGCAGCTCTGCCACACCAAGCAAACCCCTCCAGTGGCTAACATGGGCCAAGTCTAAGGATACCTCTGTCAGGATGCTGTCAGTGGCTCCCGGCTGGTTGTGCAGGAAAGTATAAAGACAATGGAAAGATTCTTACTGTCCTTTTTTATTTCAATATTTACAGAGAGAGGCTATAGAACCCAGCCTCTTGGATAATGGCATTGTCCCGAGTGAATCTCCACCCCCAGTCTCTCCCACTTCCTCATTCGTCACTTCTACGGGTGCTGCTACATGCCCTCTGTCTTTGGGCTCTTTGCTCTCCTACTTTTAAGGCTTGCTGGGTTCTCTTCCTCCTCCCTGGAAGGGTCAGAATGGGGAGGCTGTTTCTACCACTCCTCCTCCTCTGCCCAGTCCCTGACAACTTCATTCCAAGGCTGTAGTTCTGATAACTCACCAAAAGGGGCCGCTGCACACCGAATGGAAGTGCCTGCTTTCTCCTCTACATATTCTGAGATAGGGACCAAACCATGGTCCTTCCAACTCTATTATGCTATGTGTTTTCTGTGTGCAAAATACATACACTCCACCAGTCAAATACAGCCGTACATCCGCTTATGTATCCCTTTGGATACATAATCTTCGGGATGCGAACGCAGCAAACCTGGAAGTATTTTTCCGGGTTTTGCCACGTGTGCATGTGCAGAAGTGCTAAACCATGCAGTCCTCCAGTTGTGAATTCCTCGGGATGCGGCCGGACCTCCAGAATGGATCCCATTTGCAACCGGAGGTACCACTGTACGGTGTTTAGCTGCAACTCTGTGCCTTAAGTGGATTGCTAGACGTACTGTGCATTTTGCTTAGTAAAAACACCAGTGGTCTCCAGGACTTTACCTAAACATGTGAGAGTGAAGGGTCCGTTCCAGAGGTCCGGAGGGAGGCACACATACACACCCCACCAGTACTCCTACACATGCGGCCTTTTCTCAGACACACAAGCCTGAAGGGGGCTACTAAGTGTGTTGGATCGGATGTGCTTAGTGGGAATCTGGCAAGGGCCTGGACTGAATGCACAGAAGCCGCCTCCAAATCTTCACATTCAACATGCAAAGATCTATGAATAGTCTGCATGCAAGGTAAAGGCAAGGGACCCCTGGACAGTTAAGTCCAGTCAAAGGCAACTATGGGGTTGCGGCGCACATCTTGCTTGAGGCTGAGGGAGCCGAAATTTGTCCACAGACAGCTGTCCAGGACATGTGGCCTGCATGACTAAACTGCTTCTGACACAACGGAACATCGTGACGGAAACCAGAGCACATGAAAACACCTTTTACATTCCTGCTGTAGTGGTACCTATTTGTCTACTTGCACTGGTGCGCTTTTGAACTGCTAGGTTGGCAGGAGCTGCGACGAAGCAAAGGGAGCTCACCCCGTTGTGAAGATTTGAACCGCTGACCTTCCAATCAGCAAGCCCAAGAGGCTCAGTGGTTTAGACCACAGCAGCACCCACTCCCTCTGCATGCTGGGGAAAGATTGGGGAAGGGCTTTCATGGGTCCTTGCCCCTCTATATATTTTTTGACTCTTGCTTGTTCAGATGAACTCTTGAAGATGACTACTGTGAACACTGGACACAACCTAAGGAGTGTTCTTTTACAAAAGCCCCATTGCAATATATAGGAACCGCACATCAAACAGGCACCAATCTGTTCCCATCCCTGCACTGCTCCCATTCATATTCCTTGTTTGCATGGAAGAACATCTTCATACCTGCCAAGTTCCTTCTTGAAAAATAAGGGACCGGACCAGAAGTAGCAGACCGGAAGTAGCGCTGCTGCCATTTTGGAACTGGGCGGAGCATGCTCAGAAGTGACTTTTGATGTTGCTTTGCCCTGTTCCAAAATGGCCGCTGCACCAGAAGTTGCGCTGCAGCCATTTTGGAACTGGGCAGAGCAGCATCAAAAGTCGCTTCTGAGCATGCTCCGCCCAGTTCCAAAATGGCCACCACAGCAGAATAAGCCGGGGAAAAACAAAAAAATCCATTTTTTCGGCTGGGAACAGCTGGAAAAATGGGGGTTTCCCGGGGAATACAGGAGACTTGGCAGCTATGCGTCTTACTGAATTGGATCCCTTCCATCACAAGTCAAAGAAATAGCATTGCAAAAGCTCTCTCTCATGCTCTCTCTCTCTAAAATTGAATGACAGAGGCAGGTGGGAATGGCTTTATATATGTATAAAGAATTCAGAGGAATTGATCAATGATCTTGGGAAGAACTCTAATTGCATTATGTTCTCTCATTTAATTTGCTAAGAAATTCAAAGGATTACATATTGGTCACTTCAAATGCTGGGATTTGCTATTCTTGCCAGAGGAAGATAAAACGAAGGTGTTCAGAGAGGACTCCCAAACCTCTAGACTGTAGCTTAAATTCCATAAATACAAATCATGCCAGTCCATATGGAAGGGTTGGGGGGGGGAGGGTGACAGAGCAGCCAAAGCATGTGAGTGTTGTGAATTAATGGACTAAATTGGCAAGATAATATAAGAGCTTTAGTTAATTTGGTTCACATCAGAGCGAGCTATCCTGCTGGAAGAGAACTTGAGAATGCGACATGAAATATGACAAAAGAAACAAGCTTTTGCCAAGGACACAACTGGCAACCCACCTGCCCAGCTTTCTCTTCATGAAATAATCCTAGAAATACCTCTAAACCCTGTATTAGGGTTTCACTTGGACCAGTTTAAAGGTTAAACCTTTTCTTTTCTCTCAAAAAAGAGAGAGTAAATTTAAATGACTTGCTATTGTACACACTGCTGTGATTGCACGAAGGGCAGTGCCTACAGCTAACAGGCAGAGTGGGGGTGGAAAGAGATGCAAAGGCACCTTTCCTTTCGTAGAAATTGTAACCACTTCACCCTACAGCAGGCATGGTGTTCTTCTTCATGCAAGTGCTTAACTCCATGTACTGGGGAGAGCCCAAAGAAAAGCTCACGTCTGCATGGAATCCTGGGTAATGTCTGAACTGGCTCCAAGCTGTCATTTTTAAAGTTAGCAGGAGCCATTAAAGGTAAAGGGACCCCTGACCATTAGGTCCAGTTGTGACCGACTCTGGGGTTGCGCGCTCATCTTGCATTATTGGCCGAGGGAGCCGGCGTATAGCTTCCAGGTCATGTGGCCAACATGACAAAGCCGCTTCTGGCGAACCAGAGCAGCACACAGAAACGCCGTTTACCTTCCCGCTATAGCGGTTCCTATTTATCTACTTGCATTTTTTGACGTGCTTTCGAACTGCTAGGTTGGCAGGAGCTGGGACCAAGCAACGGGAGCTCACCCCGCCCGTCACAGGGATTCGAACCGCCGACCTTCTGATCAGCAAGCCCTAGGCTCAGTGGTTTAACCCACAGTGCCACCTGGGTCCCAGCAGGAGCCATTATTATATCTGAAATAAGAGCAAAGCAACAAATGGCCATGTTGTTCTGATTTTTTCCCCTCAGGGACAAAAGAGGAATGTAGCCGTGTGCTTCTCCTACTCCAAACGTCCCTGGAAATGAGCTACGAACTCACAATGGCATGTTTGAGAATAGCATACCCAAGGTTCAGGTGTTGTTGATAGGATACCTGGGCAGGCTGTCCATCTAGCTCAGTATTGTTGACGACTAACAGTGGCTCTCAAGGTTTCAGACAAGAGTCTTTTCCCAGCCTCACCTGGAAATACTGGAGACTGAACCTGGAACTTTTTGCATGCAAAGCATGAGCTCTGCTACTAAGATATGGCTTCTCTCCATTGGAAAAACGCCTTCCAGCTCTTTACTGAATGAATATTTAGCATCACATGAAGCTGTGAATTGCATTTCCGTGAAGCAATTTGAGAAAGAACTATTGTAGCTCAACTTGTGGGCGAGAATCTGATTCTGCAGTGTTTCCCTGACTTTTATGCTTAAATTTTTGTTTTATTTTTTTTTAAAAAGGGAGTTTGGTATCTATGTATGTGTTTCCCGCCATTTGCATAGATTTGGCTGGATTATCAGGCAAATTCATGCAAATCAACATTAGTCAAACACCCATTAAAGTTGACCTCGTTTGAAAATGTTGGGCAGTGCGCCCTACATTGCAAAACAAACTTATGCCTATTTCCACCAGGCCTCCTTGACAGGAGAAGGCTGTTTTGCTTCTAGAGTTAGAATAAAAAACTGCCTGAAGCAGCTTGCTGTACGGGGCAGAGTTGCCATGCTAACTTCTTGGAAGGGGGAAGGAGTGGTCATTGCTGCTTACTGGCAGGAAGAGGAGAGAAGAAGAAGAAGAGTTTGGACATGACAGTAGTTGCTTTGGAAGACAAATAATTGAGCACCTGACCAGTCCAACAAAGCTGATGTTGAAGAATCATCGCTTTGACACTGGTGATCTTTGCTTCTTCCAGTACACTGATATTAGTTCGCCTGTCTTCCCAAGTGATATGTCAAACTTTTCGGAGACACCATTGATGGAATCTTTTGAGGAGTTGGAGATGGCGATCTCCAATGCTAGTACTAAACCCCTGAGGGGTCAAACATCAGCCCATTTCATTGCCTGTTAAGTTGGTCACGGAATCAATTTCCGCAGCCCATTTCATGCTAGCCTCAGTCAATCGAGTTGTGTACGTTCTTGCATGAATAATATCACAGTGGATACTGGACCTCAGTTAACCTTACTGTTCAGTTCAGTGTTATTTTTAAAATGCGCCAACATAGTACTCATTCTGACAAAGTATCTGACAAAGTGTGCGTGCACACGAAAGCTCATACCAAAATAAAAACTTAGTTGGTCTTTAAGGTGCTACTGAAGGAATTTTTTTATTTTGCTTCGACTCAGACCAACACGGCTACCTACCTGTAAATAGTACTCATTTGAATTAATGGAAAGCTTTGCAACAGGCTATTATTCATGCAAGCCCATTGTCTGGTTTGCTTTCAAGGCAGCTATGGCAACGGAGGCTGCCATCTTTGCTGCAGGGAAACAGTAAAGCCGATTATTTCAAGGGCTCAGTTACTAGGGACTGTGTTCCACTGCAGGCTATGGGACTTACTCCTAAGTAAACATGCATAAGTATGTGCTGTAAGTCCCGGCAGCGCAGCAGGCGATAGAAAAGACACATGCAGACACGAGGAGACATCAGCATGAATTTGACCTGACAAGAATGCAGTGCTTCTCCGCCACACACACAAAGAAACCCTGGTGTGAGCTCAGAGGTTCAGACAGCTATCCTTGTACTGTATATAAAGGATACTCAAGTGCTGTGAGTCAGCAGAGGGCTAGCTGATCGTCATCTGGCTTGGTGACAAACTCTGGAAGGATTTCTGCAGAGGACATGTCCATATTCAGGCAGCTCGAATGCTACCTTTTCCTTGGCCACGTCCCAGATGCCACAGCTCCTATTGTAATCACGATCTTCCTTCTTCAGGAAGCATCTTAATAACACGGAGCAGGGGGTAAGCATTGCAGGTACGCAAAAACAGATGCCACCGTCTTTTATGGCTGTTTTTATAGCAAATTGCTTGGGCAGCAGCCTTGTAGGAAAGAGCTTCTGGGAGAGGCTGAGGTCACTTGGCATGAAAGCAGAACGAGAGCCATGATTTGAACTGGTGCTGAGTCTCTCCTGGTGTAACAAAGGGGAGGAGAAAAGCAGCAAATGTGGGAGCGCTTCTCTCTCAAAAGGGCATGATCCACACACTCTCCCGGGAAGGTAAAGGGGAATACTGATGATTTCAGGCATTTGAGGAGGAATTTGTGTGTTTTTGGGAGGTTTTTTTTTTTTTTTTTGTCTTGCGATCACTAGCAGGATCGGGGAGGAATGGGCAGATATATCAATTTCAGGACCTCTCAGTTCCTCATTTTCTCATCCTTAGGTTCTGTTCGCTACGATTCTCCATCATTTTGTGATTTATTTTTTTAAAGAAAATTAAAATTTGTCAGCATTTTAATGTTCATTTCTCCTAACATACAAGCAATACATCGCAAGCAATTCCGCTTCCCACAAAGCATTTTTGTACGTTACTTTCGCAAATACGTCCATCAAGACGCACGCTTTCTTCTAATGCAGGCACCCCCAAGCTCAACCCTCCAGCTGCTTTGGGACTACAACTCCCATCATCCCTAGCTAACAGGACCAGTGGTCAGGAATGATGGGAATTGTAGCCCCAAAACAGCTGGAGGGCCGAGGTTGGGGGTGCCTGTTCTTATGTGTATTTTTATACACATTACTTGGTTGGAGAATGGCATCGGGAACTTCAGAAAGAATGGTAAAGAGAGTACAACCAGTTTGTGTGCGGATAACATTCCAGATCCCCACGCGTGTTGGCAGGGCCCATGTAAGGCCACCCCCCACATATCTGATGTGCCTAAAACATACCTGCCAAGTTGCTGTCAGAGAAATAAGGGACCGGGCGGAAGTAGCAGACCGGAAGTAGCGCTGTCACCATTTTGGAACTGCTTTGCCCAGTTCCAAAATGGCCACCACGCCAGAAGTCGCACTGCAGCCATTTTGGAACTGGGCAGAGCAGCATCAAAAGTCGCTTCTGAGCATGCTCCGCCCAGTTCCAAAATGGCCGCCGCGGCAGAATAAACCGGGGGGGAAACAAAAAAATCTGTTTTTTCAGCTAGGAACAGCTGGAAAAACAGGGATTTCCCGGGGAATACATACATACATTTCCCGTTGGTAGCTCTGCACAGCTATGGCCTAAAAGCTGCCTGTATGACACATGAAATTATTGTGTTGGTCTTCCACCCAGGGATCCATAAGGGCAAATGGACACATTCCTTAGTCTCAATGCTGCCCCTTGTAAAACCTGCCAGGGAGGCCGATAGGGGCAATACTAGAGTGAGCTCTATCTATCATTGGCTCTACCTACTATTGGCCTCCCTGCCTGTCACCTGGCCGGTCAAATGGGCAATGGCAGGGGTAGGCAACCTCGGGCCTGTGGGCCAGATGCGACCCAATTGCTTTTTCAATCTGGCCCCCAGATGGTCTGGGAATCAGTGTGTTTTTACATGAGTAGAATGTGTTCTTTTCTTTAAAATGCATCTCTGGGTTATTTGTGGGGCATAGGAATTCATCCATCCCCCCCAAAAAAATAGTCCGGCCCACCACATGGTCTGAGGGACGGTGGACCGGCCCACAGCTGGAAAAGGTTGCTGACCCCTGGGCAATGGCAACCAGAGCCTCCACCTGTGAATGGTGCTCTATTGTGGTCCATGCCTTGGAGCTGAGGGAGGGACCGACAGCCTCCTGACATAGCTGCCAAGTACCCCGTTTTCCCCGGGAAACCCCCGTTTTTATGTATCTTTTCCCGGTGGTCCCCCGTATCACTTCGTCTCCCGTTTTTCTCCGTTATTTTCTCCTGTTGGCGGCCATTTTTTTCTTTCTAATTTGCCCTTCTATGGGCACCAAAAATGGCCGCTGCCAGCTTCAAAAGTTGCATCTACGCATGCCCGGAAGTGCATAGATGCGACTTCCGGTGTCGATGGGCAGAGCGACACCGGAAGTTGCGTCGACGCACTTCCTGACATGCGTAGAAGCGACTTTTGAAGCCGGTGGCGGCCATTTTTGGTGCCCACAGAAGGGCAAAGCGACACCGGAAGTTACGTCGACGCAACTTCCGGTGTCACAGGGCTACCGGTCCCGGATTCTGCAGTCCGGGACTTGGAAGGTAAGCCTCCAGACTGGATCCGACTTTGACACTTGCAGCATAGGAAGAGCGAGAGTTTGCAAAACCAAACTGAAACTGTTCTTCTTTTCCCTTATTGGAGAATGTGTGTTGGCGGTGGGTGTATTTACCAGATGCTTGCTTTAACAAATAATCAATGCCTCACTTGCCACATTGGGGCTTACCATTATAGAAAGAAGAAGAATTAGAATGCAGTTAAACAAATGTTTAAGTGGACAAAAAAAAACCTGTGCTTGGCAAACAAGCAAACCAAAAAAAACCCCAAAAACCTTGTAGGCAGTTCCCAAGGAAATATATGTGTAAACAAGTGTTATTTCTGAATTCTTTAAAACTACCTGTAATAGAGATGGCAATAATGATAATAATAATAAGAAGCAGCAGCAGCTGAACAAACAGCAGGGTGCCAAATCTCCAGCCTCCAACTTGATGTTGGAGAACAAGCCCCAGAATGCCTTAAGCTTCAGTGGTGGGACTTGAAGCACTCTCAGAGGTCTGGAGAGGTCCAAGCCACTTCCACCTTTGTGGTCTTAGTGAAAAATGAGGACAAAGAAAAACAAAATAAGGCACAGAGAAAAGGAGGGAGGAAAGGAGAGAGAGAGAGAGAGAGAGAGAGAGAGAGAGAGAGAGAGAGAGAGAGAGAGAGAGAGAGATGAGATTATTTGGTATGATAGGACACAATCACCATAGTCTAATCTTGTGCCAGCACAATAAATGTAGTTTTATTAATATTTATGAACATTTATGAACATTATGAACTCTTTAATATGATAGAATATTTAGGAATTAGAATCATAGAGTTGGAAGAGACCACGAGGGGCCATCCAGTCCAACCCCCTGCCAAGCAATTAGCAGCATGTTTCTTTTAAATCAATTTAGGTACTTGTCCCTTTAGGCATCCTTTTTTAGTCTATGCTCATGATTATTTGTGCTCATAATGCTATATTGAGGCTGCTTTATTGCCCATCAGTGCTTATCACATAACTTTCTGCTGGAATACTGCAACTTTTATACCACAGTTGTTCCACTTCAATTGCGCTATAGCCCTTCCAGACAGCTATAATGCAGGATCATTGTAGAACAAACTGAAGTGGAATAATTAAGGGACCCAGGTGGTGCTGTGGTTAAACCACTGAGCCTAGGGCTTGCTGATCAGAAGGTTGGCGGTTCGAATCCCTGTGACGGGGTGAGCTCCCGTTGCTTGGTCCCAGCTCCTGCCAACCTAGCAGTTCGAAAGCATGTCAAAATGCAAGTAGATAAATAGGAACCGCTACAGCGGGAAGGTAAACGGCGTTTCCATGTGCTGCTCTGGTTTGCCAGAAGCGGCTTTGTCATGCTGGCCACATGACCTGGAAGCTATACGCCGGCTCCCTCGGCCAATAATGCGATATGAGCGCGCAACCCCAGAGTCGGTCACGACTGGACCTAATGGTCAGGGGTCCCTTTACCTTTACCTTTAATGCACTATTATTCTGGCTACTTTCACACAATGCATTTAAAGTACTATGATACCACTTAAAACATTCATGGCTCCCCCCAAAGAATTATGGGAACTGAGTGTTGTTAGAAGACCCCTACTCCCCCCCACCATGAATTACACTTCCCAGACTTCCTGTGAAGATGAGTTATTATCAGTAGTATTAGTAAAATAAATCTGAATACCACTCTTCATCCAAGGGTGGTTCACAACATAAAAATACAAAATGAGAACACAAAATACATAAAAAGCAAAATAAATCAATAACCCCCCTTCCACGAAGGACATTTAAAAGGGCATAGGATGTTAATCAGCCAAAGGCCTGATTATATTGAAACATTTTCACCTATCCCCTAAGGAAGACACCAGGCGAGTCTCCCTGGGGAGAGTATTCCACAAACAGGGAGCCACTGCAGAAAAGGCCCAGTTTTGTGTTGCTATCAGGGAGCAGGCACCTGAAGATGGGCCTCAGATGGTGATCACAGGGTTTGGATCTGTTCACATGGGAGAGGCGGCCCTTGAGGTATTGTTATCCTGAGCCATTTAAGGCTTCATAGGTCAAAACCTGCCCAGAAACTATTTGGCAGCTGGTGCAGTCGAGCCAGGATTGGTGTAATATGCTCAAACCACCTTGTCCCAGTGAGCAACCTGGCCACCAAATTCTGCAACAGCTGAAGTTTCAGCTATCCAGATATAATGCATTGCAGTAATCTAACCCAGAGGGACGCAGAAGGTGCTGTGGTTAAACCACTGAGCCTAGGGCTTGCTGAGAGGAAGGTCAGCGGTTCGAATCCCCGCGACGGGGTGAGCTCCTGTTGCTCGGCCCCAGCTCCTGCCAACTCAGCAGTTTGAAAGCACGCCAGTGCAAGTAGATAAATAGGTACCACTGTGGTGGGAAGGTAAACGGTGTTTCTGTGCGCTGCTCTGGTTCGCCAGAAGCGGCTTAGTCATGCTGGCCACATGACCCAGAAGCTGTACGCCAGCTCCCTTGACCGGTAAAGCGAGATGAGCGCCACAACTCCAGAGTCGTTCACGACTGGACTTAACTGTCAGGGGTCCCTTTACCTTTACCTTTACCTTTACATTTAACCTAGAGCTTAGCAGAGCACAGATGACAGAAGTTATGCTATCTCTGCCCTGCCCAGATACGGGTGCAGCTGGGCCACCAAGCAAAGCTGGTTGCTCTTGACATTTTTCAGGAAAAGGGAGTTACACCTGCAATGATAAACAAGCTGATTTCAGTGCTTTTCGATTATGTCTACTGCCAAAAAAGGCAAAAAATGAAAGAGTGATTCAACGGAATATAATCAGTCCCTTTAAAAATACGTTGGTAGCTCTGCACAGCCATTCTCAGTTAATGCATGTGTCTGAGTTTCCAAGGATTACATTCTCAGCTCAGTGGAGCAGCCTTTAAAAAGCCGTTCCAGTTGCCATTGTAACAAATCAGAAGTGTTTTTAAAATTGTGATGAGCAAACGGAGAATGTGCCACCAGGGTAAACAAGGGGACTTTTTGATTAATAGGATAGTGGTCCTGCAGCTACACATCGCAATGCATAAAGCTGATTTAGATGAGGCTGCTGCCACTCTGCCATGTATTATTAGTCAGCCACTGACGCTGGGCTTCCCCCAATCCTTTGCGCTACTTCCTTTTCTCTGTTTCTGCCATTTACACAGCTGGCTAACTAAAGCGATACCCAGCTCCTGGGAGCATGATTTAGCCCTAAAGCTGAAACGCAAGAAAAAGTTCTACATTCTCACTGGCAGGAAGGACCGACCACAGGCAGAAGTGGGTAACCTGTGGCACTTTGCCTAATTTCATGCGGGTGGCAAGGAAAAAGAAACAGGGGAGGGGGAGAGAGAGGAGAGGAGAGGAGAGGAGATGTACCACCCACTGTTGGTTCTGGCCCTGCCTACTTTTAGCTCTGGACCGACCTACTACTGACTTTGGCCCCACCCACCAATGGCTTCTGCCCCAGTGCCCCAGGCAGATGATGATAATGATAATAATGATTGTTTTATTATTTTAATACATATTCATTTCAGCCCCTACCTGCCAAAGGAGCCCAAGACGACAAACATAGCTGTACAAAACAACTCTTTAAAAAGCATTCTAAAAAGCATTCTTTTTTGAAATAATTTTTATTTGATTTTACAAATATAAAATTTTAACAATACAACCATTCTCATCAACATTTATAGATTCATCCAAATCTCTCGACTTCCCACCTCCTCTCCATGCCCCCCCTTTTAACCTTTTCTACTGCATATTTTCCAATAGTCTATATTTTATATAAATCCATTGTCTCCATAGTACATTACAAGTGTTTTTGCAATCCTGCTAATGTCTTCGTCTGCTTACAGTCGTCTCCAAGATAATTTTTTTTTAAAATCCCATTCCTCGTTAAAGTTTTGGTCTTCTTGGTTCCTGAGCTTTCCGGTCAGTTTTGCCAACAAAACCACCATTCTTCTCTGGTAGGGACTTCATCTTCTTTCCATGTCATTCTAAAAGCTTTTCAACCAGTAATCCTGGGATTACTAGGAACAGTGTCTTTTAGGCATCTTATTCCTGGGTAAATAGGAATGTTCTTAACTTCACCCTGAAAGTCAGAAATGAGGGAAACAGATGCACCTCACCAAGGATGGCATTCCTCAAGCAGGGAGGCACCGCTGAAAAGGCCCTGTCATGGGTCAACGCCAACAGGGCAATTCCCAACAAGGCCTCATCTCTTGCCTGATTTGGTTGATATTAGGAAAATCACTCTTTTTGCTACTTGGGTACCAAGCCATTTAGAGCTTTATATGCACGCATGTAGTACTAACACCTTGAATTTGGCTTGCTAGCACAATGGCAGCCAGTGCAGAGATTTCAGGACCTCTGTTTCATGGTCCCATTGGGCTGCCACACTTACCATCCTAGCAGCTGCATTCTGCATCAGCTGCAGCCTCTGAACCGTCCTCTGGACCAAACACAGGGAATTGCAGCAGTTCAGACAGGAAGTCACTAGGGCATGGGCAACTGAGGCCAGGCTATGCCAGTCTAGGAATGGCTGTGGCTGGTGATTCGGCTTAAGCTAGGCATAGACACTCCTAGCCACAGAAGCCGCTTGAGACTCGTGACAAGTTGGAATCCAGAAATACTCCCATACTACAAATAGGTTCCTTCAGGGGGAGTGCAATCCTTCCCAAAACAGACTGCACACCTAATTCCCACACATGGGCACCACCCATTCACAGAACTTGTGTCTTATCAGGATTCAACACCAGTTTTTTGGCCTCCATCCAGTCTCTCACTGCCTCCAGAACACCTGTGCAATACTTCCACAGCCTCACCTGCTTCCGATGGAATGGATGGAATGGAGAGATAGAGCTGCATGTCATAAGCATGTGGATGACATCGTGCTTGAGTATCCAGATGATAGCTTGCAATGGTTTCATATAAATGTTAAACAGCATAGGAGATAGAATAAACACTTGCAGGACCCGATAACTCAAAAGCTATGGAGCCTAGCAAGAATCTCCTAGTGCTACTTTCTGGTAGTGACTCTGCAGGCAGGAGTGGAAACATTGTAAGACAGTACCTCCAGCTCCCACCACCTTGAGTTTCTCCAGAAAACACCATGGTCAGTGGTGTCAAAAGCTGCTGAGAGGTCAAGGAGAGCCCACAGGGTCGCATGCCCCCCAGTCTCTCCCCTGATAGAGATCATCAGTCAGGGTGACCAAAGCTTCTTTTGGTGCCAAAACTGGGCCTGAAACCAGACTGGAATGGATCCTCCTCCAGGCATACCTGCAGCTGGTTCGCCACCACCCTGTCAATCGCCTTGCCCAGGAAGGAAATGTGAGAGTATATGAGAAAGTCCATCACCTTCTGAGGGAGTCTGTTCCACTCTCAAACAGCTCTTACTGTTCTTCCTGATACTTAGTCAAAATCTCCTTTCTTGTAACTTTAAGCCATTAGTCCTACCCTCTGGAGCAGGATAAAACAAGCTTGTGCCATCTTCTATGTGACAACCTTTTAGATACTGTACAGTGGTACCTCAGTTTACAAACACAATTGGTTCCAGAAGTCTGTACTTAACCTGAAGCGAACTTTCCCATTGAAAGTAATGGAAAGTGGATTAATCCGTTCCAGACGGTCCGTGGAATACTTATACTGAAATGTACTTAACCTGAAGCGAACTTTCCCTTTGAAAGTAATGGAAAGTGGATTAATCTGTTCCAGACAGGTCCGCGGAGTAATCAACCTGAAGCGTACTTAACCCAACGTATGAGTGTAATTGGTTCTGGAAGTCCGTACTTAACCTGAAGCGTACTTAACCTGACGCGAACTTTCCCATTGAAAGTAATGGAAAGTGGATTAATTCGTTTCAGACGGGTCCGTGGAGTACTTAAACTGAAAATACTCAAACCGAGGCGTACTTAAACCGAGGTATGACTGGACTTGAAGATGGCTATCATACTGTGTTTACTCTCAGGCTCCTCTTTTGCAGGCTAAACATACCCCAAACCCTCAACCATTCCTCAAAAGGCTTGGTTTCCAGGCCCCCTGAACATCTTGCTCACCCTCCTTTGCATATGTTCCAGCTTGTTAATATCCTTCTTAAATTGTGGTGCCCAGAACTGGACTTCAGGTATGGTCTGACCAAGGCAGAATAGAGTGGGACTATTACTTTCCTTGATCTGGACACTATACTTCTGTTGATGCAACCTAGAATAGCATTAGCATTTTTTTTGCTGCTGCATCTCACTGTTGACTCATGTTAAGCTTCTGGTCTACAAAGACTCCCAGATGCTTTTCACATACACTGTTGGCAGCTGGTTCTTCCTACCTAGGTATAGAACCTTACATTTGTCCCTACTGAAATTCAATGAGTTAGTTTAGGCCAAGTTCTCCAATAGGTTAATGCTAATTCTATCTTCTGTGGCATTAGCGACCCAAACCAGTTTGGTGTCATCCGACAATTTGATGAACATCTCCTCAATTCCTTCATCCAAGTTGTTTATAAAGATGTTGAACAATAGCAGGTCCAGGAAAGAACTCTGTGGCACTCAAATCCACCTACGGTAACAGTTACCTCACCCACCCACATCTTACAAGCTTATCCACAAGAATCCCACAGGGGGACTTTGACAAAAGCCTTACTGAAATCAAGATACACTACATCCACAGCATTCCCTTGATCCACTGAGGTTGTAACTCTATCAAAAAAGAAATGAGATTTGTCTGGTGTGTCTTTTTTTTTGAGAAATGCATGCTGGGTCTTAATAATCAAAGCATTCTTTTCTAAGTGCTCACAGACTGACAGGGTATGGTGATCTCATAAATAATAATAATAATAATAATAATAATAATAATAATAATAATAGTAATAAATTTTTATTTATACCCCGCCCTCACCAGAAAATATAGGGGTCAGAGTGAATCCAGGCCAAAGGCCAGGTGGAACAGCTCCATCTTGCAGACCCTGCGGAAAGATGTCAAATCCCACAGAGCCCTAGTCTCCTGTGAGAGAGCGTTCTACCAAGTTGGGGCCAATACTGAAAAGGCCCTGGTCCTAGCTGAGCACAATCTAACCACCTTATGGCTCAGGATCTCCAACGTGTTGTTATTTGTGGACCTTAAGTTCCTCCGCGGGGCATACCAGGAGAGGCGGTCCTGTAGGTCCGAGGGTCCTAGGCTGCATAGGGCTTTAAAGGTCAAAACCAGCACCTTAAACCTGATCCTGTACTCCACTGGGAGCCAGTGCAGCTGGTAAAGCACTGGATGAATGTGATCCCGTGGCAAGGACTCCGTGAGGAGCCTCAGTGCAGCATTCTGCACCTGCTGGAGTTTCTGGGTCAGCTTCAAGGGGAGATCTGCATAGAGCGAGTTACAATAATCAAGCCTGGAGGTGACCGTCGCATGGATCACTGTAGCCAGATCAGGGTGAGAGAGGTAAGGGACCAACTGCTTAATGTGGCGGAGATGGGAAAATGCCACCTTAGCTGTGGCTGCAACCTGCGCCTCCATGGAAAGGGGAGCTGTCAAAGGTTACACCCAAACTCTTGACAGAAGGCGCTGGCACTAATTGAGCCCCCTCAAGAGATGGGAGTTGGCCCCCCATCCCCATGTCATGCTGACCCAGCCAGAGGACCTCTGTCTTCAAAGGATTTAACTTCAACCGGCTCCCACGTAGCCATCCAGCCACAGCTTCCAAACACCTGGTCAGTGTGTCTGGGGCCGAGGCAGGGCAGCCGTCCATCAGCAGAAAAATCTGTAAACTGGTCTCAAGTTGTTACGATGCAACCTCAAGCCAAGTCCGCACCAAATACTGTACCTTTGTTCAGACAGTAACATTTGTTTCCAAGTTGCTCGCAAGAAACCTTTCTTAGAATTGGCCATCTGCGGTCACTTAATGATGAACTATATTAGCGTTGTGGCAAATGTGGTGAAGATGAATCAATTGCAGCATTTAAATAAATAATTGATATTTATTTAAATTATTATTATCAGAGCAATTATTAACAAGGAAACGGGCTGGTAAACAAACACTTTCAAATGCACATTAATAGGGCTGCCTGCTGGGCACTGGCTGTTAAATATAGGACTTTATATTTGCCACATGCGTTTTGGCAGGCGTAGTTTGTGGATCTTAAGGATTCATCATTAGGTATGAAAAGTAGCACTAAACAAAAATGCTGTCTCTCCAACATTTTCAGCTTGTGGACAAGATCCAAATTGGAGAGGAACATTTCAGCCATTTTGGGATGGGTTGAGTATGAATAGGTGGGAAAAGCTTACTGTTAGTGGCAATTATCGCCCTGTCCTCATTGCTACCTTGTGGCTACTGTCACCCCGAAACACACACACACACACACACACACACACATGCAAATAATGAACTTCTGGTGCGAATTGATACTTTTTGAACCTTTCATGCTTAGTGATTTATTTAAGCTATTTTTGTAGCGTTCTCCATACAAATAGATCCCACACTTTTGTTTTGTTTGTTTAGTCATTTATTCGTGTCCGACTCTTCGTGACCCCATGGACCAGAGCACGCCAGGCACTCCTGTCTTGCACTGCCTCCCACAGTTTGGTCAGACTCATGTTGGTAGCTTCGAGAACACTGTCCAACCATCTCATCCTCTGTCGTCCCCTTCTCCTAGTGCCCTTAATCTTTCCCAACATCAAGGTCTTTTCCAGGGAGTCTTCTCTTCTCATGAGGTGGCCAAAGTATTGGAGCCTCAACTTCAGGATCTGTCCTTCCAGTGAGCACTCAGGGCTGATTTCCTTCAGAATGGATAGGTTTGATCTTCTTGCAGTCCATAGGACTCTCAAGAGTCTCCTCCAGCACCATAATTCAAAAGCATCAATGCTTCAGCGATCAGCCTAAGGAAGTGCTATAAAATATAATTACTTCTTGTAGACTGTTTCTGCAAACCCAGATATGCTGCACTTAGTTCTTAGGCAGTATGGCAGGAACTTGTATGATATCAACTGACTGGCCTATAACGTGTTACTCAGCAATGAACTGTCCTAAAAACAAGGCACCTTGTAAATTTCCTTCACATATTTTCTCATAAAACCATGCCATGCCATAAATCTTAGACTTTAATAGAATAATTTTATGCACAGCCTGAACAACTTTTCTGGAAAGTGTAATACATGTAAGCCACTACTAAGAAGTTGCAAGATGGAGGCTATTCCAAGCCCATTCTGCCTTGTAAAGATGTTGGGAACCAAATGGAGAAATGTTGACAGATTTACCTCCATTTCAAGGTTTTCTGCACTGATGAAAGAAGATATTGGTACATTTTTATGTTGTGTGGAATGGCTGCCAAGGAGGAAATCAAAGTTAAACAATAAATATACCAAACAGAATTAAGAACTATAATAAATCAAGGTGTTATTGGAGGATATCTAGGCCTTTTCAGGGAATGTTAGAATTTAATCTGGAGTATGGGATGCAACAGAGAATGACTCCTAATGTTTTGGCCTGAATCTTGTTCCTCATTTCTAGTGTGGAAAACAATGGTAATGTTAAAATCACTTTGGCTTTTTAAAGGCAAGTGAGGTGTAGTGAGCTATGTCTGCCGTACATGCTTAATCCATGATACAGTTTCTGCATAGCAAACTGCCAAATCTGATTCATAGGATTGTGCTATCCAGATTATCTGTTTATTGAGCATCCACCTCCATCATTTTGCCCGGACACTGAGGTCTAGCACCGAGGGCCTTCTGGCGGTTCCCTTGTTGCGAGAAGCCAAGTTGCAGGGAACTAGGCAGAGGGCCTTCTCGGTGGTGGCGCCTGCCCTGTGGAACGCCCTCCCAACAGATGTCAAAGAGGAAAACAACTACCAGACTTTTAGAAGACATCTGAAGGCAGCCCTGTTCAGGGAGGCTTTTAATGTTTAATAGATTACTGTGTTTTATTTTTCTGTTGGAAGCCGCCCAGAGTGGCTGGGGAAACCGAGCCAGATGGGCGGGGTATAAGTATTATTATTACTATTACTATTACTATTATTATTATTATTATTATTATTATTATTATTACTCTGTTTTGTTTGTGGGGAGGTCAGATGATGAAAGCAAGTGTTATCCCACGTTTTCCAGTACATTTCCTCACCCTTTTCCTTACTGCAAAAAGTCCGATCTTCTGCAGAAGTGAGTTGTTGTGCAAGGCCTCCCAATAACTGCAGAACGTGAATTTGCCAGCATGCAATTGAATCCCGCTCGAAAATAGTGAGAGTCTGGTAGTGCTGCAAGTTAATGAGCCTTTTTCAGGAAGAAAAAGCGGTCAAAACATCATATGTGTTTAAAGTCTGTCTTAATGATTGTATCTCTGATTTTTTTTTTCAATTAGAAAATCACAACCTGGGAGGTGGATGAGCATACCTGGGACAGCATTTGATAGGGAGGGTCAATTCCTCCTCTCCAAAATGCCTCCGCATTCACCAGAGGAAGAAAGCTGCTACTGATGGCATTGAACTATCATCTGTTTTGGTCCTAAGAGCCAGTGGCTGGGAAACACATCACAGTCCTAGAGTACAGTGTTCCTGGCTGCAGAATTTGGTTTCCTAAGCAAAACGACTTCCAAGTCTAAAAAAAGAAAAGCACATTTCTAGCCCTTATGAATCAAAATATTTGCTTGAAACTCTCTGGACAATGATTAACGCAAGATGGGGGTACATGTGATCCTCAAGAGGTTGCTTCTCTGACTATTGCCCATGTTGGCAAGGGATGATGGGAGTTGGAGCCCAACCTCCTTTGAAGGGCCACAGATATCCCCATCCCTGGCTTAGTGGAGTCTCAGAAAGTAGCAATAGAAGCTGAGTTTTAAAAAAATGCAAAAGAATAAATATTGCAGAATACATCATTCAAATTAAGGGGAAACTGGCAAATTTGTTTAATTTGCATAATATAGGAAGGTGGCAGAATTCAGTTTTTCCTTATGCAGAATTCAGTTTTTTCCCATCCCAAACCTGACCAGTATCCTGACCAACAGCAGGAAGCAAGTGGATGTGAAGGTTGTCAGAATAATGGAGGTCAGTATAATGTAAAAAGAGACATTGCATTTTGGTGGAGGCCAGTTATTTAAGAATTACCCACATTTGATTTTTGAGGGAATTCCACTTGACATGGTCAACCTATTTTAAGAGAAAGGGATGTTTTCAAGTCCATTTACTGTACCATTGGCAATACTTTATACACTGATCAACCTTAAAGTGGAAAGACTATGTTTTGGTTTTTTTTAGCTTGCTTGCAAAGTCGCAATGACACAGCTTATATGAAAATAAAACATGACTATAAGAGGCAGTGGGTGCTAATGCAGTTCATCATATTTCTCAGGTAGGTAGGCATCTTTTGACTGGACCAGAATCTTGTGTCATGTATGCACACATTTCTGACTGTAGCATCTGCCCCACAGATTCTGCATGCATTGAGCAGGAAAGATCCCCAAGCAGAAATTTCTTTCCACCCTTACAGGGCTGGAGTGACACTGGAACGCATCACAGTTCTGAATCTGCTATACATACCATAGAGATAAGCATCAGAAGGCCCTGGGCTCAAATCTGGCATCTAGCCTAGACCCTGATCCTCAGGATTACTCCCTATTCTTCAATGCTGTCTTGCCACTGGAAGAACAGAAATAAGGCTCCTATAAGACAGGCACCCCCAAACTTCGGCCCTCCAGATGTTTTGGACTACAACTCCCATCATCCCTGACCACTGGTCCTGTTAGCTAGGGATCATGGGAGTTGTAGGCCAAAACATCTGGAGGGCCGCAGTTTGGGGATGCCTGCTCTAAGACATCCTGTAAATGCAACTCAGCTGTTCAGTCCCACATGCAACGACACAGCCCAAGACCAAGCCTCTCTTGCTGCTCACCCTGGGAAAGAAGAAGTTAAAGCAGCCTCATATTTCAGCACTGGCTGCTGTAGAAACCTCCGCCTTCTTCCCAAGTTCGGCTTTGAGTAATTGTGTCCCGAATAAATAAGCTGCAGTGCTGCATTTTAGCCACACGAGAGCATAAAGATCATGGTTCTGAGATGGGAAAGTTTATAGCACCAACCCTTCTTACCTTGAATAGCACACAATAGCCTGCTGCCAAGGACGCTAATTACATTAAAAAAAGAAAAATCCATTCAAACTACAAACTGCCTCCTGCCGAGTACAGGGAGAACATTTCACAGATGTTACGTGTGTGCTTTCATGTTCCAAACAGAATTGTCTATTCCCTCCCAATTATTTGGAGAGTTATGTCCACATTGCAGATATTCCCTGTTAGACACACCCTTCCATATGAAAACACTAAGCAGGCTCCAACCTGATGCTTGGTGTATACTTTTTGTATCCAGGCATCCCTCCAACTTCTGTGTCTAAACACAGTTGCATTTCTCGGTTAGTGTAAGATGGAGCCGAGTATAAATGAGCTTTTCCATTTCCTTAATATGAAGGCATTTTATTTGTGTGTTAAATGTTCATTTAACATCCCCACATTTCTACACCAAAGCTTAGAAGGAGATGATTGCCATATAGCTGTTTGAAATAATAAATGATTTTTAAAAAAAAGAAAAAGAAAAGAAAAGCCCCGAAAAAGCTTCAAGAAAATATAGACTGAAGGATGGGGAGAAACAACTAAGTTGCACCCCTGTGCATAGCTGCCAAGTACCCCGTTTTCCCCGGGAAACCCCCATATTTTCTTACCGTTTCCCGCAGGTGTCCTGAATGGCAAAATACCCCATATTCCCCCAGTTTACGGAGCTCCTGCCAGCGGCCATGTTCTTCTGGTGCCGTGCATGTCCGGAAGTGTGTAGAAGCGACTTCCGGTGCCGCGGCGCTGCTGATCCCAGATTTTTCAATCCGGAACTTGGCACCTATGCCCCTGTGACTGTTCATTGGTCACTTCCTCATGACTTCTTCTGATTATTATTATTATTATTATTACTTACACGGATTATATATATGTTTACTCAAGAAGATGTACAATACATATGTATATGTATATGTTATATGAGATGTGCTATATGAAATGTGTCATATAAGAGATTGTTAATAAAGCAAAGAAAAGAAAGATTATTATTGTTGTTATTATCACCCTAACCACCATTATATATTTATTTATAGCCCCACCTTTTTCTGTGACAGGACTCAAAATGGCCTACATATAAAAATGAGAACCTCTAAGAACATCGCGAAAACAATCATTTAAAAATACTTTACCACTGATAGAAATAAAGCTAAATACATGTTTAAAAATAAACTATTGAACCCATCATTGCAATAAAAACAGCACTGCACCAGCCCTTTCATTAAATGCAATCAGTTCCCCAAATCTTGTTGGAACAAGAAAGTCTTCACCTGCTGGAGGAAGGACAACAAGGAGGGAGCCTGCCTATCTTCTCTAGGGATGGAGTTGGCCACACCCCAAGACGTCCCAGAAGCCCTGTCAGGTCTAGTGGGCACCATTTGCCACTACATGGTATAAGGCAGCTTCCTTTGTCTACTACAACCGGGGAATATAGTTTTAAGAAGACTTGAGAAGGGACAGAAGAGTTCAAGAGCACTGCAGCACCCTTTTTTTCTGCAGTGCCAGCAAGATTCTGGCAAGGCGTTGGCTAGTACACTTTGACCACCTTTGATTTCCCTTTGCTCCACCCATTAGGACTGCCATCTTTAACCTCGTTTCTATTTCTTTATTTTTTTTCCTTGCTCTTTCTTTATTCCTTTGTCCCCTTCTCGTTATGTTTTTATTTAGATGAAAGTCTTCGTTTGGACAACAACAACAAAAGGTGGGGAGGGATATTCAATATTAAAATTTGCATTTGTCTCTATAAGCACCAATAAAATTTATTTTAAAAAAAGGACTGCCATCTTAATTTTCCTGTAACAATTTTATAATTACTCGGTATGCATGTTGGCTCCATATAATTTCAAAATCAGTTGTGTAGCAATGCTCTCTTTTTTTAAAAAAATTGAAGCAAATTTCCATGGTTTATACCAGGCATCCCCAAACTTCGGCCCTCCAGATGTTTTGCCCTACAACTCCCATGATCCCTAGCTAACAGGACCAGTGGTCAGGGAAGATGGGAATTGTAGTCCAAAACATCTGGAGGGCCGAAGTTTGGGGATGCCTGGTTTATACTGAGGGTGCAATATAGAAAGAAGACATGTGAGAATACAGCTTGATCAATGGTTCTGCAAAGAGTATGAACAAATCTTTCCTGCCTGGAAGCAGATCTCCTTTTCACTTCTGTTGATAAAGAAGTATGCAGAGGAAGGCAGAGAATATAGGAGAAATCAAGAAAAAATGAGGGAAGACATACAAAAACTAAAAGATAGCCAAGAAGCACTACTGGATGCTCTCGCGATGCAAGAACTAAAGCAAAATGATTTGACTCTCAGGTTCAGGGGACTAAAGGAGAAGGCAGATGAAATATATAGAGAACGTCATCATCACAGCCCTGGCGCAATGGATGGATTTGCAGGAGGAGGACATTTCTATTTGTTTGGACAAAGCATTCAGGCTGAGATCGAAACAAGCCCGTGCGAATAACTGGCCGGGTGACTGTTTAGTTTTTCTTTATCAAATTGAAAGAATATGGGGAGGTAAAACACCAAGTAAACGGCTGGTTTCAATACCATCAAATTTATAGTAAATTTAAGGAACACAAGCAAACATTAGGCTTTCTGGAAGAACCCTCTTTATTGGAAAAAAATTTAATACAACCGGAAATCAAAACTATATCAAAGATGTATAATGTCTTGTTAGAATGGGAAACCAAAGATGAATTAGGAAAAGAAACGATGACAAAATGGGCTATCGACATAGGGAAAAACATACAGGTCGATAAATGGGAACACCTATGGAAGAAAACATGGAAATTTACAGCCTCAGAGGGAGTCAGGGAGAACATGATCAAAATGTTTTATAGGTGGCACCTAACCCCGGTCAAAATACATAAAATGTACAATACTAAAGACAATTTGTGTTGGAAGTGTAGGGGGGAGACGGGTACATATATGCATGCATGGTGGCACTGTGAAGGAATTAAAAAGTTCTGGATCCAAGTGTTTGAAGAAATAAAAAAAATACTTAAATATAATATTAAGAGAAGCCCTGAATCCTTCCTGCTGGGGATCTTAGATAACACGATCAAACCACAGGATGAGACATTGTTCCTGTACGCAACATCAGCGGCGAGAACTCTGATCGCATCCTATTGGAAACAAAAGGAAATACCCAGCATACTGGAGTGGCAAGAGAAATTATTAAGTTATTTGGATTTAGACAATTTGACTAATTCGATTAAAGGATATACTAATAAAAGATTTCAGCAAAATTGGGATAAATTTGGGGAGTACATGAAAGGACAGTGCCCCATGGTAAAGTCTTGGGTCTATTTCTAGCATCCTGCATCGAGCCACAGGAAAATAAAATACACGGAGACAAGGATTAAGAGAGATGTTTTATTTTATTATAATTTATATTATAACTTAAATAGAAAATGAGTTTATGTCTTATGGAATGGTATCTGGAGATATTTATTGAACGATATCTAACTGGGAATGCAGTAACTGGATATAATACCTAAAGAAATCTGAGAATAGAGATAAGTGGGAGTCTTTAAATGGGTGGAATACAGTTTAGAAGATTGAGAATTCTGATGAATTTAGTTGATATTGTTATGGATTGTTTCTGGATGAGAGCGATGATTCAAATGTATGCCTTTTTTTCCCCTTTCTTTTTCTTTTTCTTTTTCTTTTTTTTTCTCTTTTCCCTTTTCCTTTTTTTCTTTCCTTCTTTATTATTGTATGATTTACATGAGTTTGCACATTATGATCTCTATGAGTTGGTATATTATGATTTTTATGAGTTTGTATATTAGGATTTTGTGTATATGAATTTGTGCTTATTTTGGTATGACTGTGAGTTTCGAGTGTGTATGGTTTGTATTTTAACTTTGATTCTTAATAAAGCTTTTTTTTTTTTTAAAGGAAATTTCCCTTCAGCGTATTGCTGGCCCATTTGATGTACCTCCTTTCCACAATCTGCACCTCTCTCCCCTCGGCATCGTACCGAAGAAGGCTCCTGGCGAATTCCGTCTCATTCACAATTTGTCACATCCCGTTGACACTTCTGTGAATGACGTGATCCCACCTGAACTATGTTCAGTCAAATACGCATCTTTGGACCAGGCTATCAAGTTGGTCAGAAGATTCGGTCGAGGAGCCTTACTAGCAAAATGCGACATTGAGTCGGCATTTCGGCTATTGCCTATTCATCCCCAGGATTTTTGGTTGTTGGGATTTCAATTCGAAGGCGCATTTTACTTTGATAAAGCCATGCCAATGGGCTGCTCAGTAGCCTGTGCGGCTTTCGAGGCTTTCAGCACTTTTTTGGAGTGGGCTCTTCGGTCAAAAACTGGCCTGCAGGGGGTCACGCATTATCTTGATGATTTTCTGATTTGCTCCGCCCCCGATTCAGGCGACTGTGTCGCCATGATGCAGGCCTTTGAAGAGCTCACAGGGGAACTAGGTGTCCCCTTGGCCGCGGACAAAACGGAGGGCCCGACCACGCAACTCACATATTTGGGTATCCTGTTGGATACCGTACCTCAGACCTCCAGCCTGCCCATGGCAAAAATTTCAAAACTCAAGGAGGTCATTCATGAGATGTTATTGCCTAAAAAAGTGACCTTGAGGCAGCTGCAATCGCTGCTGGGTCATCTTAACTTCGCCTGCAAGGTAGTGGCGCCCGGACGCCCCTTCTGTGCTAGGCTAAATAAGCGCACCGTGGGCCTGCGTTCACCGCATCATCATTTGCGGTTGACGCAGGACGAGAAAGCAGACCTCCTGATGTGGTTAGAGTTCCTAGATGAATTTAATGGGGTGTCATTGTGGCAGGACGTCCTGAACCTCCACAATGACTTCCAGGTTAATTCAGATGCAGCCGGTTCCCTTGGTTTCGGCCTTTACTGGAATGGTCGCTGGTGTGCACAGCGCTGGCCTTTGTCCTGGCTGAACTCCGATATTTCACGCGACCTAACGTTCCTTGAGTTTTTTCCTATAGCAGTGGCTGTTCACATTTGGGTGAACAAATTCAAGGATCGCAGGGTCTGTTTCTGGTCGGACAACTTGGCCGTCGTCAACGTCTTGGCAAAACAGTCCTCCAAATCCCCCAGGGTATCCGCCCTTCTTAGGGCCTTTGTATTGCAGTGCCTTCGTTTTAACATTATGTTTTCAGCCCGTTTCATGCCGGGGGTTTCTAACGACATTGCTGATGCCCTGTCACGTTTTCAGATGGAGCGGTTCAGGTCGTTGGTTCCGGACGCCTTGCCACAGCCGGAGTTTTTCCCGGATCGTCTTTGGAACCTTGGAAGCTGCTAGTTTTGCAGGGAGTAGCAGCTTCAGTTTCCCCCTCCACCTTGCGGGCTTATCAGAAAGCTTGGACTGACTTCTTAACTTTCCGTCAGCAGTCCATCGCAGTCGAGAGCTCGGCACGGCCTTCTTCGTCTCAGGTGTTGCAGTACCTGGCGCACCTTTTTCAATTGGGAAGGGCGGCTAAGACGCTTAAACTACAATCTGCCGCCATTTCATTTTTTAGTAAATCGTTTTTCAACAAGGACCCTTGCGCTAAATTTGTGGTTCGCAAGGCTTTGGAGGGGTGGGGTAGGTTGCATCCCCCCCTGTCCACCGACAAGACAGCCCATCACCTTTGACCTCCTTTGCGCAATGTGCGTCAAGTTGAGGTCGGTCTGTTGGTCTAAGTACGAAGCCCGCCTATTTTCAGCCGCGTTTGCGGTGGCATTCTTTGGTGCACTGCGTATAGGTGAAATAGTCAGGGAGGCAATCCGACCAGGTTCATCTAGGGGTCTTTTGTTACAGGACGTTCGCCTCTCGCCCTCGGAATTGTTGCTCTCTATTGGGAGCTCGAAAACTGATCAGCTGGGCAGGGGCTCAACCATGCGTTTGCCTGCTACAGGACAGAGGGGCCCCTGCCCAGTTAAGGACGTCTCCAAGTACTTGGCCGTTCGGCCTCCAGGAGACGGGCCCTTATTCAAACACATTGATAATGCTCCCCTGACAAGACAACAATTCACGAGAGTCATGAGGAAAGTGATAGCGGCGTGCGGTTGCTCGGCCGCTGATTACGCTCCTCATTCATTCCGTATCGGGGCTGCTACCACGGCCGCCCACTGGGGTTTGTCGGTAGACAGAATCAAAGACTTGGGGCGGTGGAAGTCCAACGCTTATAAATCCTATGTCAGGAAGCGTCGTTAATTTGCTTGTTTGTCTGTTCTCTCCAGGCCCTGAGGAAGTGCGGATTTGGATAGTTGGGCACTCCATTGTCCACTGGGCGGGCGACCACGCCGCCAAATCCACCCTGGGGCTCCAGCTCGGCCTTCCACCACACGTTCGCTTGACCTGGATGGGCAGGAGAGGGATGCGATGGGGAGAACTTCTCCCGTTGCTCCGTCGCGAGGTTTTTGCTCTTGGTTTCCCTACTGCCTTGGTTCTGCAGCTGGGTGAAAACGACCTCCCTGATGTGGACTCTCTTTCCTTGCGTTTGGCCATGGAGTCTGATTTGACGCATCTAAGGACTTTGATGCCGGGTGTTACAGTAATATGGTCCCAGCTGCTTCAGCGCATTGAATGGAAGGGTAGCCTTCGCCTGGCTGCCACGGAAAAGGCCAGAAAACGCGTTAACAATGCAATTTCTAAGTTGGTTTTAGACTTAGGGGGGTCTGTAATTTCTCACCCGGATATCACATTTAAGGCCACTTCCCTCTTTCGTCCCGATGGTGTTCATTTGTCCCTGGTTGGGAATGACACCTGGTTGAGGGATGTTTCAGAGGGTTTAAAAAGATGGCTAGGGTTATGAGTGTTGGCGGCAAGCCGAGGCGGCTTGTTTGGCCGTTAGGCTTTGGTTAAATGGTTTTGGAGGGACATGGCCTATAGGCCTATCCCCCAATTATTTGCTCCTTATAGAAGTATTCCGTTAAAGGAATCCTGGGGCTCAGGGACTCTAGTCCATCATCCGGCCTTAAGCAAGGATGGTGTGTCCAGTACAGAGCCGAGCCTCGGGGAACGCTCCTTGGGGGAAGGAGAGTACTGGGAAACCGTACCTCCAATCCCTTGGGGTGTTTACTTGACTACCAACCGCGAGGTAAGTCGGAGTTGGTCCTGACCCAAATGGTCAGATGGAATTGGTCCTGCTCAACAGAGCAGATGGAATGGTCCTGACCCGGTGGTCAGATGGAAATGGTCCTGTCCCTTAGGGTGGACAGAAGGATTAACCAAAGCCTAAGCCAACACTCGAATTTAATTTGTATGTTAAATAAAGTTGTGGCCTAAAATTAATGCCAAAAAACCAAAACCATAATTATTGTGTCCGTTGTGAGTTATTGGGATTTCTTGGGGCCTTGTTACGCAAGGACCATTACACTCAATAAAGTGTAGTGGCATTTGCGGACAGGCCTGAGAGAAATCCGGGAGGGGGTGGGTTAAAATGTTAAGCTGACTCACGGGGCGTGCCTTGAGTTTGATTGACAGGCACTTCTAACTTAATGACCGCTCGCTTTCGTTTTTGCCCAGTCCGTTGGAGAAGCTTCGAATCCCCACCCACCCGCCGCCGGTTTTAGGCCTTAGCCGACACTGCTTGCCCGATTAGCGGGGCTCGCTGTATTCAGGAGTTCAGTAGGAATTTTTCCACTTGGCTGATTGGCTGTTGCCAAGTGGTTTTCGCCTACTGACGAGCAATTTGTCACAACTTGTTAGGTTGGCCGTTAGGCTTTGGTTAAATGGTTTTGGAGGGACATGGCCTATAGGCCTATCCCCCAATTATTTGCTCCTTATAGAAGTATTCCGTTAAAGGAATCCTGGGGCTCAGGGACTCTAGTCCATCATCCAGCCTTAAGCAAGGATGGTGTGTCCAGTACAGAGCCGAGCCTCGGGGAACGCTCCTTGGGGGAAGGAGAGTACTGGGAAACCGTACCTCCAATCCCTTGGGGTGTTTACTTGACTTACCAACCGCGAGGTAAGTCGGAGTTGGTCCTGACCCAAATGGTCAGATGGAATTGGTCCTGCTCAACAGAGCAGATGGAATGGTCCTGACCCGGTGGTCAGATGGAAATGGTCCTGTCCCTTAGGGTGGACAGAAGGATTAACCAAAGCCTAAGCCAACACTCGAATTTAATTTGTATTTTAAATAAAGTTGTGGCCTAAAATTAATGCCAAAAACCAAAACCATAATTATTGTGTCCGTTGTGAGTTATTGGGATTTCTTGGGGCCTTGTTACGCAATAAATTCCCTCCAGGGGCACGTCCACACTAGGGTTCTTGAGCATTGCTTGAAGTCTCAATTCCCTGCAATTCGAGGCTACATAGCTAGTGTGGAAGCAACCCAACTTTCATTAAGGTCCTGGCAAATCTCTGTTGTTGTTGATGTTGTTGTTGTTGTTGTTGTTGTTGTTGTTGTTGTTCTTCTTCTTCTTCTTCTTCTTCTTCTTCTTCTTCTTCTTCTTCTTCTTCTTCTTCTTCTTCTTCTTCTTCTTCTTCCTCCTCCTCCTCCTCCTCCTCCTCCTCCTCCTCCTCCTCCTCCTCCTCCTCCTTCTTCTTCTTCTTCTTCTTCTTCTTCTTCTTCTTCTTCTTCTTCTTCTTCTTCTTCTTCTTCTTCTTCTTCTTCTTCTTCTTCTATCCTTTGACTTCTTTATAGCATGAAGCTTTGCAGAATGCATTGGAAATTATATACTTGATTCCTCCCCACATACACAGAAAAATGCAGAAGTACTCGAGGGATTATTAATCACCCCTTTCTAAACAAAATGTAGCAGCTACCCGTTTTGATGAATGAGCATGCAACCAGCAAATGACTATTCAATGTCTGAAAGCCCCGAAAACAATAAATTAGCAGGTGAAGCCTGGAGGTGTTTCAAAGATCAATTTACTTATTCTTTCTGTTGGTGGCATGGTTTCCATTGGGATTACACCCTGGATGTCTCTATGTGCCGAATACAAACTAATCCAGTGACAAATGCCACCAGGAATCCTTATTGACATTTGGGTGTTTTTGCTTCCCATTAGAAGGCTCAGAGTGGCACAGATAAGCATTGATTTGCTTTGTTAATCACAGAAAAGCCAGGCAACTGAATTAAAATGTCCGCATATTTTTTATTTATTTTAGAAAACTTATATCCTACCCTTCCGAAGCATCCGCACCACTCAGGATGCCTTGCAACAATTGAAAACAAAACAATCCACAAAAGAACATTAGAAGAGCCTGCTGGATTAGGCCAATGGCCCATCTAGTCCAGCATCCTGTTCTCACAGTGGCCAACCAAATGCCTGTGGGAAACCTGCGTGCAGGATCCATGCTGCTCACATGTTAACACTTGAAGTCCCCTGCTGCTAAGACCCCCACCTTATGGTTCTTTAAACTGGGCTGTGAGCGGACCAGTCTTCAAATAGAGGACTGTCCTCTTCACAATAGGACATGCGGCCTACCGGTAAGTTCTAGGACAGGGGTTCCCAAACTAAGGCGCGGGGGCCGGATGCGGCCCAATCGCCTTCTGAATCCGGCCCGCAGACGGTCCGGAAATCAGCATGTTTTTACATGAGTAGATTGTGTCCTTTTATTTAAAATGCATCTCTTGGGTTATTTGTGGGGCTTGCCTGGTATTTTTACATGAATAGAATGTGTCCTTTTATTAAAAATGCATATCTGGGTTATTTGTGGGGCATAGGAATTCATTCATATTTTTTTTTCAAAATATAGTCCGGCCCCCCACAAGGTCTGAGGGACAGTGGACCAGCCCCCTGCTGAAAAAGTTTGCTGACCCCTGGTCTAGAACCTAGAAACTCTTCCTCCTCATCTTGTTTGACAGTACATTTTATTCATAAGTAGTGCCGCTTTATTATACAAATAGCCTTTCTGGGACATGATTCTGTCTTTCCAGGGTCTTGGCTTCACTCTTTTCTGCCATGCTCTGTGGAGTAGACATAAGAAGAGCCTGCTGGATCAGTCCAATGGCCCATCTAGTCCAGCAGGTTAGATAGATCTGTGTCATGGGTCCCCAGATTGGTCCTGTAATAAAAGATCTGAAAGGGAAGCTCTGCATATTTTTGTTCATTCATTCATTCATTCATTCATTCATTCATTCATTCATTCATTCAATTTATCAGCTGTCCAATAAGGAGAGAAAAAAGGTCCGCAGCTGATGTGTTATTTATTTATTTCATATATTTATATTCTGCATTAAAATGATACAACTGTTTGGAAACAATTCGGTATGCAATATAAACCCAACAGAAAGAACAGGTCACCATTACAGCATCCAGCAACCATTCCATCAGTATCAGGGTCCAGGGAAAGCTTGAGTAAATAGAAAAGTTTTTAACAGTCGGTAGAAAATCACCAGAGTAGGTGGTAGGTGCCATATCTTGGACTCAGGTACAAAAACAAAAATGGTTTAAAGTGCAAAATAAGACAAATTAAAATCACCATTACAACGGGGACAAATTTATTTATTCTAAGTAAGAATAATGAGAGCCAGTGTGGTGTAGTGGTTAAGAGCGGTAGACTCATAATCTGGGGAACTGGGTTCACGTCTCCGCTCCTCCACATGCAGCTTCTGGGTGACTTTGGGCTAGTCACACTTCTCTGAAGTCTCTCAGCCCCACTCACCTCACAGAGTGTTTTTTGTGGGGGAGGAAGGGAAAGGAGAATGTTAGCCTCTTTGAGACTTCTTCAGGTAGTGATAAAGTGGGATATCAAATCTCCTCCTCCTCCTCCTCCTCCTCCTCCTCCTCCTCCTCCTCCTCCTCCTCCTCCTCTTCTTCTTCTTCTTCTTCTTCTTCTTCTTCTTCTTCTTCTTCTTCTTCTTCTTCTTCTTCTCTTCATTCATTCTTAAATTTAAGAAGCGGGAAACAAGACAATGGTGAAATAAAAAACAAATCACTTCAAAAGCAGTCATCGAGAAATTAAAACACTGCAGCAGTGATGAATTAGAACAGAAAGTAAATATATGTATAACAATCACAGTTAAACAATTGTACTAAAACTATAGCTCAGTTTAATGCTCAACAGATCCCGCTTGGCTCTTTGGTATACACTAGAGCTTCGAGTGATGAAACAAGCTGGGTGATGGCTTGAACACAAAGAGAGAAAAACTCCAGACTCAGGCAATCAAAGACTAGTGAGGGCTGGTTCTTGAGCCTGCGCAATGACAGTGAAGGCAGAAGGAAGAAGGTATACTTTGCTGCCTCTATTGCATCTTCACTGTGCCATCCGTTCAAACTTTACAGGCAGAATGGGGCTTTTTACCCTGACATACAGCCAAGGTTACCATGCTTCCTGGCAGTGCCATGACTGCTGCTTACCAGGGGGGAGAAGGGGTGGGGTGAGCTGGCAGCAGGGCTGGCATCATATGGGTGAGCTGGCAGAGCCAATCAAAGCACCTTCTTCCTGTCCAATGCCCCAAACCTGTGACAGCCCCGGATTGACTCTGGAAGGCCTGACTCGACTCTGGGGAATCCGGGGTTGTCTCCACTTGACTTGGTCAAAGTCTAGTTCTGCCCAAATTGGCCTGATTTGGTTTGGGTGATGTCCAACCCATATTGTCCTGGATCCTTTCCGACATGGTGGCGACCCATAGAGGTCGTGTTTCCCCCCATGCAAACTTAACTTGGAAATTGTCTGTGTAGGGCAGTTTCTGTTGTCAAAACAACTGCTGCCTTCCAAGCTGATTTTCATGTTGCCATCAATATCGTTATATGATGTGCTTTCAAAACAACGTGCCTTTATATGTAAGGGGCAATTCCCACTGCTACATGTAAATAATTAAGCACTGGTTTGCATATGGTCATGTCGGAGCTACCTGCAGTTGGGAAGCTACCCATGGTATGACCATTTTCCACTTTACCATTTTGACTCTCTGGCACCCTATCTGCATAACCTAGCAATTCTAAAGTATAGACACGCTTTTACTCTCGCAAAATTGAATTTATTGCCCTCGGCTGTACTTGAGGGATGATTCCAACAGATTCCACACAAAAAAACGCTTATGTCCCTGTGGCGATGGCAGTACCGAATCAATGGTGCATGCCCTTCTGGATTGCACTCTTTATAAAGACTTGAGGAATGAGATTATCACCCTCTTTTATTATCCATTCCAGGTCGCCCAACCACTGCCACAGTGTCCTTTCTCTTGGCAGATCAATATCAGGTGACAGCAAAGGTTGCAAGGTTTTTAGCTGGGGCAATGAGAATAAGATCCACTATTTGACTATTGAGTCAAAACCCTAAAATGTATTTCATATAATTGACTTTTTATTTCTATTCTTTGTATATAGTATTGTTGTTTTATTGCTATGGCTGGTGGTTGACGTGAATAAAGATTCATTCATTCATTCTGTGTTGATAACTATGATTGTATTGTAACTAAGAGCCCAACCTGGTTTGGATTTGGTATTACCAGGTTGGTTATCTCTCTTTCTCTCTCTTTCCCCTATAGTGATCCACTGGACCGAAAGTGGGAATGATTCATTACCATTTATTATTGCATTATTGGGCAAGTTAATGGCATGGATTACTTATGCCATGGGACTGTAATGATTTTCCCTCACTGTGCTATGGCGTTAAAAGAAGAAGCAAACATTGTTAGTTTCCACTTTGTAGCTGAGAAGCGCACATTTCAACAGGCAAAAATGAAGCTTAATGTGTTCTCAGATGACACATTTATCTTGATGTGCAGGATTACCACTGTTTTCCTGTCATGATTTCCTCTTGCGCCCTGGAAAATTTCAGCCACTCCTTGCCTTGCTGCCCTCCCTTGACTCATGCCATGGTTGCTCATGCTGCAACGCCTCTGCTCCTGCTTCCTGATCTGTCTGCAGCTTTTGAGACCATTGACCACACCCTTCTCCTGGACCTGCTGTGGGGGGATAGGCACTGTTTTACCATGATTCTGTTCCTACCTGCAGAGCTATAAGACCAGAGAATAGTATTGGAAGACTGTGTGTTGGTTCCATAGTCCCTGTGCTATGGCGTGTTACAGGGAATGATCCTGTTGCCAACATCTATATGATACCATTGGGCATAGTCATTGGGAGTTTGAGGGCAGTGTCATCAGTACACTGATGTCAAACAGCTCTACTTTTCCATAATAACTGAGCTAGGAGAGGTCTGAATAGGTCCTGGATGGAGTTGCAGAATGGATAAGAGATAATAAACAGAGCCGAACCGTAGAAAGATGGAGACACTGGGAGTGGGCAGTTCCTTTGTCTGGGATATTGGCCATTTGCCTGTCCTGGATGGAGTTACTCTCCCTCTTAAACTCCCAGGCCCATCTTTGTCACTAGAGGATCAGGTAGCCTCAGGGGCAGGAATGCTAACTGGAGCCATTCTTGGTCAGGGATAGTCTGGCTGTGGAGATTCATGCATTGTTAGCCTCAGGATTTATTGCAATGAGGGGCTACCCTTGCACCTGGTTCGGATGCTCCAGCTGGGGAATTAGATGGGGATTTAGATGGGGACAGACTATCATCAGGACATTACTCCGGCGCTCAAAAGCTGCACTGGCTGCCTGCATGTTACTGGTCCAGGTTTAATGTTATTGCATTGATTTACAAGGCCCTTAACAACTTGGCTACCTGATTCCTTATACCCCTGCCCTATCACTTAAATCCCTGGGGAATCTCTGTTGGTCATCCTCCATGGCTCACATGCATAGCTCATAACTACTAGACTGATGTGCATTCAGTGAAATGGACCCAGGCTTGTTGAACTGTTTCCCAGCTGAGATTAGACAAGCGCCCTCCCTGCTGAACTTGAAGTGCATGACACACTTTCTTATTCCAGGAGGCAATTTAAGGTTGTGTTTGAGTTTCCGTTTGTTTTTATGATGATTTGTTTTTTTAATTGTTTTGTTCTCTGTGTGGTTTGTTTTTATGTACACCACTTAGAGAGAGGCCTGGGCAACTCCATCAGACCTCTTCTCCCTCAGCTGTCACCTGGGGGCATCCATTCCTCCAGTGAGAAAGACGGGAAACAGAACTCACTCCATCAGCTCTGCTTTGACAGGCCAATTCCATCAGGCCTCCTTTTCCCTTAGCTGCCACTTACTTGGGAGAAGCCGTTCTATCAGACTGCCTCAGTGAGAGAGATAGGAAGTAAGGACTCATTTCATCAGCTTTGCCCCAAACCCAGTTCCTTCAGGCACCTCTTACCCTGGAAAAGTGCCAGCTGGTCATTATAGGAACAAATGTTTAAGAAGTTGGTGCTTGAGTTGCATTTTACCCCCTTCCCCTCCTGTGCCTTTAGCGTTGCAGTTCCCAAAGTGGTTTCACAATCAATCCCTCTTCCTAGGGAACTGGGAAATTGTAACTCTGTGAGGGAATTAGGGGTCTCCTAACCCTCTCAGCACCCTTAGCAAACTACAGCTCCCAGGACCCCTTGGTAGACTGGTTAAAGTGATAGCAAAGTGCTTTAAATGTATGGTGTGAATTTAGCCATAGTTAGGATTGTTGACCATGGTTAGGATGGGCAAAGGTGAAAGAGAGAAAATGCTTGCCAGATGTAATTGCACAAACTTAAAGCTTAAGTAACACCATGTAAAGAGTAACTTTAGCATAACTCCATAAAGAAACCCTTATTCCATGCAAGTTCTTATGTCGGACACTACATTGGACAAGATATAGCCAAGTTATTGGTATCATTTACAGGTTGGTACAGTAGCAAAGAGTCTCTGAATCCTCAGGATTTTTGGCTGGCTGAAAAACAAGAGTTTTGTTACATTATATCATGTTGTGTTTAAAGTTTTCTGTCAGGAATAGGATGTTAAAATTGTGCAAGATAAACAGAACTCTGAAGTAAAAGGTAATTTCAAGTTAATGATGGTGATCTTTAGAAAGAATCTCTCTAGTGTGATATACCTTCTGTGTGAGCAAACTGGTTTTCCTTCACCTCGTCGTGAGACCTGAATGTTATATAAGCCGGTTTCTCAGAAGAATGGCTGCAAGCTGGCGGATTTATTTATTTTCCCCACACTAGGGAGTCCTTGGCACTGAAGATAAACAAGCACATCACCAAGACAGATTTGCTCAATTGAGATACATTTCCATGTGGCTATTGAACAGTTTAATTTCATGCAAGTCAGGAAATGGGGAGAGACAAGGCCCAGGTTCTAGGATTTGGAAGAAATATAATCTCTGTTTCTTTGCCACAGTGTGGTGTCAGGAATCACACTCCTTGCTCATCAAATTTATAGTTCAAAGTCAAATGGTTGTGGACGGGAAACCCACAAAAGGTTCTAAGTTGAATATCCATTAACAAAACAAAAAAAATCTGAATTAATTTGCCGCAATCTGGGGAGCCAAAAGAGGAAGAGACAAGATGGTGGTGAGAGAGGCTACTTTGTTTTGAGCACTGAGGTTTGTCTTTAGTCTTACTAGTTTGAAATTGTTCTTGTTGTTTTGAAACATTAAGTATTGCAGTTTACTCAGCGCTAGTGCTAACTGTTACATATAGACAATGAGCACATTTGCCTTATTTCCTATTTTGTGGATTCAAAGGCTTTTCCTTTTTTCGGTGTTAATTGCAAACTGCAAGTTACTGGCTAAAAACTGCAAGCCAGCAGTGTGGACACTTGAGGTCTTTTGGGAGTTTGAGTTTTGAAAATGACATAATTTGAGGGTTGGAGACCACCAAGACCAGGGAGGGCTGATTTAAAAGCTCACCTCTATTTCAAAACTGGCTTAATTGTGACTCATACCCTTTTGCCCTTTTTGGAAATGTAAGAATGTCGTGTGGTTACTCGGTGGTGAAATAAAGGGACTTCCTACATCTTCAGGGCCATTTTCACTTTTACTTCATATACTCCAGGGTTCAGAACAGTGTTGGCAAAACCTTTTCAGCCCAAGGATTGCATTCCCTTCTGGACAACCTTCTAAGGACCATATACCATGGTGGGTGGGGCCAGAGGCAAAAGTGAGTGGGGCAACTGATGCAAATCTTACCTTTATAGAGTAGATTAGTTTCACACACACACACACACAGCCCACTCTGTTTTGCATCCAGACAAGCAAGAGACATTACCAGAGTTCAATAACACATTCCAGCCAGGCAAAGATATTTGAGGTGCAAGCAGGACCAATGACGTGCGTATCCTTGGGAGAGTTATACTGCGAAGCAGAGAGGTCTGAGGGCCACATTTGGACCCCGTTGCCAGAAGGCCCCCACCCTGATTTAGACTACGCACTGAACATAGGTTCTGCAGGTCTGAGCTTTGAAACCCTGATTGGCATAAATACCATTAAGTCTTGCCTTTACTTCATGTCTCCTCCATTCTTTGCTCAACAAATTCATTTTATATCTGAACTCATCATCCCAGCACCCCAGTAACCGAGTTCAGACAGTTTCATAACCTGCTGATTTACAAGTAAAACCTGTGATGGATCGATAAGTCATTTCACTCTACTTTTTACTGCATCATCCAAAAAAGAAGATAATAACAATAAAACTGAACCAGGTTCCTAATTCTGGCACAAGCCAATGTAGTTGTCCATAAAGGAAGGAAGAGTGCTTACATTTGTCTGCCTTATTTCTGCCCATTACCATCATGTAAATTGTCTTTGCTTTCAAAGATAGCTGCAAGTGTTCTGAAAAACAGGAGTCTCAAATATTCACGACAACGTATTTGTACAAGGATTCATGCTGTTAAGTTTCTAATCTTTGCAGATGAAAGAGCCTAGAACAACAACTCCCCCCCCCCCCCCCGAATTAATGTAGAGGAGCATGACTTGAATTAAGTACAGAAATGATTTCATAAATTTAACAACAGCATATATATATGAGCAGTCTGGCAAAAGTGAAATTCTTTTGACTAAAGAATGACTCTTCCTTGAGGCAGGAAGAGAATTAAAGACTCAAGAAATGATGGGCTCTTTTTTTCCAACTGGAACTAGTTCTGGTGCATCTTGGGTGGGCGTCATTGCCATTCTAAGAGAACGAGGGAGGTGTTCATGGTGAGTTCCAGCACCTCTTTTTCTAGAAAAAATAGTACTGATGAATTACTTAATTAGTAATGTGACAGGTGCTGGAGTACAAACCTCCCTCCTGTGGTCTAGAAGCGCCTATATTTTAACCCCACTGCAGTCAGATTTAGGAGAGAAGAAAATATTCTGTATATTTTCTGCCAAGCTGCTGATATGAAGGGAGGCATTCTCGGGACTCTGGTGCATTTTGTATGAACTCTGCCAAAAATTAAGCATGGGTGTTGCTCCTCGTTGTCCTATGGCTGTGCCTCTTAAAGATGGCAGCTTAGCTACAGGTGGACTTCCCAAGCTTGCTTGCATGCCCAAAGCACAAGCGTTTATTTTTCTCTGTTCTGGACTTGTGTCTTTCATTTATTCATTGCTCTGACCCTTTAGGGACTTTCAGGCTTTTCTTTTAGCTCATTATTTGATTTCAGTATGTTGTTAATTCTCAGGTGCTGCCTGGTGACTACCACAACATTATTGCTTGCCGAGATCTCCTAGGCCATCTTTACCATCTGTTGTATTCTGCTTCCTTCTTTAGAAAATAGTTACTGGTCCTATTGCGATATGTACATCAAACAGAAAATGCTGTGGTGGCAACACCACCCATTTACTTTCAGGCAAACATTACCAGGGATGGCTTAATCACCCAAGTTCCTTTTTTCTTTTACTTGGAAACCACCACACTTCTTTCAAATCCACTCCAGCACCACCACCCCCAAGTTGAGGACATTGTGCAGAAACATAGAAAGCTGCCTTATACTGTGTTGGGCCATTGGTTCTTCTACTACAGACTTCCCCACACTGACTTGCAGCAGCTCTTCAGGATTTCAGACACCTCTCCCAGTCCTGCCTGGATCCTTTGACAAATCAAAGGCTTTATCACTGAGCACAATCTTCCCCCTATGATGGGATGTGGGAAACACACTGATGATCATGTGGCAAATATCTTGGCCCACTGGCTTATTGATGTCTGGAATAGCAAAGATAATTGGCCGACAAAAAGAATAAGTTGGGTGAAGATTAAAAATCGAAACATCCTGCTGCTGGAATATTGTGAAGAGATAACTGTGCAAACCACCAAGTAAAATAAAACAATAGACATAGATGCTTAAATATAATGATGTATCCCAATGGATGTCTGCTCCAGAAACTAGTGTGACAACCAACTAGGCAACGTAATCACTACATGCATGCAGTAAGTGAAGTTAACTCTATTCAAAGGAACAGGATCTGCTTAGGAATGCCATGCCTAATGAGCACAGCAATTCATTCTTCTTCAGTAGGTCTTTTCCCTATGTGGCATTTGCGGATACTGAAGGCCTTCCCACAGCTGCCTAAGTCTCCTCTTCAGGTCTTTCCCAAGCAATCTGAGACTACGCCGGCATGTCTGCCTCTACTCCTCCTGCTTCATTCCTCTCCTGGTCCTGGTTCGTCACAGCAGCAGGAGGAGGGGCTGTGTTTCTTCACCAGATTGACTCATCTCTGCCTCTTGGCCTCCCTCCTCTCCTGCTTTCACTTCTGATTCTGGACTTCTCTCTGCCATGGACTCCCCCCTGCTCACTAAACCCTGATACCTCTTCAACTTCCAACACCTCCTCCTCCCTGTCTTCTCTCGCTTCTCTTTCTGACCACTCATCATCGTCCCACCACCTGGCTCTGAGCCTTCTTCCCTTGAGGGTTCCTCAGCTGGTTCCAGCATCCCTCTGCATCCAACCAACAAAAGTAAAATTTGAATTTGTTACTCAGTTTTGCCACTGGCCCACCCACCACTGGCATGTGCCCCCCATAAGATTGTTCTGATGGGAATGTGGCCCACAGGATGAAAAAGCTTCCTTACTCCTGCAGTATAACCTAAACTTCACAGGCCAAGGGTAGCTGACAGACTGGATGTATGGACAAGTTTTGTCTTCTGGTTTTTAATTTCTCTCTCCTCTGGTGCTTTAATTCACTTTTACTTGAAACTGGTTATTGCTACATAGGATATTGAAGGTCTGGATGATACAGAAAATGAAGCCTCAGCTTTTCAAGGCTCAGATGGCTTGATAGAAGGCTTTGTGATGGGGGCAAAGAACGCCAGGTTCGTGTATTAGGAGTAGAAGCAAGCTAGTTCTCAACAGTGTTTATTTAAGAAATCTCTACACTTAAAAGCCCCAAAGGCAGCATACAAAATCAATAAATAAAATAGCCCATTTCATACATGCAGGCCACACTCTCAAGCATTCAAGTACAGGGTGGGGAAGGGCACGTCTGCAAAGATGCCCCACAACAAAGGTGCCCCACCCTATATGTGTTCATTGAACATGTGGGTAGCAGCTGCAAGATATATAAAAACAGGTCATATAAAATACCAGCAATATATACAAACAAAGGGAGCTGACTCACAATAACAATCATGAATACCATTTACAATTGGGAAGATGGAATTGGCCTGGCGTCTAAAAGATAGCAATGATGACATAAGGCAAACATTTACACAGAGCTCCGTAATTGCAGTGGCCACCAATGAAAATTCTGCTCGACAGAACCCACTTGCCTAACCTCCCAAAGGTCTGTTGTGCACAGATCTCCGTTGATGGTCAAGTTGCATGGGAGACCACAGTCTTATAAGATGCCAGGTTGTTTCATTATCCAGGTCTTCCCCTATATAAAGCTTTAAACATTGAAACCAGTCAACAGCCTGGCGACTTCATCCTGCATCAATTGAAGTTTCTAGGCACTTTCCAGATCCACCTGTATCCAGATAGCCACATTCCTAGTGGAGATGTCAGGAGCCAGGCTAGCTTGGCCGCGTGATGTCATAGAATCATAGAATTGTAGAGTTGGAAGGGTCCCTGAGGATCATCGAGTCCAACTGCCTGTGATGCAGGAATATGCAGCTGCCCCCTATGGGGATTGAACCTGCAACCCTAGTGTTATCATCACCATGCTCTAACCAACTGAGCTATCCAGGCAGGGGCAGGGGCAGTGGTGTGGGGCTTCATTACTCTTCTCAGTTTAATCTGAGTGCAGCTTTGCACAGGCACTTGGACTCAAGTGCTTTAAGGGGGATTTGTTGTTGTTTAGTCGTTTCCGACTCTTCGTGACCCCATGGACCAGAGCACGCCAGGCACTCCTGTCTTCCACTGCCTCCCGCAGTTTGGTCAAACTCATGCTGGTAGCTTTGAGAACACTGTCCAACCATCTCGTCCTCTGTCGTCCCCTTCTCCTAGTGCCCTCCATCTTTCCCAACATCAGGGTCTTTTCCAGGGAGTCTTCTCATCTCATGAGGTGGCCAAAGTATTGGAACCTCAGCTTCACGATCTGTCCTTCCAGTGAGCACTCAGGGCTGATTTCCTTCAGAATGGATAGGTTTGATCTTCTTGCAGTCCATGGGACTCTCAAGAGTCTCTTCCAGCACCATAATTCAAAAGCATCAATTCTTCAGTGATCAGCCTTCTTTATGGTCCAGCTCTCACTTCCATACATAGACTGTGGCATAGCATCCGAATCCCAAGCAGTCATAAAATGTTGTGCACCAACGAGCCAAAGCTCTTCAGCCTTCCACTCAGTTCCCATCAGTCCAAGAAGTGCATTTAACATCATTTGTACCAAGGCGTGACCCTTTTAAAGAGATACCTTGCGTTACTCACCAGCATCTCCCTAAAGTGATCCCCCATTAAGAAGTAAAAGATGGGGTTAATTACACTGTTCAAAAAGGCAATGGGCCTTGTAACAGTATAAATCATACTGATAAGGTCCTTGCCGCACGAGGGACGCTTCCAAGACTGCATCCGGGAGGCGATCCTAACATTGCGCATGATGTGATAGGGAATAAAGAGCAGAGAAAAGATGGCCACAGCCATGACAATCAAGGTGAGAGGTTTCTCTAGAGTCAGGGCAGCAGTGAGCTCTGCGCTGCGGCTTTTGATGAAGGCATGTGTTTTCCTGTAAAAATAGCACATGGCGCACAATGGGATTATGAATCCAGTGACTGTCAATATCATACTATAGATTAGGCTGTCTTTTGCAACTCCTGAGCTTGCATAATCCATGCATAGGCTGTCGCTGCTATTATTTTTCTGGCCATTGAGGAAAGTAAACATGGGCGTCAGTTTCAATGTAACCACGACCCATATGGCGATTGATAAAACAATAGCTGTGCTTTTCTTCTGCAGAAAGTGATTTCTGAAGGGATACTTCATGAGCAGGTATCTGTCCATGCTGATAACAGTAAGGAAGAGGATGCTTGTATATAAGTTGACATGCAGGAGAAACCTGTTGGCTTGACACCAGTATTTCCCATAGGACCAATTCCCTTGAGAGTAACTTGACACCAGCAATGGGAGTGTGCAAAGGAATGAAAAATCCGACAGCGACAAATTGAACAGGTAGATGTTGCCACTTCTCCAGGTTTTGAGGCAGAAGATGTACCCAAAAACAACAATGCTGTTGCCAATGATGCCAAATATGAACTCCAACGTGTACATGGTGGAAAGGTAATATCTTTCCAGGGATTTCTCTCTATCCCAGCATTCTCTGATGTCGCCTCCATCCTGGAAATGTAAAACAAATGTCAGTTATTATTATTTTAAACAGGCATTTACTTATTGCTTAGCTTACACAGCCAACGTGATTATTGCCTTGTCATATTCCTGCACTTTCAGTCATGCCAAATGTTAGATAAACACTTCAAGTTTATGCAGTCCTTCTTCTTGCATAAAACAAAATTCATTGCAAAACTCTTCTCAAGAAAACATGAGGCATGGCCATCTCTTCTATTTGTCGACAAGGTGGGGACAATGAATTTGAATCTGATTATCTTTGTATTTTCTTTGGTGTGTGTTTTAACAGGAGAGAGAGACCTTTTTTTAAAGGGGTGGATGGGAGATCACTTTCTTAATGATCTTCAGTTTCTATGCTTCTTTCTTAAGAGTCTCTGGGATCTGACATACTGCGTGCTATAGCAGTCTTTCAGCAGGCACCAAGGAGAGAGGAGACCTCCAGCAAGATTGTCCTGCTTTTGCTGCTTCTGCTGCCACTGCCACCAGACCAGAAGGTGGAAGGGAAGGGCAGGCTAGGAGGCTGAAGAAGTCCCTCTCTAGCTTCACTTATTATCTGAGACGCACTAGATTTAGGATGGTGTGGGTGGTCCCCTCGCATGGGGCGTCATGCTGAGGGGCCACAAAATAGAGAAGAACCATAATTAAGAAGATCCATTTGGGGCCACCAAATTTTGGGCTCACACAGGATGTCATCCTGGAACGAAGGAGTACCAAAGTCAATCCCTGATCTGAGTTGCTGCCCCTGCGCCTGCTTCAGATTGAAGCCATACATGAGAAATCACCAATTTTCATATTCTGAACCAAGAAACTGTGACCTTGATTTCCTTGCTCGCCAGAAACCCTATAGCTTTGAGGAAATCCTTGGAAGGGGGTTTGTTTTGTTTGTATCAAGCATGGCCTAATCTAACTGAGTCTGGAAAGAACCCTCCTCTGTCCTGTCTTAGGACCAAATTTGATGTGCCACCTGTCATTTAGTTTGACGTTGCATATATGATTTTGTGAAATAAATGTAGGAAGGTACAGGAAGGCAGTGAGCCAAATTAGGTCCATGTAGGGGGAGGGGACTTTAACCCTTTGACCCCTCCATGCCTACTATTTCCAATGAGAAGAACACTTTCATGGTGACTGTTGGAGTTTTCTTCCCATTACAAAGAGCATGTGCAGGGGATGGAGAGGTGGAAATTCAGTGGGGGGTGGGGGTGGGGGGGTTGGTTTCCAATTCAGTTTACATTTAAAGGCAAATCAAATTTTACTTTCAAAAACAACATGAAACCCAAAATACAGTAATCCTTCAAAAACCCATTTATTAGGGGAACTTGTTCATAAAATTCATATATTTGTGAATATAAAATACAAAATGCAATGTATATGGGAAAATTGCTTGCAAAAATTAGTCAAAACAGCATACAAAACTTAAAAAAATACAAAAATGTGGATGAATTTTCACAGGATTTTTTTAAAAGAAAATGCAAATTGCTGCAGAACAAGGGGTTCTTGTGCAAAGAAATTGCTGCAAACAATTTAATAAATAAGGTGCTACTGAAGGAATTTTTTTATTTTAATTTAATAAAAAAAACAAAAGAAATTAACTCAAAGACTGAAATACAATTTAAAACTCAATGTGTTGTATCCAACATTAATCAGACTCAGAGTAGAATCACTGAAATAAACAGACACATTCATTGATTCAGTAAGTTTACTATGACTACCGGTAATTCCGGATATTAAATTCGCACACTGATTTCAGTGGGAACTTGTGCAGCTAGCTTACTCTGAATCCAACTCAACATCTGCACATTGAGAAGTTTTTTTTTTTTTTTTCAGAGCCTAAAATATCTGCATTAAGTGAATTTGACTAGTGGGCCAAACAGTGTCTTCTGAAAATTGGGTTCTTAGACAGGTATCTCACAACTTACTTGCATTTAACTTGTGCACATTTGGCTTTATGCTCTTGGCAAAATAATAATAATAATAATAATAATAATAATAATAATAATAATAATTTAAAAGAGGGTGGAAAGGGAGAAAGAAAGAAAAAACATTGCCAACCCCACCTGTCATTGCACCCAATGTGTTTTAACTGTATACAATTTTGGCTTTAGGCTCTATCCCTGGAATGTAACCCCAGCGTAAGTTGGAAGTCGCCTGTACATCAAAAGAATGACTAGAAAGAAATTTGTAATTTAAAGAACTGCATATGTATTACACACACACACACACACACACACACACACACACACACACCTGCCCCAGTCAAGAGATTGCTAAAAGGCTTTTTCTCTTGTGCCTGTACCTGTGAATAAACTGCACCTAGCTGTAGACAGGCTTCTATGACTGGTCTGTGTTGGAGGAGATCCTTGCAATGTCAGTCAAGAAGTTATTTGTGCATCACCAAATTGCTAGATCTGATGTCTCCCAGGTGATATTTGAGCAACACCAGTACAAATCCACCCCATGCAGAAAACTAGTCCTGTGCACAGATATTATTCATTCTGTTGATGTACAACTGTGAAAAGAATTGGGTGTGTAGTCTTGCAGTCAGTTTATCTCCTAGGTTAATTTTTTCCCCTGTACACAACACGGATGGAAATGCTACCGCAAGCACAAGGTTTAACTAGAATACATTTTTTTTGTAATGGATGTTTGCAAGCAATGTTAATATCCATTACAAAACAATATAGCAAATATTCAGCAATTTCCTTATTAAGAACAATATAAGCAATAATATCACTTTGATCACTTAGGTTTTATAAAGTAGCCTGCAAAAACCAACATAAAGCTTGTAATATCCAGGATGAAATTCAAAGACAGGGATTGACACCTTTACTAATTTTGTTAACTTGTCTACATATATTCAGTCATAATTACAAGGTATACAAAGCAATCTGCAAAAATTCTGTATAACAAACTGAAGGATATCCAGCCATTTTCCCCTTTGCTTACTACTTACCATTCTGTAGAATGGGTATTGTCTCTTTCTAGGCTCTTAGTTGAACATGATCTCTCTGCTGAAAGGTTCAAGTGAAGTAGAAGGTAGCTCAACATAGCCATGCCTCATTTACATAATATTTAGCACATGGTTAATGATTCAAGGATTCCGGAAACTCGTTTGACTGAGAAAGATGTGCAGGCAGTTCCACTGGAATAGAAGGTATTGCAAAATCCATTCTGAGTCGACTGGTGAAATAATGGAAATATTATCCCTTCTAATGCCCTGCTGAAATCTTCCTGGTTCCTTTTCTTTAGACAGCATGTGCTGAGGGGTCCTGTTCTTTAAAAAGGAAACTAAAACCAATATTTGAATTCAACAGATGTATGCTGCTGCTTTCAAAATGCCTAAGGGCGGTGTGTGTGTGTGTGTGTGTGTGTGTGTGTGTGTGTGTGTGATTTTTGCGATGAGTCATAAGATGAAGTGCAACTTACTCAAATGCTACTTGCTAACCACATCTTGCTACATCTCAAGTACAGTACCTGGATTTAAGCCTATTTAAAGCCCAGTTAACAGAGTAAAAATCTAGCAAACCTCAATACTTTAGCTTGCCATGATTGTGTATCAGTTTCTTTAAGAAGTTGTTGTTGTTTAGTCGTTTAGTCGTGTCCGACTCTTCGTGACCCCATGGACCATAGCACGCCAGGCACTCCTGTCTTGCACTGCCTCCTGCAGTTTGGTCAAACTCATGTTCGTAGCTTCGAGAACACTGTCCAACCATCTTGTCCTCTGATGTCCCCTTCTCCTAGTGCCCTCAATCTTTCCCAACATCAGGGTCTTTTCCAAGGATTCTTCTCTTCTCATGAGGTGGCCAAAGTATTGGAGCCTCAGCTTCACGATCTGTCCTTCCAGGGAGCACTCAGGGCTGATTTCCTTAAGAATGGATAGGTTTGATCTTCTTGCAGTCCATGGGACTCTCAAGAGTCTCCTCCAGCACCACAATTCAAAAGCATCAATTCTTCGGCGATCAGCCTTCTTTATGGTCCAGCTCTCACTTCCATACATCACTACTGGGAAAACCATAGCTTTAACCTTTAAGAAGTTAGCTTGGGTTTATTTTTCAGATCAAGAGCGTGTGCAGTGTTTTTCTGTGATTATAAACAAGGATAGTTCCTTTTCACTTTACAATCATACTCATTACTAATATTCCTCTATAAGTCTCTCTATGTTAAGAGCATTTTAGAACCAGCATTATGTAAGTTTGTTGCATTTTACTATTGTAAGTGTCCATTGACACGCCCTAAGACAATTAATTGTTCCTAGCCCTTTAAGAAATGGAGCTCCTCTCAGTATATAAGCCAAAAATCAGAAACACCCTCAAACAGTCTGAACAATGGTGTCACAACATCACAACTAGGAGAGCTTTTACAGCCGTTTACTTAATCTTTTCCTAAGAGCAATGATATTCATTAGTTGAATTGTCCCATAGGTTAGTGCTATTTTTCAGAGTTTACAGCTCCTGTTTAGTTTTTGATTATAAGGAAACCTCAGCCCCTAAACATTTTCCTTCTGAGGAAACAGATAGAGATTTTCCAGTGAAATGAGTCACTTAGCCGGCACCTCGTCAAGGTTTACTTTATTTGGAGGTTATTTTGAGTAATTCATGTCTTTTCTATATCAAAGTTTCTTTGGGGAAATTTAAACCTCTTTTGTTTCTTTGAGTAAGCATTAGTTGAGTTTTAGTATTTTTCACTCTATCAATATCTCGTTTCAGGGATTTATCACGGCATAGTTTTGTTTTCGTTTTTGCGTTGATTGTGTATCAAGCTCAGGCTTGACTTGCCTGTCTGCTTAATCACACTTGTTGTTGAATCTCTCCAGCAGATTAGATTAGCCTCATTTATTGCACTTCCTCATAGCTTCTCTGTACCAGTGCTCCTTCTATCCTCTCTGACCTCACCAAACAGCATAATCAAAACAGGACACAGCTGTACTATATAGCATTGGGGTAGCATGGGCTAATGTATGCATGAATGATCAGCCTTTGATGTTCATGCGCAGAGCTTTTTTTAAAAAAAACAGATTACCCCACAATAGACCCCCCCTCCCCCCTGGCAGCCTGAGCAGAAGCACTCTCACATTCTAACTCATCAATTCTACCATCTTTTGCTGAATGCTTCTAGGGACCCTTTCCTATGCATGTGCTTTACATGCAGAAGCATCCAGATTTAGTCCATGCTGAATCTCACTGGAGTCCTCTATTTGAAAGCCCTGGAGTTTCACTGCCAGCCAGTGTTTGCAATACAGGTTCTGCCTCTTACATAGGGTCCTTCATCAACTTTCCACCCCCTTCACCTGCATGTTCATGCCTCTTTAACCCTGCATAGAGGACCACACTCCACTGGTGGAGTGGGAATCATCACAACACATCAACTTCCTGTGCCCAGAAGTGGCTGGCGCAGTGGGATGGTGCTGTCACAGCCCTCCCGTGATGCTGTCTCTTACTAGGATGAGCCATGGCAAGGCAACCTGAGGTTGCGGGGGCGCATGTGTATGGGTTCACCAGCAGAGCAACCCCCCCCCTGCTCCTGCTAGCATGCCTGCACAGCCCCAATCTCACTGCCGCCCTGAACCGCCTGCCACTCCTGCCCTTGTCAATGGACAGGGTGACTGATCCCATATCGCATGGGGATGCCATAACTCCTTCCCTTCTCAGTGTTGGCCCAGATTTAAGTGGGGAGGTGACTCCAGACGAAAGAGACCTCCGTGGATGCTTGTGTCAGAGATGGGGGAACTTGGAACGTCCCTGATATTGAGTGCAGCTCATGGCCAATGACCAGGAAGAATGACCTGGATTAAGGGATTAAAGTAGACTCCCAATTGTTCCTTGGTAAGCAGGACTTGCTGACAATCAGGTGACAGCAAGCCCTTTAAGGTTACCAGATTTTTCCCCCCAATGAATCCGGGGGACAGTTTTCAACTTCCTACTAAATAGATGGATTTTGTCAGGGGACTGATCTGTAAATCCGGGGACTGTCCCCAGGAAACGGGGACATCTGGTAGGGGATCAACCACACAAGGATGCTCCAATTGGTCTTACTGCTGGTGAAAGGTCTTGCTGTCAGTGATGATCAGCTTTGCTAATCTACGGAAGGAAAATGTTCCTTTACAGGCGTGGTTTGATTCTAAACTGTACCTGCGGTTGGGCAAAGCATAGCTCACAGCAAGCCCCTCTGAAGGAGCACATCAATGCCAATTGGCACACCTTCAAAGGGCTTGCTGTTCATTGCCAACGCTGAGCCCCTTTGAAGTTACAACTTGTCATCATGATGACATCAGATGATAGTGGGGAGTCCCAGCCATTGAACACAATGGTTCACGCAGAAGGCCTGGCTCTTTTAAAGCAGGGGACCTAACTGAATAGTTCTCAAGTGTTTTTGAGCCTTCTTGGTAGCGGGGCCCACCCTGTGGAATTCCCTCCCATCAGATGTCAAAGAGATGAGTAACTATATAACCTTTGGAAGACATCTGAATGCAGCCCTGTATACGGAAGCTTTTTAAGGTACAATGTTTTATCATATTTTTATATTCATTAGATTCTGCCCAGAGTGGCAACCTAGTCAAATGGGCTGATTACAAATAAGAAATTATTGTTATTATTTATTGAAAGAACAAAGGACTTCACGTACATTGTCTTGTTGCAGTTTGCACAACAATCCTGTAAGGTAGAGAAGCATTATCAATATCATATTGCATATGGGGGGGGGGTTTCTAACACGGAAAGTATGCCACCTAATAAGTTACATGAGTTTAAAGTAACATAATAACGACAATGGAAACGACAGTCCACTTCCTGATCTGTACCTGCGTGTAACAACAAAAACATTACATCACCTCTTAATTAACTAAATTAATGCACTGATCATGAATCCATGAGTTCCCATCACTTTACACTATGAATGTCACCAGCAGAGGTGCTATCCCTCAATTTTATATGATAGCAGAATATTTTTCATGTTGGCATATCATGCATATCACTTTACTGACCTGAGCTTGCTTTCGAGTCCCAGACATTTTCAGATCATTGCTTTTTGTGTTTAGCTTGTGTTCTGATGAAATATTATATAGGAGCTAGCCAAAGCTAAACACTCTTTAAGTCCTATTGATTTCCATGTTTGCTTAATTCTTCCACTGAAATTATTGGGACTTGAAAGTGCTTAGCTGTGCTCCCCTCGCCCCCCAAAAATGCTCATTAGGGCTCAATTTCACATAAGCGCACAAAAGCATCTTTGGTCGCACATTGGCAGGAAATTTCCAGCCACATATCAACTAGCACTCTGCAGGTACTCCATAACTTTTTTTATTGGAATAAAGAGACAAGAAAATGGTAAAAAAGATAATTTTGATTTCCCCGTGGAGCATACTATGGCCCTTGTATTTGTACTTAGAGCACCCTGTAGCACTTCCTTTGTACAGAAGGCGTAGCAGATGCATTCACAGAGCAATAATGGCTTTTATTGTCCATTATCAGAAAGCAAAACGCATAAAGCATTCACAACACTGTGTCTACTGGCCCAGAACCTAAACAGATGCTTTGAGATTGCTGCTGACAGGACTGAGTACATAGAGCTGCGTCAACACAAAATTACATCACGTAATTGACACATTCAGTGGCTTAGTTCTCACATATCACTAAACCATGGCTTATTAAACTATGGTTTATTTAACCATGGCTTAGCATTATGTGTGAAGCCAGCCCAGCAGCTTTAACTATGATTATTAAACATCTTTAAAGGTTGCTCATTGGCCAAAGTTTCTAGTTAGTTTATAAACTTGTTGTTTATGGAATTTGCATCCTACATCTCCTTAAGGATCACAGGATGGCAAACACATCAATAATGAAATTACACACACACACACATATATATACACAGGTTAAACGTCCTAAAAACAGTTGCAGTTAGAAACCAGTGGTCTCAAGGATTCCAGGAACAGTGTCTTTCAGTTATCAAATGCTACAGAGTGAAGATTGGCAAAGACTTTTAGGTTGCTGTGATCTTGTGCAATTTCATGCCTCGGTCCCCCTGCCCCTCAAGTGCTTTTTTATGGGGGAAAATTTGCACCATGAAATCATGTGCATCCAAAAAGCCGCTGTTCTTTTGTAGTAAAAGATTGGGATGTCCCAGTTTTTCCATGGTACTTGTGGGGTATTCTTGTCCGAGCATATCTGAAGGGGGATTTCTGGATCACAGCCTTTATAAGTTAAGAAATTATATTGCAGAACTGAAAAAGAAGGAAAGAAACACTAAAATAAAAAATAATAGAAAAAAAGAAATGAAAAATGTACTAATTTACTTTGGGGGAAACACTTGCTAATTACATTTAAAAATGCAGTTGGATGCTGTTATAAAATCATATTGGGGGGGTTGCAGGACACCATTATTAATGAACAGAGAGGGGTAACCACAGCTTGACAGCTACGGCTACCCAGAGTCCTTCGCACCACCATTTCGCCGCCACAGCTTGGCTCTCCTTCCCTCCAGAGACCCGCACCCCCTCCGCAGGGATTAACATATTCAAACACCTCCTAAAATCCAACATAAACTCTGCATTTCCCCTTCGCCTAAGGACAAGCATATGCAACCCTTGCCTAGACATCTGCATTTCCCCTTCGCCTAAGGACAAGCATATGCAACCCTCGCCTAGACAATTATCACAGACAATTATCATAAACTCCACCAAGTAACGCAGCCCATTTTTATACAGCCTTACCATTTTATACAAACCTTATACAAACTTGCTATGAACTTTTACCTTCTCGTGATTATATGCTTGCTTCTTGTGATTATATGTCTGCTGGCCTTATGTGCCTTAAATGTGAGAAACCCCTTATATCCCTTGAAAGGCGTCCCTCCCTATATGCCTAAGAACCTAACCACAACCTCAGTATTACTCTTGATTAACTAGACTAGTGTTCCTCTGTATTAGAAAATAGGTTTGTTAGTATCTCTTTGTATTAGAAAATCACTGTTTTATATTTTAGAACTGTATACGTCAGGATGTATTAGAAATGTTTTCCATACTTATTTTCTGTGCAACCCTTCTCTGACCCCAAGCCCCCCTGAAACCTCCCCATCACCGTCCCATACCCAACGAAGGAAGACACGGACAATAGAAAGATTAGCTTGACAACTTTATTCAAATTAAACATGCCATAGTCCATCTTTCCGCGGCCTCAAGGAAAACACCTGCCAAAATTACCTCATGGAAATCGTCAGGAAATCGCTCCACTCCTGCGCCCATCTCGAAGGATTGCCCACTTGTCAAAACAAAGGGGAGTACCATCAACGACAGGAGAAGAGAGATTGACATCTCTCCATCTGAAAGGAAAAGTCATCTCCGCACCCAGCTAATCCGATCTCCCACCCACCGCCCTTGTCTCCCCCTCCCTCGCAGTCCAGAGATTTCCATGCAGGAACAGGAGGGTATATAGGGGGTCCTTACCATTTCCCGGGGTTCCTTCCTTCTTTCCAGAGGCAGGGACCCTACAGCTGTAGCTTTGCATTCTGCAATAAAGGGATCAGTTTGTTTTTCCTGACAGCATCGTGTGGTCTCTGTCATTTTCCCGGCGGAGCTGAACTTAGTGCAAATTTTGGAGCTTCCGACCCGCGTCTGTCCTTCTTAAAAGGCAACGCATTTTGGGGTACATTTTTCATAACAATGCTTTTAGTTTGAAGACGACAGCAGATGAAATATATGTAAAGAGTTCATGTATTAATTTTGGTCGTCTTTCTTTCAAAGGTATCCTTTGAGTAAATACACATTTAAATTCAGAACCACATTCAGTTAATGGTTTGTTTTTCCTTTGAAGAATACTTTTAATGACTGAAATGGCATTGTGTGAAACAAATAATCCTGTGACAATAGCTATCCCCCATTATAGCATAATTAAGGTCATTAACAGGCCAAGCTATGTGGCCTTCAGTGAGGTTTTTCTTCTAACTTAATAGACCCGATTAATTCAGGAGATAATTTATCTAGCAGGGTAATTTTTCTTCTATTATACTCTTTTTGAAGACTGTTCATAAAGACCATGTGTTTAAAACTGATTATTGATTTTGAATTGCTAAGGAGAGCGAGCTAGTAACACATACTAATATTAAGGAGGAACATGGAAAATCTAGTTCTTTGATTCTATATTTATCTTAGTCAAGTTAATGTTATAAATTATTATGTCATCAAATTTCATCATTTTCACCATGACTGAAATATACTCTGAGTCGAGAGTATATTTCATGCTATTTATTCAGCTCGTAGTCATCAAGGAGAAGAAGAATGCCCTTTTCCCAAAACCATCTGCTTATATACATTATTTACACAATGGGCTTTGCGTGATTGGCTACTTCAGGGCTACACCTGTGGGCCAATCAGGTTGTGGATTGACTTCTGCCAGCAGCCTGATTGGCTGCTCCTGCAGGCCAATCAGGTTGCGGATTCACTTCTGCCAGCCGCCTGATTGGCTGCTCCTGCAGGCCAATCAGGTTGCAGATTCACTTCCACCTGGAGTTTGATTGGGTGGCTCCTGCGGACCAATCAGACTGCTGATTCTGGATCCTATTGTTCTATGATTCAGCTCAGTACATAACAATGCCATAGCGAGTTTGCTGGCAAATTGCTGGCAAATGATCTTAACGAGGATGAGATTTGGGAAATTCACCAGGGCTTTCTGATTTTCCAATACATGTTAGGAAACTCATTAACTTGATTTTATCCTGTATTTATTTTAATAGTCCTGAGATCCTATGAAGAAGGGTGGTATAGAAATCTAAAAAGAAATGACATGACATGAAATGAAATGAAATGAATGAATATTCTGAATACTGATAAACCAGCCATGGGAAATGTTCTTCTGAGGATGGAATTTGCTCATTTAATAAGGGGATCTGGGCCATTAAGTTCACCATGTTTACAATCCTGTTTGTGTCCAGGAACCCTGATATGGCAGATGTAAGAGAGAGGGCTTGCAGAGAGCAGCCCACTCTGCTTACTTCCACCAGCTGGGAGAGCAGCAGCCAGAGCAGCAAGTCTGGGAGGGAAAACCAGGAACAGGAAGTGGTAAAGACGGGTCCAGGGCTCTGCAGAGTCCCGGAGGCTCAGCTCCAGGTTGGTAGCAGGGGAGGAGCTAGCTTCAGCAGGGGCTGGAAAGGAGGGGGGAGGTAGATCCCACGGAGTAACCGTGGAGCCAGGAGGAGGGGCGTTAGGATACCCAGTCTTAAAATGGAGGGTCAGAGCCCGCGAGACGCCATTGCGGGCTTCTGCCCCATGCAGAGCAGACATGATTTGAGACATCTCACCACTGTATATAGCATGCACAATAAAACTCTGAAAATCCAGAGGAGGTGTGGAGTGCATACTCGGGAGTAGCCAACGCCCATCTGTGACAGCACCCATACCCCTGCCTACTTGTGTAGACACATGTCCTGCTCAAATTCGTCCCACAGTCCTATCTATCGTAGAAGCTCCAAAATGAACACAAAGCAGAGGTAAAATGGGAGATCAGCATCTAATACTATATGCAATTTGGTGGTGGTGGGGGGAAATTGCTTTAAATATATATCTGCTGTTACAACACTTTTGTGAATAATGCAAACAAATAGTCTCTGAACATATCTGCTGAAAAAAACAAATTAAAAAACAAGCAGGAGGCAAACAGCTGTTGGAAATGCTATTGGTCTAGCTGTTCTGCAGGCTGTTTAAATGAATTATGGGTTGCAGCTGTCATATTTAGTCTAGAAGGCACTCTTAGGTTTCTCCTAACTGGGTAATAAGGAGAGCAAGAAATGCAAGAGAGAGCCAGGGTGTGTAGAATTAAGTTAATGGCTTCAAACTGTTAAGGCTGTTCTTGCTGTGGAAGATGCCCGTGCGCTGAACACAAAGATAAAGATCTGTGCGCCGAATTGAAAAACTAAATAAAAATAAAACCGCTTATCTTGGGAACAGCGCTTTTAAAGCTCTCTAATAAATTTGATCTCAGTCTTCCAGGAAAATGCAGGTGCACCATTTACCCTTGTGTACAATACAGCTTTGGTGCTGCACAGAGCACAAGCCTAATTTAGGTGTTATTGTAACAACTTATTTAGGAGGGGTGCAGAGCACACAGGGACTGCTCCTGCCTCTCCATTCCTGCCAGTTGTTGTTGTTGTTGTTGTTTCTTGTACCCCACCCATCTGACTGGGTTGCTCCAGCTTCCAACAGAATATTTTAAAAAAAATGAAAGGCACAAATACAGGATGGGAGGCACCTGGCTTGAGAGTAGTACATGTGAAAAGGATCTAGGAGTCTTGGTAGACCACAAACTTGACATGAGTCAACTGTGTGGTGCAGCAGCTTAAAAAGCCAATGCAATTCTGGGCTGCATCAATAGGAGTATAGCACAGGGGTCCCCAAACTAAGGCCCGGGGGCCAGATGCAGCCCAATCGCCTTCTAAATCCGGCCCGCGGACAGTCTGGGAATCACCATGTTTTTACAGTAGAATGTGTCCTTTTATTTAAAATCCATCTCTGGACTATTTGTGGGGCATAGGAATTTGCTCATTCCCCCCCCCCAAATATAGTCCGGCCCCCCACAAGGTCTGAGGGACAGTGGACCGGCCCCCTGCTGAAAAAGTTTGCTGACCCCTGGTATAGCATCTAGATCAAGGGAAGTAATAAGACCACTGTATTCCGCTCTGGTCAGACCTCACCTGAATACTGTGTCCAATTCTGGGCACCACAGTTCAAGAAGGATACTGACAAGCTGGAACGTGTCCAGAAGACGGCAACCAAAATGGTCAAAGGCCTGGAAACGATGCCTTATGAGGAACGGCTTAGGGAGCTGGGTATGTTTAGCCTGGAGAAGAGAAGGTTAAGGGGTGATATGATAGCCATGTTCATATATATTAAAGGATGTCATATAGAGGAGGGAGAAAGGTTGTTTTCTGCTGCTCCAGAGAAGCGGACACGGAACAATGGATTCAAACTACAAGAAAGAAGATTCTACCTAAACATTAGGAAGAACTTCCTGATAGTAAGAGCTGTTCAGCAGTGGAATTTGCTGCCAAGGGGTGTGGTGGAGTCTCCTTCTTTGGAAGTCTTTAAGCCGAGGCTTGACAGGCATATGTCAAGAATGCTTTAATGGTGGATGGTGTTTCCTGCTTGGCAGGGGGTTGGACTGGATGGCCCTTGTGGTCTCTTCCAAATCTATGATTCTATAAGGAACACACAATACATCAAACTTTAAAAGCTTCCCGAAACAGGGCTGCCTTCAGTTGTCTACGTAATGTCGTATATTTGGCTATCTCTTTGACATCTGATGGAAGGGCTTTCCAGAAGCAGGGGCGGAGCTACCTGCCCAGGCATCAGGAGCATCACGGGGTGGGGCTAGCCGGCCCACGGGGGCGGGGCTAGCCGTCCGCACGGCAAGCGTGGGGAGGGGGTGTGCTGCTAGCCAGCCACGCGACGAGCATCCCTAGCCACCTGCCGTCGCCGTGGAGAATATGGGGGGGGCCACTAGCCGCCCGTAGCGGCATCGTCCCTAGCAGCCTGTCGCCCTTGCAGCAAGCACCCGGGGGTGCCGCCCTTGCATCAAACTTAGGGTGGGGTTGGGGTGGTGCGGCGATGTCACCTGCCCTCACAGCTGACACCCGGTGTGCACCACACACCCCGCACCCGCCTTCCTCCACCAGTGTCCAGAGGAAGGGCGCCACTACCGAGAAGGCCCTCTGCCTGGTTCCCTGTAACTTCACTTCTCACAATCAGGGAACTGCCAGGAGACTCTGGGAGCTGGCTCTTGGTGTCTGGGCTGAACGGTTGGGGTGGATATGTTCCTTCAAGTATACAGGGATGAAGCTGTTTAAAGGTCAACACCAACACTTGGAATTGTGCTTGGAAATTTACTGGGAGCCAATGTAGATCCTTTAGGACTGGTGTCATGTGGTCCCAGTGGTTGCTCCCAGTTACCATTTCTAGCTGTTGCATTCTGGATTAATTGCAGTTTCTGCATCACCTCAACGGTAGTGCCACGTAGAGCTCATTGCAGTAGTCCAAGTGGGAGATAACCAAAGCATGTATCACTTTGGCGAGACCAATGCGCAGGCAGGTAGGTTCTCAGCCAGCATACCAGATGGAGCTGGTAGACAGCCGCTCTAGACACAGTGTTGACCTCCATGGACTACTGGGAGTCCAAAATGACCCCAAAGGTTGTGCACCTGGTCCTTTAGGAGCCAGGAAGTCCCCCACACTTCCCCCCTGTCCCCCAGAAACAGTACTTCTGTCTTGTCATGCTTCACTCCACACCCAACCTTCCCAAGGAAGCTGAACGTGAAGCAACTTCTAAGCATGCTGAGTGCTCTTCAGATCTTCCCACTCGGTGGAGAAAAGTTAAAAACAACGTGGGTGGGGCCAGCACACACAGCGACATTGTGGGCAGAGCTGGTGCGCATTCCTTCACACATCTGTCACAGGTTTTTAAACTCAGAATGATGCAGGATTATGACTGGAATGATAGTATCAACCTGTGCGAGTCTGTTTGGTTGGAAAGAAAGCCACAATGAGTTTCAAGGGGATTACTCTCAGGTAAGTGGGGATAAGGTTTGCAATCTGGAAATACAGCAACCTGGAAATAGTTTCCACCCAACTGAAACCCGGGCTTGGTTTTCAGAATGTTGGGTGCGGCTGGGCAGTATGGAGATTTTTTGAAATACAGTGGTACCTCAGGTTACAAACACCTCGGGTTACAAACTCCGCTAAGCCGGAAGTAGTACCTCAGGATGAGAACAGAAATCGCGCGACGGCAGCTGGAGGCCCCATTAGCTAAAGTGGTACCTCAGGTTAAGAAAGCGTTACCTCAGGTTAAGAACGTCTTTAAAACAAATAAAATGTGGAAATGAGTAGAAGAAAACCAGCACACAAAACAATTTGGGTTTGTTTTTTAAAGGCATCCCAGAACATGATCAAGAAAGTTATTTCTTCAACACTTAGGATTATTTTTATTAGCTTTTTGTTTTCGTAATAGCCAGTCGGATGCCTATGGGAAACTTGTGAACGGGACACTCTCCACACAGCAGTTGATCTTCAGAGCCATTTTGCCTGAAAGTAGAAGGCAGGACATAGCCAGTGGCCGGCTGGTAGCTATGAGCCTTTAGAAGAAAATCAGATAGAAGTTTGCAGGGACATCCTTTTGCAAATGATATGGCCCTCTTGACACATAGGACCTTGACATGGTTTCCCCCTTTCTCTCAGAAACTGAAGCATACACCATACAATCTAACAATTACCACACGATCTAACAAAGGGTGTTAATGCCCTACTTCCAGTTCCATAGATATTAATTAAAGCAGCATTACCAGCCTCCTATAATTATACTCTGCTTCCAATAAGCCTCTCAGTACCCTACTTGGGTTTTTCCTGAAGCACAGTGAACTGCTGCATTGTTGTGGAAATGCCAGGTTTGTGCAACGGCAATTCCACTGAACATTGGGAAACGACGTTGTTGATGACAATGATTTCTGTCTTACCTTTTACTGCACAGTGATCTCAGGACTAGTTAAATAGTAAAGCAAGCATCCAATTAAATCACTAAGCCTGCAACCCAAACTCAATTTACCTGGGAAGAAGCTGCATTTAATTCAATGGGAGTTGAATTAAGTAGACGTGGTTAGAATTTTCAGCCTATAATCCCCAGCATCTGACTATAGAGAAGCTGATCTTGTGAGCATCAAACAGATGTGGTATACCTGTATTGCACTTCCAGACTGAGTATGTTGCACTACAACTCGGCTCAGATGCTCCCAGGGTATGATCTGAAGGCACGAGAGACCACCAACTTGCTGAAGCTGAGTCTGGTCAGTGCATGGATATGTGCAGAACTATGAAAATCCAGTGGAAAACAAATAAAAATAGTTGGTCAGGTATTGTTTCTCACTACCTGAACAAGCCTTTGTCCATGGAGTTTTCTTGGCAGGGATACTGGAGTGGCTTGCCAGTTCCTGCTCCATGTGGATCACGTTTATTCAAAACTCCCCACTATGACCTGTCCATCTTGGGTGGCCCTGCATGGCATAGCTCATAGCTTCTCTGAGTTATTCAAGCCCCTTCGCCACGACAAGGCAGTGAGCCATGAAGGAGTGTTCTCGAAACTACCAACATGAGTCTGACCAAACTGCGGGAGGCAGTGGAAGACAGGAGTGCTCTGGTCCATGGGGTCACGAAGAGTTGGACACGACTAAACGACTAAGCAACAACAACAACCTGAACAACCTGGCGTGCTGTGGTCCATGGGGTCACGAAGAGTCGGACACAACTAAACAACAACAACAACAACAACAACAACAACAAACGACTAAGCAACAACAGCAACCTGAACAAGTCATAATAAACCTTTGCAACCTCCTCCCTCCTTTTTCACTTGTCAAAGAAGGTGATCAGAAATGTTCACTTTCCATTTCAAACAAACCACAGTTGTCAGAAAAAAGCATTTTGTTCTGGCCTCAGAATATTTTGCTGATGAGGGAGGGAAACATAGAGTTCTTAGTATCAAGTAGTTAATAGTGTCTTTGATTTCATTTATTTGCCTCTCACCTTTTTATATAAAAGTTTTCTTATATAATCTTAATTGCTTGACAGTTTGACCCCAGTTATGTTTTTCTACATCTATCCATAGCCAAGTTGCCTTAACATTGTCAATCAGCACATCCCCAGGCACAATACCGGGGATTACAAAACCCGTAAAGGAAAGTTTTTGTGTCTCCTGAGTAACAACTGCAGGGTGGGGGGTGTTGTTGCCCAAAGCTTGTGTTAGATATTTGCAATTAAATATCACAGACAAAAATGAAAACCAACACACTGATCCTAGGCAATGCTACAGTTTTACAAAGGAGTACAGTAGAAACACTATGCTGAATTGTTTGAGTTTTATTATATAAAATGTGCAATGCTTTCATGATTTTTTCTGTTTATCTTGCTGACCTGGGGGCTGATAGACACATTTGGGGGGGGGCACTACCCACAAAATGACGTGGGTGGCGCTGTGGTCTAAAGCACAGAACCTAGGGCTTGCTGATCAGAAGGTCAGCGGTTCGAATCCCCGTGACGGAGTGAGCTCCCGTTGCTCAGTCCCTGCTCCTGCCAACCTAGCAGTTTGAAAGCACGTCAACGTGCAAGTAGATAAATAGGTACCGCTCCGGCGGGAAGGTAAACGCTGATTCCATACGCTGCTCTGGTTTGCCAGAAGCTGCTTAGTCATGAGCTGGCCACATGACCCAGAAGCTGTCTGCAGACAAACACTAGCTCCTTCCTTGGCCAGGAAAGCGAGATGAGCGCCGCAACCCCAGAGTTGTCCATGACTGGACTTAACGGTCAGGGGTTCCTGAACTCAATGGGATGACTGCAACCACAACATAAACATGGAACACAAAAGTTAGCAACCCTATTAATACAGACCTATCTGTGTTGAGACATTTTCCTATGATGCAAATTATTGTCCTTATGCCACTACCTAGGGGCGAGTATGTAGGGAAACAACATCAGTGAGTCTGCCTAAACATTTAGGGGAAAGGCAGGTAACCCAAAAAGGGATGGCTACTTATAGTGGCAGTCACAAGCTAAATTCCACATCTAAATTCCATTGGGGGTTGGACTGGATGGCCCTTGTGGTCTCTTCCAACTCTATGATTCTATTGATATTCTGAAGGTAGGCCTGATGGAAGCTTATTTGGGCATACAATTCAGCTTTCTTATAAAAAAAACCCATACACTTCATTTATCATAAATTTTCTTCTTATCATACATTATTTCTTACATTATATGAAGAATTTATTAAACGTTAGGAAGTGGCTAGTATCTTCATCTCTGTGTTCTTCTTCTGTTTCATTCTTAGACTCCTCCTTTGATCTGTCCCCAACAAGGAATTTTATAGACTGAAATACACTGGTTAGTTTATTAAGAACAGAAGTGACTTTCCACAACAACTTTGGAATGAAATTTTGTTTTTGGCAATCTCTTCTGTGGTGGAAATCCGGTCTTTAAAAAAGGATATGCCTATGTCAGACTTTTAAAATGTCACGCCTGGTGATTTTGTGCTTTGCGCATGTGCAGACCGCGCGTGACGCTTCTGCGCAGGCGCAGAACGCATGCATGGCGAAAATACTTCTGGGTTTGCCAACTTCATTTTTTAAAAAATAAAATAAAATTTTAATATATTTTTATTGGTTTTTATAACAGATACAGCAAAAAAACAAAAACAAAAAATACAGAAAATAAGAAAACATAAAAATGAAACAAAATAAAAAAAATTCCTTCAGTAGCCCCTTAAAGACCAACTAAGTTTTTATTTTGGTATGAGCTTTTATCTGAAGTGTGCATGCACACGAAAGCTCATACCAAAATAAAAACTTAGTTGGTCTTTAAGGTGCTACTGAAGGAATTTTTTTATTTTGTTTCGACTCAGACCAACACGGCTACCTACCTGTAAATAAAAATGAAAAACAGCCAAAAAAAGGGAAAAAAGAATTCTTTAACATTTCTCAGATACATTTCTTTCCCTGTCAACTTCCTCCTTCCCCCCCTCCACGTTTCTATTAATAACTAATATAGCGCTCTCTTCTTCTTAAACCATTTCTTCTTCTAGAATACTTTTTATAAAAACGATTTTAATCCATTTTAAACACACGTTCCCAGTATTTAGATCTAAAAATCTTAATTTCTATTACATATAAACTTGTTCCCTTCTTACTGTATCTAGCTGCTTCTACAGCCTCTTTGTACTTCCATTTCCCTTATTGTCCATTTTTAATTTTATATTTCTTCTCCAAATAAATCTTAAATTTGTTCCAGTCTTCTTCCACCGTCTTCTCTCCCCGATCTCGGATTCTCCCAGTCACTTCAGACAGTTCCATAAATTCTATCAGCTTCATCTGCCAGTCATCCACTGTAGGTAGATCTTCAGATTTCCAATTCCTAGCTAATACAATCCTAGCTGCTGCCGTGGCATATAGGAAAAAAGTAACATCCTTCTTTGGCAGTTCTTCCCTTGTAATTCCGAGTAAAAAGGCTTCTGAATTCTTAGGAAACATGTTTTTAAACACTTTCTTCAACTCGTTATAAATCTTATCCCAGAAGCTCTTTACTCCGGGACAAGTCCACCACATATGGTAAAAGGTCCCTTCCGACTCTTTGCATTTCCAACACTTATTATCTTTTTTGTGATATATCTTCGCCAGTTTTACTGGCGTAAGATACCATCTATACATCATCTTATACAAATTTTCTTTTAACACATTACAAGCAGTAAATTTCATATTTCTTTTCCATAACCTTTCCCAATCTTCAATCATAATATTATGTCCTATATCCTTTGCCCATTCGATCATTGCTGGTTTTGTTTGTTTGTCTTTCGTATGCCATTCCAACAATAACTTATACATTCTTCAGAGATTTTTAACTTTTGGTTCTATTAATTCTGTTTCCAACTTTGATTTTTCAAATTGAAAACCACCTTTTCTGTCCATTTTATACATTTCATTAATCTGATGATATTGCAACCAATCATTCAATTGGTTTTTCAACTGGTCGTATGATTTCAACTTCATCTGCTCGTTTACTTCTATCAATATATCTTTATACTTTAACCATTTATCTTCCATATTCAACTTTTTATTAACTTTGGCCTCTAAAGGTGAAATCCACCTGGGTGTTTTCCTTTCTAAAAGATCTTTGTATCTGGCCCAAACATTAAACAGTGATTTCCTTATAATATGGCATTTGAAACCTCTATGAATTTTAACTTTATCATACCATAAATAAGCATGCCAACCAAAAGCATTGTCAAAACCTTCCAAATCTAAGACATCAGTATTATCAAGCAAAAACCATTCTTTCAACCAGCAAAATGCCGCTGCTGGGTTTGCCAACTTCAGAAGTCAAAACCTTCAGAAGTCGAAGCATTCGTAAGTCGAGGTACCACTGTAGTAGATCCCTTGCGTGGAGAAGGTGAAGAAATGTTATTGGGTGACGGAGAGAAGGTTGGTATACCCATCCATACATATAAATTGCCACATGTAAATGTAATACAATCTGTGCCCCCCTTTTCTTTATGTATTCCATTTTTGGGGTGATGCGCACAGCTGTGCCTGGATGCAAGTGACAGAAAACTGCTGTGCACAAACCACACATTTTTATCACTCTGCATTTTGTTGAGAAACTTTGCTCATTATCCCCTCATTTGTGGCAAGGTGTGGTTCTTTTAAAGAGGGATCTTACTCGACTCATCCGGAAGGGATCACCCATTAGGGAGTAGATGACTGTTTAAAAACTCAACATGCCTTGTAAAAGTACAAAACAAACCTGATGAACTTTGCCCATCAAAGCCAATCTCCAGTAATGTCATTCAAGAAATGATCTTGACATTGTCCATGGAATGATACGCAGTGAAGAGCAATGAAAAGGCAACTACAATCAAGGTGAGCGGTTTTCTGAATTAGTATGGCAGAAGTAAGTTATTCACAGGGCCAAATGAGGAGGAGCAAGAGCGAAACTTGGCCTGGGGGGATGCCTCTTAATTTTTTGGCATTTGATAAGTTTCACAGCTTGTCTTTATGCACATCAGACCAAAATGAGCACTCACACTTTACATTGTGGGTGCCCTTTGCGGGGTCGTGCGTGGTGCTACAGTTCCCAGGGAGGTTACTGGCAAACAGGGGCTGGCTTGCCCCTCAGTGTTAATTTTTGGAGGTTCACGCCCAGCCTCGGTAATCAAATTTCTTGCTGGGAGGTAGGGCCAGCCTCTTTTTTAAATAGGGGGTGGAGCTGACAATAGCCAGGCTGTCGGCTGTTTAGTGGGCTGGTTTTCAAAGGCATTGTGTGATTTGGCATGTAGAGTTGCTATTCAGAGATTTTAAAAATACAGGACAAATGTAAGGCCTTAGGCGCACCTGAAGGCGATGTTTGGAAGGAAGTGTCTGGAGTCTAAAATGCAATGCAGAATGGGACAAAAAATAAATAAATACTAACAGATACACTGTTGGGGCCTGACCTGAAGAGGGAACTTGGGATTGTGATCCACAGCTCAGTGTAAAAGTTGACCCAGTGTGTGGCAGGTGAAATAATCCACCCTGAGGCTCATTAGAAAAGAGACTGAATATCAGATCTACAACTGACCTTGCATAATATAATTCAAGAATATAATTTCCCATTAGTTCAAGATTATTCCCCACCCCAAGCCTTTTTTTTAAAATTATGTTAGGATTTAAAATAATCGATTATTCAAGCGCTGTAAAGGGACCACTGTTCACAAACAACCTGCAACAGCTTGTAGCTAGGAGGAATAGCAGACATATCAACTGGACCGGAGTCAATATAGAAGCAGGCAAATATAGATTAAGGCATTTTATTATTTAGCAAGAAAAATGGACAAACGCCAGAACTTAAATGCTTACAAGTGGAAGGAGCCATTTTACACCATGCTAGAGCCTCCTATCCTATGAGCAACCTATGCAAAATCTGCCAGAATATGCTCCGTACCTCCTATAAAACCCTTAATCCTAAAAATCCCAACAAATCAATATTGCAATTATTTTATTAGAACAACTTTGCAGATAATTAAAACTGAAATTTCTCAGCACATGTTATTGAAAGGATATAATTCCCCCCAGAATGTTCGTCTTTCTCCCCAACCCAACCTTGACTTAATAATGGTTCCAGCTCAGGGGTACAGTATGTGTATTACTTCAGTGCAGTAATGGATGAATCTGCCAATTTCAGTTCTCCTGGTTTCTCATTTTTCCAACCTTAAATTCAGTTCTGCATATTTCTTTTTTATTAAAGCTTTTAAAATAAATAAATAAATAAATCTTGGAAAACAAAGAAAAAACGACATACAAAGCATTGCTTTTTTAAAAAACATAAAAACGGAAAGAGAGAAAAGAAGGGGAAAAGAAGAAAGAAAATACTTCCGATTTACTCTCTATCAGCTATATATAGACTTATGCAAAACACTTGCTCAAGAATAGCATCCAACACTTCTACTTTCCATAAACCAACCTTTCTTCAGCCTTTCAATGCAGTTATCATAAGTTCCCTTCCTTTTCGTGCAAAAAGATGTTTCCAATCATTAATAAATGCCAACAAATATTTTTCTCTAAGTTCTCTATATTTCTGCAGCAATTTTGCTAATTTTGGTTTTTTTTAATGAAAACTCTTCGACATCTTAGTGTGAATTTCTCCTAATAAACCTATGTTTGTATGCAGTTGTTACTTATGCATACATTTTTTGGAAGCAATTTCTCCCAGTATAATTTATTGATTTGATTTTCATGAATATATTCATTTTTGTGCGCACTTTTCTGCAGTTTATGCATTTTTGTGCACATCATTCAGTTGGAAAACTGCATTGCAAGATTCAGATAAATGTGAATTTCCAGGGATGGCTGTTTTTCCATGTTCATTTTGTTTCAGAAAGTGTGAATTTGGTAGAGCCTGCTTTAAATATGAATTGAATCGAATTACTCCCCATCCCGACTTCAGCCTGCAATAATTTTCAAGGTTCAGCTCTTCTTTAAAAACATGACAGCCATAATTTTGCCATATGAGAGAGGGAACATTTTAATGATAACATTCGCATGACGTTTTAGCCATAGGGTAGGGTTCTAGTCATGATTCCTCCTATTTGATCCATAGACACAATTCGGATGCATAGCTATATGAAAATTGGCTAGAAGAGCAAGATTTGTTCTATTCCCACTAAAACTAGCATGTTTTGGCTGTATGCGTGATCTTTAGGAAAATGGCTTCTTTAGGAAATCTTTAGGCCAACGGTCAAACAAAATCATAATGTAATGTGAAGAATTTCTTTTCTTTTAATTTCAGGGTTGCAGTTACAGTTAATAAAGTAAGAGAAATAAAGCAATATAACCTGCTGCATGATTGTACATAAATAGTAAATGATTAACACCTATCTAAAAAAAATTAAAGAATGACAGAGTTCCTAATAAAATATTTGGTTTGACGCTGCCTTGTGTTTTATTGCATCAGTAAATAAACATGGAATACCATTTTTCAGTAAATCGCTTGTTAGGTTGTCTTCCCTTTCTTACCTTGATGATTATGTCTGTCAGTTTTACAGTTTGGAGCACTCCCCATAAGAGGGGGGGGCTTCCTCTCTCATTTGAAGTGTTTCCATAGAGATAGTATCTTTAGACAAATCAGGTATGTTTGTGCACAAGGACAAGGACAGAGCGTTGCTGGGATGTGCAAAGTAGACCTGGTGCACGTAGCAGAACTCAGCAGATCACGGTTGACGCCAATCCGTCGTTTATTTACCTTTCCGACAATGTTCGGTTACAGTATTCTGTTTCTTGACAGCAAATCTCTATCCCACCATCCAACAATACAGCTGCCACAAGGGATGGCAAAATTTCTCTGTTTTCGGAAGCCTTCCTATGGAAGCAATCTCCAAGTTTAATAATACAGAGCATCTGCCGTGCACCTTGCCCAGAAGCTACATAAGGCCCTGGCCCAGTTCCAATTGCTACATGGGACTAGTGGGACCAAACAGCAATATGTCTCCCCAAAAACATCTGAAACATTTATGATGTCCAGTGGCGATGAGAACCGCAGCAATCATCCAGTTGTGCATCTGCCTCAGCTGTGCCCAAACCTTCCTTGCTGGGTCAGTAATGGATGACTACCACATTTGGCACTTCAACGAACAGTCAGCTTGCGGCATTAACCCACTTCTAGTCTGAAATTGTGTTTGGGTGGTGCTGTGGGTTAAACCACAGAGCCTAGGGCTTGCCGATCAGAAGGTCGGCGGTTTGAATCCCCCCAACGGGGTGAGCTCCCGTTGCTCGGTTCCAGCTCCTGCCAACCTAGCTGTTCGAAAGTACGTCAAAGTGTTGTTGTTGTCGTTTAGTCGTGTCTGACTCTTCGTGACCCCATGGACCATAGCACGCCAGGCACTCCTGTCTTGCACTGCCTCCCGCAGTTTGGTCAAACTCATGTTCGTAGCTTCGAGAACACTGTCCAACCATCTTGTCCTCTGTCGTCCCCTTCTCCTAGTGCCCTCAATCTTTCCCAACATCAGGGTCTTTTCCAGGGAGTCTTCTCTTCTCATGAGGTGGCCAAAGTATTGGAGCCTCAGCTTCACGATCTGTCCTTCCAGGGAGCACTCAGGGCTGATTTCCTTAAGAATGGATAGGTTTGATCTTCTTGCAGTCCATGGTACTCTCAAGAGTCTCCTCCAGCACCATAATTCAAAAGCATCAATTCTTCGGCGATCAGCCTTCTTTATGGTCCAGCTCTCACTTCCATACATCACTACTGGGAAAACTATAGCTTTAACTATACGGATCTTTCTCGGCAAGGTGATGTATTTGCTTTTTAAGATGCTGTCTAGGTTTGTCATTGCTTTTCTCCCAAGAAGCAGGCGTCTTTTAATTTCTTGACTGCTGTCACCATCTGCAGTGATCAAAGAGCCCAAGAAAGTAAAATCTCTCACTGCCTCCATTTCTTCCCCTTCTATTTGCCAGGAGGTGATGGGACCAGTGGCCATGATCTTGGTTTTTTTGATGTTGAGCTTCAGACCATATTTTGCACTCTCCTCTTTCACCCTCATTAAAAGGTTCTTTAATTCCTCCTCGCTTTCTGCCATCAAGGTCAAAGTGCAAGTAGATAAACGTCAAAGTGCAAGTAGATAAATAGGTACCACTCTGGCAGGAAGGTAAACGGCATTTCCGTGTGCTGCTCTGGTTCGCCAGAAGTGGCTTTGTCATGCTGGCCACATGGCCTAGAAGCTGTACGCCGGCTCCCTTGGCCAATAACGCAAGATGAGCGCCGCAACCCCAGAGTCGGTAATGACTGGACCTAATGGTCAGGGGTCCCTTTACCTTTAGTCTGAAATAAAGTAGATTTTGACTTACACAATAAAGGTTTGTCTACACCAGGGGTAGTCAGCCTTTTTATACCTATTGCCCACTAATGCATCTTTCTTGATGGTAAAATTTCCTTACCGCCCACGAGTGCTTGATAGAAAGAGGATTCAACTTCTGCCGTAGAACCCCCTACCGCCCACCTAGAATCCCCAAACGCCTCCTAATGGGCGGTAGGGGCCAGGTTGACAACCCCTGGTCTACACAGTTCTTTCCCCCCTTGTGATGGTTTTCTGATCTGAATCTCACACACATAAAATTTTTAATGAGACATCTTCCAAAATCAAAAATAACGACAAAAGGACAGTGGTTTTCTAGGCACCAGAAAACAAGGTCTGTCCCTGGGAAACTGAGAAAGTTAGGGGTCATGGTCTGATACTGCAGCAAAGAATAAAGCACATGCCTCCAACTAATCAGCAGAGCAATCCAAAACCTGCCACGTTGCACTGGGCTATGGGAGGAGTTAAGAATGTCAGGCACACGCAGCCCTTGGGATGAGACAAACCTCTCTGGGCGTCTTCCTGGTGTTGCACAGCTCTGGGATGCCCATAAATCAACAGTTCCGGGATGCTCCAGCGACACATAGCAGATGCCTATGTGCACACACACTCAGCAGAGATTAGCAGAAATGAAGTGGAGAGTGGTGTGCTCATTCTAAGCTTTTATTCAACAATATTTACAGGACAAATGATCACGGCGTCCTCTCACTCTAGCTCCAAGAGAGAACAAAAAAGTAAAAAGATACAAAAACATAGCGGAGCAGAAAAGATAAGGCACAACTCTGCCAGCTAAGCAGGACACTACAGAGTGATTACAGAATTGTAGAGTTGGAAGGGCCCCCCTGCAATGCATGTGGGGATCGAACCTGCAACTTTGGCATTATCAGCGTTGCACTTCAAGCAACTGAGCTATCCAAGTTGATGGATCCAGGCCACAAGCATTACTACACCAGTGCAAATCTTCCCCTTCTGCTGGTTGAATGGGAGAAGGCCTCAGAAACAGGGCATTCCAGAGGCAGGGAAGGGCTGAGCCAGCCTGGGGTCTATGTTTGTTCCTGAGCTGGTACGACTGCTGCTGTGTAACAGAATCAGGCCCAGTTTGAGCCCTATTTCCAGGCTGGCCCACAATCACCTTCTCCCCCAACTGTCATGACTCTGCTACTCTGTAAAGCCCCACCAGTCAGCAGCTGGGATTTAGGTTCCACCCCATGCCCTGCAAAATAATAATAACAACAATAATAATATTAATAATAATAAGTTACTTAACTTTATGAAAACCTTTCCCAAGTCACTCTTACAATAAAATAAAATAAAATAAAATAAAATAAAATAAAACATGTTCCTCCTTGTACACTAAGATTGCCCCCATCTCATCTGGCACAATCATTGCTCGTGTTAATTCTGCCCCTTCAGAGAACAGCAGACAGACTAAATTATCACATAGAATTTATTCTTGCTTTGTACCAAGTCAGGCTGTCTAGCCTAGTATTATCTACCCCAACCATAAGCAGGCTTACTAATCACACTTGACTGTAACTCTCAATCTGAATTTGTAACTTACATTCAGGATCTCATAACACTAGAACTCGTGGACTTGCAATATAAAGCTGAATGTGGGGAGGTTCAGGGCAGATAAAAGAACGTCCTTCTTCACACACAATGCATAGTTAAACTAGGGAACGCCCACAGGAGGCTGCGAAGGCCACCAATTTGGATGGCTTTAAAAGAGGATTAGACGAATTATTGGAGGACAAGGTTGTCAGTGGCTGCTACTCACAATGGCCAAGTTCTACCTACACCATCAGAGACATTATGCCTCTGAATACCAGTTACTGGGAATCACAGGTGGGCAGAGAGCTGTTTCACTCATGTCCATCTGGCTGGCCACTGTGAGAACAAGATGCTAATCCACACGGGCCATTGACCTAATCCAGCAGGCTCTTCGTATGATTTTATGCTCTTTGTTCAGCTTGCAGTGAGTTTACAAAATGTAGATTTCCCAGTTTTGGTGCCGCTGCTTAGGAGCATCACCTGTCTCTTCCATACCCCTTTCCCCCATTGCCAGATTCACAAACTCCTTCGAGAAAACATTTCTCAAGGAGACACAAAGAAACTTCTGCGTTGGATTTATAGCACCACCATATGATGGGACAATAAAAATTTTATGGCTGTCAGCTTATAAATCTCATCAGGCAATGATAATTTAAACAAAAGGTATGGCACATGACAAAAGGTGCCAATTTATTGAAGCAATATGTTGCAGCTTGCACTTTTGTAATTGCTCCCTCCCTAAAAAACAAGGCAAGAAGAATTGCCTTGAGGGTCCTTCTAGTCCAGCATTCTGTCTCCACCTGCGACCTCCAGTTGCGTCAGGGAAGGACATGAGCAGCAAAAGGTGCCACAGCTACTCTCAGTTCTTTGTCCACAAAGCATATTTTAATCAGATGCATATTGCTCTGAATATGGAAGTTCCATGTTTAGTTGGGTTGGAAATGGAACAGCAGAGATCATTCCATTTGTGACTTAAGGGTTAATTTTGTTATTTGTAAGGTCTGCTAACCAAGAGGAGGGATATATTGCTTAGCAACTAAGCCGAGTGACATGTGTTCCAATTAGCTATGTAGTTCTGAGGGAGTTTTTCCTCTGTATGTTTGGTTGAATGTTTTCCTGCTATGTACAAAGCCTGAACTAAGAAGGGCAAGACCGCTCTGTTTGTTTATTGTCAAATTATATACAGTTTTATTCAGTTTTCTCAGTAAAGGGGTATCATGACTTTTCTCTCTAGACTCCATCTGTGTTAAGTGACCTTGCTAACACGCTTGTTATAAGAACATTGGAAGAGGCTCCTGGATCAGAATGTCAGGTCCATGTAGTCCAGATTCTGCCTCCTTCTCGGTAAGCTGACAACCAGGACAGGAGGGGAAAAGCTCATTCCAGCTGATGCACCATCTCAAGACAGGGTGACAGTGCAACCACAATACACACATCCCAGAAGCTTGGGGGGGGGGCGGTCTGGCAGTTCAACCTTATTTCAATACTGACAACAGGAGATGCTACCAATATACTCTATAAAGAGGGATCATTTTCTAGTACAGTGGTACCTAGGTTCTCAAGCGCCTTGGTACTCAAACAACTTGAAACCCAAACACTGCACACCCGGAAGTACAGTGGTGCCTCGCTAGACGAATTTAATTCATTCCACGGGTCTTTTCTTATAACGAAAAATTCGTCTAGCTAATCCCATAGGAATGCATTGAATTTTTTTTGCCCATAGGAACGCATTAATTGAATTTCAATGCATTCCTATGGGAAACCGCGATTCACTAGACGAATTTTTCATAAAACGAATTCATATAGCGAGGCAACCTCCACTAGAAAAAACCTTTTTTTAAGCGGAAATTTTGTTAAGCAGGGCATTCGTTAAGCGAGGCACCACTGTAAGTGTTCTGGTTTGTGAACTTTTTTCGGAAGCTGAACGTGCTCCGTTTTGAGTGCCACACTTCTGTTTTGAGTGTTACGCTGAGGTCTGTCTGTTTTTGTTATTCATTTTGCTTTTTGTGGCTTTTTTGTTTTGTTTTTGTGACTGTTTGGAACCCAGTTCAGCTACTGATTGATTGATTGATTGTGTGACTGCAGTACATTGTTTATTGCTTTCATTTTATGGATCAATGGTCTCGTTAGACAGTAAAATTCATGTTACATTGCTGTTTTAGGAGTTGTTTTTAAAAGCCTGGAACGAATTAATCCATTTTGCATTACTTTCTATGGGATAGCACGCCTTAGTTTTCGAATGCTTTGGTTTTAGAACGGATTAAGTTTGAGAACCAAGGTAACACTGTAAATGGTTACATCAACCGCACTATTCAAAATGCAGATAAGCATGGCTGAACATTTTTGGTTTCTTGCCGGGGGGGGGGGGAACCTTGAACATTAATATTGCCACTGACTGCTCTATTTCTCAGATTTCGTATGACCTTTTCAGCTATTTTTTGTGGTGTAACATGTGGCTTATTTATTGCTGCACACTGTACTGTCTACAAAAGTTAAAATATAAAGCAGTATATATTTGCAAATAAATGAATGAATCTGAAAACAAAACATTTTTTGTCAATGGTACACGAGTATCTTGGGCTCTAGGAAGTAATCATTGGAATCTCCCTCAGTTGACAGCTGTTTGTTGACATTTTCAAAATGCATAGAGGAAAGGAGGTGAGATTCTGAAGGATACCAATATATGCTGTAGAAATCACCACAGGAAGTCGAAACCAATCTCTGGCGAGACTGGAATGTACTTGCAGATTGACAAAAAGGGTCACCGTGCTAGGAAGATGGATTGGTAGAACAGGCTGCATCCGTCCTGAAGATAGATGGGCAATGTATCATAAGACGGTGGATCCTAAGCTCTGCATCCACGACAAAACTCTCAAGAACAAACTTGCTCTGTAAGCAGCAGTGAGGCACCAGCAAAATCAAGGAATTAGAAAAATGAGGCAAGCAACAGTCTTTCAGATTTAGCATGGGTGTTCAGGATAATTGTCGACAAGGCGAAGACAGCCAAAGGTGATTGTTACCTGCAATTTTAACATCGTAAAAATCTGCTCCAAAAGCACCCCCATGTGGTGAGATTCAAAATTTACCATGAGTCCTGCAGAACTCAGGAGCCGGTTTAAACGTGGTGTCGGATGGGCACATAACACTGACGAATGCAGGTCTTTATATGGCCTGCATCGCATTTTAAAAGCGTCTCAGCCCACCAGCTGCAGACTTAACATACAGACTAAGAGAACAAGAAGAACATACATTTAAAGATTGGAAAACGTCTATTGAATATGTGGGATATAATTGTGTACAGCTGAAAACGCTGGCAGCATTAAGACAAATTCAACGGTGTACAGTAAATAAGTTTTGATAGATGCAATAATGGAATACTGAATGGTATAGTTCAGGGGTCAGCAACCTTTTTCAACCGTGGGCCGGTCCATCATCCCTCAGACCATGTGGTGGGCCGGACTATTTATTTTTTGGAGGGGGGGGGAATGAATGAATTCCTATGCCCCACAAATAACCCAGAGATGCATTTTAAAGAAAAGAACACATACTACTCATGTAAAAACACCAGACAGGCCCCACAAATAACCCAGAGATGCATTTTTAAATAAAATGACACATTCTACCATAGCTGTCAACTTTTCCCTTTTTAAAGGGAGATTCCCTTATTCTGAATAGGATTCCTCGCAAGAAAAGGAAAAAGTTGACAGCTATGCATTCTACTCATGTAAAAACATGGTGATTCCTGGACTGTCCGCGGGCTGGATTGAGAAGGCGATTGGGCCGCATCCGGCCCCTGGGCCTTAGGTTGCATACCCCTGGTATAGTTTTTGTAAAATATGCAGGGATTTATGATATGTAAAATGAACCATGGAAAGAGAAGGGAAGTCATTGATATCTTAAGAATGTAAAATGAGTATTTTTAATTGCAAAACAGAAAAATTAATAAAAATTATATATATTAAAAGCGTCTCAGCCCTCTTGTAGCATTCACTAGCCAGGACATGATGGCTTGTGTCTGAATGGTGTGTGTAGGGGCAAGTGCACAGCTTTTTTCTTTATGATGCTCAAAGCAAGACTTTTCACCATTTGCCACCCCAACAATACTATAAAATAGTCACTGTTGTTGTTGTTTAGTCGTTTAGTCGTGTCCGACTCTTCGTGACCCCATGGACCATAGCACGCCAGGCACTCCTGTCTTCCACTGCCTCCCGGCAGTTTGGTCAGACTCATGTTCGTAGCTTTGAGAACACTGTCCAACCATCTCGTCCTCTGTGGTCCCCTTCTCCTTGTGCCCTCCATCTTTCCCAACATCAGGGTCTTTTCCAAGGATTCTTCTCTTCTCATGAGGTGGCCAAAGTATTGGAGCCTCAGCTTCACGATCTGTCCTTCCAGGGAGCACTCAGGGCTGATTTCCTTAAGGTTGGAGCATTCTTTGGCACTGCCCTTCTTTGGAATTGGGATGTAGACTGATCTTCTCCAATCCTCTGGCCATTGCTGAGTTTTCCAAACTTGCTGGCATATTGGGTGTAGCACAAAATAGTCACTAGTTCTCAGCTTAACCTAAGTCACCCAGTTTTCCTACTGGCTAAGTGGAGATGTGAATCTACCCCTTCCCATTTCTAGCCTGACATGCTAACCACTACGGTGGTTATTATTAGCTTCAAACCATAGCTGCCAAGTCTCCCGCTGAAAAATGCAGGATCAGCAGCGACGCGGCACCGGAAGTCGCTTCTACATGTGTAGAAGCAACTTCTGGTGCCGCACTACCCATGTCTGGGCACTGGAAATCGGGCGGTGCCAGGACCCAAAATGGAGCCTCCCTGGCAGGTAGGAAATCTGGGGGATTTACGGAATTTATCCCTATCTGGGCTGCCAGCGGGAAATGGTTTAAAATATGGGGGTTTCCCATGAAAAACGGGAGACTTGGCAGCTATGCTTCAAACCCCTAAATTGTGAAATCATGCTGTGTGGAACCCTGAACAGGCATGTGATTATTGGTATAAGAAGAGCCTGCTGGATTAGGCCAGTGGCCCATCTCATCCAGCATCCTGTTCTCACAGTGGTCCTCCAGGTGCCTGTGGGAAACCAGCAAACAGGGACCCTGGGTGGATCTCATATCTGACTTGGTAATGTTATGGGTGGTCACCATACAGACAAATGGGTGCTGGGCAAAAATTCAATTTATAGTGATTTGCAGTATCTAAATAAAATAAATGGAACTGAGAATCAGGCATTAGGCTGCAGACATGTCAAGGGAGAGAGAGAAAATTGCCATTGACTTTTCAGAAGCCCTAGGTGAACTGAAATGCAACTATCCTTTGAAATCCTCACATTTCCAAACTTTGTGATGCAGTTCTCTACATGTTGTTGTTGTTTAGTCGTGTCTGACTCTTCATGACCCCATGGACCAGAGCACGCCAGGCACTCCTGTCTTCCACTACCTCCCGCAGTTTGGTCAAATTCATGTTTGTAGCTTCAAGAACACTGTCCAACCATCTTGTCCTCTGTCGTCCCCTTCTCCTAGTGCCCTCCATCTTTCCCAACACCAGGGTCTTTTCCAGGGAGTCTCATGAGGTGGCCAAAGTATTGTAGCCTCAGCTTCAGGATCTGTCCTTCCAGTCAGCACCCTTCATGGATCACTGCCTTGTCATGGCAAAGGGGCTTAAATAACTTAGAGAAGTTATGTTTTGACCAAATGTGATCCACCTGGGGAAGGAACTGGCAAGCCACTCCAGTATCCCTGCCAAGAAAACTCCATGGACAAAGACAACAGGCATATAAAAGTTCTCTACATAATACGCAGAAAAAAAATGTATGTATTGGGGCAAAGTGTGCATAAAATGTGGGATCAATGTAAAAAGCATACAAAAATTATCATTTCTTGGTGGAACAAGAATGCATTGTATTAGGAGAAATTGCATACAAAAATGTTTATACAGGATGTTTATACACTGTCTACACAACGTAGACAGTGGTTATGTTCTGAGGTTCGAACCTAAGCCCAAACCATGTATGGTCAAAATCCATTGGGTTCAATGGTGGATGGGATTGCCAAAGTCATTTTTCTCTCCTAACCCCACCCACTTTCCACCCCCTTTAAAAAAAATCAACTTTTTTTTTTGGCCATGCACATAAAACTGAATACACACAAGTTAAATGTGCATAAGTTGTGGGCTTACTGTACTAGGAAAAAAGCACGCTCAAATCCTTGTGAATCTTCACCCAGCTTTTAAGTACCGTAGAAAATTTGCACACTGATGAGAAAATGTGGAGATTGGAATTTAAGAGTGGAAAAAGAGCAACTAAAATGGGCAAATTCTTCTATCCCTGTACAAAGGCATACTTGGAACTATGTCATATGGAAGTATATCCAACTGAATATAGAACCATATAACACCAGTCCTAAAGGATCTTCACTGGCTCCCAGTACTGTATGTTTCCAAGCATAATTCAAAGTGTTGGTGCTGACCTTTAAAGTCCTAAACAGCCTTGGCCCAGGATACCTGAAGGAGCGTCTCCACCCCTATCGTTCAGCCCAGACACTGAGGTCCAAGGTCCAGCACCCGAGGGCCTTCTGGCGGTTCCCTCACTGCAAGAAGCCAAGTTGCAGGGAACCAGGCAGAGGGCCTTCTCGGTAGTGGCGCCTGCCCTGTGTAACGCCCTCCCATCAGATGTCAAGGAGATAAAGAACTACACAACTTTGAGAAGACATCTCAAAGCAGTCCTATATCGGGAGGTTTTCAATGCTTGATGTTTTTATTATTTTTTAGATATGCTATAAGCCACCCAGAGTGGCTGGGGGAACCCAGCCAGGTGGACTGTGGCGGTATAAATAATAAAATTATTGTTATTAATTCATACATAGGATTGTGCTGCACACCAAGCAAGCGGGACAACATCAGTTTACAACCACTGCAATCCTGCGCACCTTTAAGCTGCTTTAAATTCCCTTGACTTCAACGCGATTTAAGCAACCAAAATATATTAGCATGTAAATACTGCTTTCTTCAATGGAGCATACAATTAATCTCTGAGTATAAAAGGCCAAGCATTTCCAATAGAATACAGTACTTTATTTTTCAAAGAATCTGACCCTGCTATAAATATGTTTTTGAGAACCGTATGTGAAGCTGTCAGCCAACAAGCCTTCTTATCTAAGCAGCACTTTCATCCTTTGTATTCTTGGTGCATTGATGTCAGTGCAAAAAAAAAAAAAAACACCCTGCTTTTATCATAGGATTTGCTCTTAGCTTGCAAGCCCCATGGCAATGCCTCTGAACGCTCCACGAAGGCTGCTGTGCTCAGAAAGGCATTTCTTCCTGTGAAATACACAAGGAGGGTACAATGGAACTTCCTTCAATGGAATTCTTGATAGATGCAGGCCAGCGCTCTCTCCGAAGGAGATTCTTTCATCTAGATTGTCTTGCTCTGTAGAGGGAGGCCCTTAAAAATTGAAAGAAAGTGTACCTGTTGTTATTTTTCTCTCTCATTCCATGTGGCACTGTAGAGTGCAAATGTTTGTGCGTGTGTGCACAAATCAGTGTGCCCCCTAAATCTATTCTGGGCTTTCCCCCAACCCTCTGAAGCAGATTTGGTGAGGATGTGGGGCAGGGGCCAGCAACCTTTTTCAGCTGTGGGCCGGTCCACCGTCCCTCAGACCATGTGGTGGGCCGGACTATATTTGGGGGGGGGGAAATGAATGAATTCCTATGCCCCACAAATAACCCAGAGATGCATTTTAAATAAAAGCACACATTCTACCCATGTAAAAACATGCTGATTCCCAGACCGTCTGTGGGCCGGATTGAGAAGGCGATTGGGCCACATCCAGCCCCTGGGCCTTAGGTTGCCTACCCCTGATGTGGGGCATGCACACCAAAAAGTCCCATTGTAGAAAACCTTGCAGTGATGGGGCAAGGGAGTTGGAATACTGCCCCAAACTGCTCCGACATAGAAAACCCCTCTGGTCCAGGGGTGGGAAGCCTCAGGCCTAAGGATCAAATGTGGGCCTTCAGGCCTCTCTGACTCTTAGGACACCCCTTCCCCAGCTACACCACCCCTCCACAGGCTAGACCTCTTCACCAGTCTTGTGTCACACACTCCCTGAGTGTTTTGAGCTGGCTATGATGTGTCTCAAACTGTAACAGCTACTCTTGCTTGTCTGGATGGAGAATACAGAGTGGTATGAGCGTGAGTGTAGAAATTATTCTACTGTACAAAGATTTAAAAATTACATCTGTTGCTCCACCCATTTTTCCTCTGGTCCTGACCACCACTTGCATGTGATGCTTGAAAGCTGCCCAGAATGGATTGAGGCTCTCATGCTGGAAAAGTTTCCTCACCCATGCTCTAGCCCAGGGCCTCCCAAACTCGTGTTTCCAGCTGTTTTTGGACTAAAGTTCCCATCATCCCTGACCACTGGTCCTGTTAGCTAGGGGTGATGGGAGTTGTAGTCCAAAAACAGCTGGAGACCCAGATTTGGGAAACCCTGCTCTAGTCCATTGATGGTTAGTGATTGACAAACTCCCCTTGGCTCTGTTCAATACCCATGTGCTGTTCGTGATCTTTCCTTGTAAGTGCAGGGCACGGAGCCTGAGATATTCATACCTCCATCTTCTCTGACAATTAGCCATGCTGGCTGGAGCTGTTGCAAACTGGAGCCCCTTGACCTATGGGGATCCACCTCTTCAACATTCCTGCTTTAGGCAGATGGCAAAGCCTGAGTTAGACAACCACCCCACCCCATCCTGCAGACCACTCATGAACCCCTAAGACTACTTTCCTTCTCCCAAGTAACCCAGGACGCCTCAACCACAGCAAAGTGTGTAAGAGAAGAGTTAAATATACACACAGAGAAGAGTTAAATATACTGAGGAGAGAAGCACCAGAGTACTTGGTATGGTCTATAGCAGGCATCCCCAAACTTCAGCCCTCCAGATGTTTTGGACTACAATTCCCATCATCCCTGACCACTGGTCCTGTTAGCTAGGGATCATGGGAGTTGTAGGCCAAAACATCTGGAGGGCCGCAGTTTGGGGATGCCTGGTCTACAGTCATGGATGTGGTCCATTGAATGTTCCACCAATGTAGAAAAACAGGTACATTTTAATATTTCTTGGCGACTTCTCAAGACACTGCGTTGTGTATTTTCTCAAGGAGAAAAGTGAAACGCTACAGTTGTTCAGAGAACATATTGCCATGGTGGACAGGTTACAGAGACAGCCCTCAACCCTAGTCACGGGCAATGGGAGTGAGTACTGCTCAAATGACACAACAACTCTCCTGGGAGAGGAAGCAATTGCACATGTGAGGAGTGTGGCCTACACCCTGGAACAAAATGCAGAAAGTTTAGGTTCTTTATGTGCATGCTAAAAGAGGCAAAACTTCCCAAACATATGTGGGGAGATGCAGTAGCCACTGAAGTGTATCTCCAAAACAGACCACCAACCAAGGAAGCTACATGCACACCTTTTGAGCTTTGGCATAGGAGAACACACAACTTGTGTACATATAGTTGTATTGGGCAGCATTGCCTATAGCTGCAAACCCAAAGAGAATAGGCACAAGCTGGACTCCAGAACAGACCAAACACCTGACAGACAGGCCATAGTCATGGTAGAACATCTTTTTCACACTCCCCCCTCTTTTTCTCTGGAGTAGGGGTGGACAAATTACTGTAGTTATACAGTAGTGCCTCAGTTTAAGTACACAATTGGTTCTGGAAGTCCGTACTTAACCTGAAGCGTACTTAACCTGAAGCGAACTTTCCCATTGAAAGTAATGGAAAGTGGATTAATCCGTTCCAGACGGGTCCGCGGAGTACTTAAACTGAAAATACTCAAACCAAAGCATACTTAAACCGAGGTATGACTGTATGTTGTTCTTGTATTTACATGAAAACCAATAAAAAAATTGGGGAGGGGAAGAGTATGCTGACAATTTTTTTTCCTGTTTCTTTTTCTGAGCTCCTCCGGAACTGTTGGAGAACTTCCGCCCTCCCCTTGAAAACACTGAGTGTGCTTGGATGTCTTAATTACGTAGCTGAATCAAAGGGCTATCTGCATCTCTACTTGTGATCAGGTGCTTGAAGGGCTTCCCCAAAGAGATAAAAGGAAACTATGGCACCAGAACATCTTCTTCCTTTTTTTTAAAGGGATTATGACAGATTTTGAAAGCAGACGCCTTGATCCTTAAGATTAATCAAGCTGAGTTCAGAAGGAGCCTGGAAGATAGGAAAAGAGGAGAGCGTTACTTTGTCATCGACGTAGCACTGTCCTTGTACTGTCATGGGCAGACATTTGTTCTTTATCATCTAAATAAGCCGTAAAGAAGCGATTATACTAAATGAAGCATTATGCCAAATGAATGTGATTTAGGATAGAGAATACATGCAGTAAACAATTACAGCGGGAAGTTGTATTACTGCAGTTTTGGGTTGGTGGGGGAGAGGACAAGTCACCAATTTGGCACTTATTCACAGAAAAAACGGAAATGGGGATAACCGGTTTGATTTCCCCCCCACCAAAACAAAAATATGTACTTCTGGTCAGGAAAAAAAAATGAATCACGCTGCCACTTCAAGGTTCCATCCAGGATTTCAAGTCTGAGCCTGTGAGCTGTCAGAAAGCCCCCATTTCACCATCATTTCTCCTAGTTTTGCCGAGTCATTTCCCCTTTATAAGCAGCCAAGCTTGCCATATTTGGGACCATGTTTGCAAGTGCTCACAGCATACGACGTACCAGTTGCGCTTACATCACAATCATCCCCAGACTCCCCCCCCCCCGTTATTCTCTTATGCATCACATGTATTCACTGGGAAAGGCTATTCACGTCCTTGCAACTACTGTTCCAACTGGAGTATTTGATTTCCGAAACCCTCCAAAATGATCGGAGCTCTTTAGAGAATTCCCAGGCTATGTTCTGGAGGTGCGTGAGGCTAAGGTCTGCCTGGGTGGGTGGATAACTGAGAAATGTTGCAAGTCCTCAGATAATATACCCATCTCAGGGACTGCTTGGGACATTTAGCCACTTCAGGCAAAACAGAAAAAGCCATGCCAGCCCCCATGCCCACCTCTGCCTCCACGAGTGCAGTGGTGGGCTGGCATGGAGGAGGGGAGGCAAGGGGTTTGGTGAGCAGTGACAGAGGAGGCTGGATCTGCTACCTGAGGCAACTGCCTCGCCTCACCTCAATCTCCACTCAGACAACAAAAGAGTAAACATTAACCTACTGCAGTCTCTGGCATTCATGAAACACATAGTGCCCCGACTGGTGGCTCTCCTTCCTCAAGTTCAATAACAGACTTGAAATATACTCAGAGTCCTGTAGTGACCTCATGCTCTTTATTACAGCTTGTAAAACAGTGATTGAAATGCCCCCCAAACCTCAGGCTTCTATATACATGATTGGCTGATTCTGCTTCCCTCCTGGAGCCTGATTGGTCTTTTCCTACAGGCCAATCACTTGCATAGCTGCCAAGTTTTCCCTTTTCTCGCGAGGAATCCTATTCAGCATAAGGGAAAATCCCTTTAAAAAAGGGATAACTTGGCAGCTATGATCACTTGTTGCATTCTATGACCCTACCAGCCTAATAGGCTGATTAACTTCTTCCTGGAGCCTGATTGGTCTTCTCCTGCAAGCCAATCAGTTCTTGCATTCTAGGATCCTACTTGCCTATTGTTCTAGGATCCAAGCTTAGTACATAACAAGACCCTAGGGTGCGATGTATTTATTTCCCTGCTTATTTCTGTATCTCCAGTATTTGTACAGAAAACTGCTGCTGTGCTGGGGAGTCTTATCTAACTAAAAGGTAAAGGGACCCCTGACCATTAGGTCCAGTCGTGACCGACTCTGGGGTTGCACGCTCATCTCACATTATTGGCCGAGGGAGCCGGCGTACAGCTTCCAGGTCATGTGGCCAGCATGACAAAGCCGCTTCTGGCAAACCAGAGCAGCACATGGAAATGCTGTTTACCTTCCCGCTGTAGCGGTTCCTATTTATCTACTTGCATTTTTATGTGCTTTCGAACTGCTAGGTTGGCAGGAGCTGGGACCGAGCAATGGGAGCTCACCCCGTCACAGGGATTCGAACCGCCAACCTTCTGATCAGCAAGCCCTAGGCTCAGTGGTTTAAACCACAGCGCCACCTGGGTCCCCTAACTACAAACATACAAATTTGCACTTCTGGGCAGAGGGGAAGGGGCAAAGCACAGATATTATTCACTCTCTACTTCAAAGGAAAACCTAGACCCTGCTGTTCCTTCATTGGCCAGAAGTTTGAAAATATCCTTGTCTTCACAGCTTCTCTGTACAGCCTCTTGATTTACTGACATATCCATAGTTTCTGTAGTAGTGCTTGATTGGTAGTATAAGCAACCGCCCACAGTCTGCATGGCAAATCCCTGACCTTGGGAGGATATGTTTACTAGTTCCATACCCTCTTGGGGATATTAGCTTCTCTGTGTAGGACTGCAACCAAGGCAGAATCCTGTAACTTGTCTTTTGGTGGAAGCTGAGGCTGCATTCACGTGGCCGTTTATTCAATTTCCTTGACGTTTCCCCAACTGTTAATCGCCACGTTATATTTCAGTTTCCACACAGTGTAAAAGCCAATTCTGGAAAGCTGATGGAATTTAGCAAATGTTTCGCACTCGTTTTCATGTTATTTGATTCCAGGGGAAAAAAACCAATCTGTTTGCAGTTCCCTAAACCCAGAAAATTGCAGGAGCAAAGTGATGAAGTTTGAGGTGGTTTATCAGCATATAGTTCTTTTCCTGCTGATTTTATGGGGGACTCATGGGGAGAAAGAAGCATTCATGTGCAGAAAAGGTGGGGGAGTGATGATGCTGTCCAAGAACTTCCACTGTTGTGTCACAGCATGCCAACAAGTGTAAATGAAATTTAGCACAATACGCTGGCATATCTGTCAAAAGCCACAGTTCCGTAAAAACAATAGGTGCTGCACCTGAAAGGAGCATTAGGAAATGGGACAGAAACAGCTAGCATTATAACGCAGAAAGCTAACACATTATTCCCCATTCCCGAATGCATCCTGGCCTGTTTCGGTGCTCCAGATTGGGTGTGTGATGACTTCAGACTTCTGCAACCCCATGATGAGTTTTTAACTGAAACTCCAAGATCCATTAGCTGTAAACTAGTGGTTGTTAGGCTGGCGGGGGCAACTGTAAGCATTAAGGAATAGGGTACCCCTGTACGCATCATGCTCAACCCAGGAATTTGTTTTCAATACCACAACGAGGCTCACAGCTCTCTCACACACAAATCTGCCCCTGATTTCTCCACCCAAACTTTCTTTGTCTCCGCAGTCTAATTTAGAAGGGTGACATATTATCTCTTGTTGCCATTGGGAGTCAGAAACCTTGCAGAACTATTGCAAATCACCCAGATCTGCCTAACCCTACTCTAGAACAATTCAAGGGAAAAAAATCTGACCTTAAAATCTATTAAACACTTGAGTGAGACATACCTGAGGGACCACCTCCATCCAATCACAGCCTCTGCAATCTGCTACTTAAGGCACAGAAGACGTTTCAAGGTAATGCCAGACAGGGCACTGGCAACATCTGCTAGCACCCCCATTGTCCACTAGGTGGCAGAAGCACAACACACAATTCTGTCACATCAGAAACCTTACAAATTGGGCGGGGGGGGGGTCATATAAGCATCAAATCTGACTGATTAAAAAGATTACAGCACATCACATCAATAAAGACCCATTCACAACAGGTTCATGTGACTCGTGGCTTAAACAGACTGTGGTCTGCTTTCCTCAAATAAAGCAATCAGACTGTTCCAATGGTGTGTGTTTGTTAGTAGTGAGCACCTGGCTTAGCTGACATAGAATATGCACAGGCATTCTAGCTAGACCAAAAATAAAGGTATCAACCCTAGGGTTGCCATGTGTCAAAAAGTGAAAGTTGTTAAGCTTTTTTTATTTTTTGCACCCCTCCCCATTTTTTTTTTCATTTTTAAATGAAATTCACCAAAAACTAACACTTCCAACATGAACTGCCATGCGCCCAGTTTGCGAGGGCCGAATACCAGCTATGTCCGGGGAAATTCTGGACGCATGGCAACCCCAGTCAACATTGAAACCTTCATTCTGGCATCTTTGTTCCCCAAGTAGCTGGAATTTTATTATTATTCTACACAGCTGTGCCAGCTGCAGCCCATTGCCAGTTTTGCTGTTGCACACAGTCTGCCTGATCAAATTGCCATTTTCAAAAAAAAATGTATGTTTCTGATTTCTTTATGAAAATATAATTTTAAAAATCGCCCCAGTAATACACAGCTATTTCCTTTCCCCCATATGTTGTTTAACCTGAAACCTATAATTGTTCCCTGGAGAAGAGTTCTGATATATATCCTTTGGGATTCCTGGGTGTGCTTTTTAAAGGAATCCCATAAGCATAATCTTCTTGGGACATTTATTTTAAAAGTAGAGTTGAATGTTATTTCACAAGTTTGGGGGAGCTTTCTGGGGCAGTTTTGAATGGGAAAAAAACTTTTCTCTGGCGATGATGTGAAAGCTCTTGGTACAGGCAAAACACAGAGGCTGAAAAACTGAGGAGATGTTGGTCAGGAAAGCTGGGAAGAGTTAATAAAATTAACATCTAATACATATGGGCAAGAGCTGGTACTGAATATCATCACTGCCTGAAACGAAGCATGGCTTTATTTGCAATAAGCTTGCTGGGAGACAGCTAATTGTAATTGGCCGTGAACAGAATTCTAAGTTTCTCCTTATTCCCTTATTTTCCAAGTCACATCTGAAATTAAGTCATTTGCAATGAGGTCACTGGAAGAGAGCTGAGCTACATGGGTTCTGAGGGTAGCATTGATTGCTGGCCTATCACATGTAAAATAAAATTTTAAAAACACCTCCAGCTTTTTTGCTTGAAAACCATCTTGTTTAAATTGCTAATATCATCAAAAGGGCAAAGGGTGTTTTGGGTTTTTTTTTAGGAAGCATGGAATGCTTTCAAAGCTACATTCTCAAGCAGCAGCCTCCTGGGGGGAAATGCTATGTTCCATGGGCATCACTCATTGCAACATAAAGTGCAACAACAACAACAACAATTGAGTTTGCTTTCGAAGGCAAACTTACCAAATTCACACCTTTCCCAAACAATGTGCAAACCAGAAGGCAGCCGTCCTTCCAAGTTTGCACTTTTCTGAATTTTGCGGAGTAGTTTCCCAGCCAAACAAAGTGCTTGCAAACATGGGTATACAGTGGTGCCTCGCTAGATGAATTTAATTCGTTCCACGGGTCTTTTCTTATAACAAAAAATTCGTCTAGCAAATCCCATAGGAATGCATTAAAAAAAATTTTTTTTGCCCATAGGAACGCATTAATTGAATTTCAATGCATTCCTATGGGAAACCGCGATTCGCTAGACGAATTTTTCATAAAACGAATTCGTCTAGCGAGGCAACCTCCGCTCGAAAAATCCTTTCGTTAAGTGGAAATTTCGTTAAGCAGGGCATTCGTTAAGTGAGGCACCACTGTATTTGTAAAAGCGGCATACAAAAATGTGTTTATTGGGAGAAAATTGCACTCAAATGATGATGAATATTTGTAAGTTTTTTTTTAAAAAAAAGGATGCAAAAAAGTGGAGAACAGAATTTACGATTGGAAAAATTAGATACAGAGAAAGCCACAAGGACTGATCTTCTTCCATCCATACTGATGAATATAGAACAAACATGTAACCAATCACAAGACACCTTCTAAGCAACTTTGCTTCTTATCTCCACTCCCATTGTAAATATAACTCTTCCTTGGGATCCTAGAACATTGAAAACCGAATCACTTCTTTTTCACAGAACTCTCATACAAAGCCAGTGTCCCAAGCCCCACATCACCTATTGATCAATGTGGAGTGACATACTGCTTTACCAGGATATTAGAATCATTTTCTTAGTGAGTGCTACAATACCATTAATTTGCACAACAGTAAATGAATGTACAGTACAGGTGAAACTCGGAAAATTAGAATATCATCGAAAAGTGCATTTATTTCAGTAACGTGATTTAAAAGGTGAAACCAATATATGAGATAGATGCATGACATGCAAAGATAGATATGTCAAGCCTTTATTTGTTGTAATTGTGATTATTTGTTGTTAGGCGGTTCAATTATAAATGGAATGTAATTAATGAAATGTAATAGTGATGTTTATTTTTGTATTATTGTAACTATTAGTTTTATTACTGTAGAATTTCCAAAAGAAAGCATTTGTAAAAATAAAAATAATAAATAATAAGTTGCATTACTGAAATAAATGCACTTTTCAACGATATTCTAAGTTTCCGAGTTTCACCTGTATAGCATAGTTCTATTATCTCAATGTTCAGAGTGATAAACACCCACAATATACTGAAGCAAACAATTTAAGTCAACATGCATTTTGTTTATTGTGTAAGGCACACCAAGTAAACGAGTCAAGAAAATAACATATAGTGAGCCTGTAAGAATTTGAGAGCTCTGTTTGAGTTGCAGTACTCAATAGTTTTAAAAGATAAACATCTCTGTTTCCCTCAGTAGGGGAAAAGAGAGAGAATTGCTAGACGAGATAAGATCTGGTCATTTGAAACATGACATTCCAGGCATGGATAGGGGAGAAATTAGTTTGATTTGCATTTTAACAAGATTCTGAATTCTGCAAAACATGAACCAAAACACATGCATTTTTCTAAACTTCTCTAAATGTTGTGATACAGTTATTCAACAAAAAATATATGTGGAAATGTATATATTAGAGGAGTAGGCATATATTCGTGAAAATGCATTATATTTGGGAACAGGCTTTCAAAAATGTGTAAAGTAGGTAAAATTCCATAGAAACTGCACAGGTGAAACTCAAAAAATTAGAATATCGTCGAAAAGTGCATTTATTTCAGTAATGCAACTTATTATTTTTTATTATAATTTTTATTATTACAAATGCTTTCTTGTTGAAATTCCACAGTAATAAAACAAATAGTTACAATAATACAAAAATAAACATCGCTATTACATTTCATTAATTACATTCCATTTATAATTGACCTGCCTAATGACAAATAATTACAATTACAACAAATAAAGGTTTGACATATCTTGCTTTGCATGTCATGCATCTATCTCATATATTGGTTTCACCTTTTAAGTTGCATTACTGAAATAAATGCACTTTTCGATGTTAATCTAATTTTCCGAGTTTCACCTGCATAATAGGAGAAAAGGGCACCTAAATACTGGTGCGTTTTTGTGAGGACTGTTTTTAAAAATGCAAAGTGGAAATGTGACAAATGGAAGTTTGGGGAAATGAGCAAGTGAGATAAATTGAAAATAACAGGTCCACACATTCTTAACCCAAGGCTGCTTTTACAGCAACAGCTGTTTACATCTGAACCCCATGAACTCTGTTGAGCAGACAAAAACTTGGAAAGGTATTGTCTACTAAAAGAAAAGATAGAATGGGCTCATATGAAACTGTCAAGTGATCTCAGCTATGGAAATTGGTCCAAACCCTTCAAAATCCTTACCTTTAAGTCAAGTAATAAACCTGCTATTCATCCAAAGTCTTAACTCGAGACAAATACCTGAAGGTACTATGAGCCATCGGCCAAAAGGTCACTTTGCAGAGCCAGGTAGAATCACATGAGTCCTCACAAAAGCAAGCCAGAACAACATGCAGGTCCAAAACAGCAATTTCACACCTGAAAAGCACCATTCATTTTGTTCCAATGTTTTATTTTAAATTAAGCATAATTTGACAGATACAACAAAAGAAACCCCAAACAACCCTCTCAGTCTTGTTCAAAGAAAGGACTCTATAACAATGACCAAACCACCACCAAAGTACAATATCAAAGTTACTCAGAGAAAAGATCATTTCCTCCTGTATAAAACCCAAGTCAAATTGATCGGAGCCAAAGGCATTCCGCAGATGTGGCTTCATTTATAAGTTCTTATTCAACCACTCAATGTAGTCATTTGCCATCTTCTCTCCCACAGTTAAGATTAATGGGCCTGCACTAAACATTGCAACCCCATGAACAGTATTCTCATGTTGATGTTTTACAGTAACTCCTGCCTCCCTAAGTCGCGAGACATACATGAGTCCATCATCCCTCAAGACATCATACTGGCATGTGATGACATATGTGAGGGGTAAGCCACGCAGTTTGCTTTCATCGACCAGTAGTGGCGCTGCTCTTGGATCCAGAAATCCTGGGTATTTTTGTCCGAGCTCAGAACTGCCATATACCGGCTTGGTATAAACGTGACCCTTCTTATACCTTTCAGGTAGCCAGCGACTCCAGTTTGCAAATTTAAACAAATGGCTTTGCTCTGCAGGAACATGTTGGTTGGCTTCCATTGCCCTGTTTAGAGACATGTCAGTCGTAAAGTATTCGCTCCAGAATCTCACCATTAACGGTTTAGGCAGAATTGGCATGTTCCCATTGTCTCGATAAGATGGCAAATCCAGATCAATAGTCTGAAGAGCAGGGTAAAGCAAAGCCTGGATCTTGAATTTAATTTTGACATCAGGATCATGTAGAACCTGTAACAGTTAAGGGGGGGGGGGCTGTCATTGATTACACAAGAATCCCTCCTCGCTCCATGTCAGATGGATCACCATACCAGAAAATATTTACAGTGCAAGGAAAAGGACACACACACACACACACACACACACACAGAGAGAGAGAGAGAGAGAGAGAGAGAGAGAGAGAGAGAGAGAGAGAGAGAGAGAGAGAGAGAGAGAGAGAGTACAGGCTTACAGATTGCCCGCCTCTTTTATTGAAAATTACACGTGCTGATATTTATACCTCCAATATTTACACTATCTACCATCTGAAGTGTTTAATATTCTTTTTAAAGTGATTCAGATTTACTAAGCTCTCATCTGTACCTGTGGAAGTTGCTATTGGAAACTCAAGATATACCCTGACACTACATCAGTCTTCCCCATCCTCGTGCCCTCCATATTATGTTGGATTAAAACTCCCATCATTGCCAATGGTAGATTTGGGCAGAAAGAAGTTACAGTTCAAAACATACAGACAGCACCAGATTGCGGAAGGCTGTTTTACACCTAAGCCTAAAAGACAGAAGTCAGAAGCCCACTAGGTTCAATGTGATTTTCAGCATAACCCTAAACATTCCTGCTCAGAATGACATTATAGTGTTTGATAGCATTCACTCCCTAGTTAGTAAATGTGTTTAGGATTTAAGCCTTACTTGGTAAGTAAACTAATTTACATGTGCTGTACTGCTAAGCATAAATAGGGACCCAGATGGTGCTGTGGGTTAAACCACAGAGTCTAGGGCTTGCTGATCAGAAGGTCGGCGGTTTGAATCCCTGCAATCGGGTGAGCTCCCGTTGCTCTGTCCCAGCTCCTGCCAACCTAGCAGTTCGAAAGCATGTCAAAGTGCAAGTAGATAAATAGGGACCGCTCCAGCGGGAAGGTAAACGGCGTTTCCGTGCGCTGCTCTGGTTTGCCAGAAGCAGCTTTGTCATGCTGGCCACATGACCCGGAAGCTGTCTGTGGACAAACGCCGGCTCCCTCGGCCTATAGAGCTAGATGAGCGCCGCAACCCCAGAGTCGGACACGACTGAACCTGATGGTCAGGGGGCCCTTTACCTTTTCCTTTAGTTGAGAAGCTCAGCTCCACGTTTTCAACAAGCTGATTGACCTGATAAATATTATGAGAGCTCCAGACACTTGATATATCCAAATCTACACATCCAGCTGCCCTATAAACTCCACAGAGGGTTGACTCAATTTTAGTAGTGAGATCACATTTTGAAATGATTTATACTAAAAAAAAAAGTCTCCTGGTTTTTTTTTAACCTCTCTCGAAAGAAATTCTGCAGAATCTGGCATAGTGAGGTACTATTTATGCATAGCCAACAAAATAGAATTATCATTGGCAACAAGGCAGTGTTTCAACATTCTTTTTCTTTATTCGGGGAACCTTCTCCATGTCAAGTTGTCTGCCAGAATATCCCTCTGATCATCCGATGGAAAATCTCAGCAAACGGCACCTGGATTCTGAAGGCATTTTTAGGATACCCACTTAGTTTGGGCTGGGCACTTTCCCAGTGCTTGATATCAGCAAGTAACTGCCACAAAGGCTTACTAGGGGAACTAGGTCACACTGTAAAGGCTTGCTGTAGGATGGACCATCACGGATGCTAGTGAGGGATGGCATGCTGGTGGGGGGGGTGCTACTTGGGAAGCATTGCAGGACCCAGAGGAAACCTTGCCCAGCTTCCTCTCAAATCTGACATGGAGCCTCAACACATAGCATGTAGCATGCTAAACAAAGGTAAGACTTTCAGGCATTGCTTGGTCCACCTTTGTTTTTGGCCCTGCACACCATGTGCTGCTAAAAGGTTGCCTGTGATGAAGCTCCCATATCCAGTCATCAAGTGTGGGATGCCTAGGGTAAGCTCCTGTTGCAGGATCCCAGTGACCTAAGGGTACCGGATGACGGTGTCAGCCCTGGTTGTTTCCCCAAGGTAACAGGTAGGCTTCGGAGAGCAAGGGTTTAGATGCATAACAAAGATGAACGCGACTCCTTCCGAATGCCCAACTTTCCAATACATTACGACTCACCTGCTGTGCCACTGCTGCGGCTAGGTTCCCTCCTGCGCTGTCTCCTGCAACGCACACCCTGCTTGCCTCTACGTTGTATCGCTCAAGGACACTGCTCTGCAGGAAGTACTTCGCCACTGTGTACACGTCTTCAAACTGAGCTGGGAAGTGGTGTTTCGGTGCCAGTCTGTACCTTTGTGGGGCAGTTTTCAAAAAGAAGAATTGGTTGTGAAAGAAAATCAAATCTAATTTGTGACATGGATGCTAGGTGTCCCCACCCACCCCCTTCAATTAAATTGACTTGCTTCAACATACAGTTTGGAACAGTCACTTGCAAACTTGTGCAGCTGATTACCCCCCACCAACTTACCCTTCACCAGGCAAACTAACTCCCCCTTTCTCTCTCACTGAATTACAAATATTTTACAAACTCAATGCAGTTTAAGAACTGATCTGGCAGATATAAACACTGGGTTTCAACTTGACCTTGAAGAGTCCCACCTTTTGCTGTATGGCATGGTTCACACATAACATCCAACTCCTATCACCCCTGACTGATGGCCATGCTGTCTGATGGAAGTTGGAGTCCAACAACATATGGAGTGCACTACATTGGCTAACCCTAGTTTAGAAGGTCTTCTCTGCATTGGTCCCACAGTTCCGAAATCCCTTCATTTGGACCTGCAACAAGTCACCATGCTGCAGAGTGTTTGGAAAGGCCTGAAGACCTGCATTTTCCATTTTTAATTGAGAGCTAGCCCACACTGCAACCATCCACCCATTACCACACCCCATCCATCCGTTACACCATGGTGCATCTGCACCAGTGAAACTGGATGCCTTCATCTGTCCCAGCTGCAATAAAACATGTCTCTCCCTTATCGGTCTCTATAGTCGCAGCAGGCGCTGCAACTCTCCAATTGTTTGGATTGACCCCCGATGGCATACTCTTTCATTGCCTCTTGAGACAGACAGATGCCAACAATCCTCTGACTCAGGTTGAGAAAAGTTAGCAAAACTATGTCCTTCTTCCCTCCTCTCTTGACTGCTGCATGCTGGGAAACTCACTTCATTCATGATGATGGGACTGATGGCTATGCATTACTCCCATGTTATGTATGCAATTGCCTTTAACTGTCGGACTTCGTTCCCCTCATGCTACAAAGTCCAAACAAAGGTTGCATTGTGCTTCACTGTAAACTGCTTTGAGGTTGCCTGGGGTTTTAACCATCAAGCAGCATATAGTGCTTATTAAATAAATAATCAGTGGGCTTTTGTATGCTCAGTGCATGTGTTGGATTATAGCAATTAAGCTTAGTTTTTTATTTGCAAAGGATTAGGTATATATATATATATGTTTGTTAAACTGCGGCTTTCTCCAAAACCGCTTGCCCGATCGCATTCAAATTTGGCCACAACGTCACATGGGTATACGTGAGTGTTACCATGCACTTAGATAGGGCAGTGCTTTAGAAGACTAAACTCAGAGGGCTGGGGATGCTGGGAAATTGTAGCCTGGAACTCCTCCTTCGAGGGCGGGGCCCGTCCCACAGCCTGTGACGCTCGCCAGAGACCTCGCCGCCTCCAAGGAGCCACACTGCCCAGGGAGCCAGGCCTCTCTGCAACCCCCGCTGCCCCCCCAGACCCACACTCACCAGGGAGCCAGACCACTCCACAGGCCGTGCCACCCCCCAGACTGGGAGCCAGGCTGCTCCAGACCCTGTGGCCTCGCCCAAGACCCGCACCACCCAGGGAGCCAGGCTGCTCCAGAGACCACGGCGCCGCCCAAGACCTGCGCCGCCCACAGACCCGGGCCACTCCAGAGCCCACACTGCTGCCCGAGACCCTGACCGCCCATGGACCCAGGCCGCTCCAGAGGTCTCACCCCCCCCCCACCAAGACCTAGACCTCCCAGGGAGGCAGGCCTCTCCTCGACTGGAGTGAGGAGGATGGGCATACAGGTAGGGGGGGTCGAGACTGTCACAGGGATGTGCTGGGGGTGGGAGGAGGAGGGGGCAGAATAATTCATAGGTCGGGACGGACTGGGGGGAGTCACAGGGATGAGCCACAGCAATGCGTGGCTGGGTACCGCTAGTTCACAATAAACACTCTGAAGCACCATTCCTTACTCGACTGATACGACGACAGCATTTAGTGATTCTGAAGTCCGTCTCGACAGGAGGTCATAGGGTTGCATGGCTGCAACAAAGTAAGTAATAAAGAATATTTTATTGCTCTTCTGAAACAAATAGACACACAGTTCCCTGTTTCTTTTGGCAGTAGCTTTTTGTGCACTTTCTGTGAATCCCTGCAGTTCAGCGCTTGGCAATGGAATAAACTCCTGCGCACACCGCTTTATCAAAAGACAGGAACTCAACCATTCACAAGTGACTTGGCTGCAGTCCAAGAAGATGTCCTCGATGGGATCTTAGTTTTCATATCTCACACCTTGGATATAATATGTCCTTCTCAGCCTTATATTCCCTAAGAGACATCATTTGCACTCGGAGTATTTCATTTTATTTTTCAAAAAGATTAACTTACAAAATCTAATTATACAAATTAGATCTGATAGGGGGAGGGGGGAGAGCAAGAGTTAAACCAAAATATGCAGCAGACTAACCAGAATATCAATGCTAACGATGTATTAAAATTGCAATACTATGGCCCACTTATGCTCTGTCCATCTGCTCACTATGGGCGATTCTCTACCCATCCCCACTGAAGCCCTGAATGACACTGCTCCCAGGGTTCAGAGGCTGAACCCCTGGATATGGTTTGATCTAGCACAACAAGAGGTTGCTAGAGGAAGGAGGAGGAGGAAAAAAATTGGTTGCTAGATCAGGCCAATGGCCCATCTAGTCCAGCAACCTGTTTTCACGGCTGGCCAGATGACAGGGGGAAGCTGGCCTGCAGGACCTGAGCACAAGACCACACACTCACTTCCTGTGGGTTTCATGCAACTGGTATATCCTCCATAAATTTGTTTGGCTGCTGTCAGGGTTAGGAGGAATGGTGGAGAGTCCCCACCTCCTTCTGCACCTCCCAGAGAAGAGGAAGACAATATAAATCAGGCACCCCCAAACTGCGGCCCTCCAGATGTTTTGGCCTACAACTCCCATGATCCCTAGCTAACAGGACCAGTGGTTGGGGAAGATGGGAATTGTAGTCCAAAACATCTGGAGGGCTGAAGTTTGGGGGTCCCTGATATAGATTTACAACAGTTGTTTGCAGAAGGTCATGGCTCTGAGACAGAAGAGGGGCAAAGCTGGGAGATAATGGGAGAAGAGGAGGGGGGAGAAGCAGAGACGGAACAGCTGACTGACATATTATCACTAGAAAGCATTCCAGAGCCCCCTCCCAGAACCTGGCGAGCAGTGAAAGTGGTAGAGCAGAAAGCTAAAAGCCAAATGGCCTTAAGCAGCCACGACTGAGAGGGAAGGGGAGGAGATTACTTGGAGCAACACCATTACCCCGAGAGGCGGCATTCTAAGCCTCTCTCTGTGAACATTGAATAAAATACATTGGTAAGAGCTTCTTATCTATTGGTGACTGGCAGACTGCCGTGGGGAGGGAAGATCGGATTCCCTGAAGCCTGGCAGCTGCCTTCTGCTTGCATAACCAATGGATGCAATCTGATTATTTCAGTTCTTTCATCGCGTGCCATATAGTTCATCTGGTTTACCTGTTAGATGAAATCTACAAATTAATTGCTTCTCTCAGATTTGTGGAGAATTAGATGGCTTTATACATCCTCTGCAGGTATATTGGCGTTTGAGCAGAGGAGACGCTCGCCGAAAGCTCATTGTCAAGTAGCAGCCACCTTGCTATGTTGTATCATGGCGCCTGTCTCAAAGACATTTCAATTTTCCACTCAAGACCCACATTAGTGGAAACAAGCACACATGCTTACCTGCTGCTCCTACACACCATCCACCCCCGTGAATAAAAATCATGGCCCTTTTCAAGGAATCGGGCTGCCCTTTCGGGAGATACAAACGGACTGGAACACCATTAAATTCTGTGTCAGTCACAGTGACCTTTTCATCCGACGTTGGCGCTGTATGTTCGAAACTTGTGAGGCTCATCATAACATCCATGTGGTGCGCAAGACCCAGCTTGTTGGCAACTGCAGCCTGGAAAACAAGAGGTATATTAATGTCAATATATTATGCAACTCTCAAGCTACATAATAGACTACATTCATCAATGCCTCTTTCCCTTCTCCTTCATATCAAAACTGGCCTAAAGAGTTGGGCATGCATATTAACATCATCGTTAATCATTTGGAATGGTATGCACACCCTGGAACATGAAGAAGTTCCAGGGGTTGCAAAGCAGAAGTGGCATTTTGCATTAGAAAGAACACTGGATACTTTGTGATATATCTGTTTCTAAATATCCATGTTCAACATCAAGGAGGGACTAGGCACCCAAGTATATTGTCTTCAGCTACAAAGCAACAGCAGTTTCCCCAAAGCAAGCAATATCCACTTGCAGCTCCTCCTGCTGTTCCTTTCCTTCTTTCTTCCAGCAAAATGCAAAACTCAAGGCTCCACCAGCTGACCTGTTTATTCAGTATTTATCTTAATTTCCTTGCACAAAGTTCATGCAAGGGTTGGACCAAGGCTGGTCTTTATATAACAGTTCTTATTTGTTTACAGGGTGGCTATATGATAGTAAGCATTCATCTTGCATTCAGTAGTTCATCCCACACATTTCAATCCATTTCCCTGTCACTTTCCAAACTGCAAAAAATCTCTCTCTCTGTGTGTGTAAGTGGAGTTGTTCTGCTAAGGTGAAATACTGCTTGTCTAGGTCAGATGGAATTGCCTATAACATTGCACTCGCAGTGAATACATCCCAAGGTGTGTGAGATGCAATCCCATGTACTTTTCTTGCTCACACTACTGTGAACACAGATTTTGGTTAGCTTTCATGATAGCTAAATGCTGGAGAGGGGGACAAACACTTTCCTCACAGCCATATTCCCACCATAAATCTCACACTCTCCACCTGACATTTAACTATTTTTTTACTTCCTAGAGGAGACAGGGGGTAAAGAAAAGAATGAAACACAGTTACGGGTCATCAAGTGGTTCATGCAAACTGTCGTGCTCTTGGAGAGAAATAAATTAGAAGTGCTTCTAGCCATTGTTAGAGAGTTTCTCTTTTCTGTGTGTGCTGTATTTTTGTTTCCAGCTCCTCAGGAGAGATTCCAAATTCAGCTCAGCTCCAATAGCCCTGTCAGTGCCAAAATAAGTGGTTGTATGCAATGATAGTCATACTCAAGAGCAGACCCATGTGTGTGACATGGTTATTAATTTTCATGAGTCTACACTGAGTAGATATGACCTCATAAGACCAGAACTGTCCACATTAACCATTGAGACCTTTAGTGTGATAGCCTATTATTTTTAAGGCTTTTTTTCCTTTTGAAACTCCCAAACTAGAGAATCTGGGTGGGTTTGGACGTGCTTTTTTTAGAACCTGAAGCTGCTTTTATATGTGATGGAAAGAAATTCACATACAAAAAGAAAAGTAATTAACTTCTGGACAGGATCCATGAAAAACCATTTAAGTGCTGTCTGGGTGGTGATGCCATTATTGCATGGGAGCCAAGCATGGTTTCCATATGTGGTGGCAGCCCACCATTTTCATTTACTCACTCCATAGACCATGGGTAGGCAAACTAAGGCCCACGGGCTGGATCCGGCCCAATTTCCTTCTAAATCTGGCCTGCGGAGTGTCCGGGAATCAGCGTATTTTTACATGAGTAGAATGCGTGCTTTTATTTTAAATGCATCTCTGGGTTATTTGTGGGGCATAGGAATTCATTCATCCCCCCCAAAAAATATAGTCTGGCCCCCCCACAAGGTCTGAGGGACAGTGGACCAGCCCCCTGCTGAAAAAGTTTGCTCACCCCTGCCACAGACCTATGAAATCTCACAGATCTGTGGTTCATGGCATAGTGTATTGAATCAATTAAAATGGCAGGTGGCCTCTATGGAGGGGAGTAAAATTTGGCTGCCATTCAAAAGTGACATGCTACTTGCCCAGTTCCCAAACACTTCCCAGAGGCACAGCAAGCAGGGTGGCAAGTGAAGTAGCTGCTACTATCATGGCAGCGACAGCAGGGAGGGAAAAGTGCCACGGCATTGTGTGTTGAGGCGAGTGTGTTGCAGAAGTTGGAAGCCATTGATGGCATCGTACCAAGGCCTCAGTGAAGTCTGGTGCTGTCCTTGGATTGGGGGCAAGGAGAAATTATGCACAGAATACAATTCACAGAAAACAAACAGAAAGAAACGAAGATATCAAAACCCACAGAAGGCAATATCACACTGTGCAAGAGGGGAAATACTCGAGGAACACAAAAACCGCCCCTTTTGCAGTCTGTTTTTACAGCACACATAAAGACTAAACTGCCCCTTCGCACACAAACTACAAAATATGCACTAACTGTATTCTTCTGAAAGAGATGGCCGCACCCTCACCAATCAGTTATGCAGCTCAGCCGGCTTGAGCTAGATATTCCAGTTAAGGCTCTTAAGATCTATAAGCCAACAGATTTTTATTTCAGATATAGATATGGGCATGTAAAGGATTGTCCAAACAATCAGCCAAATATAACTATGTTTATATGTTCATATCACTGCAGTACGAACGTATATGGATTGTTTGTTGTCTTTGGTGGGGAGAACGGTTTTGCACACCTCTTCCCATCTGAACCCCTCTCTCCTCATAGTCCCGTGTTCTGCTGCATTCTTGGTTCGTACAAATGCCTCATGTAAACAAAATTGTTTTTTTTTTAAAAAAAAAGCCAGTCAGCATTGATAGTTACACCAATTCTTAACATTACAAGGAACCCAAGATTCTGAAGATAACGCTTGAGAACCAAAAAAAAAAAATCCTTCCTTCCAGTAGCACCTTAGAGACCAACTAAATATGTCATAGGTATGAGCTTTCGTGTGCATGCACACTTCTTCAGATACCATTCTTCAGATACCAGTTTGGGTTAGCACCCCTATTCAATTTCATATTTGGTCATGCGCAGGCACTACTGGTTCAGTGGAACATTTGAAAACACAAATTCCCCTCACAGACGGGATGGCTTGCCCATTGACTCTAGTGGCGCGGGGCGCCAGGGTGCTGGGTCGGCAGGGGGGCGCTGCACGGCAGAGCCATGCGGAAACCACGCTGCATGCTGCACCCGCCCACCAGCCGCGGGAAGAAACGGGGCGGGGTGGGGGTGCCGGAGTGACCTGCGCGCCACGGCGCCCGGGCACCCGACCTGCTTAAGACGGCCCTGCTCACAGGGCCACAATTCCCAGAATTCCCTGGGAAGAAGGATTGATTGTCAAGCCACCCTGAGAATTTTAACTCTGTGTGGTGAACCGGGGTCTCCTAACAACTCTCAGCACCCTTAACAAATCTCATTTCCTAGAATTATGGGTAAGAAAAGCTATGACTGTTGAAAAGCGGTACCATAGTGCTTTAAATATATCGTGAGAATGTGGCCCTAGCAGAAAAGAGGCTGTGGCTACATACAACCCTATGCTCACTTGCCTAGGTGAACACTGAATTCAGCAGGGCTTATTCCTGGGTTGGCGCATATAGGATTGCACCATAAGACTTTCATTTACATACCTCTCCTCGAGGGAAAGAGAGGATTAACACTCCAAGGCTCCCAAACCGTTTGTATGACAGGTCTTTTGTAACAAAATATATTTGCATATGTGATACCATCAAGCTGTGACACAGCCTTTTCATTACATTAATTACTCCACTCACTTACTTCACTCACACCTGACAATGATTTATTGCTATTGGTTGCCTAATGACGCTGGGCATGGTGCTGGATTGTTGCCAGTGATTATATGCAATCCCTGATGGCTAAGGATTTGCTCTTCTCAAGTAATTTTGGTGTGTAAGCCTCAGGGCCCAGAGTGATTCACCAATCAATCCCACGCTTTAAAAACTACAGTTCAAACGAGGCTCGTGTCAACAACTTTAAGTTTCTTGCTAAGTTTTATATTTTACATTTCAAGTTTTGCTGAAGGCCAGAGGTGGTCTGACCACACTCTTACACAATCATTTCATTATACCATCATGGCCTGATCCCGAAACCAACAACAAACAATGGCCCCTACCCAGAAACAGCTGGACTACTCCAAACCACATGCAGGTTGAGAAATGTCAGCAGCCTATTCTTGTTTCCTTCCACAGGAAGTGAAGGCAGCCCACCTGCAAATGCTGACCTCCAGGCAGGTAATCACCGGCCTCCTTAATTCACAGTCTGCAGGAGAGGCCAGATGTGAGGAGTAAGTCATAGCAGCATAAACAAGCAACAGCAGGAGGCAATAACTGTTAAGGAGACAGGCAGTGGAGCCAAGCAGAGGCGCTGCGGGGATCGTATCTGTGCATGTTCCTAGACTAAAGCACAGATCAGAATACAGTTATCCTCAGACTCCATGCTTCTCTGAAGTTTTCTGGTGCAGTATACTAAGGGCTGCCTTTGTAAAACAACATCATCATCACACCCCTCCACCTATTCATAGTAGTAGTAGTAATTTATTATTTATACCCCACCCATCTGGCTGGGTTTCCCAAGCCACTCTGGGCGGCTTCCAACAGAAGAATAAAATAATCGATTAAAGATTAAAAGCCTCCCTAAACAGGGCTGCCTTCAGATGTCTTCTAAAAATCTGGTAGTTGCTTTTCTCTTTGACATCTGATGGGAGGGCGTTCCACAGGGCGGGTGCCACTACCGAGAAGGCCCTCTGCCTGGTTCCCTGAAATGGCTTCTCGCAATGAGGGAACCGCCAGAAGGCCCTCGGCACTGGACCTCAGTGCCACCCCAAGTCATGCTGCTACATGTTGTTTGAAAAACAATGAATAAAATCATTACTACTACTGATGTGTCACAAAATTGCAACAGTAAGGAAGTGGGATACAGAGACTCCCTCTTTAAAACCTGCTGATAGCTCAGTAACATAATACCATAACTCTGTATCATGGAACAAGCTAGTGCAAAATGTTTGTTCTAGTATATATTCAAATGAAATTTTAGCGTTATTCAGGGTTTAGCCAGCGACAAGCCCCTGTGGGCTCTGCCCCTCTGCCATCTACACTGAAGAGGGGGGACATTGTGACTCAGGCTATGGAACTCTGATCATGCCAGGTTCTAGGTAAAAAAGGTAAAGGACCCCTGGATTGTTAAGTCCAGTCAAAGACAACTATGGGGTTGCTGCGCTCATCTCTCTTCAGGCCAAGGGAGCCGGCGTTGGTCCACAGACAGCTTTCTGGGTCATATGGCCAGCATGACTAAACCACTTCTGGCGCAACGGAACACTGTGACAGAAACCAGAGCGCACGGAAACGCTGTTTACCTTCCCACTGCAGCGGTGCCTATTTATCTACTTGCACTGGCATGCTTTCAAACTGCTAAGTTGGCAAGGGGTTCTACATCACAGTCTACCTGTGTAGAGCAGGTTCATCTCTTCAGACATTCCCACTCCACACCTGTGTTTGTGAATGGGCTGGGAAGCTGCTGGGGCCAGAGGATGCAGCCCTGTGCTCCCTCTGAAACAATGTCAATTGCACAAAAGGGTAACGCCAGAAAAGGGCTGTTGAAGTTCATTAAAAGCCTCTTAATTCTTTAGTAAACTTTGGCTGAAAATGACAGGATTAAGAATAGTTTTCTTAATCCTTCTCTTTCTTTTAAACCTAGAGCAGCCTAGGGCAGGTTGCATCTGTGAAAAAGAACAGGGAAAGGGAGAGGCTGCTTATGGTAATCCTTTCTCTTCTGGTCCTTTGTTTGCTCAAATGTCCTCTCCTTATTTTGCTTTTCCCCCCTACAGCGGAAGCAATACATTCCATGACCATAGCATTCCACGGCTGGCAGCATATAAATCTTGGTTATAGTATCTGAAGGAAACTGCATAGCTGATATAGATGCTATTTGAACATAGGAATGATTCCTGAATTTACTTTACTCCAGCATTTGTGGTGTTAAACATATCTTCCAGAACTATCTGCTGCTAAGCAGAGGAAATGTCCATGGATGAACCAATCTTATTTATTCTGAAGAATTATCATCTAAAATTAGAATGTTGTTTAAGCTTGCACAAAGAGCTGTTTTGCAACCCAAGATTTGGACAAACTGACCAGAAATCATTTGAGTCCAGAATCCATTTATAGTTAGACCCACACCCTCTCTGGCAACACTTCCTGATGTCAGCACATTATGCTGCCCAGAATCCATGATCCTTGGTGTTAGACATGGTGCATTCAACATTCTTGTGAAAACAGTGCAGTGTTGGGAAGGAACTGCATGCAAACTGTCATAGAACATAGAAAGTTGCTTTATACTGAATCAGACTCCTTGGTCCATCTAGCTCAGTGACTCTCCAGAGCTTCAGTTAGGAAGCAGTGTGGTCCTTCCAAGGCCGAGGTTCAAATCCCAGCATCTCCAGGTAGAATAGGGAAGGAGTCCTATCTGAAATCCTGGGAGAGCCCCTGCTAAACCGCAAAGCCATACCAAGCTAGATGGAGTCAGTGATCTGACTTGGTCTATGGAAGCTTCCCATGTTCCTATCTGCTTCGGGTGCTCTTTCTGTACTGCATTAGATTTGCACAAAACCAAAAAGGGGACAAGGGTCTACATAATATTTGCATATGCTAATTTATTTGCACAAGTACTAATTTATAAATTTTAAAAATGAAATTATTTCCAAAGATTAAGTGGTTAAGTGACTGGTTAAGTGACCTGTGTGCCAGATCAGTGTGCTGTCCAGCAGCTGATGGGCAACTTCAAGGTGCTTCTAAACTGCTCTCCTTCTGACCGACTGGGACCGTACTCCTCCGTCAAACAGAGGGCTTGACCTCTGGAAAGTTGGACACACAGCCACCTACACTGTTTTGGTTGCCATTCAAATTCATAGCCTAGTGGTGAAACTCGTAAAATTAGAATATTTATTTCAGTAATGCAACTTAAAAGGTGAAACCAATATATGAGATAGATGCATGACATGCAAAGCAAGATATGTCAAGCCTTTATTTGTTGCAATTGTAATGATTTGTCGTTAGGCGGGTCAATTATAAATGGAATGTAATTAATGAAATGTAATAGCGATGTTTATTCTTGTATTATTGTAACTATTTGTTTTATTACTGTGGAAAGCATTTGTAAAAATAAAAATAAAAAATAAGTTGCATTACTGAAATAAATGCACTTTCCCATGATATTCTAATTTTTCGAGTTTCACCTATAGACAGTAGGGCACATTTTGCCGAAAACAATGCACTGTGGATAGAAAAATAGCTACACATACATCCAATGTGCCCCGTGATCCTTTAAGGTTGGCAGCCGAGCTCTCAGTTTAAAATATACTTTAGGGGTTGGAACTGGGCTTAGATAATGTGCATTATGTGAGGGTACAATTTCCTGGCCACGGCCCTGGGCAGTCTGCTTCCCTTCAGCCTAATTCCTAAAATGGGGAGGGCTTGCACCTATGCACTGATTTCTCCCGCTAATGGTAGTGTACACATGCAGGTTGTTGTTGTTTTTTAGATGGTGATGGTGATGATTAAACACTTTCATTAATAAATATTGTATTAATATTTATTTATATACTGCCCTTCATCTGCAGATCTCAGGACAGTTTACAGTACAAAAGCACAAAATACATAGCACACAATAACCCTAACACAATAACCCTCCACCCACCCATAGCCCCAGAAACATTTTGAAGGCCATAGATTCTTCAATGCGCCAAAGACCTGGGTTAAAAGGAATGTTTTTGTCTAGCACCAAAATAGTAGTAAGAATATTATCTTCAAAGGCGCATCCCCATATGAGCAGCTGAACCCACAACAAGGACCCCTGTGTGATCAGAGGTCCTGGTGTGTAGGGTTTCTATATACATCCAGCTGTTCATGGGCACCCTTTTGCAGGCATTGCACTGAACATGTGGGTATCAAGGAGGCAGGGTTGGTAGTGCATGATTTGTGGGGGTGGACTAGTGGCATAGTTCACTTCTCTCCGTCTCCATACATTTACCGTACACAGAAGAAGGTATGGATGCAGCTCAAGGCATCTGGCGTGGGAACATAAGAAACTGCCTTATACCAAGTCACAGAATTGGTCAGTCTTTAGCTCAATACTGCAGACACTCCGCAGGATTTTCCCCTGCCCTACCTGGAGATGCCAGGGGTTAAGACGGAGAACTTTGGAATGCTCTACCTCTGAGCCACAGCCCCTCCCATTATGTAGCAACACCACACATTGCCAGGAAAAACCCGCAGTATAACAACTAAAGTTTATCCAGGATCAATCTTTTGATCCATTTATACTGTGTTGTCTCACACACACGATACCTGAAGAACAAGCAGGACGAGCAATTTCACGTATGTAGATCACTATCTACGTATATAAAATATAACCGGGACACGGTTTAGCGCTTGAGATTTGTTACGAGCGTCTGTCTACAGTGGTAACTCGTGTTAAGAACTTAATTCGTTCTTAACCTGAAACTGTTCTTAACCTGTGGTGCCACTTTAGCTATTGGGGCCTCCCGCTGCCGCCATGCGATTTCTGTTCTCACCCTGAAGTAAAGTTATTAACCCGAGATACTATTTCTGGGTTAGCGGAGTCTGTGACCAGAAGCGTCTGTAACCTGAAGCATCTGTAACCCGAGGTACCACTGTATTTTGTTTTTCTCACCTTCATCCTGTGACTTTAAAAAGAAGCCTGCAAGAGAAAACTAGAAGTGAAGGGAGAAAGCTTAATATCTAACCGTTAGGCTGCTATTACAGGCAGAGGAGCAATGTCAAAAAAAAAAAAGGTATGGCAACCCAACACTTGTTGGAAGGGTTTGCTATGAGCAAAGAAAACAAAAGTTGTGTTTTCTCTTACAGGCTGTTACCAGCAGCTGCTGCAGCATTTGCTAGTGGGACTTGCAATGCAATGTTGCAGTGTGGAGCACTCCTGTTCATGAAGCCAGCCAGCCTGCCATTCCCCCTTGCAGGATACTTCATTCTGTTCTCCCTAGTTTTTTCCTTCCCTACTCCCTGCAATCAATGGCCATGAAGTGTGCTTAGCCGTGGTCAAAGTGGCTCTTTTGGAGGGGAGGGAATTCCCACCCCCTTAGAGATTTTTTTTTTATGTCAGGGCTCCCTCTGCTCAGCCTGCTGATACCTCCCTGCTTCTGCGCAGATGGTGCCATTTGCTATTAGCGCTAGACAGCCAATGGGGCAGTGGTTAAAGTGTCAGACTAGCACCTGCGATTTAAACAACGCTGGCATGAAGCCATGATTTAGCAGGCACACATAGATAAAGCCTCTTGGGATGCAGAGCCATGATTGGAGAAGCTGAACTCATCAAAGCTCTCCCAGGCTAAACTAATAAAAGTTTTGGGCCGTACTGGAACTGCATCATCTTCTGTTCATGCTTTTTTTTAAAAAAACAAAACAAAACCAGAAATGGCTCTCATGTGGAATGGAGAATACTAGCCCATGCAGCTTCTTCCATCAAAGTCAGGGTCCCCAAACTAAGGCCTGGGGGCCGGATGCGGCCCAATCACCTTCTAAATCCGGCCTGGGGACGGTTCGGGAATCAGCATGTTTTTACATGAGTAGAATGTGTTCTTTTATTTCAAATGCATCTCTGGGTTATTTGTGGGGCATAGGAATTCGTTCATATTTTTTTTTTCAAAATATAGTCCAGCCCCCCACAAGGTCTGAGGGACAGTGGACTGGCCCCCTGCTGAAAATGTTTGCTGACCCCTGGTCAAAGTGATGGGGAAATCACATACCAATATGCTCCCTGTAATGCAGGAACTCTCTAGTTCCATGCAGAATTCGACAACCCTACCTACCTCTCCCATGTTAGTCATACTGCACCCGTTTGCCTTGCCACACACCTCCCAACGATCAGATTCAGCCATGTGCTGTATGCCTCCCCCCTCCCTTGCTTTGCGCAACACTTTTCTTGCTGTTGCTCTTTTCTGTTTGTTTTCCTTTATTTTCCTCTTTTCTAAGGCTGCGCTTTTATGACCTTTCCACCACCAGGCAATTCAAACACCCAGGGAGTGACATGAAAACTGATGCCACACCCCTAAATTCTGCACACCTCAGCAAGTGCTCAGAAAGCTACTCTTTTAGCAGCATGCCAGCAATAAAACACACAAACCCCGAGCTGTGATCACAGTGTTGGCTGGAAACCAGCAGGCAAAGCCCTAGGGACCATGCCTCAGAAACAGGTCAGATTCCCATATGTATCTGATGCCTTATAGTTGGTGAATAAATGCAGCTGTTGGGTGCTATTCGGCTTACCTGTTCCTTAAAAGTAGACTCATTGAAATGAAAGACAATGACTACATTCAGTCAATTAATTTCAGTGGGTCTACTCAAAGTAAAACTTACTGACTACCACCCATTGGGTCCTCTTTCTGCATATGCAAGCAGATTTTTACACTTAGGGACAAAGATGTCCAGCAACTTAATAGAATCAGAGAATTGCAGAATTGGAAGAGACCACAAAGGTAATCTATTCCAACACCCTGTAATGCAGCATTTTTTTGCCCAATGTGGAGCTTGAAGCCACAACCACTTGCTACCCAGAAATGGGAAATAATTGTAACGAGTTCTGTAATTTTATGCGTATCTCTCTTTTTATGCAATCCACCCTGCAGCTCCTGGGTGATGCTATAGGTAAATACATAAGCAGGCAAGCTGGTGAAAGTCATGCATGTATGCAGTACAGCAAAACAGATACCTGAAAGAAAAGTAATTTCAGTCTATGCTCAATTGCTGCGGTAGCCACAATTCACCCGGAGATCATTAACAGTGTCTGGCATGGTAGATATATTAGCAGGGATGTTTCCCTCTCCCTTACACCAGATTTCAATTAGAAATTACATCAGTGGCGAGGAAAATTCTAAGAGCTTTCCCCTTGATTGATTGCTTCGAGCATTAAAACTGGTTATTTATAGCAACAGCCGTGCAGACTAAAGAGTGTGTATGAAATGTGAAGCGTGGTAATTATATCTGTTATCAAAGGGAGCTTTGCACTGCTTCGGACTCAAAAGTGGGGTGCTCGTATTTCAACAGCAGCTAGAGAATAACAGAGAAAACAGGATGCAGTGCCTTGCAAAGCTATTAAATGGTTTAAAAAGCTAACAGGTAAGCTTCCCTTCTATCAGCATTCATTTTCATATATAGGGCATTTCTGTCCAGAGAGTAAAAAAGAAGAAGAGACAAATGAATTCTATTTCATGATGCCCCCACCCCCTGCCAAATAATGCAACTAATAGCCTGTTAGTTCTCATTTTGCACAATCCCAACCTTTTTCTATAAGCTCCCCCACCCCCCCACCCTTTTGCATTCAAGCAATCTCACATGCACAAGACGCCTGGAACAAATAAACGTCTAAGCTTACCACATGGTCTAAAGTTCTAAAGACAGCACCAATGAACATCAGCTTCCAGCGGTCCTCAACATTCTCTGGAAAGGGGCTGTATATGTAATAGGCAGTCAAAACCGTAGCAATGAGAAGGCACAGTGATTTGATTCCCATCTTTTACTATCTACTTCAGTCAAGACTGATTGCCATTGACTAGTCTCGGTGAATTTTAACGGAGGCAAGTCAGCTGACAGCAACAAAGTTAGTCTGCTGTTACACAGCATGACTCACACAGACCCGGAGAGACCAGCTCTACTTTGATCACTAGGAAACAGGTTCGGCTTCTAGAGTAAAGGCAAAACTTCACGCTAGCAAGCATTCAGCCACCTACAATAGGATTACTGGAGTTGTTTGTGCTGCTTGAGCCGAGGTTTCAGCAACAAAGCAACAACGACAAGTTTGCACTTACTGGTTCTACAGATTCCACAGCTCTGGTGTTTGAGAGGAAAAAATTAAAGTGAGGAAATATAGAATATATAGAAATACTTTATTGTCACTGCACCACTTGTTTACAGTGAGATTTAACGAGCCCCCCCAATCTCTCAGTCCTTGTTACACTCTGTGTAACACCACCAACCCCGAATGTCAGCTGAAATGTTGCTGTCTTCCATTCAGCAGCAGGAAATGCAGCGTTCTCATTATAACTACGTAACAACGTAAATCAGTGATAAGCAAGACCTTTGAGCCTCCGAGTGACTGATAAGCTAAAGACTTCGTCTCAGTAGGGAAAGACTAAGAAAAGATATGCATTTGTTCCACTGACTCCATACTACAGCAGACCAGATTTTAGGTGCCCCTAACTCTGGTCCATGGGGGGGTCAGGAAGAGTCAGACGCGACTAAACAACAACAAACTGATGGTCTGTGCTCAGCTGCCACATACCAAGACTGCTCAGAGAGACTGATTGGCTTTAGACTGAAATATTTAAGATATGCAAAATTTCTACACTTTTGCGCTTGTACTAGAAAGACTGGAGGTGTGTTGGTTGCAGAGAGTGGGAGGGAGGGAGAAAGAATAAAGTTTTGGGTGACTGTCACAGGAAGAACAGTTGGAAAAGTTTCATCACTCCAACTAAGTTTTACTTCCACATTTTCAAAAGCTGCTATGTGAAATGTGTCAAAACAGGACCTCAGGGTTAAAGCTTTGCCAGCAGCTCCTCTGGCTGGGCTGATGTTGCGGTAACATACTGAACATTTTCTTCTCCCTCAGCAGATGAGAGATTACAGAAGATGCAAGAAACTAATGCAGTCTGAAAGGCTTTGGGCCACCCTTGTCTGCAATCCTCTTGCCACTTTACATAGATCTGGTGGCCAGGCTACCAAGCTGTTTCCCTTGTCTCTTAAGACAAGCCTTTTAGCCCCTCTCACCAGGTGTGAGGGGCTGAATGCTTGCAGCAGAGAGTCTGCTCTACTTGAGTGTGCTTGATTAAGAACCCTAGAAGAGCCACATTTGCACCATATGTTGAAAGCACTATGACACCACTTTAAACAGCCACAACTTGCCCCAAAGAATTCTGGGAGCTGTAGGTTGCAGAGAATTGTCAGGAGACCCCTGTTTCCAGAGTTACAATCCCCAGAGTTCCCTGGGAAGAAGGACTGAATAGGAGAATAGGGGTCTCCTACCAACTCAACCTTATCAAACTACTTCTCCCAGGATTCTTTGGGGGAAGCCATGGCTGTTTAAAGGGGTGCCACGGTGCTTTAAATATATGGTGTGCATGTGGCCTAGGGCTCTAATTTGCACAGGGAGCTTATTTGAATATGTCCTGGCACCCCAGCTCAATCCTGGGCCAGGTCATGTGCTGTGATAGGAAGGGAGATCTGTTCAAAGCGAGTGCCCGCATCTGTTCTTGCTCCCTTCCCATGAACCTTTCACTGCCACCAGCTGAAAGGTTTTATATTGAGAGAGAGAGAGAGAGAGAGAGAGAGAGAGAGAGAGAGAGAGAGAGAGAAGGAAACAGGAAGGACTACTCTATAAATGAATACATGTGAAACTGACATAGAATAGAAATAGTCTGTACACTCAGTCTCAGAAGAAATGGAGCTGCACAGGGGTGCCAGGTATAATCAGTGTGTGACAGAAGCATCTTGGGGCTTGAATGAGGAAAGTGCCAGATTCTATTTATGAGCCAATGGGGGCTGGTCTGCCAAGTTGCTTTGGAGTGAGTACAGCATGCAGGCTTCATCCTTCTTCTGAAATCTCACGGGGCAATAGTAGCACCTTTGCACGAGGCCATGAGACAAAGGGGAAATGCTCACCATTGCCACCAGAGAATGTCTGTCTGGCATCCTTTCTTATCCTTTCTGAATAGTTTTGGAATGTGCAGATTCATCTCAAAGTAGCTTCTTTCCAGATCCAATATTTGGCACAACATTGTGGGAACCAGCATCCCCGCCTTTTGTTGTTGTTGCCTGATCTTCTCACAACTGTCACCGACAAGTCATGGAAGCAGAGGTGCAGCATAAGGGGGTGAGCTGAAGAAGCAGATGGGGCTAATCACCACAGGGGCTGACCTCACCCACTCAAGGCGTTTTCATGGTCCTGTACAAAATATTCTCTAATTGCATTGATAAAACAACAACACATACACAATAGGGTTTCTCTTCCCGCTTCAAAATTTACCAAAACTCTGACGGTTGCTGGGGAAAGTGTGTTGTGTAAAACTATTATGCATGTGGTGGTGGGTTTTTTTTTGATCCCAAGCATTAGAAAAGATTTGGTACACTACAACCAATAGTGTGGTGTAGTGGTTAAGAGTGGTAGACTCATAATCTGGGGAACCGGGTTCGCGTCCCCGCTCCTCCACATGCAGCTGCTGGGTGACCTTGGGCTAGTCACACTTCTCTGAAGTCTCTCAGCCTCACTCACCTCACAGAGTGTTTGTTGTGGGGGAGGAAGGGAAAGGAGATTGTTAGCCGCTTTGAGACTCCTTAGGGTAGTGATAAAGCAGGATATCAAATCCAAACTACTCCCCCCCTCCTCCTCCTCCTCTTCTTCTTCCTCTTCTTCTTCTTCTTCTTCTTCTTTGCTGGTAAATTTTAAAGTGAAGGAGACTACTCCTATTGCCTCACTCCCAAGGGGTGTTCAAAACATGCACACCGGTGTGTTGAACCAGATGATAGATAGATAGATAGATGATTGATAGATAGATAGATAGATAGATAGATAGATAGATAGATGCAAACAGCAGCAATACATGGTACAATTGGCATACTACTGTACACAGTTTATTGGGATCAGCAGCAGTGAGCTGGAAAAGGGTGGGAAAGTATGGTAGTTAGCATGTTGAAATTTGGCAGAGCACTCTGTGCACAGTTGCTCTGGGAACCACCCAAATCCATGGTGTTTGCTTCTAGCTGCATAGATTAGAGTTTGTAAAACATACTGAGCTGTAACAAAGGATCTCCAGTCAGCTGAAATGCAACCTGTAGCTTTTAATCAGAAATGCAGACAGAAAAGCAGTGTTATCATTGAAACTGCTACTACGAAGTTGGAATAGCATCAAAGGAAAGTTTCCAACCTCTGCTTAATTATGTCCACATTCCTTGACTTTCTCCATGCTAATCTGCTGCAAATCCGAGTTAACACTTGAAAGCCTCATCACCATCTCATTTGCTCACCATAGCAAGGAACGTTGGTCAGTGATTTTAGGCACTGTGGGCAGCTGCTCTGCCCCACCCCACCACTAGGAGTGCTTCCTAAAAAGCCATTCCAGACTCAGGGGAAGTCTCTAGAAAAGTGTGTGTGTAGCCTACAACATAGGAGGAATGGGTTGCAGCTGGGGGAACAGAAGCTTCCATCCCCCAACAAGAATCAGAGGAAACTCCAAGAGTGGTGTCTGTGTTAGTCTTTTGCAGCAAAACAAGAAGTCTTGTGGCACCTTAAAAACTTAACACATTTCCCATGGTGTAAGCCTTTTGTGACCACAGGCCAAAACGTCCGGTAAAGGTGCAACATTTCAGCATCTGCTGCAGTGGCCCACAAAACAGAAGAAGAAGAAGAAGAAGAAGAAGAAGAAGAAGAAGAAGAAGAAGAAGAAGAAGAAGAAGAAGAAGAAGAAGAAGAAGAAGAAGAAGAGTTTGGATTTGATATCCTGCTTTATCACTACCCGAAGGAGTCTCAAAGCGGCTAACATTCTCCTTTCCCTTCCTCCCCCACAACAAACACTCTGTGAGGTGAGTGGGGCTGAGAGACTTCAGAGAAGTGTGACTAGCCCAAGGTCACCCAGCAGCTGCATGTGGAGGAGCGGGGATGCGAACCCGGTTCCCCAGATTACGAGTCTACTGCTCTTAACCACTACACCACACTGTTAAGCCATAACAACATAATAACATACCATCCAACATTTCTCTGATGAAAATAGAGGCAATAATAATAATAATAATAATAATAATAATAATAATAATAATACCCCGCCCATCTGACTGGGTTGCCCCAGCAACTCTGGGCAGCTTCCAACATACACAACAAAACATTAAACATTAAAAGACTTCCCTGTACAGGGCTGCCTTCAGATGTCTTCTAAAGTTTGTATAGTTACTTATCTCCTTGGCTCGGCGGCCGCATAACTCCATACCCTCCAACATTTCTCTGATTAAAATAAGGACGTCCTACCACAGCCTCCAACATTTCTTCAGTAACAAAAAAGAAGTCTTAAGGAAAAGCAGGACATTACACGATCAAATCAGAAACTAGGATTGGCTTCTGTAAATCCGGAACTGTCCCTGGAAAATAAGGACACTTGGAGGGTCTGTAACAAATGAATTAGGCCACATTCACACGATACTATAATGCCACTTTAAACTGCCATGGCACCCTCCAAAGAATTCTGGGAGTTGCGGTTTGGTAAAGGTGCTGAGAGTTGTTAGGGGACCCCTGTTTCCTTCACAGAGATACAATGTCAAAGTGGTTTAACAGCCAGTCCCTCTTCCCAGGAAAGTCTATAAATTGCAACTCTGTTAGGAAAAAGACAACTCTCAGTGCCCTTAACAAACTACAGATCCCAGAATTCTTTGGGAGAAGACATGATTGTTTAGAGTAGAGCTTTAATGTGTGAATGTAGCTCCAGTCATTAAAGGTGCCACAAGACTCCTCATTATTGGGGTATTAAAAGAATGCAAATACTCATCTCCCTGAATATTTACATTATTTTCATGGATCCTGCTTCATAACAGCAAAAAATGATACATGGCTCCAAAAAGCTACAGCAGCCACATAGAGAAAGGAATGCTGGATTTCAGTGAAGCAGTATAAATATAATTTATGAGTGTTAAAAAATAATTAACCAAAGTGCTGTTTGATAGTCATGAAAACAAAACATGAAACTTGGTGACATGCTTTGTCTCTACCCTAAATTTGAGAAATAGTCACTGGCTGCCACCAAGAGGCAGCACAATACCATAAATAATAGTCTCTCGTAACTGAAATAAATGCATTTTATTTTGCACCTATATAAACACTTTTAGAGTAGCGTGTTTATAAAATCATAGTGCATAGTACATCCACATCTCGTTCAATATTAAAAAAATGAATATAAATGTAAAACAATACAATTAAACACTGTCTAATCATTTACATAAAAAGGGTCACAAGTTTCTACTTTTGAAGGAACTGACAATACATCTTCCCTTAAGGCTTGAAGGTTTAAAACATGTGTAGCCAATGTGGAATTCTCCAGAGGTTGTGGACAACTCCCATGAGCCCTAGCCATCATAACTAATGCTTAGGGATGATGGGAGTTGTAGTCCAGATTTGCCCAGAGTGGCTGGGGCAACCCAGCCAGATGGGAAGGGGGTATAAAGAATATTATTAGTAGTAGTACAAAACTTATGGAGAGCACATTGAACTTATGGAGAGCACATATCTTCATTCATAGCCACATTGGCTATGACTTTAAGGAAAAGTGATTAATTTCACTATAATGAATGATGAATTATGTAATATTTGAAGGGAACAATCCTAGGCTCCCGGGGAGGGCGGTGGAGGGGACTATAGGACACGGGTGGTGCTGTGGTCTAAACCACTGACCCTCTTGGGCTTGCCGATACGAAGGTTGGTGGTTTGAATCCACGTGATGGAGTGAGCTCCTGTTGCTCTGTCCCAGCGCCTGCCAGCCTAGCAGTTTGAAAGCATGCCAGTGCAAATAGATAAATAGGTACTGCTGTGGTGGGAAGGTAAACGGCGTTTCTGCGCACTCTGGTTTCAGTCACGGTGTTCCGTTGCGCCAGAAGCAGTATAGTCATGCTGGCCACATGACCCAGAAAGCTGTCTGTGGACAAACACCGGCTCCCTCGCCTCAAAGCAAGATGAGCACCGCAACCCCATAGTCACCTTTGACTGGACTGCATACCTGCCAAGTTCCTGTGGGTGAAATAAGGGATTGGACCGGAAGTAGCAGACCGGAAGTAGCGCTGCCGCCATTTTGGAACTGGGCGGAGCATGCTCAGAAGCGACTTTTGATGCTGCTTTGCCCAGTTCCAAAATGGTCGCCGCGCCAGAAGTCACACTGCAGCCATTTTGGAACTGGGCAGAGTTGCATCAAAAGTCGCTTCTGAGTATGCTCCACCCAGTTCCAAAATGGCCGCCACGCCAGAATAAACCGGGAAAAAACAAAAAAAAATCTGTTTTTTCAGCTGGGAACAGCTAGAAAAGCGGGGGTTTCCCGGGCAATACGGGAGACTTGGCAGGTATGCTGGACTGGGTCCTTTACCTTTTACCTTACCTAAGATGCTGCAGAACTTCTTCCCTGTGGTCAGAGGTGGTGGTTCACAGGTGCACAAGAAGTATAACTTAAAGGGTAGCACATGGTTAATTAGCTGTGTCTAAATATATAACACAGTAATCACTTCGACACACTCCACTAATGGGTTGACTGCTCGTCGTGGAATGGTTATTTTACTCTTTGTTAGTTTTGCTTAGCTATCCAATTACCTTTAACCCCTATGCAAAATGGGGTCCATTGGAATTTCTCTCTGAATGTTCTTTGAACTGATGTTAATGAGGAGGAAGTAGTAGGGTTCTCTGTATTGCTTTCTTTCTAATCAAATGAGGAGATGTGGCTTCCACCATCATTTCTGTAACAAAGCCGTTTTGGATTTCGTTTTCCCCCATCTGCTTCTTATTACTGAATCATGAGCTATGTAAATGGAAACAAATGTCCTCCTCAGTGCTGCATTCATATTCTGTCATCTGAGCAAACAGAAATTCACTACAGTGCGAAAGAAAAACAAGCATTCATTCAGCACGTGACATTTCTGAATGTAAAGGCTATGGAGTTATGTAAGTTTCCTGGGCATGCCAAAGTTATCTGTCCCAAAGCAGTCTCCTTTGTAGGCTGCATATCACAGCGCCACAGAGACTTCACAGAACTAGGCTAAATAAACAAGACTGCAATGCAACCATCAAGGTCCTTTACTTATTTCACAGGGGTTGCATCTTTTATTTCTCTCTATGTTCTCTCCAATGTCCTTAGAAAATATGAAAGTTTGGGGCATTCTAGTGAGAACTTATGGCTCTGCCATTTCCCCACTCAGCTAAAATATCCGTTACATGAAACAACACTCATGCTTTCTAAGCTTCACATTTCAAGATGTTTAAAGTATTACTGGCAGCATTATTATTATAAGCCTAGCCTGGCAAAAAAATTATATAAAGCAAATTGTACAGATGCCATTCAAACACAGTGAAAGAAAATCTAGGGGCAGAAATTAGGTGCATAGTCACACGTGATATTTTTTGGATATGAATCCAGGGGTTGGGAAGTGCATACCTGTGCACATAAACTGTGATGGCTAGTTCCAAAAAGCCATTTTGGCAGGATCTTCTAGATGTTCGGTGAGCTTGTTTTTGCACTTCATGTCTAGAAAAAGTACATTCTAGCCCCAACCCATCAACTTCTAAGTCACAAGCAATTAGACTCAAGCGAATAACCACCAACTGGTTGCACTGATTTCAGTAAGATTTAAGAACAAACTACACATGATGCTAATTTTGCAAGAGCACTTAATGTGCCCATTTTTAGCCTTTAAATGTTAGGTAGTATTTTTGAGGATCAGGAGGATCCTGAGATCGGATATGGAAGGACAACCATCTCCCTGATTGTTGCCCAGATAAAGTTCCCAATCCAATACAATTTACTGGTACAGTACGTAGAATCATAGAATCCTAGAGTTGGAAGAGACCACAAGGGCCATCCAGTCCAACCCCCTGCCAAGCAGGAAACACCATCAAAGCATTCCTGACAGATGGCTGTCAAGCCTCCACTTAAAGACCTCCAAAGAAGGAGATTCCACCACACTCCTTGGCAGCAAATTCCACTGTCGAACAGCTCTTACTGTCAGAAAGTTCTTCCTAATGTTTAGGTGGAATCTTCTTTCTTGTGGAATCTTCTTTCTTTCCGTGTCCGCCTATTGAATCCCACTGAAAAATGTTAGCAGGCTGAAAGCACCCTGTGGCAGGGCCATTGTGTGCTCTTGCCAACTTAACATTTAGTGAAAATTTGCTACGTGATGGTACCAAGAGACACAAGCATTATCTAGATGGGGAGTAAATCAGAATTGGTGGTGGGGTTAGCAGGTCTGTAGAGCTTCTAACATCATTTTTTTAAAATAAAATTGTAAACAATTTTTTGAGAGTTTGTGGACAAGGTGGAGCTGATGAGTAGAACAGACATTACTACCATGAGATTATTTGTATAATAAGTTATGTTGTAAACCGTCCTGAGATCTACGGATGGAGGGTGGTATACAAATTGATTGGTTGGTTGGTTGACTGATGGAATTAATGAAAGAATAAAATAGAATTTGTGGTGAAATGTGAGGACCATGGTACCTGGTTAAGCCAACAGAGTGATTTTGCATCATAATTTCAATAGTAGATGAGCTACAGATGAACAAGGAGGTTTAACTCAAGATTTCATACTTACTTTTTTGAAACATAGGCATTGTGGCCTCCTTGGCAAATTCTGGAGCTTGTTTCCACAAGGGTGGCACACCTAGTGGAAAGTTGGCAGTTTCATCTAGCAAACTCGAGGTCTAGTCAGTGTATTTTCTGTTTGTAGATCTAGCAAAAGAACAGGGTAAGGAGCAAATATGAGCTGGCAAATATGAGCTCCAGGCATCTCCATTAACTTCAATGCTTCACATAATGATGAAGAGAAGGTAAGGAATTGAATAATCATATCTACATTTTCTGAAATATAGGGTGGAGTGGGATTATTATGTGATGACCATGACACCTAGAAACCCTTCTCAAATCTTTTGATGGGATGATTGGCTGAATTTCTCAGCACTTTCCAAAACACAGAGCAAGCCTAGAGTCCTTATGAACACCCACCCAAAACTATGGTTTGTTTCTTACTATCAGATTACAGAGCTGCTCCTCATTGCACTTACACACGTGACTGCAAGGGGAAAGGTAGGCACACAAATGTCTGGTAGCTGAATCACACATTTTCTCTAAGTTAAATTGGGTGCACTGCAGTCTTGCTGCTGAAAAGTTTCGCATTTGGATTGTGTAAGTGTTAAGAGCCATGCAGCCTCTCCAATTTCCTGTGCTTCTGAGTGGGTCTCTATTCTGGGCACAACTGGTTTTTCTTGCCTAAATATTATCCATGGGGTGGTGGGTGGCGATCAGAATCAGAACTGTGTGGCATGATGAGGGAATTTGATCCTCTGCCCCCTTTAGGGTTCCAATCAAGATATTCTTCCAGCAGCTGGAATTTCTCCTAGGCTCACTTAGAATGTTTTGTGCAGCGAAGGACTTATCAGTTCATTTTACCACTGTAAATTTCTAGGGTGGGAACATCTGGATTGTCAGCTACCTAGACCAACATATCTTGGTGAAGCATTGGTTTTGTGTCTATCTAGGTGGCCACTCTATTCAGTGGTAGCTTGTGGCTATTTATCTTTTTTGGCGGATATAATGGCACAGGGTATAACCTCATACAGGGTGAGTCCTTTAAAAGAGGCCCCATGGATACAGAGTACACATGTTCCACGGGGCCTCTTTTAAAAGACTCACCCTGTATATATGAAGGTAATGAAAATCAGGACCAATGTCTTGGTAGGTCTACAGTTCCTAGAATCATGTGTTTCCATTTGACTTATGGTAGAAACATCACAATTAGCTATCAGATATCCCAAAACCATTCCAAGAACCTTGAATTTAGCTGGTTTTATTCTTAAAGAGATTTCAATGAGTAGCATGTGTTTTGAAGGAGCAGCCTGTTTATTATTAGTTGAAGCATTTTGCTGGACCACAATTGGTTATAAACATTTAAAGAGCTATGAACTTCAAATTGCTCTATTTGAACTTTGGAATTGCCTTTCTGCATTGATTGGAAGTACAGTATGTGAGGATTTGGTAAATGGACTCTAGTCTAGCTAAAGTTGTTGTTGTTGTTTAGTCGTTTAGTCGTGTCCGACTCTTTGTGGCCCCATGGACCAGAGCACACCAGGCACTCCTGTCTTCCACTGCCTTCCGCAGTTTGGTCAGACTCATGTTAGCAGCTTCGTAACTAAATCCTATTGACTGAAATTATTTGTGACCAACAGTGCACTCATATACATGACTACTCAGAAACAAGCCCCACTGACTTCAGTAATAGTGGGTTACTGAAGTGGGTCTTCTTTCCAGGTAAGAGTGTATAGAACCACAGCCCAACTTATCCCATTTAGCTGAAGTGAAGCTATTGTAATTGTATGACTCTTAATACAGACATGTTATATTTGAGATGTCAAATGTTTCCTGCCTGTGGTTTTTTGCTGCTGCTGTTGCCCCTGGGGAAGTGGCTTTAATTAAGAACTATTTTTTCCTTGTATCTTAATAGATGCTCCTGTGTCATATTTCTATTCCAAGAAGAATCTCAGGATTCTTCTTTCATGCAAAGGGGATGTGAGTTGGTCGTGATCAGTCAATCCCGTTACGAGTAATTAATGACTTCACTGCAAATGTGCCAATAATAACAGTGAGGGCTAGAGTTTTGAAAGGAGCTCAGAGCCAGATTCACGAGAGTGCTCTCCCTCCTTCTCTCTACCCCAAAATAAATACCAGATTTTGAACAGGACTTAGCGCTTTCTTTGCACACAAAGGAAAGGGGCAGGTTTTTCAAAAGTGCCAGCCGACTAGAATCTGGGGAAGTATGAGGGTCATGACATCAGGCTTATTATATTATTATTATTATTAGCTATGTTTGTGACGGCTTCAGACAATGGCCTTCCCACATGGATACAAGAATCATGTGTAAAGCTTTCAAATGGTGCCTGCGTGGGTGGCTCCCCATCCATCTCCATCTATACCAAGACTTTGCAAAATGAAGATCAGATGGGGAGGAGAGGCAGAGCAGGTTGTCACTGGCATACCAAAGCTGCCTCTGATCATTTATGATACGTGAGCAACACCTAGCTTCTGGTATTCAAGTGCATCACTACTGTGAAGTGGGAACTGACAGTTGCATGCCTAGGTGTGTTTGTTCAGAAGTGTGTCCCATTCTGCTCAATGGGACTTACACCCAGGTAAGTGTACATAACTACAGCCTTAGACAGGTTTCCACACAGATATGTGTATGTCTCTGATTCATAGAGTCAGCATACCTCTATCCCCATAGAGTGAGATGCAGAAGTACCCATTTCAGATAAAGCTATGTGTGAGTACAGGAAGTGCTGTTCTGTCCAATTCTCCATTTTGACAGAGCAAGCAGATCAGGGTCCAAGGAACCACTGGTAGGTAGATTAGAGTCTGAGGGGTAAGGGACAGTGGCCCAGTTTGTTTGTGGTATTCCTGAATCACCCTTCCTTTATATGAATAAAATTAGGGTTGGGTAAAGCCATCAATTTTGGTTTCTCTTTGTTTCTCACCCCCCGCAGTTCTAAACATATTCACATCAGCCTGCATTTTTTTTAATGTTCTCATGAAAATTCATCAGTGAATTAGTGTGGATTTCTCCTAACATGCACATTTTTGTATGGAATTTTGCCTCCTATACACATCTTTCCAAAGCAGTTCCCTCTAAAATATCATATTTTTGTATGTTATTTCACCAACATATGCCTTTTTTTATGGACACTTCATCTCATTCTGTGCACACATTCCCTGGCTGCAGAACTGCATCACAAAATTCAGATTCAAAGTGTGGATTTTGAAGAATGGCTGTATTTCAGTTTGCATATTGTTTCAGAAAGTGCAGAAGGCTTGTCTTTAAATGCAAACAGAATTGCTTGGCTTTATAGATGAGCTGGATATGGATTTATAGATGAACTGGATATGGAACAACTGATTGGTTCAAAATTGGGAAAGGAGTACGACAAGGTTGTATATTGTCTCCCTGCTTATTTAACTTATATGCAGAATTCATCATGCGAAAGGCTGGACTAGATGAAACCCAAGCCGGAATTAAGATTGCCGGAAGAAATATCAACAACCTCAGATATGCAGATGACACAACCTTGATGGCAGAAAGCGAGGAGGAATTAAAGAACCTTTTAATGAGGGTGAAAGAGGAGAGCGCAAAATATGGTCTGAAGCTCAACATCAAAAAAACCAAGATCATGGCCACTGGTCCCATCACCTCCTGGCAAATAGAAGGGGAAGAAATGGAGGCAGTGAGAGATTTTACTTTCTTGGGCTCCTTGATCACTGCAGATGGTGACAGCAGTCACGAAATTAAAAGACGCCTGCTTCTTGGGAGAAAAGCGATGACAAACCTAGACAGCATCTTAAAAAGCAGAGACATCACCTTGCCGACAAAGGTCCGTATAGTTAAAGCTATGGTTTTCCCAGTAGTGATGTATGGAAGTGAGAGATGGACCATCAAGAAGGCTGATCGCCGAAGAATTGATGCTTTTGAATTATGGTGCTGGAGGAGACTCTTGAGAGTCCCATGGACTGCAAGAAGATCAAACCTATCCATTCTTCAGGAAATCAGCCCTGAGTGCTCCCTGGAAGGACAGATCGTGAAGCTGAGGCTCCAATACTTTGGCCACCTCATGAGAAGAGAGGAATCTTTGGAAAAGACCCTGATGTTGGGAAAGATTGAGGGCACTAGGAGAAGGGGACGACAGAGGACGAGATGGTTGGACAGTGTTCTCGAAGCTACGAACATGAGTTTGACCAAACTGCGGGAGGCAGTGCAAGACAGGAGTGCCTGGCGTGCTCTGGTCCATGGGGTCACGAAGAGTCGGACACGACTAAACGACTAAACAACAACAACAATAGATGAGCAGGGATTAGCTGGTGGGATTACATAATAAATCCTTCAGCCATAGGGTTGGCATATTTAAAAAGCATTATTATTATTATTATTATTATTATTATTATTATTATTATTACTCTTTCTTCAAATTTATGGGAGACAACACACTTGTGCCTTGCAGTCATTAATTTATTATAAGCTTCCACAAATGCATTTTAATTTTGTGTTTTCATATAGGAAAATGCAGCAGCAGCTGATGGACCTTAGGGATCAAAAATATCACGTGTGCAACTTCTTTCTTCCAAACTGGCCCATTTCACAGCTTGATTTAGACAAAGCTTGGAACGAACAGACATGCATGCAAGTGTCTTGCAGGAGGAGCACCATGGAAAGCAATCCCCTTTGTCCCAGTCTTCAGACCACATGTAATCATTCTTCAGAAACACTCATATTTGTGGCCAAGCCACTGGTCCAACCCGATGAATAATGCTTGCTATAATCAGACCAGCTGGCTTATAAACTGGGTATGAATGCCAATGCCTATGCACTCTCTCTCTCTCTCTCTCTCTCTCTCTCTCTCTCTCTCTCTCTCTCTATATATATATATATATATATATTTATGGGAAAAAATCACAACAGCAGATACTGATAAAATACACTGCATGTTTTGCAATTTAACTTTGAAGGTATTGAAGGGTATATTGGGACCTTTGGGTGGAGATCTCACCATGTAATGCTGGAACCCATTTGTTGTTTTTGTTAACTGTTATGGACTGTTTTGTGGTATTTTGCACATTGCCTTGGGAGAGGTGATGCTCATCATACTAAGACACGGAAAGCTTGGCAAGGAGCTGAAAATAATCCCCCTTTCCCCTAAAAACCCATATCATAAGACCATAAGAATGGCCCTGATGAATCAGGCTTATGGCCCATCTAGTCCAGCATCCTATTCTCACAGTGGCAACCAGGTGCCAAAGGGAAGCCTGCAAACCAGACATGAGTGCAACCGTATGCTGCCCACTGCCCACCTGTGACTCCTGGCAACTGGTATTCAGAGGCATAATACCTCTGAAAGTGGAAATAGAGCCTAGACGTTGTGGCTAATACCGTGTTTCTCATATTTTAAGGCATCCCTACAAAATAAGGCATGGCAGGATTTCCAAGGGTTGGTGAAATATAAGGCATACCTTGAAAATAAGCCGTACCGGCTTATGGTGGGAGGAAAAGGAAGATGTCTCCTCAGAACCGGATGCTGCCGCCACGTGCAGCTCCGTCCGAGTGGGAGCCGGCAAGAGCTGCAGCACACCCGGCTGGACCCACAACCGAAGCAGCGCTAAGCCCCAGGAGCCGGCAGGAGCCACGGTGCGCGAAGCTCAAGGCGCGCGAAGCCCCGGCACCTGGCTGGAGCCTTAGCGCACAGCGCGGGAAGCCTGGGACCTGGCTGGACACGCAACTGAAGCAGCGCTAAGCCCCGGGAGCCGGCAGGAGCCGCGGTGCACGAAGCCCAAAACCCTGGGACCTGGCAGGACCAGCGGGACCCAGCAAGAGGTGCAGCTCTCCCAAGCCCGTTCTGGTAAGTGCACTGAACTCTTGTTGGGCTGAAAACATTGAGCTTGCACGGTATGCATGCAATGCTATTCTGTGATGCAGGAAAAGTTTGTGAAAAGCATGCTTTTATCATGCTTGTTTGGGCTCTGTTCTGCTGCTTTTGATCTCAGAAAACTTTCACTTTGTGCATGTTTAATGCAAGCTTTAATTGCATGCAATTGCTCCCCCTCAGTGTGCTTTTGCTTGGTGCAAAAGTACAATATTTATGCATGGTTGGTGCAAGATTAAATTGCATGCAATTGCTCCACCCCACCTGTAGAGTTTAGGTTTGGAGAGTTATGACGATCTTCCAGAAGAGGACAACTTAATTATAACTGAATAAATGTAGTTTGCTTTACCATACTTAATTAAAAAATAAGACATCCCTTGAAAATAAGCCATGGTGTGTTTTTTGAGGAAAAAATAAATATAAGACGTGTCTTATAATATGAGAAACATGGTAGTAGCCATTGGTAGCCTTCTTCTCCATGAATTAGTCTAATCTTTTTTTTAAAAAAAAAGCCAAATCACTGGGCAACCACAACAATGACCTGTGGCTGCTTAATCTTTTCCTTTGTTAGGAGATTTAAATATATGCATCTGTTGACCAGTTTGCAAGGAAGCAACCCCTACTCTGAGTGGTTTGGCTTAAAATGTGTTGTTCAGGCCTGGCTTCAAGTTTGGGGTGTTGTGTGTGTGTGTGTGTGTGTGTGTGTGTGATCCGGACCCCAGTGGGGCCCCTGGCAGGCTAGTTCCCCAAGACACCAAGTGATTTACCTGGTGGCGGCGTAATTACAGGACCGGAATTAGCAGCATGGCAGAGAGGACACTCCCAAGTCCTGTCAAATTAGGGGGCATCTCAGCAGTGCTGTCCCCGAGTGGAATTTTTTATCTACATGCTTGTACTTGCTGTCACAACTATCTGAATTACACTGACATTAGGGATGGAACTGGTGTATTTCAGAGAGTGGCGCTGGTGGACTTTGAGGTGCTGTGTGGGCTCAGACACTTCCCCAATCCTGACTGCCACCCTGCTGGGGGCATTGGTGTTAACCTGAGTACGAACCTACTCGAACCCTGTGGCCATAATCTGAAGCCTCTCTTCTTTGTGGCAACACAAGAAGAGGCCTTTTCTGCAGCGGCTCCCCATTTCTGGAATGCTCTCTCCAGGGAGGTTTGGCAGGCACCTTCCATTATACACCAAGCAAGACCTTCTGCTTCAACCAGGCCTTGGGCTGATACCTTTTACGTGTTGTGGGAGTGGGGGGGGGGGAGAGACAGGCGTTATTGTTTTTTTTATTATTACTACTACGTGTTTTGTGTTTTGATCTTGTACTTTAATGTTGCGAACTGCTTTGAGATCGGGGGGGGGGGTGTTATACAAATTTAATAAATAAATAATATGGCACATGCTGGCGCCAGGTAATCATATGGCAGAGTCCAGCGAAACACGCGGTTGTGTCGGAAATGTAGCATCGGAGTCTTTATTTACATCAAAATAAACAAAAACATCATGACGAGCTGTAAGCTGCGCCTTCTCACACAGTCTCTCAGAAGAGAGTGAGAGAACAAAGAGCAGAAGTTCTCACAGACTTACTTCCGTTCCCATACTGAGGTCCAGCGCCGAGGGCCTTCTGGTGGTTCCCTCACTGCGAGAAGCGAAGCTGCAGGGAACCAGGCAGAGGGCCTTCTCGGTAGTGGCACCCGCCCTGTGGAACGCCCTTCCATCAGATGTCAAAGAGATAAACAACTACCTGACATTTAGAAAATACCTAAAGGCAGCCCTGTTTAGGGAAGTTTTTAGTCTGTGATCTTTTAATGTATTTTGATGTGTGTTGGAAGCCGCCCAGAGTGGCGGGGGAGACCCGGCCAGATGGGAGGGGTATAAATAATAAAAATTATTATTTTTAATAATAATAATAATTATGATAATATACTCCCAACAGTACAGAAAAGTAAACACAGGATCATATGATCCAGCAGTGAAGAATGAAATACTAACAGAAACATCTGCTCCTCTCTATGCAGAGCATCATCATCATCAAGAAAAGAGAAAAAAGAAAATACCTTAATGTGTATCTTGGCTAAGAAGTTACTAGACAGAAGAGAGTGCCTATGCAAAGATTGCTTTGCACGACGATGATGTTTTAGAGCAATATTTCAGATTTCAAAACAAGCTTACACAGCCGCCTTATGTGCATTGAATCAGACCATTGGTCAATCTAGCTCAGTATTGTCTCCATTCACTGACAAGCTGCTCTCCAGGTTTTCGGGCAGGGAGTCTCTCCCAGCCCAACCTGGAATTGAACTTGGGACCTTCTGCAGGCAAAGCAGATGCTCTGCCACTGAACTACAGCTCTTCCCCAAATTTAAGTAATTCTCTATTTCACTGACATAGCACAGGGTTTGTTCCTGCTAGGTAATAAAGCTGCTGCCTGGAGCAGACATAAAGCAGAGCAAGCAATAGCCAATATCTGTTCCCACAGATGTTGCTGCAAACCCTGTGTGAACTAGCTCCAGCCTGCCTCCTCGTAAATTATGCTAGCTAAACCCCAACCTATACTTATTTCATGTATATATGCGTATGTATGTGTGTTAAGTGTAATTGGGCAATTTATGGTGCTGGAGGAGACTCTTGAGAGTCCCATGGACTGCAAGAAGATCAAATCTATCCATTCTTAAGGAAATCAGCCCTGAGTGCTCCCTGGAAGGACAGATCCTGAAGCTGAGGCTCCAATACTTTGGCCACCTCATGAGAAGAGAAGAATCCCTGGAAAAGACCCTGATGTTGGGAAAGATTGAGGGCACTAGGAGAAGTGGACGACAGAGGACGAGATGGTTGGACAGTGTTCTCGAAGCTACGAACATGAGTTTGACCAAACTGCGGGAGGCAGTGGAAGACAGGAGTGCCTGGCGTGCTATGGTTCATGGGGTCACAAAGAGTCGGACACGACTAAACGACTAAACAACAACAACAACAACAACAACAACAACAACAACAAAGTGGAATGCAGATTTTGTACATGAACATAAGTCAGATGAAATGTGGCTTCTAAGAAATTCTGGAAATTTATTTAGTATGTGAATGTGTGTGTTTAAAAGCAACATTATCTTCTAGGAGCAGAAAAATAGCTGCATATCTCCCTGGCACCAACCCTAGTTATAGTGAATTAACAGGATGTGGCTCACCTGCTCCATTTCTGAAGTGCACAGGTCCTGCCTTTGGTGCCTGCTTCATTTTATAGGATCTATTCCTACACAGAGCCCAACATATGTAGATACAATCAATGCAGTCATGGGGGTAAAGTTTGCACGGACAGAAGAGCATATAGGAATGCCTGAACTGGGCAGGTGGACACAAGTTCTGATTCCTCACTCCAGAGAAACATAGAACCACATAGTTGGAATCTATGGGATCTAATAATTGGATAGCTTTAGCATATCTAAAGTTTTGTGTCCCCTTTGTAGGAAGTGTATACGTTTTTGTGCAATTTCCAGTTTTAATTGAATTAAATTTTGTTGCATTATTTAATGGAATGGTTCCCAAACCACTCCACCATGGACCATCTGAATTTTTTTTAAAAAAAATGTTTTTATTTATTCCCATGGTACAGAAGAGAAATTTTGAGAATTTTTTTGAGGGTCTTAGCAAACCACCACGTTTGTTTGTTTTTTGTTTTTTGCCTGTTGTAGCAATTGAAATGCCCTGTGAATGATGCTGTATCTTTTTAAATTGTATTTTTATTGCTTCTTTTATTTCTTATAGATTGCATTTTACTGTATTACAATTTGATTACCACAGAATTAGCATGGATAAATATGAATATTTAATGCAATGGATGTGCCTGTTGCGTTAAAGTTATTAGATGTTCAGTGTAGTATCAGTCAACCTGAGTACTATGTAAGATACAGCATCAAACTTTTTAATTTCTAGCCTGCCATTAACTTTGCTGCTAATCCTCTCCACTCCTTTCAAGTGCCTCCCCACCACTATAGATCTGCCCTGCTTACCATCTGTGTGGACTATGAGGTTCTAAGAACAATGGAGCAGTTGCTGTGCTTTTGTTTCACAGCTGTAGCTCCCGATGTTCTTCACACACCTGAATGAAGCCTGGACCACTGTTTGAAAACTCCTGCAGTGTAAATCAGGGTACACTCCATGCAGGCTAAAGCTACAACATTCAGCCTCTGTTTAAAAGGAGAGTCCGCCACTCTGGACACTATCAAATGGCTCTTGCCATTATAAAGTTTTATCCCAAATCTGCTTCCCTGCACTCTTCTATCAATAGGTTTTACACCTGTCCTCTGGTGCAACAGAGAACAGGTCTGCTCCATCTTCTGCCCAAATTAGGACATTTGCAGACCACTATTGGAGACCACATTAATATTCTCTTCTCCAGGCTAAACATATTGTTCCTCATAAACAACTGTTCCTCATAAAACTTGGGCTGGATCTAGAGGCATTAAAAAAAAGTTTCAAGAAAATGCATTGTAAACTCAAAGTGGGAAATCATGTTGACGAAAGATGTGACTCCACAGCGCCATCTGGTGCCATGGCATTATAATGCATACAAAACACTTTTTTCTTTACTAATGTAGCTGAGTCCTTGGTTTCCAAAATCCCACAGCAACCTGGCCACCCTCCTCTGGGTGCAATCTAGGACAGGGGAAATAATAGAATTGCAGAGTTGGAAGGGAACTCAAGGGTCATCTAGTCTAACCCACTGCAATGCAGGAACCCTGTATGATTCAGAGGGCATTAAGGAAGCAAGGAGGGCAAAATAGGGGACAAAGGTTGTGTTCCAGGGGCACCAAGGGAAGCAGAGGAATTTGTGCTCAGTACCAGTAGCCTTGTTTTAAGAAAGCCAGCGCATAAACATCTCACCATCCAGACTGCCCTCCTCTGGACACATTCCTTACAGCCCCTTGGAAGTCAGTGAAGCATGGATAAGATTACAATTAACCTTATTCAGGGTTCTGATGTGTGCATGGTATTCTGTGCAAAAGGATGTTGCTCTCCTCTATTTAATGTCAACGAGAGCTCCACACATGTGTTTTTCCACTGCGTCTGCAAAGCTGTTCCAGCATCAGCAAGAATGAGGCAACCCCTGGATCATGTCGAACATCCTCCAAAGTTTCCACTGGAGTGCTTTCATAGACTTCAAATCTGGGGGACTAGGAACACTGATCGGATCCAAATGTTTAAATTTAATGCTATTTTTAAAAACTCTGAAAGGTCACAAGAAGCTTCTACTTAACAAAGCAGCATTACATAACTCCAGAACAAACTATCTGCTGTATGCAAAAAGAAAGAAAGAAAGCAGAACAGGACATTGCTGGACTGATACATATGTTGGCAGAATCATAAGATTTAAAAAGGACAGCTATTACATGCTGGCTCATTAAAGTTACTGCTGTTAAAACGCACCCTTCTTTATCTGCGGTAATGTGAAACTGCTGAAATGACTAAACTGCTTGGGAAGTTTATCTAGGGAAGTGAAGCAGGCCACTGGGGTGGGGGGTGGGGGGAGAGTAACCAGTTCTCCAGAGTCAGGCACGTAGTAGCTGATGAATGTGCATTGCGGAAAATGTTTTAATCAGAAACTGACTTGAATGGATGCCAGGAGGATATCTGTGCTAGTTTGTTGCAGCAAAAATAACAAAGAGTCTTGTGAACCGTTCAACAGAATTACTGTGGCATCGGCTTTCATGGTTCAGAGCCAGTTACTATCAAAAGTATCTAATGATACTTCTAGTCCATGGGCTGCCTACCACACAATCAATCTGTTAGTCTTTAAAGTGTCACACGACTCCTACAAAATAACTATCAAAGTAGCTTTTCCACTTTCCATAGGCTATGATGATGGAGAGGTCTCATCAAATCATGTGACCTGCTTTCCAAGGGCAGTCCTCTACGTGAATGTATCAATTGTGGATGCATTTGAAGAGCTATTCAGTTCACATTCCATAAGAAGGGTGAGGAACAGCCTTGAGTGACCCCCTCAATGGAGGGAACTACAGCTCCTGTGATTCTTTGGGGGCATTCATGTGCTTTAAATGTGTGTTGGATTGCTTTAAATGTGTTCTGTGGATCTGCCTCTAAGGAGGCACGCGTGTCACTTAGACACAGGCTTCCCCACTGTAGGGAGATGCATTGCATTTCTTCTTATGTTACAGTCATGATTTCTGCATTTGCATCTACGAATCAAAGGGACACACACAAAAACTCTGTGTCCTTTTTGGGAGCAATGCCTAAGTGGGCACCCTGATGTGGCCAGTTTATTGGTGAACAGACAAATGGATCTGGGCTTCATTTTCAGGACACTGTTGTATCTTGGAAACTTCATATAAGAGAGAAGAATGGGGAAGAGGGTTCGTATTGCAAGAACCTTTGTTCTTGTGGCTAGCTCTCAGGAAAAGTTGAGGCTAGCTCTCAGCAAAGCAGCAGTGGAAATCTCAAAAGATCCAGGCCACAGAGGTTTGGGCAAGGAGAAAGAAACATACAAAGCGAGACCACACATCCAAAGGAAAACCTCTGAGGTTTCTCCTTCTCTATTCATCCACATGTAAAAAATATTATACTGTAGAAAGGATGTAACAATGCAGACTCCTGTTTTCAAAACATTTCCCCAACCCTGGCTTCTGTCCCTTCTCATCCCTGGCTGGCAATTTACCAGCTTCTGAAGGTTATTGAACAGGCCCCCAAAATGTTCTGTAACCACTGTGTGGCCACAAGGCAAACTGATTTCATATTGGACCTTACTGCATGTTCATTCCTCTGGGTCGAGCTTGGTGATGGGGAAAGAAAGGCAGTTTCCCAGGAGTGTGGCCTGGTGAAACTATGCAAACAAGTTTCAGTTCAGCGTGATTTGCAGTGCAGATATGCTCTTTGGGCTGATGCCAAACAACATTGTTCATAATTCCTCTTCACACCCAGCATCTAAAATAGACACATCATAATGCCCTACCTAGCACAGCAACACAGAAGTTTCCAATGATCTGTATAAAGCTATACAGTATATTCCTGCGTATAAGACTACTTTTTAACCCAGGAAAATCTTCTCAAAAGTCAGGGGCCGTCTTATACGCCGGGTCATATTTCTTATACGGCAAATATATCCCAAATTCTATATTTTCACTGGAAAAGTTGGGAGTCGTCTTATATGCCCAGTCGTCTTATACGCCGGAATATACGGGTACAAGGGACAGCCAGTGGCGGAGCTTCATGCTCCGGCACCGGGGGCGGAGAGCAGGCGGGGCGGAGCTGGCACGCGTTCTGGGGGTGGGGACCGCCATCTGCGGGGGCAGGGCGCCCCGCGCGGGGGGCAGCCGTGATGGCGTCCTTGGGATCGCGCTGCCCAGGGCAGAGCGCCCCTATCGCCCCCCTTCCTACGCCCCTGGGGACAGCTTATATGTGACAGAAGATGGAAGCAGCTGGGATGTGGGCAGGAGGATTCTTTGTGCTTTGAGGATGCTCTCAGAGAGATGGACCCCACCCCCACCCTCCAAAAAAACCCATCCAGATATTGTAATTAAATCTTTGTTGCTTGACTGGTGTGCCATGCATTTTCACTTGAAGCAAAACTACAGTGGGCTCTAGAGCTGATGTGTCATTTATATCCTCTCCTTGCAATTTTTTTAAAAAACCCAACCTTAAGATTGCTAGATATGTATAATATTTAGCAGTACTGCATTCAACTGAAGGATAAGTAAGAGTAATGAAACTTCTAAATTGCTTCCAAGGTGAATGCTGATTTTTTCCCATCATCATGAATACCCCCAGGACAAGCTTTCCAGATGGATACTATTTACACAGGTAGTAGCATTTCATCCCTGCGGATTACCTTAACTAGTGAAGAAAGCTATAATGAAATGTCATACGAAGTTCTGGAAAAGTTCACGAGGGATTTAAGTAGTGAAGAACAAGTTGTGACCAAATCAAGTACTTAATGTTATGCTGCAGTGAGTATGTCAGAGCTTCAAATTAGATCCGCAGCTCTCCGAGGTGGATTTTTTAAAAAAATAAAAAAAAATTGTTTCAGCAATCAGTTTGGATACTAGTCTATTGAATCCTAAATTGAGGATTTATTTCAGTGAAACCTTCCTTAGAATTGACTCCCAGGATTTATAGCGAGCCAAACCTTTGACCAGATTGAAAAGCAATATTCTCAGGTTCTCTATACCAAATATGTTTCTTATGACATTCAGTATGTTCACCTGCTTTCTTAAAATAATAAAAGGCCAATACAAGTGCTTTTAAATTGCTCCCTATGGTAACTGTTCCCTGTAGCAGTGTGGATCTGGCAATTTTCTGTACACAGCAAAAACTGCATGCATGCAAACATACCGTTGCATGCCACCCCAATCTCTGAGTGGTGCAAGATTCAAGGGGTTCCAGGCGCTTATCCAGGGTTTGCATTTCCTTTGGAATGCGGGACATCAGAGACTGTTGTGTCTTTATGATATACGGTTATTTACACATATACGACCTGAGCCTACGTTGGAGGGGTTCACAGCCTCAACACATCAGTGGGGTCTTGTTTCTCCCATAGCAACAGCCTCCAATTCCAACAGAAATCAGGCACGACTCTGTCTTCCAGCTGCCCAGGCTGCAGTCTGCCAGCTTTTAGCTTGCACACACACAACTGCCAGTGCCGGCCTTTGTCTTTCTAAATACCAGCGAGTTGAGGGAAGCGGATCCCACCCATTTGCCAACTGACAAGGAACCATTTCCTTTGTTACCTTAATGGTCTGTACTTAGAGGGCCATTACCTCAGTGGGAAGATAGCCTGGCTATTCCAGGTATTGAATCTGTGCTGGAACCAAGAATTAGAAGGAACTCATAGACATTCAACCTAACACACACAGAGAGAGAGAGAGGGGAGGGGAGAGAGACACACACACACAAACACAGAACAAAATACTCTTCTTCTTCTATCTTCTTTGGCGATCACTCATATCCGAGTAAGATTGTCTTCCATAAACACGGTTTTAACAATGGGTCCGTAAGTGACTGTGGAGGCCAATTTTGGATCCACACCTCCTTCCACAGTGGGGACATTGGTTTCTGGGCGGGAGTTGCCAAGTGCACCTTCCTCTTAGCACATTTTCCCCTTGCGTCCTGAGATCGAGTGTCTTCAAAGCCCATGACACCTTTGGTAAAGGCTGTTCTCCAACTGGAGCGCTTGCAGGCCAGTGTTTCCCAGTTGTCAGTGTTTATACTACATTTTTTAAAGATTTGTTGCCCACCAGCATTACGCTTTCCATTTTTAAGTTTGGAATAGAGTAGTTGCTTTGGAAGACGATCATCAGGCACAACATGACCAGTCCAACGAAGTTGATGTTGAAGAATCAACACTGGTGATCTTTGCTTCTTCCAGTACACTGATATTAGTTCGCCTGTCTTCCCAAGTGATACCACAATCATGGCCACTTATTCATGCACATAAGCACTGGGACTGAATTTCTTGTGTTTCATCTGGAGAAGCAAGAAGAGAAATACAGTGGTGCCTCGCTTAACGAATGCCCTGCTTAACGAAATTTCCGCTGAACGAAAGGATTTTTCGAGCGTAGGTTGCCTCGCTAGACGAATTCGTTTTATGAAAAATTTGTCTAGCGAATAGCGGTTTCCCATAGGCATGCATTGAAATTCAATTAATGCGTTCCTATGGGCAAAAAAAATTTTTGAAAAAAATTCAATGCATTCCTATGGGATTCTCTAGATGAATTTTTCGTTATAAGAAAAGACCCGTGGAACGAATTAAATTCGTCTAGCGAGGCACCACTGTATATGTGATGTACAGGGCCAGTTCTACCATTAGGCAGAGTGAGGCAGATGCTTTATGTAGGGAGGTGAAAGGAACATTGGTGAGATATTGGAAGACAGAGCATTGTGCGTCCTGTACCTCCTAAGCTAGCTAGCTGCCCCCCCCCCCCAGAGCCATCACAAGAAGCTGTCCAGCACTGGAAGTAAGATTCAGAAACTACCAGTCTTGTTAGGATGTGAAGTTATCTTTTCCAGGGTCAGCCCTAAGCAAAATCCATTGGGGAAAGGGATATACCAGGCTGTTTTGCTGCACTGCTTTCAAGAGGTGAAGCTCTCTCTACTTTTTCTATATGGAAGGTTCACACACTTGCAATCTAACACCGTACAATCCAGGGGCACTTTTACCACCTCACCTGCTGGTTTGTGTAGACCAGGCCACGTAAGTTTTCATTCTGAATTTGCTCCAAAATTCACTTACTTGAAACCTGCTGACTGTTCTGTTCTCCAAACTGGGCAGACTACCAGCGTTTTACGATTTCCACTGCTTCCATTTCCTATGATGGAGAAAGCAGGCGTCGTATTTTGAGCTCTGGGGGATGTTAAAGGCATCACTGAGAGCAGGGTAGGCACACTCCTTCTACAATGAACTATTCTTGGGCTATTGCACTACATCATGGGAACAGGAAGGCTCTGACTTTTCTTTATAGGATGCAAGACAGTTATTAGCTAGCCTAACCTGGTTACCATGCTAAAAAATACTATGCAGGCATGCAGGTGGGGAGCTGGCTGAGGGCAGACTGAAGTTGCTGGGGCAGTGCCCCATTTCCCCTATGTACCAGCCTCTTTTGGGCATGGTATGAGCCAAGCCACTGAGGGAGGGGTGACTCAGCTTTGTCTTAGGCACCGAGTCCTAGAATGCACCTGTGACATTATTCCAGGTGAAGCAGCACCAAGGAAAATCTATATTGCACACACCCCCTCCCAGTTTGAACTTATACCGGTAGTACACATCTGCACATTGATGACAAAAAGTCATAAAAAGAGGGGGGAGGCATTTAATTTTCCTTGCTTGCTTAGCAAGTAGCTAAGCAAGTTAAGGCTATGTCTCAACAGGTGTTACTTGCAAGGAATAGGGCAGGCAATCAGCAGCATCCAGCAGAATGGATGAAAATAAATAAATGGGGAGACAGAGGTGGGACAGGGTGAAGAAAGGATAGGAAGAGGGAGCAGCAGCAGCTGTGGAATGACCGGGGGATGCTGTTAATGTGGGGTGAAGGAGGTCCTACCCTGCTGTCTCCCCTTCCCCTACACACTTTTGCAAAGTGGGCCTCCAGAAAAACTATTTGCTGGCCAGGGTCTTGACATGTATTTGGAGGTGAAATGTGCTTCTTGGCAGGCACTAAATTAAAAGCACATTCAACTACTCAAATAATGCACCTGCTGACAGTGGCCTGGTGTACAACTTGAAAATGGTTAGCCTGGTTTCTCTTGAAGAAATGCAGTGTAACTGTAGGCCCCTGTTTGTGAATTTCAAAGTGAAAAAGTAGCATTAAGTCTTCCTAGGATGGAGCAATCAATGCCATGTCACAGACTGGAGTAGCATCATTTTAGCACTCCGGACAGGCACAAAATTGCTCCTGGCAATGTTTAGGTTTAGGCCAGGCCTAGGCAAACTCTGCCCTCCAGATGTTTTGGGACTACAATTCCCATCATCCCTGACCACTGGCCCTGTTAGCTAGGGATCATGGAGTTGTAGTCCCAAAACATCTGGTTTAGGCTGTCAGGCTATGCTGAGTCACAAAAAATTCAGGACACCAGTAGGACTACAAAACTAGATAGGACTTTAAGCACGTGATTCAAACCGACACATAGAATGGTCATATCTTATTGTTTACTAAAAGCAGCCCAGGAGGGGCTGTGATTCAGATTGGGAATACAGCACAGGGGAGGGTACTAAACTTTCCAACCATGTCATTTTTCTACTGACACCCAACCCCATATACAAGCTGCTATTTTTATCAACTTCAAAACATTTAAACTTGTTTTGGGGGTGATTTCCAAGGGTTTGGGGTAGAAAGCAGTAGAATCCTTTGCCAATGCCATGCAACAATGTATGCAGACATGCATAATCTATCATGCTAGCTAGCCCCAAACAAGCAGCTTTAGTCTGCAATCCTATATCCAATTACCTGAAAGTAGGCTTCATTAATCTCATTGAGAGTTGCTTCTGAGTTCATATAGGATCATGCTGCTAGTGTGTTGCGCTTATCATTCATTAAACCATCTTAACTCTGATAGCATCCAAGTACTTAATCTTAATTGATTTGTGGACTGAACTGTCAATGACTTCCACGAACCATTCCAAAAGCCACTGGAGTCTTACTTTTAAATGCCACCTGGGATTATGTAAGTTTATAACATCAAAGGAATGCGATTCAGTACATCCTCCAGATCATAAGCATCTGCTACCCCTATTATCGTTGACCCCATGTAGCTCTTAATGATCAGAACAGAATGGGACATTTGTGAGTTGTAGAAAAACTATGGGCGTTTATTACTTCCATTCTGTCTCAAGTCAGTTTGATCTGTTCATAATTTCAGAAGGGCTCCTGCCCTTTTGCTTGGATCAGCCTGGAATAACAAACCTTTCAAGTTCGCTAACTTCCCTAATACAAGACAGATTGTGGTCAACAGGGTGGCAGTTTCATGGAAACCCAAGCATGCAGGTGATGTGCCCTGGTCTCAGTTCAGTTTGTTGTTTTCCTGACTCCATGTGGAGTTATGCAACTACCTATCCCAACAACAATAGGTGTTTTCAATTGCCACATACTGAAAAAACCAGGATGGCTTGCAGAACAATGTGGAGCCGTGATGACTTTCATTCTGTTACGGATGAGCAGCAATGGTTGCATTTTGAATGCTTCAGATGTTTTGTGGGAAGCAGCACACAGGAGGGTTGCATGATGAGGTGCTTGGAGGAAGCCACACAAGCAGAAAACCACCATAGTATTTCAAATCTAATGAACAAACCAGACAGAAACTCAGTAAGCTTCTTGAAATAGAACCAATTTTTAAAAACAACATGTTGAACGGATGAGGTTAGTGAATGTCTTTCAGTGCTCCCTTTGGTGGACGATGTATGTGATTCACACCTTACCTGTGAATTCATACATAGATCACAAAGAACAATGTTGCAAATGGAAAAGGAAACAAAACCAAACAGCCCCGAGAACTTGTGATGAAGGGTGGTAAATAAATTTTAATTTTGAAGAAGAAGAAGAAGAAGAAGAAGAAGAAGAAGAAGAAGAAGAAGAAGAAGTAGAAGAAGTAGAAGAAGTAGTTTTGTTGGTGATATGGAAAATTACTTTGGATCCAGATGTTACAGAATGCATGTGTGTGTTTGTGTGTATCCCACCTTTTCTCCAAGATGCTCAAGATGGCAGGCTAAGTGTGTTTCCTCTTTACTCTCACAACAACCCTGGGGGTAGGTTTGAACAAAACCTAGTAACTGGCTAAAATCACCCGGTAAGCTAGGGATGGAGGACCTGAAGCCTGGGGCCAAATGTGTCCCTCTCTATCTGTGCCTTGAACTCTACACAGCCCATACCCCTTCTGCAGCCACATTCCTCACCAGCCTTACCGTCTTTCCCCTTTTTTAAGACACCGTCTTATAACTTTTTTTCCTCAAAAAAACACAGGGTGGCTTACTTTCGGTGGGATGTCTTATTTTTTTTATTACCGGTACAGTTTTTACAGCTCAGGGCGCTGGCTCAGGGCGCTGCTCGGTTCTCTTGAGTGCTCGGCGCTGCAGCAGCCACTGGTTCCGGGTGGCGGGGCAGCAGGCATCCTAGGCCGGGCCAGGCAGAGGCCGCTGGCTCAGGCGCTCCGCCTGCCGCTGCAGGGCGCTCCAAGCTCCTTGGCCAGGCCAGGCAAGGAAGAAGCAGTGAGCCCAGCGGTGGCGACAAGCACAGAAGCGGCAGGGCGGCGATGGACGAGAAGGCGGAGCGCGGGGATGCAGCCAGCAAGGCAGGAGCACGATCAGCTGTTAAGCGGAGCTCTTGGAGCGCCACTTCAGAGCTGATCGCGCTCCTGCAGTGCCAGCTGCATGGAGTGACTCTGAGTGGAGGTGCCTGTGGGGGTTGGTTTCCGCGGAGCGGAAGTATGGCTTATTTTGGGGGTATGTCTTATATTTCTCAAATGCTTAAAAACCCTGCCATGGCTTACTTTCTGACTACGTATTAAAAAAGGGGAAACAGGGTACTTTGTACTCTCCCCGAGTGCTTTTGGCCTGGCTGGAATGTGTACTTACACTCTGGTAATGCTTCCTGCTTGCCTGGATGAGGATAGAGTGAGTGTATAGGAGCTAACCTACAGTACATAGGTAAGTTCACATTGCTCTGCCCACTTTTACATCTGTCCTCACCCACCACTGACACATGGCACCGGGAAGGCTTTCCCAAAGGGGATGTGGCCCTCAGGCTGGAAAGAAAATTTACTTATGATTGTGAATCAATGGCCATTGGAACCCAAGTCTCCTCAACCTATTTCCAACCCTCTACAGCAGTCCCATGGACTGCAAGACGATCAAACCTATGCATTCTTAAGGAAATCAGCCCTGAGTGCTCACTGGAAGGACAGATCGCGAAGCTGAGGCTCCAATACTTTGGCCACCTCATGAGAAGAGAAGAATCCTTGGAAAAGCCCCTGATGTTGGGAAAGATGGAGGGCACTAGGAGAAGGGGACGACAGAGGACAAGATGGTTGGACAGTGTTCTCGAAGCTACGAACATGAGTTTGACCAAACTGCGGGAGGCAGTGGAAGACAGGAGTGCCTGGCGTGCTATGGTCCATGGGGTCACGAAGAGTCGGACACGACTAAACGACTAAACAACAACAACAGCAGGCATCCCCAAACTGCGGCCCTCCAGATGTTTTGGCCTACAACTCCCATGATCCCTAGCTAACAGGACCAGTGGTCAGGGATGATGGGAATTGTAGTCCAAAACATCTGGAGGGCCAAAGTTTGGGGATGCCTGCTCTACAGTGTCATTCAAACTTGTTTCCCCAGCTGTTGTTGGACTACAACGCCCACCATCCCTAGCTAACAGGACGATCATCAGAGATGATGGGTGTTGTAGTCCAACGACAGTTTGAGGAAACACTGCCCTAGCCATTGGACCATGCTGGCTCTCAAAGCAGCACAAGAGTTCTTGAGTGCTGCTTCTGTGATATCAAGAGGCAGCAGGGCTTTGTTTCAGAAGAGCAGCTTTGCTAGACCCAGTTGATGGGGCAGTTAAGAATAAAAGAGCATAAGAGTAAGTCTTCTGTGCCACCAGTGGCCAACCAGATGCTTATGGAAAGCCCACAAGCAGGGCATGTTCTTGCTCATGTTCCTCAGCAACTGCTATACAGAGGCACACCATCTCTGATCAGAGTAGCTCTATTTGCCCTATGCAAAAAGACTCTCTAGTCCAAGCCCAGCTTAAAGGTAAAGAACCATAAGAAGGGCAAATAGCTACCTGACAAGAGATCTAGATCGAGAGATGTCTAGTATCTAAAGTGCCTATGAGGACTGATTTATAAGGACAGGCCTCTATTCGAATGTTTCCTTTTTTGAAGAGCTGTCCAACCCAAGTCAATTTCAAAGAACAGCAAGGAGGGGTGAGCAACAGCCTTGAAACCGTCCTTCAACCATTAGAACCTGGATAGCAGATTGCACAGACAGAGGTCACTTGAGAGTCCACCTCATTATGGATATTTCTAATTAACTAACAGCATTTCTTTCTACATCTGCACCTATGCAACAAATTAGCATGTTTCAGCAAATCTAAATGTTATCCAGTTGCAGATCTCATGAAAATCCATGTCCACTGTTACCTTCAGTCTGTTCCCCCAGTCTGCTCAGGAGTGAAATGGTAAGGTGCCATTTCCCCAACCTCCAAAGCCTCACCAGTGGTGGCGGCGGCGGCTTCTGATGAGATCTTGCCAGAAGCCACAGCTGCATGGTCCTGGTGGCAGGGTGCCCGCAGGGATGCCAGCCTTCAGGATTCCACCGGAAGCAGCTCATGGGTGAGCCAGTCTGGCTACTGCTGATACTAAAGAGTATTTTCCCCCACCATGGCAATGCAGTAATGATAAGGAACACCTTCTGGCTTGATCACACAGCTGTAAAAAAAAAGGTACAGAGCTTCATGCCACATAAAAAAACAGGACAGCCCTTTTGGGAGACGATCGGTTTTCAGGAGTACCACAGCGATGTAATGTGGTTTCCTTGCCATGTGTTGGTTTTCCTTTTACCAAAATGTGTGAACAAGTTATTGAGCCACCACAACAGCTTCCTCGACTCATAAAAGACCATCTGTCTTTATCAGCCCATCTGCAAGATATTAGCAGCACGTACAAATTAGCACAACAAGGAAGACCATCTCTTGCAATCTCTGTTTTCCTCCCCCCCCCTTAAACTCTTTAAACTGACCGGCTAGTACAAACTAGTTGGACTTTTGTGAAAACAAACATACATACAAATATATATAGCCATAATTTAAACAAAAACAATGAAATGGAAAATTGGTTTTTCAGATGATCTTCTTAAAACCCCAAATCGTATACATACAATATTCTAACAGTTTGTACTAAGTGGAAACTAAGTTCATGGAAAATTGCATTGGTTCTGGATGGGGCTTTGTGTATATGTTTATGTTCTGCACTGTGTGAGCAAAAAAAGTTGGTTTTCTTTTTGGCTTGAAAAGGGGGAAAGTTTGCTGGCTTTCGTTACCCAGCAAGTTTATTTCAAAGACAATCTCGTAAACCTAGGTCAAACATACACACATATATTTCTATAAAGCACAGTTTTCTAAACTGTGTGTCGTGACACATTAGTGTGTCAGCTGTTGTGTGTTGGTGTGTTGCGCTCCCTGGGGCTGAAAAGGGGTTAGTGTGGTGTAGTGGTTAAGAGCGGTAGACTCCTAATCTGGGGAACTGGGTTCGCGTCTCCGCTCCTCCACATGCAGCTGCTGGGTGACCTTGGGCTAGTCACACTTCTCTGAAGTCTCTCAGCCCCACCCACCTCACAGGGTGTCTGTTGTGGGGGAGGAAGGGAAAGGAGAATGTTAGCCACTTTGAGACTCCTTCGGGTAGTGATAAAGCAGGATATCAAATCCAAACTCTTCTCTTCTTCTTCTTCTTCTTCTTCTTCTTCTTCTTCTTCTTCTTCTTCTTCTTCTTCTTCTTCTTCTTCTTCTTCTTCTCTGGTTTGCTAGTGAAACTGAATTAAAGGTTAAGGGACCGACTCTGGGGTTGCGGCACTCATCTCGCTTTATTGGCCGAGGGAGCCGGCGTACAGCTTCCAGGTCATGTGGCCAGCATGACTAAGCTGCTTCTGGCGAACCAGAGCAGCACACAGAAATGCCATTTAGCTTCTGGCGAACCAGAGCAGCACACAGAAATGCCATTTAGCTTCCCGCCGGAGCGGTACCTATTTATCTACTTGCACTTTGACTTGCTTTTGAGCTGCTAGGAGCAGGGACCAAGCAATGGGAGCTCAGCTCACCCCGTTGCGGGGATTCGAACCACTGACCTTCTGATCAGCAAGCCCTAGGCTCTGTGGTTTAACCCACAGCGCCACCCGCTGAACCCGCTGAATTACTGTGTCGCAAAATGATGCACGTCTAAAAAGTGTGTCACCAACATGAGAAGTTTAGAAAGCTCTGCTATAAAGTATTATACATATCAGCAAATGCATTCAGAAACAGATTAACCCCTTGACAGCCATGATATTGTTTAAATTACCCAAGTTCCTCGTGCTAAAATGTTTCATGAAAGGAATAGGAAAGTGGGATACTAAGAAGCTGGAAGGGCCTTTGTTCTCTCTGTGTGTCTGGAAAGAGATCAGCACTAAGAAATCCAGAGGTTATGCAAGGTCCCCCGCTAGACGTGGCAGGGGAACAAAAATAGATCTAAAGGGCAGAGAATGCTGAAAACAAGTAAAAGAAACAAGGCAGAAATGTCTCGTTATAACACATTTTAACAGAAGACTCTTTATGAGGAGTGCAGTTGTTAAATGAAACCAAGAACATGGGAGATTCCACTGGCTCAAACATTACATTGGGCAACTCAATTGTTCTAATATAGCTTACACCAGGAATCTTTTTCACCCTGGGGGCCACACTTCCTCCAATGCAAACTTCCAGTGGCTGCTTGCCACAGGTGGGTGCAGCACAGAGGCAACTCTTAGCTTTTTACAATAGCCCTACCATTATGTAACATCACACTGCCCCGAAGCCACATTTTACACCACAATGACACCTGCACCCATATACAAGAACTGCACATAAAAATCTTTCATGCTGTAGTCAACACAAAAGCAGTTTTGATGAAGGAAGCTTGTAACAGGCAAAACGGAAAGAATAAAGGGAGAAAGAGAGAGGGGCTTCTGCTAATACACTTTCACTAGAAGTGTTTTCCATTGGCATACTGGTGCACAGGATTTAGTGGTCCTGAGTATACACCATTAAGAATAGAAAGGGTGCTGAATAGAGTCAACATCCTCCTAGTTGCCTATTCTCTTTCCAGTAATAGCTAGCCCCATGATCCTAGAGAATCTCCAAGCAGATCATGTAAGCTGCCCAGCTTCTTCCTTCTTTGGCGACCACTCGTTGCCGAGTAAGATTGTCTTCCATGAACACGGTCTTAACAGTGAATCCGTAAGTGACTGTGGAGGCCAATTCTGGATCCACCCGTCCTTCCACAATGGAGACATAGGTTTCTAGGCAGGAGTTGATCATGGTGAGATTTGCCTTGAGAGCATCTTTGCTTCTTCCAGTACAATGACATTAGTTCGCCTGTCTTTCCAAGTGATGTGTAAATTTTTTCGGAGACACTGTTGATGGAATCTTTCAAGGAGTTGGAGATGGTGTTTATAAGTGGTCCATGTTTCACAAGCGTATGGTAAATTTTGTAGTACAATAGCTTTGTAAACAAGCATTTTGGTTTCCCTGAGAATGTCCCGATCCTCAAACACTCTGTGCCTCAATTGGAAGAGAGCTGTGCTCACAGAGCTCAAGGAATGCTGCATTTTAGCATCAATGTCGGCCCTTGAAAGATAACTGTCGAGGTAGGAAAAGTGATAGACATTTTCCAACATTACACCATTAAGTTGGACTTCTGGCACTGCAAAGGAGTTGTTTTGTGCTTGTTGCTGCAACCAACTTTGGGGTTGTTGGTTTTTTATATTGAGCAATAAGCCAAGCTTTCCATAAGCTTCTGTGAAGATATTTAGGATGGTTTGGAGGTCATCCTCTGAGTGTGCACACACTACATTGTCATCAGCATAATGAAGCTCTATGATGGAAGTTATGGTAACCGTAACCCCCCCAGCAACTGGTATTGAGGAGCATTCTGCCATTCTACTTAGCTATCATGGCTGTTGATATAGACATAGATACTCCATGAATTTGTCTAACCCTCTTCCAAAAAACACTACACATCATATGACAGGAAATCCCACAAGTTTAGTTGCACATTGTCTGAAGAAATACGTTCTATTGCCTGTCCCAAATCTACTGTCAATTAGTTTTCTTAGGGGGGCCCTGATCGCAGGGAAGCAGGGAATTATAGGAAATGAATAAATAAATTTCGCAAATGAGTATCTAGTATTCTTTGGATATAATCGCCCCAACCTACTATTGCTTCCCAATATTTTATTTCTGAAAGTTTACTGTTCTTTGGAGAATGCGGTATGTATAATCCGATCACACTTAATGAGCTTTAACCCAATGGTGAGTTAATTCTCACATTCACCCTCTGCACAACGTCTGTTCAATAAATAGCAACACCTAGGGCAAATTTATTTGTGTGTGTGTGTGTGTGTGTGTGTGTGTGTGTGTGTGTGTGTGTGTTTAACATAGGACTATCCAGTCAATCTCCCAAAGAACCTATCAACTTGGATCAACATGGGCTCAACGCCTTCGCAATGTCAGCACATTTTCCAACCAACTTTTTCTTTCTTTCTTTCCAAAAGGAGTCAGAAACAAGAACTGGATCGCACACTCTGCCACCGAAGCCAGGAAAACAATCTCTGTCTCCGGAAATGAGTTAACGTA